>NC_138372.1:40907554-41088110 GCF_054177405.1 Leptonychotes weddellii
CAATTCACAGTGCTCACCGTAGCACATACCCTCCCCAGTGTCTGTCACTCAGCCACCCCATCCCTCCCACCCCACCCCCCACTCCAGCAACCCTCAGTTTGTTTCCTGAGATTAAGAATTCCTCATATCAGTGAGGTCATATGATACATGTCTTTCTCTCTATCAGTGTTCTATTGCTCAGTGTTTTCTTTTTAAAAATTCTCTTGATTCTATTACTTCTACCATATATTGAAACAAACCCACCCTCTGCATTTGAAGATTCTGCTTTAATTTCCCAATCTGTAAACCATTGTCTGGTATGGGGAGACAGTGGGGAGAAATGACCAATTATACCTTGGGCAGAAACCAGAGGGCCTCAGTGCTCTTGGATGCTTAGAGAGTTCTGAGTGAGAAGTCAGAATGCCCAATTTCTCCCATGGAGGCTGCGCCAACATACTTTCCCTGAGATTTTCCAGGCCAGGCAATTTGACTCACTGATTCCGAGAATTCAGACAGAGAAGCCCAAGCTCTTCCTTCTTTGGCTGCATTTACATGGTGATTCTGATGGAAGCAAATGGCTGAGTGGAGGAGTGTCTCATTTGGTGCTATTGTTATCACAGCTCAGGGTTGAGAAACTCCTTGCAGATGCTCTGCTGGATAAGGAGGGGCCAGATGTGATCTGGGTCTTCATCAGCCTGAGGATGGGCTGGGACCTACAGACAGTTTAGAGGGAAGACATTTGGATTTACAGCTGGAACCTAACCTGAGGTTTTCTGCCTCTGCAGCTTAAGTCTCTGTGACCTTGATCAAATGCAGTTCTCCTTTTGGAGCCTCACCCTGAGAGTACTGAACTTACATGGTTATTGGGGGGTAATCTCAGACAATGAGAGAGTTGTTTGTCTTTTAGAGGCAGCATACCATGGCAGAGAACACCATGGTATGCTCACCAATGATTCAGTTTCCTTTCTTCATCCTGGAGACGTAGCTGAACCTCATCTCAGCCACCTTGCACTTGGAAAGGGGGAGCTAATGGAAGGTGGAGAGGTGGTGCATCTCCCTTGCACGGCACTCCACCCCCTTTCCCCTTCTTATGTACTCCATTACCCAATACAGTTTGATTCCAAAATCCACCCCCGCCCCCATTGGAGTACCATTGCTATTTGAAAGACAAACCTATGGTTGGACCCTGTTTCTGGAACTTACTCTCTGTGACCTCAGGGAGGTCATCTTACAGCTGAGGAAACTGAACTCAGAGAAGGAAAGCGGGCCTAATAGAACCTGGGTGATGGAATTATTGTGAAGATTAAATGGGACCACTGATGGGAAGCATCTGGCACATGGAAGGTGCTCAATAAATGTCAGTCACAACATTCTTCCTTCTCGCTGAAGAGTGAAGAGCTTTGTTTCCTGTCAAAGTAATCACTGAGCACAGGGAACAGCAGGTAAGAAATTGAGGGAGAGGTATGTAGTCATTTCCTGATTCCCTTACCCCAATTGCAACCCCATTTAAGAACCCATCTTTTTGGGGTACCCTGGACTGGAAGAAGGGTTGTTGTTGGTTTTTTGTTTTTTTGGTTTTTTTTTTAAGTCTTGGTTCTTTGGACACGTAGCTGTTCTTCTCTGGACTTCAGTTTCTCTTTAGAATGGCGGGGCTGGACTAAATGACCTCCAAGAGCCCTCTAGCTCTGCCAGAGTGGAATTCCATGCTAATGTGAGAAGACTGAAAGACTGTGGAGAGAAAGGCATCAAGGATGGGGAATGAGCTGGAACGGAGGCTTAGCGGTATCATATAACAGATCCCAAAGGATGTAAGCCATGCTCCAAGGTCATGCAAAAAAGATCTACAGTCTTGGAGTCCATAAATAATCCCTGGATGGTGGAGTCTTTTAAATATCCGATGACACTGGATGCCACAGGAGGGGAGCAAGCCCATTCTTCTCACCAACTCTAGTGTTACTGTGAACTTTTGCAAGATCAGATTCAGGCTTGCTTTCTTTTCCATTTCTTGTCTTTTTCTTCTTCCTCTTCCTCCTCTTCCCCCTGTCCTCTTTCTCTCTAGGCTCCTTCCCCTCCCTTCACCTCTCCCTCTCCTGGTTTGCTACTGACAACTACTTTCCCATTTTTCAAGAACTTTGCTTCTTTCACTTGTCTTTTCGATGCATACATTTTATCATCTAGTTTCAACTTATTTAACTTATGTGCATTTTTTTCTATCTCTTATTTAGCTTTAGCCATCTCTCCAGATACTCTGGGGAGAGAATCAGGTCACTTTTTGATTAAACAATCTTGGTGACTTAATAACAACACTAATAACAGACTGGTTTATAAATTCAAGAGTGTCAGGCGCCATATTTTTAACTACTATTGCAGGCAGTTGAGGTTATTGCAGAAAGATCACAATGGGCGGAAACAATTCCGGGAAAAAATAAGTTGAAGACAAATAGGATCTTTCCAACGCTGTTTACAGTCTTTAAGGATAATTACGAATTCCAAGTTTTGGGCGACAAAATCATTAACTCTGACATTCCAATCAACCTTGAAATTAACTCCAATCTGAAACTTTAGCCACTGGGCAGACATTTTTTGATGTGCAATCATGCGCTTTTTTTTCTTTGGAGTAGAAAATTAAGAGCACAATTTGGAATCATATACACAGTGTTACCATAGCATTTTATTCCCAATGTGGTCTTAATTACAATTATAGGGAAATAGAGATTCTACCTATATTAGGCCTCCTTCCTTCCTTTCATCCTTAATATATACAGGTTGAATATTTTGACTAGAAACCACAACACCCCAAATTCTTAGCACAGTGCCCAGGTTTTGTCAAAAAGTCAAATGATTTCATTTTCTCAGCCACCCTGCAACTGAAGTATCACTATCACCAATTAGAAATGAAATTGCAGTAGTTTCAGACTTCAAAGTAGTAGACCCAAGATTTGATTCCTAGTCTATCTGATTCCAAAACTTCTCTTTCCACTCTTGTGCCCAGAAATTCCTTCTACTTACTATTGTTTTGGTTACCCAAAATCAACACCAATATTTTTCTTTTTTATGGAATACAAAAATCAAAAGGTGCTAAAACTCTGGGAAAAAACTACAATGATGTAAGTTTCCATTTTCCATTAAGAAAGCATTTCATGCTTTCCTTCATTCATTCTCAATCAACTGTCCTCTTCATTGTAGCATTATCGCTAGCTTTTTTAAATTTTATTTCTACTTTCTGAATCTCCCACTCCATAACTATATGCCCCCTGAGGAAAGAGATCATCTCTGCTGCATTTGCAGTTTCTATCCAGGGCTGAGTCCAGTGCCTGGCCTCTGGGCAGATCCTCACATACTGAGTGCTCCCTACTAGGTGATTACTCTTCAGCCGATGTTTAACTCGTGCTTTTCACGTATAATTATCCAAGACCAATAAGACCTCAGACCACTGCATGTAGTTGGAGAGAGAAGATTAAAACTGGGAGCAAACAGTTAATGACAGAAGACAGGACCAAGGGACCAGTTAGTATTTGGGCTCACCTGTCAAGGCCTCAGAGCTTTCCTCATTGGGATGGAACATGTATGAAGGGGACTGTGCTGGTTATTCCCTGCTTGTCCTCCAGATCTACTCTCTACTCCTCTCTGATGCACTCTGTGCCCAGAGTCTGACCTCTATAGAACGTATCACCCAGGCTCATTTTCCTGTTTGAGTTTGGCCACTAAATGCCAATAGGATAGTAGAGGGCAGAAAAGAAAGAGGGTGAGTACTTAGTCTTTCTACTCCCTCCCTGCCTTGTTGTGGATAAGGCAGTGACTGCATCCTTCTAAAACAGTGGTGCCTGTTGGGCAGCCCCTCTCCCCCATTTCCCATTCTCACTGAGCTCTGGTCATGCTGGTCCCTTTCCTTGCCCTTTTAGCTAGTGGGGTAGCAGTAGCTTTTTGCAATCCTTAGTCTCTGGGTATGTTGCTATCCCTCATTGGTTCCCTTAATGCTGTCCACACCTCTGTAAATAATCTCTTCTTTAAGTTTTCTTCAGTTAAACTTGTTGAGTGTTCTGCTCCTTGCCAGGACACTGACTGATACACCAAATGTTGGACTGTATAATTGCAGATTATGTGTTAACATGGGCTGGTCAAGCAGAACCTCTGCCCTGAAGCCTGGGACACATCTGCTTAAGTGATGGGAAGTATGTGAACAGAGGCTAACGGTCCCTACAGCTCTATTTAGGCATTATAGTTCTAAAGCCTTCCCTCTGTCATTCATTCATTCATTCATGTTTATGCAATTAGTCAATGAATTTTGGGGGAATGGCCACAGTCTTCTAAGCTCTAAAGTTAGATCACAATTAAAACTGACAAAACAGCTGGGTGATTGGAATTTTCATTCTGGCCAAAGATGACAGATATTTTCTTTCTCTCTTGTTCTTTTTCTTTTCTCAGATGGCAAAGTAGAGGAGGATAGAGAGTAGGGCTGTATGGCTCTATGTTTGCTTAAAAAATTAACCCCCAGAACAAATATTTCTTACTAGTATTTGGGTCACTAAATCTCAGCTCTTCTGAGAGCGAAGTATTGTGGTTCCCTTTCTTGCTACTTGAAAGCATGTTGGTTTCTGCCAATGTTGGAGTCTGCCAATACTCATCCCAACAAATTTAATCTGGGTCAAAGCCTAATGATGTATGTTTCTTTCCATGAGCAAATCAAGTTTTTGTACAATCATGGACTAAATTTAACATGGACTATTGGTCAGCTAAAGAGATGGACTCACATTTTACATTCAGAATATCAGATCCATGGAGCACCTGGGTGGCTCAGTAGGTTGAGCACCTGACTCTTGATTTCGGCTCACATCATGATCTCAAGGTCATGAGATCGAGCCCCACGTCCAGCACAGCATTGGGCATGGGGCCTGCTTGGGATTATCACACTCCCTCTGACTCTGCCCCTCCCCACCAGCCCCCCACCCCCCCACTTACTTGCTTTCTATAATAAATAAAATCTTATAAAAAAAGTCAGATCCAAAAAATACCTAAGGCATGGGAAGTTCCTGATATAGCATTTAGCACATAATACATATTGAACAGGTTTTATTATTTAATCCTCACAGCAACATACAAGTTAGGTGAGAATTAGTAGTATTTTTTTTAAGATTTTAAGTAATCTCTACACCCAACGTGGGGTTCAAACTCACAACATCAAGATCAAGAGTCACATGCTCCACTGACTGAGCCATCCAGGCACCCCAAGGTAAGAATTATTATATCTTTCTAATAGATAACAAAAATGAGGCTTGAGATGATTTGAAATAAAGGTTGTAAAAAAAAAAAAAAGGCTTTGAAATAAGATAACTGTGACAAGTGATTTTAATATAAGTATATACCATGGGCACATTCAGAATGGTGTTCAATTCCCTGAAAACTTCATGAAACTTTGCCTGTTGTTCCCACACAAGTTAGCATCTTAGTATATAAATGAGTGAAAATATTATAGAACTATATTCGAATCTGCTTTAATTCACAAAAATACATAAACCAGCTACAATCCCTATTTTTTCATTAATGCTTATAATAAGTAACATATACCAAGCTTCATAGTTCATCACAAACATTGGAGTGTATGGACTAGCACCACTGGGGAGAAGCATTACTGGTGATGATTTAGTTCAAGGATTCCTAACCTTTTCCTCACCAAAGTCTCATCCTAGGCTTTTTTTCCTTTGGAGTTGTTAAGTTTTTAAAAATAATTCCACATTTTATTGCTGTTAATTAGTAAAAAATTTAAAAGAAGGCAGAATGAATTTGCCATTAATACTTCTTGAATGTTGCTTGCAAAACTTTCAATATTTGAAAGAGTGTGGCAAACACAGGTTGAGAAGCCCTCATAAACTGTGTGAACAGTTATTGCATATTTATGTGGTTATGTTAGGTCATCCACCCCTTCACAAATGTTTTCTCCTCTGCCTCATGCCCAAACACATAAGAATTAATAATAGGACAAAGTTCTCTGGCTTAGAGTCATGTTATATCCTTACCGTTTACATAAGCAAATATGTTTTATGTTGTAGTAGAAAATCTATTGAATGGGGAAATGATCATGACATTTTGTTTATAGGAAAATTGTTTATAGACTACAAAACAGCATTTATAATCTACTATCATTTTTGTAATTAAAAAAAATGTTAACACTGGGATGTCTCATGGTGTGTTTCTGTACTTTCTAAAATGTCCACAATAAACTTGGGCACTTTGGGGTTTTTTAGATTTCTATTTTTTATTAGTGAAATGTGACTTAACATACAATAGACAGCATGATATTAAACTTATGTTTTAGTAAATTTTTACTACTTAGATCAGATAAAAATCCTCCTAGCACCTCAAGGGGTTCCCTTATGTCCCCTCCCAATTGATACACTCTATACATGTCACAACTATTATAGTATCTATTACCATTGATTCATTTTTGCCTTTCATAATTCATAAAAAAATGAAATAACTTTTATCCACTTGCATTGATATTTCTTCACTTACTATGCCATAAGATTGATGCATGTTCCATTGTGTATATATTGGCACATGCATCATTTCAGCTTATGGCTACTCTGAAAAAAAATACACCATCCATGACCAAGTAATTCAACACCTAGACACGTACCTAACACAAGTTTTATTAATTTGTGCAACAAAAGGCATGCCCAAGGAATGCTCATTCAGTCTTAATAGATCCTTCCAATTTTCAAAGTTGAGGGCTCCACACTTACAAATGGTAGGGTTTTGTCAGTGTTCTTTTTCTTCTTCCATTTAGTAATCCCTGTTGATATGTAGTGGCATCTAATTATGGTTTAATTTACATTTCCCTGATGGCTAACAATGTTGATCATGTGCTTATCGGTCATTTGGATAGTCTCTCATGAAATGCCTCTTTTGACTTTTTTTTTTGAAAGAGTTTATTTATTTATTTGAGAGAGAGAGAATGAGAGACAGAGAGCATGAGACGGAGGAGGGTCAGAGGGAGAAGCAGACTCCCCGCTGAGCAGGGAGCCCGATGCGGGGCTCGATCCCAGGACTCCAGGATCATGACCTGAGCCGAAGGCAGTCGCTTAACCAACTGAGCCACCCAGGCGCCCCCTCTTTTGACTATCTTAAAAAAAACTTATCTGTCTTATTAATGATTTATAGTTCTTTACATTTTTCAATTATGAATTCTTTGTTAGTTACGTGTAGTGTAAATTTCTTTTCCTACTCTGTTGTCTTTTCTCTGTCCCATCCGTATCTCTTGAGAAGCTGTAGTTTTCAATATTAATAAAATCAAATATATGACTCTTTTCCTTGATGGTTAGTGTATTTAGTATGAAACTTAAGAAATAATTACCTACCCCAAGGTCATGAAGATATGCTTTTCTGTTATCTTCCAGAGATTTTATTTTCTTGGCCCATCATATCAGGTCTATAATCCATCTACAATTGAATTTTGTGTATGTTAGAGTCAAGGTTCATTTCTGTCTGTATTAAGATCCGATTGATTCAGTACCAATTTTTAAAACATCTTTTTCCCCTGCATATATCTTTGATATGAATCCAGTGACTGTGTATGTATGCATCTGTTTCTGGCATTTTATTTGTTCCACTGGTTGTTTGTCTATTCCTAGGTCCATACCACACTTGACTTAATTAATGTAGATTTAGAGTAAGTCTTGAAATCTGGTAGTATAAGTACTCCAGCTTTACTCCTCTTTTTCCAGATTATCTTTGTTTGGCTTGGCTCTTTACATGTCCATGTAAGTTTTACAATCAGCTTGTTGATTTCCGTATAGTGAGCATTGTCTGCTCTCGACCCCAAACCCCTTAGGAATCCTTTGCTCCTCACATCTGCCCTTCTCGCCCAGCTTCTGTAGGTTTTATTTCCTATAGTCCGTACCTGTGATTCTCTTTGAAGGATGCCCTGAAAACTACAGGAGCCACTTTGCCCAAATGTAGAGAGAGCTGTAATTGCCAGGGAGTTTATGTTCTCCATAGATCTTAGCAATGATTAACTGTTGCAGAAGTATGAAAGCCCAGCTTATGTGCAGTGAAGTGGGAAAGCTTCCGGGTGTCAGTTACATTCCTGAATTTCCCTGTGGGATTAGGCAGAAGCCAGACTTTTGCTTCCTTTTTTCCCCTTCCATGTTATACTTCTCCACTTTCTGATCAGTTTCTTCTGAGAACATCTCTTTAATAAATTATTTACATGCAAACCTCATCTCAGGATAAACTTTACGGTGATCCAAACTAAGGCATTCTGAAAAAAAAATTGTTGGGATTTTGATCGGGATTGTGCTGAATGTATAGATCAGATTCAGGAAAACTGACAAAATTACAATAGTGAGTCTTCCAATCCATGAACATGGTATATCTTTCAGATTGGGCAACTGTCCTTTGATTTCTCTCAGTAATGTTTTGAAAAACTTGTATATAGAAAAATATTTTTTAAATTTATTTTATTTTATTTTTTTAAAAGATTTTATTTTTGGGGGTGCCTGGGTGTCTCAGTCGGTTAAGAGTCTGCCTCCAGCTCAGGTCATGATCCTGGTGTCCTGGGATTAAGCCCTGCATTGGGCTCCCTGCTCGGTGGGGAGCCTGCTTCTCCCTTTCCCTCTGCCTGCCTGCCTGTCTGCCTGCCTACTTGTATCTCTCTCTCTCTCTCTCTGTCAAATAAATAAAATCTTAAGAAAAAAAAAAGAGAGAGAGCATGAGCTGGGGAGGGTCAAAGGGAGAAGGAGACTCCCCGCTAAGCAGGGAGACCGATGAGGGACTCGATCCTGCAACTCCAGGATCATGACTCGAGCCGAAGGCAGTGGCCCAACCTATTGAGCCACCCAGGCACCCCAAAAAATACAATTGTTTTGTTAGATTCTTATGTATTTGATATGTCTTAAAGCTATTATAATGTTTTTAAGTTCATTTTTTAATTGTATATTGACCTTGTGAATTTAGTGGTCTTACTAAATTCACATGTTAATTCTAATAATTTGTCCATAGATTTTTAGATTTTCTACATATACCATTAATGCCATCTGTGTATAATATCAGTCTTATTTATTCCTTTCCCATTCTTGTGCTCTTTTCCCTCTCGAATTATTGCACTGGCTAACACCACCTGAATAGAAATAGTGATAGGGCAAACATCAATTTTCACTCCACTGGACGCCAGGGACACATAGTATCCTCAGCTTAACCTTTCAGCCAAGAAATACTGCAGACATAAAATTTCAGTTATATAAACATAAATTTTATGCATTGATAAAACTTTGGCATCAAACCTGTGAAAGGTATGCAACATATCTATTGTAATTTGAGAACCACTGACTTAGTGTGTTTACCACTTAGTGTGTTTACCATCATATTCACCAGTCAGTACGATACTTAGAGGGGAGGCTTTTTAGTTGTCCAATTTTGGTAATACTACATTCAGGTTTTAACATTCTTGTCTGGCCAACCTATCTCACTTTCTCCATGTTCCCAAAAGAACTATACAAATAATAACAGGATGAGAAGGAAAGAATTTTAATTACAAGTTACCTAAGTATTCTTTTTATTATTTTCAGTTAGCCAACATATAATACATTAGTTTTGATGTAATGTTCAATGATTCCTTAGTTACATATAACACCCAGTGCTATCACCACATGTGCCCTCCTTAATACTAAGTATTCTATTTGCTAATGTAGGACCTCTTCCACAAGGAGGCTCTCATTGACCTGCTCAGATGAACTCAGCTGAGTGACCTGCAAGTTCACCCTCATACCACTTATTACATGTGTGTTTTGTCATTATTTGTCCAGTGACATCCCCAGGAGCCATGGCTCATGCATGCCTTATTGTTCATTGCTCTATCCTAAGATCCTAGCAAGTACCTGCCACAGAACTACCATTTGTTGACTTTTAACTAGTATAAGAGAGTTAGATGTAGAAAACATTACTCCATCTACATGACACAGAGCCCCAGTTCACTCATTCATTGTTCGGTCATTCAAAAAGTATTTATTTGAAGACATGCTATCTGCCAGGACCTCCATCAAATATATCACTTAGTTCTCTCAATATGTCTCCAATGTAGACATTATTATCCCCATTTGATAGATGAGTAAACTGGGGCTGAGTTGTAGCAGAGCTCATATCCAAATCAAATCTATCCAAATCCCAAAGTGATGTTTTGCAAAACAAAACAAAACAAAAAACCTCACAAAACAAAACAACAACAAAGAAACCCCCAAACAGGCAAAAATAAAAAAAATATGGTGGAGAGAAGGCCTAGTAGGGCATAGTCACTGCTTTAGAAGATCTGAATGGCTGTGATGGGGCACCAGCAGGGACTATTATTATACATAAAAGCCAAACTGGTACCTGTCAGTTAGAAACTCCAGACTTCAAGAAAAAAAATAGGAAGGAGTTTCTGGTGAGAAGAACTGTCCAATGGGAGAATGGCGAGCTTTAGTGCTGTGAGTTCCTGTGTGGTTACTCTGGTGCAGACCCAATACTTAGGTATGAGTACCATGATGCAAACCTTGCCTTTTTGGAGCTCATAGTCCTGATGAGGAAGCAGCACAAATAATTTACTTGTTTACTGCTTGAGAGTGCAGCCTAAGGTGCTATGGAGGCATAGAAAGATGAGTGCCTGAAAATGCCTTCTCAGAGCCCTCCTTGAGAGATCTGGATGTCATTAGAGAAAGGTCTTATGAAAAAAGTAGGAGAGTTCTAGGTGAAGAAGAGAAAGGCATTCCAGGCAGAAGGGTTGGCACATGAAGAAGCCCAGATGCCCAAAGTGCCTATAGGGTATATCTGGCCAAATGCTAGTAACTTAGTTGTGTGAAAGGTTAGGACAAACATCCTGGGGCAATGACCTGGACAAACAAGCATCAGATCTTAGAAGATCTCAAATAGGCCTCCCAAGGAGCTCAGACTTCTCCTTGTGACCCAGAGAGCAGAGTTCAAAGCTGAGGCTTGTCCAGAGCTGCCAGTCTGTCTCTTCCATGCATCCCAGTGTCTCTTCGCTAGTCTAGCTTCTGGCCCCAGTGTGGAAAATGTGTTAATTAATGATGAAAACTATTCTGCTGTCCAGGCCTGTAAAGGCTTCCTGGGAGCACTCTGTAGAAAGAAGTCCTGGTTGTTGCTGTCAACAGTTACTGTGACTCCCGTAATAACGGTATCCTGGTCCCCAGGCAGTTTTCTCTTCTCCTGGGTGTGTCTGCCTCAGCATCACTAAGAGCATTACATCAACTGTGGCCTGGTGCTCCAGTGTGCACAGCTCCATCCAGGCCTGGAACCCGTCAGAGACACAGGGAATTAGATGTGTCAGGAAGAGAGGCAGGGCTATGTAGTTGGAACAGTTTCCATGTAGCTTTTTGGCTCCCCACGGTGTTTGTGGAAAATGTTTTGCTAAGGAATGAGGTGCTCTTTGCTACAATGACATTTTTTTTTTTTTTGCCCCCAGAGGTCATTCTTATATTTATTGGTTTATGACTTTGAAAATATGTAATAAGCCCGTTTGTTTTTTAGCTGTAGTACCAGTGAAATTATACCGATCTAGTGCAAAGCCTCCTCTGGCAAACTTTTCCAAGCATTCAGCAATAGGTAACGTTTGTTGGGTGGACAGGAAAGGGGAAGAAGATCCTGGCATTTGGGGCAAACAATGAGGGGTATGTGAAAACCCGAATGTGATTCACTTGGAGAGGCATCTCAATCCCCATTTCACAGATGTGTAATTGGGTAAATCTCCTTAGCAAGGAACCTCAGGAGTTAGGACAAATTCCTCTCCCTCCCCACTGCCAACTAGTCTCCACTCCCATCTAATCGGTGACTGTGAAACTTACTCTTCATTGATGCATCCCTCCCCTAGACCCATTT
Organism: Leptonychotes weddellii; assembly: GCF_054177405.1. Classification (NCBI taxonomy): domain Eukaryota; kingdom Metazoa; phylum Chordata; class Mammalia; order Carnivora; family Phocidae; genus Leptonychotes; species Leptonychotes weddellii. The sequence goes on from NC_138372.1 coordinate 40,919,396, forward strand.
TTCACCCTTCTCTCACCTGCTGTTGACCCAAGGTGGCTAACATCTAAGATCACATGACCCAGGCTCTCCTGACCTCTAGCTTCTGGTTGGGTTTGGCTAGAGAGGAGCACTGGCACGAGATCAAAGACAGAAGGGGAGAGAAGCTGGGCATGTTATTCCTTACTCTTCCTCCCCTAGCTTGGCCATGGTCTGGAGAAGCTGTGCTCCTGACTCTGGCTCTGGCTTTTACTGAATCAGCCAACTTCCTTGGCTTCCAATTTCTCTGGGCTCTTGTGAATACCATTCCCTTCCCCCCTCAGGTCTGGGGGTGGCGATACCTTCCTGCTCTTGGTTGTGCCTTGTTCCCTTAATCCTGCTCATACCACTCAAGATGGTCTTTCTTTCCCTGACCAATGACGAGCTTCACTTCTGGGTTGGATTTGTGCGACAGCCTCCTTTCCCCTGCCTCCAGTCTGGCCAGTTCCTCACACTCTTGTGCGACAATTAGACAGTTTTCTAGATTGCATATGTAAGCATGCTATGTTCCAACTTACACTCCTTCCAAAGCTCTTCACTTCTCTTCAGATCAAAGCCAAACTCTGCCGGCCCACAAAGCCCTCCATGGCGTGGCCTCAGCCAGCCTCTCCTTCCACAGCTGTTCCCTCCCAGGGGCTCCATGCTGCAGCCAAGAGGAAGCACTAGCTTCCTTCCATGCCCACCCAGCATGCGGATGTTCTCCCAAGAAAATGGCTGCACAATTGGTGTTTATTGAGCATTTACTATGCATCAGACACTAACCTAAGAACTTTTTTAATGGATAATTTAATTCTCACACCAACCCTACTTGACATCTGATTTATAGTCCCCATTGTACAGATGGAGAATCTGGGGACGGCTCTGTGGGGAACCTGCCATGGTCATTCATCAGGGAAGCAGCAGAGACAGGTTTCAAATCCAGGCATCCCAGCTCAGAGGTCATAGTGTAGTCAATAGCAGCTCAAACACCAACTCTTCTTTTTAGATCCCAGCTCAGAGTTCACTTCCACTGAGGCATTTCTCCTGATGCCCTCCAGCTGAAGAAGTCATTCCTTCAACTGGGTTTCTACAACGTATTTCTTCAACTCAAGCTAGTAGACTGCAGTTGGTGGTTTCTGTGCCTCTGGATGGAGCCCCAGGAACTGCGAGAGGCCTCCTTAAAGAAAGGTCATCTGCTTCCTGTCAAAGGTAGGCACTGGGTTAGGTGCCGAGCACAGTGTACATGTTTAATAATTGGGGAATGAATGGGTAGATGAATACATTTGAAAATACAGCCATTTAGCTCAAGCTGATATCTGTATCAGAAAAGGAAAGGTCAGTTCCAAAGCCCTCAGATTTTGTTCAGATGTGAAAATTCACTGAAATGTATTGAGAACCTAGCAGTTTGGGGCATTGTTTTAAACCCAGGGCGAAAGCAATGAATAAGATAGATGTCTCTCCCTCACAGAGATTACATTCGAGTTACTAATCACTACATTAATAAAGCGAATGATGGGACGGAGTGAAGGAGGAAGGCATACTTTCAGCTTAGATGATATTTGTAAGGGCTCTAAAGAGCAATCAAGCAGCACGACAGGGAGCAAATCAGGGAGGAGGGGCAGCTCTCCTAGAGAGGATACTTGAGCAGAGGTTTAAGGAGCCAGAGCAGGAAGTTCTAGGAGGATGTGGGGAGTGAAGCTCAGGCAGAGAAAAAGGCCAGGACGAAGGTCTTGAGCAGGAGCAAGCTTGCCTTGTCTGAGCGAAAGCAGGACCTTCAGTGTGGCCAGGCCACAGGCATGGAGAAGGACATGTTGGAGCATCAGATGCTGGAGGGTGGCAGAGGTGGGGACTTAAATTGATTCTATGTGTTAGGGGAAGATGTGATATTTTTGGTGAGGACAATGACACAAGCTGCCTTTCATAGTAAAAGATACCTTTCTGGTACTTTCCTGGCTGCTTTGTGGAGAGAACATTGTTTCACATTCTCAGCATCTCTGAGATGCTGCCAGATTCTGCCTACCCACAAAGCCCTCCATGGTATGTACCTTAAGTATAATGGGGGATACCTGTGGGGGGATACCCCCCCACACACACTATGCTTAAGGTACATACCCTTAACCAACTAGTTAGTAGTAAAATAATGATAAAGACGGTGACCATATGTAAAGCGATTAGATAATTTCAACAATGTGCTTTTTATATTAATATAATTCTCCAGTTATTGAACATGGGCTATCACCAGGTGCTGATGTATTTATATATTTAACTTATAGGGATATTGAAAAAATTGAAGATGATTTTTTTTCCCCCACTGGAAAAAAAGATCATGAGACCTGGAGAGGTGGAATGATCTTCAAATCACGTAGCTGGCAAGTAGAACTAAGATTCAAACTTCAGTCTGTCTGCCCACCTGCCTGTGTTCCCCCCACTCAGCCCTGCCACTTCCCATGGTGTAAATACCAGCTTCTGAATCGACCCATTAGCTTTACCAACATGTGGAGGCATCAGAGCAGAGGGACTGCTCACATTTATGTTTAAAACAGAATTTGTTTTGGGGCACCTGGGTGGTTCAGTTGGTTAAGTGTCTGCCATCCGCTCAGGTCATGATCGCAGGGTCCTGGGATCAAGCCCTGCGTCGGGCTCCCTGCTCAGGGTGGTGGGAGGGAGTCTGCTTCTCCCTCTCCCTTTGCCCCTCCCCACTGCTCATAAGGGCTCTTTCAAATAAAATCTTTAAAAAAAACCCATAGAATTCATTTGCTTACTTCTCTCAACAATCCTATGAAAGGGACATTAATATCATGATCAATCCTCATTTTATAAATATGGATACTGAGGCTTAGAGAGGTGAGCTGCCTTGCATGAACCAGAGGAAGGATTGAAACCCGCTTCTGACTCCAGAGCTCATGCTCCCTTCTCCCTACATCAGTGTTGTCCAATAGAGTGTTCTACAATGATGGAAACGTTGAGGAATACAGTAATCATCTGTGGCTATTGAGCCTTGAAATGTGGCCAGTGCAACAAAGGAATTGAATTTCAAGTTTCATATAATTTTAAGTAACTTAAATTTAAATAATCTCATGTGGCTAGTAGCTACCACAGTAGACAGCTTACCTTATACTATTCAAATTAAGACAAGGACCAATGACATACTTCCCCCACCTCTCTTTGTCCCCTCCCCCCCACCCTTCTTTACTTCTATTGCTGACTAAGGATGGAGCATGTATAGGGCAGTACGTATGGGGGTTGGCTGGAACCAGGACCATCAGACCCTGGGTCTGTTCTGGCTTCTGTTCAAGGTAGGGAGATTAGATATGTGCATAAATAACTAAAATACAAAGTTGAAGGTTTAATGTCCTAAGTGCCCCAAGAGCAGAGCTGATAAGTGGTGAGGGGATAACAAGACTCACTCTCTCTCCTTATAGGGCAAGTCGAGGGAAGTGTGAGATAATCAGTGTGAATGTGCGTTAAGAATAATGTGCTCCATAAATTTTCAAGCACTCTGTGGATGCAGCCATCAGAGACAACATTGTCTCAACTTTGCGGGTCCATATTCCAAGGATGTACATCTGTAATCTGCCTGGATCTTCACAAGCTCACTTTGAGGCGTGCACGATCACATCCCCACTCTGAGATGTGGAAAAGGGTACTCAGAAAGGGTAAGCACCCACCCAAGGACAAACGGCTGGTTGGGACAGAGCTTTGGGTGCAGCCCTAGGTTTCCTGACTCTAGAATCAGGAATCTTTGCAACCCTCTTGCTGCCCTTGGCAGATTTTATGAGTTATTATTATCCATCCACCCTTATTCCTGGCACGGGCAGGCCTCCTAGGGAAATAATTCCTGAGGTTTAGGCAATTCTGTTAGCTGGGATGTGCTACAGCTACACCCTTGACCCAGGGCAGGTCTTTTGGATGCACCAAGGCCTTTGTCATAACAGAGGATGTGCCAGAGAATGAGATCAGTAGTGAGGCCATCCTGATGTGGCCACAAACAGACCCAGATTCCACAGCCCTGCAGGTTGTCCAAATGGACAGGCTTTTGAGGGACCCATCAGCACTCCTGGCATCTATTCCTGAAGGATCTCATCCCAGGAGAATCATAAAAATTTGGTAATCTAAAGGGCCTAGAGATGCCTTCCAATCTTTTACCCAGCTCTCTCTTTAAATAGAAGGGCAGCTCAAGGCCCAGAGAAGGGGAGAGAATTTGTACAGCCAAAGGCCAGTTTACTCCCATGACTGTTGTATTAACTCTGTTTCTTGACCCTCAAAACAGGTCTCCCATTCAAACCACTTTAGGTCTTTCTTTGGGGTTTGTTTTGAAAATTTAATACAAAAGAACACCACATGCAAACGATTGCATAACTGCATTTGTTGATGTATTTCTGAGATGGCTTCCTGATGTCTGTCCAGGGACTTAAGAGTGTCAGAGCTACGGCGGTGGGGGGAGCGGGGAGGGCTGTGGCACTCATCCATCAAACCCCCTATCTTACTGATGGGGTAACTCAAATCCGGCTTGTTTAGTGACTTGCTCAGGGCACATAGCAAGCTGGTGCTTAACTAAGAGGTGTCAGTTTCTGGTGCCAGAAGCTCACAACTTGAAAAGCTTTAAGAGAAGGGCACATCTCATGGGCACAGAATCTCTGCCCTAACGGTTCTCTTTCCTAGGGAGCCCAGCATGTAACATGTGCAGATACGCATTGTCCCTAGCTCCCTGTGAACTTGGGAGTCCATCTTTGAAGTTCTGATGCCAACACAGATCAGCTTCCACCTCCAAGGACCAGTTTTAGTTCTGCTTCCTCCAGGAAGACGTCCCTATTTTTCCTAGTATGCCCCAATTCCTCTCCTCACTTCCCTCTTTACATTTCTATTGTTGATCCCACTGCGCTTTGACCTTCTACTGGATACACGACTGCAAGGAAAGGGAATTACCTGTGTTGAACACCTACTCCCAGGTCAGGACTGGCATGATTATCTCATTTAAGTCTCTCAACAGCCCATGAAGAGGATGTCATTATCCCTTTCTAGGAAGGCAGGGCACTAAGTCTCAGAGAGGAGAGCCAGCTTGCCCAAGACCACACAGCACATACCTCATTAATCTAGTCAGTAAAATTTTATTGCACACCTGTGTCCTGGGCACTACTTTAGGTGGAAAGAAACCCTTTATCTCATGGGAAACTAATGTGCTAATGGGAGAGGCAGAAGATAAACAAGTCGGCAAATTTCCTTCAAGCTCCATCAAATAGGATTGCTTAGTGTCCCATAATTTCCCTAGTTTTGTTCCCACTGCTAATTCCATCAAGAAATCTCTTTTCCTAACTTTAGGTGTTCAAAATCCACATACTCTTAGCGCCCTTCTCCAGGAAGCTTCCTCCAGCCTCTCGAACTGGATCATAACATATGTTGAGTAACATATGTTGAGTACTTACATGTGTCAGAGAGTAGGCTAAGCTCATTGCATGGTTTAGCTCTTTTTATCCTTGCAATAACCCCACAAGTTCAGCACTATTAATACCCAATTTTACAGACTAGAAGACTGAGGCTCAGAAAGGCTAAACTTGTTCCGTATTTTCCCCTTACTAGTCTAATAAGTGGTAGAGCCAGGATTAGAACCTGGGTAGGCTGTCTCCTGAGCCCATGCACTTACGTATCATTTTCTGACTGGCAAAACTCCTTTCACCCTGAGCCATGTTGAAGGATGCTGGATGAGGCCACCTGGTGTCAGGGGAGACCATAAGAAGGGTAGACAGTGGTCCGGGTCTGAGCTCAAACTCAAGCAATTTTGTCATCTCCTTGGACCTAGGATGTTCAAGGCCTAGTGGGAGATTCAAATACTCATCATACAGGATTCATCTGTACATAAATATCTTCTGGCATAGCCCCTGAGACCCATCATAGATGCTCAATAAATGCTTGCTGAATCTGGACAAAGCAAATATAATAGTCCTTTTCTCACTGGCCACACTCTGACTCTCTAAAAAATCAGGTTCCCTTGGTAGTCTCTATCACTGAGACATGCTACCTTAGAAAAAGGTGGTATGTTTTACTTTATTTCTTAATAAAGGGTTTTAAAAAATTTGAAGACTTGCCTTTCTGGTCACATGGCCACAGCTGATTGGCCTAATCTGAGTCAGGAGTCCATCCTGGTCCAATCAATTGGTCTCTCCAAGGAACTTGGAATTAGGACTTCGAGGTGGAGTCAGTTGGCTGTGGGAAACAAGTCAGAGGCTTCTGGGAAATTTGGGGCCGTTTCAATTACCAGGCTATGAAACAAATCACTTCAGTGGTGTACGATGACCATTTATCAAGCTCATAGATTCCGACAGTACAGAACCCACACAGGACACACTGGGAACAACTGTGTCTACCATGTCTGGGGTCTTAGAAGATTCAAAGGTGAGGGGCTGGAATCATCTCGAGCTTCATTCATTCACATGTCTGGCTATTGATCCTGGCTGTCAGCTGGAGGCCTTGGTTTCTTTCCATGTTTTCTCACCACATGGGCTAGTTTGGGCTCCCTCACAGGGTGGTGACTAGGTTCTAAGATTAAGTGTCCCCAGAGAGAAAGCCTGGTTGAAGCCATATTGCCTGTTATGACTTAGCCTTAGATATCACACAGTGTCACTCATGACATGCATTCGATTTACCAAGGTGGTCACAAAGTCCTGCCCAGCTTCATCAGAAGGAAAAACAGACTCTGCCTGCCTCTTGATGGGGAGTGGCCAGTTTCTGGAAGGACATGTAGGGCTGAAAATATTGTGGTAGTTAATTTGGAAGATAGGATCTGCCACAGGTGCTGAGGCAATCATTTGGGGCGCAGGCATGATGGGTTATGTGCAAGAAGAAAAGTCAAAGATGGTTTATAGGGGAAGGTGCTGTCAAATAGAGCAGATAAACTGGGGAGTGCAGGAAGAAAATACCATTTGGCCAGAAAGTCAGGGTGCTGCAGGTTGGGTTCTCCAAAGGAGATCCTTAGAGTTTGGGTTCTCCAAAGGAGATCCTTAGAGTTTGGGTTCTCCAAAGGAGATCCTACAAGGTGTTTATGAGGGAACAACCTCTGTGAAAGGAATTGAGAAGAAGCAATACAAAGTAGAGGGAGAGGTTGACCTGTGATAGAAGTCCAACAAAGCGTTAGCCAACACAGTGGGTATTCTGGGACAAATTTTGCCATCAGGATGTCCCTTGTCAGTCTGAATGACTGGGCCTTGACACTGCCTAGCTTTATCATGGAATGTGGGCTACTGCAGCAAGGGCATGACCTTGAGGCAGGCTGGCCTCTGTAGCTAAGGCAGACCCCTGAGGAGTGGACAGCTGGAAGCTGCCTGGGGACAGCACTCTCCTCAGCTATGTGGGCGGCAAGTTTTTGTTTGTTTTTTTGTTTGTGTTCTAGAAGGGGGATCTGTGTTCTGTATCTGTCTGCCACAAGGGGGAGGACTTCCCAATTCTCGTGATCTGGTTTGTCTGTCCTACAAGCGGGTTCAATAAAACACCCTCCCATGACTATGATACACCACTCTCCATTGAGCTGAATTGATTTCCAGTTCTTGCAACCCAATATACCAGCCTAAGGCACTGGGTCCCAGTTTCTCTACCTTAAAGCAAGGGGTTTGGATGGGCCTTCCCGTTTTGAAGTCCGGTGATTCTTATCCACTTGTCCACTGCTTTTTACATAGCCAGCTCTGCAGAAAGTGGAACACAGCTCACTTGTTGAGAGCTTCTTATCAGATACAGACGCAGACAGACACAATCTGGCTTAGCCGTTCATGGGATTTATTCACCCCGTTCAGAAAAAAGCACCAGGTGATATCTGAGCTGCAGCCACAGCCAACTGGCCCCCAACACATTCCAGGTATAAAAATAGTTCATAAGGAGCACCAAGCTCCAATAATACTGACTTCAGACTTTAGAAACCCCAAAATGGCCCGGAAAATATTGGCAAACACACTCTCTGCTGGTGAGGCTCCAGGCTCTCTCTTTGCAAGGTACAACAGTGCTACTGGAAGCCTGTTGTTGAGGGCACGAAGGATGTGGAGACTAGGCAGTTCCAGGATTCAGACTCTTGGCCATAATGCTCTTCTTCCACAAAGCATAGAAGCAGAAATTTGGGCTCTCTGTTCGGCAGGGAAGCCTGCTTCTCCCTCTCCCACTCCCCCTGCTTGTGTTCCCTCTCTTGCTGTGTCTCGCTCTGTCAAATAAATAAAATCTTAAAAAAAAAAAAAGCATAAATTTGGTTGACATACAATATTGGGGTTGCACAAACCTCGATTTAAATTCTGCATCTGCCGTGTGTTCAACCTTAGTCTCACTTTGGATACACTTATAGGTTGGGGAAACATCCTAAGTCTATCTCACAGGCTTTTTCTGAACACTGAAAAAATAATGTTATAAAGCATTTAGCACAATGCCAGGCACATTCTTAATGAATATTATTGGTGTCGAAGAAGAACATAAACTATCAATTATCGTGCCTCTGCTCTGTTCCAGGGACTGTGATAAGTAAGACTATCAACATGTGCTTCTGACCTCAAGGAATTTCAGTATAGTAGGAAAGAAGATTATTCTAATATAAACTCTTTCATACCCCAGCTAAGTGACCTTGGACCAGTAATTTCATTTTGCGGGTTTCCACTTCCCATAAAGCAGAAATAATTCTACTTAATTCATAGACTTGTGTTGAGGACTGTGGATGAGGACGTGTGCTAGGGTGTCCAGGACACGGCTACCAGGTATCGAGTATCTCTTACTACACTAGGACCTCTTCTCTAGACTAGTGGCCTTCACCATTCTGTGGGCTACTGCTCACCAGAGGAGATGCGTGAATTTGCTAACTCCTTTGCTCATTTGACCTGCTTTCAACTTTATGAGACATGTTAAGGCAGAAGTTTAAAATAGTAGTGGACCAGGAGCCAGGAAATGCCAGGTTCAAAACTGTGCTTTGCCACTCTGAGATTCAGAAAAATTAAAGTGCTGTACCATTCTAGCGTCCTCATGTACTTGGGGGGACAGAGAGATTTGGAGTCAGGCCGTCGGGGCTTATGGTATAGACTCTGCTCTTTTCTGTGTGAAATCTGACAGATGAGCCTCAGCTGGAGGCCTGGGGTCCCTGGTTTGTGCCGTGGCTCTCAGCTCAACCTCCTTCATAGGGGCGGGGTAGTATATATAACAGAGTTAATCCCATGTCTAGTTCAGTGATTCACAAATGTTTCCTGTTATTATTGAATATTTTTATAACTCAAAACTTAGGAGACACATATTCAAAATGGAGCTTTGAGATGAAGAAATTAGCACTCAGAGAATTAATTCTCTCTGATGTTTTATGTTTGCAATCTCAGCGCCTGACACATGGGAAGCTCTCCATATCTAGCTCTCCCATCCCCTTCCAGACAAATGTCACTTTCAATCCAGGCATCACTTTGGAAGAACATTTCTGTTTTCACATTTTTAGTCTTTTTTTTTTTTTTTTTTTTCTGCCAAGGAGCTAGAATCTTCTCCTTGTGGATGAAGATGATTTTTCCTGACCTGGAAACTTCAGGCAAGGGGTCTCCTGGGGAAAGTCATGAAGGAAACGAGATGTGCACTTATTGGCAGAGATTGCTGATGGTCTTGAGTCAGGCCTGGGGTCCCCGGGCTCACGCTCACTTGGCGCCATCAGTCCAGGCTGCTCATGACTTTGTGATTGCCTTTGGTGATTCACGTCGAAGGAACAAGCAAGTCCCTGGTGCTGACACATACACATGTGCATGCTCCTAATGACTCATGTCCTCTCCTAATGACAGCTGATTACCACGGAAAGCTGGATGGCCCTGGTGCATTGATCTCTCAGTTCCCAAACTGACCATATAGACACCGTGACTCACAGCTCAAAATGCAGCAAGTGGGGAAGCCACGGTCAGCTTGGCTACTATATACGATCTTGGAAGCTCTGAGCCTGAGGACAAATCACATTTCTGGACTTTTGAGAGAACTACGAAACCCTCTAAATTTAGATCGGGCTCTCCTCTGGGATCAGTCATCTCAGCAAGAGGTGTCATTTTGTTATGAAAACCTGAACTGAAATCCTACTGGACCATTGGCCTGCACATTCATGTGCTCCTGGCCAACAGAGATCATCTGGCAGAGGCCTCCAGTTCTGACACACAATTATTGCCCAGCCCAGGCTCCTTCCAGTCCCCAACCTGCTTGAAATCATCCCCAACCTGCTTGGAAAGGTGCTAATAACTTCCAAGTGCCTCTCAGGGCCTCTGTGGGCCGTGTGTACCTTCTCTCAGTTAACCTCTTCTGCCCCTCTGCGAGATATGTATTACTTCCCTCACTCCTCAGAGTTTAGACAGACTCTCATTGTTCAAACGATTGATCCAAGACCTCATGGTGGCAGAGCCAGGAACTGAGCCCCAGTTGGTCTGACTCCAGAATCTACGTTCTTCCTCCTACGCTATGGCGAGGCTCTCCACTTGCCTTGGTTTCTCATTACATAGCCCAGTCCTCGACACGGTGGGCACCAAACACAGCTCACTGAAACGAAAGGAAACGGGGTGAAGTCTGTGCCACGGGACAAAACTCAGGGTTTTGTTACTCATAAAATAAGGAGCTTGGTTAGATAATCTCTGGGCTTTACTCCTACTTGAATGGTTTAGAACCCTGGTACTCAACAGGCTATGCATTCAAATCCCCTGGGGAACTTTTCAAAAACACCAAGGTCCAGGCTTCTTTCTAGAGCTTTTAATTGGTCTGGAGAAGAGCCCAGACATAATTATTTTCTGAAAGCTTTCCAGTGATTCTAGTGAGCAGGCAGGATTGAGAACAGCTAGGATTGTCCCTGGCAGCCATTCTGTGCCTAAGAAGGGAAACAGCCTGAGGATGACATGGATATGTATATCTGGATATATATGTCATCTTCAGGCTATTTCCCTTCTTAGGATAAATTACTATATTATATCACCATGTTATATATTATAGAGAGAGTATCTGGAACACATTAGGCATCCAGTAAATATGTGATGAATTATGAATGAATGACCTCATTATCTGACTGGAATCAAGTCAGGTGGGGTCCCAGTGTACCCTAGAGTAAAGGATGGCAAACTTTTTCTTTAAATGGACAGTTTCTATATATTTTAGGCTTTGTGAACCACGTGGTCTCTGTTGCAAAATCTCCGTTCTGTGGTCATACAGCAAGAGTAGTCGTAGATAATATGCAAATGAGTAGAGTTGTGTTCCAATAAAACTTTATAAGTACAGGCAGCAGGCCTCATTTGGCTATATTTTGCTGACCTATGATGTAGGAGGAAAGAAGGAAAAGTTGGACAGGCAAGGAATGACAAATATTTGGCCCCTCTGCAGAACCCCGGTCTCCCTGGACAGATGTCACCAATCAGTTATGACCCTCTTTCATGCCGAACCTGTGTTTGCTGTCATGCTCCTCAGCCAAGGGCTGTCAATCAATCAGAGTCGGTGTGCTGAGTGCAACCCCTTTGCCATCCCTGCCTAGATAACACTCTTGGTTCCTTACAGAAGCCCTGGGGTTGGGAACTCACACAGACCCAGGGTGTAGACTTGGCTCTTCCCCTTGTGTTCTGTGTGACATTATTCCAGACACTTCCTCTCTCTGGGTCTCGGATAGATCTAACGTTGGGAGTTTTGCTGAGAGGAACTGGAGAGATGAAGTAGGCAAAGATTTCATTAAAAACAACAAAAAAAAGGCAGCCTGCCTGCTTTTGCTCTGTGTTTGCTATGTGGTCAATTAAACAAGGAAAAATAATGTAAGGCAGTTGTGATAACAGAGCCTTAGAACCTGGGCTCATATTTTTCCCTTCCCACCTCGCTGAGTTATTGAGGGCAGACCGTGGCTGCAGCAGCAGGGAATGACCGACATCCCACTCCAGATGCCACCTTTCCTCCCATTGTGCCACTTGTCAAGCTCTCCAAATATGCCCCTTTCACCGTCCATTTCTGTGTTGTTTTCATTCTGAGGCTCCTGACATGTTTAATTCCTCGGCTAAGCCCTCTCCCCGTCCAAATGTCGCCACCCTTGTCATAAAATTTATTTTCCACACACATAGAAAATCAAGCCTGGACATTTTTCTCTCCTGTGAACTCTTGAGAAAGAGCCTTTGGAGCAGCCATCCATCACAGTGGCAAAATACTACCGAGAGTAAATTCTTTTCTATTTGTTTAGCACTTCCCATTCTAGATCAGATTTCGTCCAGGGCAGCCTGTGTCAGCAGGAAAAAAAAAAAAAAAAAGCCGTTTCGTTGGGTATGGATCTGTCCTATCAAGCAAGCAAGAAAAGGGAGAAGGAAACAGTCTGAAGCACCTACTATGTGCTAGCCAGTATGTGCTGAGTGGCTTCACGTATCCAGTTAATCCTCAAAGTCATCCTGGGAGGCAGTGGTTAGTCCCCATTGTGCTGAGGAGGCAAGGGACCCAGAGAAGTTGAAAAAGAAAAAAGTTTGGAGTGCGTTTTCTGAATCCTGGCTCTATCAGTCAGGTTTCTCCAGAGATACAGAACTAATAGTACAAGTGTGCACACACATGCACATGTATGTATGTATCTGTGCGTGCTCCTCTATCATCTGTCATCTATCTCCACCTGACAGATTAATCTTAAGGAATTGGCTCATGCAATTATAGAAGCTGACAAGTCAGAAACCTGCAGGGTGGGCTGGCAGGCGGGAAGTTCAGGTAAACGTTGATATGCAGTCTTGAGTCTCAAATCCTTAGCACCGGGCAGTGGATTGGAAACTCAGGCAAGATTTCTGTGTTAATAGTCTTGAGGCAGAATTCCCTCTTCTCGGGGAAATTCAATGTTTGCACTCAAGGCCTTAACTGATTGGATGAGGCCCACTCCCATTATGGAGGCTAATCTGCTTTACTCAAAATCAACTGGCTATAATTGTTAATCGTATCTACAAAAGCATATGTAGATAGCAACATCTAGATCAGTATCTGACCAAACAGTTGTGCTGTCCCGGCTAAGCCCATTGCCACAACAAATTAACCACACTAGTCCATTAGTCTCTGTTTCTCAGATTTCCTCAGGTTTGGGCATGTTCTAAAAGAAACCTTTAAGGTTTCTTACATTTGATAATTGATAATTTAGGGTGTGCACAGGGCCGCATACGATGTGGACACTGGGAGACTCACACTGAATGAATGTGGCAGGTATGTCCTCCACAGCGGACTTTTGGTTTAGATTTTAGGATCTTGCTTCACAGGCTTTACAGGCTCTTTTGTGCTCTTAAGATCTGGCTGTCCCCACATGGCTTCCATGTCCCTCCACTGTAGGGTCTCTGCCTCGTCTGCACTCAGTGCTCCAGCCACAGTGACTGGAGGTGTCATTTCTTTTTTTTTTTTTTAAGATTCCATTTATTTATTTGACACAGAGAGAGAGATAGTGAGAGCAGGAACACAAGCAGGGGGAGTGGGAGAGGGAGAAGCAGGCTTCCCGCTGAGCAGGGAGCCCGATGCAGGACTCGATCCCAGGACCCTGCGATCATGACCTGAGCGGAAGGCAGATGCTTAACTGACTGATCCTCCCAGGCGCCCCGGAGGTGTCAATTTTAATGACTGATGCTGTTTGCCTCTGTGCTTTCTCACACCCCATCTCCTCTGATGGAAACACACTCTTTCCTGCTCTACCTTCTGCCTGTTCTCACATGAGTAACTCTGAGACGATCCCTCAAGACTCAGCTTAATTACCATGTTCTTGGGAGCCTTTCCAAGTCTGCAGTGGGGCTCTGATCTGCAAGTGCCCGTAGCTGACCACAGTGCTTATCATGCCGCCTGCCTGGTTAACCCGTCAGCGTCACGTGGGTACAGAGGAGGTCTCATTTCCTCGGACCTCCAGCGCACAGACTAATGTCTAGCACATGGTGGACATTTAATAACTATTTGCTCAATATCAAGTGAAAGAAGAATCCCATCTTTGATATTCTTGGTCTTTTTAGTGTTTATGAGGGTTCCCCTCCCCAAATTACTGTCTGAAGATGAGTTCCTCCAAACACCCATCATTATATCATACATGTTCCTTATGAGGAACAATTAAAGAAGCCAAGAGGGGACGGTCTCATCTCCGTGGAATTCCTGTCAGCCATACAATTTGCTCTTTTCGTAGAAGGAGGATCTGGTGAGCTGGCCTGGGCCCAGGTCATGAAGGATGAGTGGCGTGGTCAGACAGAAATGTAGAGTCATTGCCCTGTGGACTGATCCTGAGGCTGCTCCAGAAAGAGTGACAGGAGGATGACAGGTCCACAGGTTCAAAATTACTCTGAGGTGGTCTCAGTCCCATTCACTGTCCCCAGGAGCCTTCTCCCGAGTTGGAAGTGGACACATTAGAAGCACACGTGGAGACAGTGATGTCTGTGTGTTTAGTCTGAGCTTGTCCAGCATGGCTGCGTCCCTGTGGAGTGCAGCTGCCTGGAAAAGAGAAGAAAGATGGGGTGTTCGTCATCATGGCAGGCCAGTCCTTCCTCCTCTGGTCTAGCTGCCAAGGCTCCAGGGCCGGTTCCCAGGGTATGGGATTGCATTTTACTTTTCTCGAGAAAGGACATGGATGCCCTCTACGTTAGAGAACCTTAAGGAATTCTGTTCAAGTCCATTGATTTCAACATTTCCAGAATATTTAATTTATTTAAAAATGGCCTGAGGCACGGAGCTATGCATTAGGAATGCAATCCTAAGCGAGGAGAAACAGAACCTGCCCTCAGAGAACTTAGCGTCCAGTACAGGAGACACCTCTGCTGTGCCAAATCTGTGCTCCAAGAACACAGAAATGGACACTGCTCCCCACGAACCCCGAAACGGAGTGTAGCATGGACTCCAGGCCTGGCGCTCAGCCAGGTAGTTTACCTGTCACCTGATTTCATCTTCACGACAGTCCTTTGATTATTCTGATCATATAGATAAGAATATATATATATAGATAAGGAATCCATATAGATAAGGAAACTGCCTCAGAGTCCTTAGGAGACTTTGCAGAACAGCTTCAAGTCAGGAACGGGTAGACTAGATTCAAAGCAAGGCTGACTGGCTGTGAAGTCAAGCCAGCTCCCCGCCTCAGTGCTGCACATGTTCTCCCAGAGGTGAAGGCAACACACACCATGGGGGGCACTCGGGCGGGGCGTCAAAGGCTACGTAGGAATCCATCATGAAAAAAATGTGGGGGAGAACTCCAGGTGTGGACACAGTGCTATACTTGGAATGTAGGATGCTGCTGGGGTCACGAGGCAGGGGGAGGGAGGGCAGGGGCAGAGAATGAGGCTGCTAAAAGGGCAGGTAGAGCAGTTGTAAAGAGGAGTCCTGACTGTTTCCTTAGGAGATGGAAGCCCTTGGTTTTGTTTAAGCAATAGGGTGATACAATCAGAGGCGAGTAAGAAAGAACCATCGAGGCAGTACACAGAATTGGCCAGTAGGGGATGACAGAGAGTGCAAGGCTGGAAGATCAATAGGCTGTTATAAGTGGTCTTGTAAATCAGGGTTCTTTGTTGTGGGCCTGTTGGATCGGTCAGTCTGACGTGTTCCTTTGAACAGCTGTTGATCAGTGGTTACTTACTGGCTGGTTAGGTAGACATTTTTCCCCATTTCTAATTACAGACTCAAGCCAGTATCAGAATTTTTTCAGCCACATGAAGAAACAAAATAAATCCCTGTATTTATGTAATAATAATGATGTAGGGGACGCTGGGATGCATGGCCCAGACCTTGCCTCTGCACTTAAAGAATTATTCCTCCAGCTGCTGGGAGGGCTGCCAGCAGACAGCCCTCAATTCTTAGTCCCCTTTGAGGATTGCATCAGCTGAAGAGAACAGTCTCTCCTGAGATCACAAGGTCTTTGTAGGGCAGCCCACATCCAATGACTGAACTCCGGGGGTGAGATATAAATGCCTGGCTCCCTTCCCCCAACTGTGAGTAAATGAAAGGTCCTCCCCACTTTAGAGCTTTCTTAGCTGAGACCTCTGTTGAGGCTGTACTGTAACCCACATCTTCCTCTGCTTGGGCCTTCCATCGTCCCTTCTCTTTCAGGATGTGGGGAATCCTGAGAACATTCCCTGACAGAGTCTCTGCACGCATATCCCCATCTCAGCCTGCTACTTGGGGGACCTGGGCCAGCGGCAAGTGATAATTGCAGCTAATGTTTATTTGTGCTTGACAGCATGTGAGGAAGTTTATATACGTAGTCTTGTTTCTTCTTACAATAACCATGGGTCATATGGAGCCCATTATATTACTACAGCATCACACGGGCACCAAAGGATTTTCCTATCTATGATCCTAGGTAAGCTTCAATCCTTCCTCAGAGAGGGCAGGACAAAGATCTCCTAATCCCTTTAGATGTATTAGAAACCGAGGACCGCAGAAATATAATTTTCCCAAGATGACAAATCTAGGAATGTTGCAGAGTCATCTAATTTTCTGGTCCATTCTGCTGCATATAGATATTCCCACTTCTGACCAGCCTTTTTAGTAAACTAATATTCCAGGCAGGCTGGGCCCCAGAATTTCTATCCCCTGGCTTGAAAGCTGGGCATTTATCAGCCTGTTTTATAAACACCCACTCAAAATGTGTGGCCTAAGACAAAAATGAAGAAGAATGGCTTTTATACATTATCAGTGCCCACGGAGGCCCTTAGCAAGTAACCCCGGGATTTCCAACTGCTTTCTACAGGGCTGCCTCAGGGGCTCTCGGAGAGGGGGAAAAAAAAATCAAGGAAAGACAAAGAAGGGAAGAGGCTGGGGGAATAGGGCCTTTGAAGGAAAGAAAAGGAGAGCAAGGGAGAGCTGGGGGGTGGGAGGAGAGAGCAAGAGGCTGGCCGCTAGGAAATCAACCACCACAACTTTCCTGCCCATGAGGCAGCCACGTTATTTGGGGCTTTGAACTCCTCGGGACAGTACGCTTTATCATCTGGAATAATAAACGCAGACGTGGTGGCCCGAGGAGCAGGCAGGCGGCGGCCTGGGGGCAGAGCTCTGTGCTCTGCCCACAATGGGCAGCCTGCTGTCTGTGTCTGCACAAAGGAGCTCGGGAAGGCTCCTCCCGAGGCCTGGGGGCCAAGAGGGCTCTCAGCGGGTGCTGAGTGAGCTTTTCAAAGTCAACAAGGGCTCCAGGGCCGGTGGGACCCTCCCGTTGGTGGTAACTCGGACAGGAGAAGGACCCTGGAAGAAGGCTTGATATTTTTAGCTCTCTAGTTGCTTTGAAACAAAGAGGGAAAGACACAGGGCCACAGTGTGCAATTTATTATTTTTTAGGACATAATAGCTAACAGCTCCAAAAACATTCTGGATGTGCTCCACAGCTCATCAACGAGCACATCCCGGCAGAATGAGGGAAGGAAGGAGAGCATGTGAGTCAGCATGCCGGCTGGTGCGGCCCCAGTGCTGGGAACCTGCTCTGTGCTTGCCTCACTTGGGGCCGGGGCTGGGGGCAGGGAGCAGCATTCACCTGCTGGCTCCTATCAGGAAAAGCATTCTGGTTCGAGGAGACCAAAGTTCAAAGTCCTGATTGCCTAGGCCGTGAAGAGCTCAGGGAAATCCCACGGAGCTGGGAGTCCCTCGAGAGGCCCCACCTGCCAACTTACTTGCTGGGGCCTTGGACGAGTCACAGGCTTACCTTGAGCCTAGGTGAATTCCAAAATCTTTGAAGGCTTGTTTAATGTTAAAATTCAAAGATAAAGTGAGGAGAGGTCCTGAGAAGCCAGGTAGGTAGGTCCCAGTACTCAGCGTGAAAGAAGTATTCGAGGAGTGAGTGAGTGAACAGAGGTAACTCAGTAGGGGGTGGAGAGCTCACCTTAACCCTCGAGGTAGAGGAAATGGAATATTTTCCCATGACAGACAGCACTGTTACCACTCCGGCTTCCTGGTGAGGGGAGTAAAGTGAGGAAACTTTAATTTTGTGATGGGAAACAGAGGCAGACAGGCCTAGGGCCAAGAGCAGGTGGCCGAGCTGGGGGCTCGCGGAGCACAGGGCTCCTGCCACAGGGTAGGGGTGTGTGAGGCAGCGCTTGCCCCACGCGGGCAAGAACACTGTCCTAGGAGACGGAGGCCCTAGGTTGCCCTCTACTTGCTGAAGAGACCCTGGGCAGATGGAGGCCCTCCCAGAAGCAAGGCCCACTCTGACCTTGACTCTGCCTGAGTCTCTCCTTACTTTCTGCCCTCTGCAGCAATGCTCTGTGACAGCCTCAGGGCAGTCTCTGTTCCTTCTCTCCAGAATGTTCCTTCCAGCCTCCTAACTGTTCTGGCTGCCCTGAGGCTTGCCCTGCTCCATTCTGCCCTTAGGAGAGGGCTTTAAAGAAGCAGCACGAACAGGAAGCTCGGGTGGGGCCACACTTGGGCCTACCACTAACAGCTGTCGCTCCGTCTCCAGGCTGATGTCCAAGCATCCCAGGCCTCCCCGAGGTCGGGTCCCTGTGCATGGTTCCAGTTTCAGCACCTGTATCTGCTCTTCTCCACACCTTGGGCTCCAGCCACATCCTTCCCGGAAGACACCACACTTTCTCAGATGTGTGTGCCTTGCAAGTGCTGTTCCTTCTGCACATGCTCTTCCCAAACTCCTGTCAGGCATCTGCTCTGTCTGGGGGACAGGGCTCTGGAAGGCGTCCAGGAGCAGATCCCTTCCTCTTGTGCACGGCCCCACCGCCGCCCATTATTGCCCGCAATGCTCCACAGAAGGAGATGGGAAAAAGGAGTTGCAGCACCCCATGGCCCTTCCGGCTCTTAGGACTCGGTAGTTCTCAGGAGAGGATTATGTTAGGAGTGTATGCATAAAATTGAGGTAAAGATGCCTTTTCTTTCCACTTTGCATTCTCTGGATCCTCCCAGTAGCCCTGTAAAGACATTTATGAAGATGAAGGCTATGTACCTTTGAGGGTTTGTCATCATTTTGATCTGATTCTAGAACAGAGAATAAAGGCTCAGGGACATGAAGCAGAATCCTTTTCTCTTTCCCTTCCTGCCTCCCTTCCTTCTCGAGTGTTGGGCATTTCCCAAGGCCTACACAAATACTCAAGAGGAAGACGGACAAGATCCCCTGCCCCCATGAAGCATATTTTCCATTAAAGAAACTGATCTAGCAAATACAAACGGTGATTTTATGAGTGACAGATAAATAAGCAGCAGGTGCAGCAGGGTGTGGTGGGAAGAGAAGGTCTGCAGAGACTAGATCGTGTTGCCTCCTCCTGCAGGGTAGGGTAGCTTGGAGCTGTGTGATTCGGAGCCTCAGGGCCGCTTGGCACTTTTCAATTTCCCTCTCCACCAGGAAGAGGCAGACAGCCAGCTCTAGGGATAGTTGAGAGGACTAAATAAACAGGCCTGACACGTGGCTTCCTAGGAATCGATCTTCTGGACAAAGAAGTTGTTGAGGTCCCTTACCCCCTAATGATAAAGGGGAATTTTACGGTGTCCTAAGGGGGAAGGGACAAACATGGAGGCCTTGTGTGGCAAAAGAACAGAGTCTTCTCTCTCATACAGACCAAAGAAACACGTGCTCTTTGAAGCACTCTGCACAGAGTTCTAGGCCCGTCCCAGACCTTGCCTCATGGCTTGCTATGGTCAGCTGTGTCCTAACCAGAAACTGGCTATACAACAGCTGATCTGGGGCTAGTCGCATCCGCTTTCTGAGCCTTTTTTTTCCATCTGTAAAAAGAGGGCATTGAACTAGAAAATCATTTCCTAGTAGCTTCCAGTGCAGGCCTTCTGATTGGGTTTTAGGAATAATTTTCCAACAAGAATGCTTTACCTAACTAATGAGCTCCAGTTAGTTTCACAGGTATCTATTAACCGAAGGCTCTAAGACAAAACAGTGTGGCCTTGCATGTTTATTTCCTTCCAGAGAAGATAGGGCACTTGTTATCCGCAAGGTTATGGAAACGAGGTATGCCTACTGTAAAGACTTGGCAGAGGTCAGCTTCGGGCAAACAGAGACTTCGTTCAGGCACACCCATGGGCTGGAATAGGCCATGTTCTGTTTTGCAGCAGTGAGACTAATCAGATACAAGTGTGTCTGCGCACATGTGAGTGTGTGCACATTGACCCCCAGAATCGGATGCAAGTTCAAAGCTTCAACAGATTCTTTACCACCGGCATATCCCATCCTTGTACTCTATGCCTTTCAGGGGTGAAAGTTTTATTTTTTCACTTAACTTTTCTTTTGCAGCATATTTACTAACTGCTTCTATGCACCCAAAACTGCATATTAAGTTAGTCATCCTCACAGTTACCTTAAGAAATGGATAATAGTCTTCCAATTTTGTATATTGAAGAAACTGATGTTCAGAGAGGTTAGGTACCCAGCTTAAGGTTGCACAGTGGGGGAATGATGGAGCTGTGACCCTAGCTCAGATGGGTCTAATGCCAAGGCCCATAAGCCTTTACTAGAGACCTCTTCATAAAAAATCAAATTCTCAAGAGTGACAGAGTAAACCTAGAATCTCAGAATTGGCTCCATCGATCTACAGGGGCCATCTGTCAAATTCACAGGAATTTATTCTCATTTATTTATTCAGCAGATCACTAAGGACATGGTTTTCAAATTTTAAGTGTAGGAATCACCTGGAGTGTTCCCTGCATGTAGATACTCTACACTCAGATTCTGCATTTTTAGGATCCAGGTGGTCTAAGAACTACATGCTGAGAAGTGAAATACTGTTTGGTGTTGGGGTAGAGTTTGGCACTTGAATCCCCAGAGTTATCCTTCTGTCTCCCAATGTACCCAGTACACAAATCCATAAGGAAACAGAAAGTTAAATCCTAGTTGTACTGATATCTGGGCAAGCATAGACTGCCACACGGAAAAGCACTGGTAAGGCCGTCTTGGAGAAGGTGGCCCAGACCTAAGCATATGCTCTACTTACACCCTGGACCTGATTTGGTTTTATGGCCTCAGGTCTACAAAGTGAGATGTCTGGGTTGGTGAAGCCAAGCCCAAGTTCACCTACCCAAACCACCATATGACTGAGGATTGCCACCCTGACTCTCTTGTCCCATCAGGAGTCACAGAGCAGAACACTTGGGAGATGCCTGCCTGGCAGTCACCTCTTGCAGGCAGATAGGAAGCAGGCAATACAGCCCATATGCGTGAGCCCAGAGGGAGGGAGCAGAATCCTGTTCCTCATGCTTCAGGAGGGGTACATTCCCAGCTACGTGGTACGTTTCCACAGAGTGTCCTTACCCACTCACAATTCAGGGTCCAGGACTGTCAGGGTGTTTCCAACCATGTGGACAATCCCTTCTCTCAGGAGAATCTGATAAGGGGTGGAAACCCTGAGTACAAGGATGGAAGTAGATGCTCGCTTTCTCATGGGCCAAGGCTCTAGAGTGGAGGTGAGGGGTGGAGACAGGCCTCTGTCATCAGCACAACCTTAACTGAGCACCAGCTCATACCAGATCCTGGACTAAAAGAGGAGCCCCCCCCTGCCCCATTTCCTGCAGGAGGCATCATCCACTCCATCAGTATTTGAGGTGTGACTTCACCAAGGTACAGGCTGGTGAACAGAACAGACCTGGCCCTGTCCTCACAAAGCTGGCCTTGCAGTTGGGGAGACCACCAGGACCTCTCCCAAGGAAACAGAGATACCAACACAGTATGATCAATTGTGATCCAGGTTATGAAGTCACCAACGCGGGGCTGAGACAGAGAACTTGGTGGAAGCCGCCGCTCTATGCGGGAGGACTAGGGAGAGAATCCCTGAAGAGGTGACTCACAGACCAACAATACATAGGCTATAAAACGTAAGTGATAATATGGTGCTGAAAATATGTTGGGAGCAGAGGGGAGGGCATGATGAACTCTCTGCCCAGGAAACATAAGAAAGTGAAGTGTCTTGCCCAAGGTCATGAGGTGGGTCACAGGCAAGCCCTGACTAGGATCTGGGGCCAGAAGGGTCTCTTTTACTTAAAGCCTTTCTCTGGCTCCTTTTGTTCTTTGGTCTTGGATCACTTCCTGTGGATTAGATTGCCTGGCAGGGAAGAGTGGTCTTCAAAGAGTCAGTCTTCATGTCTTGGAAGAAGAATCAAAGGTCATGGAAAAGAAAATATGTGCCACACTAAAAGGGTCTTTAAAAGAGACGATGAAAAATTTACATCACACCCTGAGTTCCAGCTTCCCGCACGTCTCGTTCTTCACCGGGTTTCTCTCCTCCGTGGGCTGGAGACTGAGAGCAGCTGGGAAAGGCTATGGAGCAGAAAGCAGTGGACACATGCTAAGAATTATCATGCCTGACACACAGGGAGTGAAGACTTGGTCTCCTTTACCTTTAGAAAGTCACTACTCCCATCCCTTCTTTTCTGCGAGACTGAGAAACAAAGCTTCGTTTGGAAATGGCGTGCACTCCCACAAAATGCTCTCTTCTCATTCTCCCTTTTATCTTTTCCAAGGACAATCAGCTGCCAGAAATGTGTCACTTCAAGCAGGCCTCCACATCTCACTTGGCTGAAACTTAAATTATTACCACAGCAGTCTGTGCATACTTTTTTCCCCCTGCTTTTTTCCAAGAACAGCCATAACCACGCTTGACAAACTACTGATTTCTACCAAAGTGTTTTCAACACCTTTTAGACATCAGAGACCAAAGGGATGAGAAAGACTGAAAGCAACAAGGAAACTCAGAAATTGCTCCTGATCCCAGACCCACAGCTCCCTCCAGGCAGTCTTCCAGGTTTGCTAACAGCAAAGGAGGATTTACTCAATTCCTGTCATCTGCATATGGAAATCATATTTTTTTTTTTTGCTTTGTCTCCTCAATGACAAGACTCCATTCTGGGCAATGGGGTTATAGTGATGAGCCCTGTGGCCCAATAAGCTTTCAAGGCATAGGAGATAAAAGGAACCAAGTAGTACCAGCACAGGCAAAAAGTGGTATGCGCTGGAAGGTAGGAGCACAGAGGAAGCAGGGAGAGAGGACTTCCTGTTAGGATAAGAGCAGACCTTAATTTTGGATCTTGGAGGGCGTGGTATTTCAGCTGGTCCTTTAAAGATGGTAGGTTTTTTTTGTTGTTGTTGTTTTTAAGATTTGAGAGAGAGCGAGAGCGCACGCGCTCGCACACACATGAGCATGAGGAGGGGGAGGAGCAGAGGGAGAAAGAGAGAGAAGCGGACTCCCCGCTCAGCAGGGAGCCCAACGTGGAGCTTGATCTCAGGACCCTGAGATCATGACCTGAGCCAAAGTTGGACACTTAACCAACTGAGCCACCCAGGCGCCCCAAAGTTGGTAGGGGTCTTATAGGGTAGAGCTTACAGGTGGGGTAACAGATGTAGTGGGAGAGGGGGAAATGTTACATCACCAAAAAGGTGGTTGCTGGTACATTCCTCGTAGAGGATGAATAAAAGCATGAATAAAAGAATAAGGAAGAATCTTCTGGGGAGAAAAATAACCCAGTTTGCCTGCTGCGTGCAATGCATGACAAGGGGATCCAGTAGTTACCTATACGTCAGAGCATTTGGGGTTGGTGAGAGCCTTAATTCAAATTTAGGTCCATGTTGTTCCATTTACTAACTGTGTAGTCTTTCTTTTTTTTTTTTTTTAAAGATTTTATTTATTTATTTGAAAGTGAGAGACACAGCGAGAGCAGGAACACAAGCAGGGGGAGTGGGAGAGGGAGAAGCAGGCTTCCCGCTGAGCAGGGAGCCCAATGCGGGACTCGATCCCAGGACCTGGGATCGTGACCTGAGCTAAAGGCAGACGCTTAATGACTGACCCACCCAGGTGCCTTTTTTTTTTTTTAAAGATTTTATTTATTTACTAACTGTGTAGTCTTGGACACATCCCATCATTTTCTTTTCTAAGAATTTTCCCTAAAAAAAAATAGAGCATGCATGTGAGCATGCTCAAGTGGGAGGAAGGGCAGAGGGAGAGAGAATCCTGAAGCAGACTCCCCACTAAGCACAGAGCCCTACATGGGGATCTAACAACCCTGAGATCATGACCTGAGCTGAAACCAAGAGTTGGCAGCTTAACCGACTGAGACACCCAGGAGCCCCTTGAACACATCTTATCATTGCTGAGTCTACTGTTCTTCATTAAGTATTAGGATAGTAATAGTCATTTGGAGTGGTAACGATTTTTGCACTACTTTTTTTTTTTTTTTTTTTTTAATTTTTTTTTATTTTTGCACTACTTTTTATGAAGGTGCTTAGTACAGTGCTTGGACCAAAGCAGCTGCCCAATACATTTGAGATCCTTGTTTGGCTCACTCAGCAAAGGGCTAGAAGCTATAGAGGATGGGAACCTGAACAAGGCTGATCTTAGTGCCTTCGTATTAAAATTTGAGCAGTATGCCTTATCTTTTTTACTGTGTGTTCTTAGGCATATATCAATTTCTCTGAGCCTCCATTTCCTTATCTGGATCTGGGGACTGCTGATCAAGAAGGGACCTTCTCCTCTACCACATTCCCACCTTGATCCACAGAGGAGAGAATGTGCATTCTCTTCCCCCTCAGTGCTCAGTGGAAGCCCTGTAGACTCTTCCACTTTCATATATACTTCTCGCTGAAAAGGAGTGTCTGAAGAGCTCAGTACCAGTGGAGGTCAAACTCTAACCCCTGGCTAGTAGGTGGGGTCACTGCCTTGGACAAAAACCTCCATCTTCGGTTCTGTGTTCCTAATACTCCACCTGTAAGTGGACTTATCACAGGGAGTGTGTGGGTCAGCTGCTTTCAGGTAGACACCTAAGGCATGCTCTCTAACAGAGGTAACCCATGACCTTTGAGTTAAAGGGTATGGTAGACAAAAAGTGGCCACAAGTTTTTGTACCTGCTCTCTTTGAGAGGTGAAGTTAATTTCTCTACCCCTATAATTGGACAGGCCTCAAAGTAGAGCAGGAGAAGTGATTGCATGAGGCCTGGGTTCTGGCCTCAAGAGGTCTTACCTGCTCCCCTTCACACCCTTGAAACTCTGTGCCCTCCACGCACAGCCTAGACTAACTTTCTGAATGAAGGGAGACCAAGAGAGTGAGCAAGAGAGATCCCAGTCATCCAAGCCAGCCTAGCCAAGGCCATCATAGATAGCCATCCTCAACAGACCCACTGGCTGATGCACATATATCAATGAGTTCAACGAAGGTCAGCCAAGCCCAGATCAGCACTGACCTGTAGATTTGTGAGCAATAACAACACATGGTCCTTGTTTTGAACCCTTCAAGTTTTGGAGTAACCCATTATGTAACAAGAGCTCCCTGATACACATGGTGACCACATAAACTTTAAAAGTGATAGCTTGTTTCCCATTTGGCTGGTAATCTTTGTGTGATGAGCCATTTGTGCTCCAGAAGGAAAGGGGCTGTGTGGGTCATACCCTGAACCACTACAGGAATGACAGCTTCCTCATGAGGTTGTCCTCAGTCTTAAGAGGGCCACAAGGAATGGCCACACAAGTTGTGACTGGCACTATTCTAGGAGACCCGTGAACATCCTGGCAAAGGGCACACGTACTCTGAGGTGATGGATGACCCGTGGATGTGTGCAATGCAGTGGCCCTTGGCACTCATCAAGGTAATGTATGCAAAGTCTCTGGCATATAGTGGATGGAAAATAAACACCTATTTTCATAATAATTTCTTGGTATTGAAGTGTTTTACTATGTTGGACTTTATGGTTATTACTACTTAATTATCAAATAAGCCTCCATTTTCCCATCAGAAAAGTGTCCAGGGAGTGGTGATCATGCAGGTAGTAAACTAGATTACCTTGGTTAATGCATGGTTACTCTGTGATTCATGGGCTAACACAACTCTTCTCATAAAAAGAAGCCAAAGCACATGCCCTGAGTGGGGGCCTTTGGTAGACTGGGGGACACGGCCCCAGCAGCGCAATGTGGCAGGCCATCTGTCAGGCGGCTATGTCAGCAGCCTGAGAGGCAGCCCATAAAACTGCCAAAGCGGCCCTTTGCTTTGCCCCAATCAAAGAAGAGGCAGAGGCCGGGCCTCTGTGCTAGGAAGGCCCCACTGGACAGGAAAGAGGCTGTGTTCAGAGTAGGATGGGTGGGAGGAACCTGAATAGTGAACACACTATCAAAGCCGAAAATAAATCCTTTGGTTTGTGATTGAAAGCCGACAGCATAGGAACTGACAAACTGATGAGAAACCCGTTTCCCCGTCCGCTGCCTTCCCTGCATCCTCCCGTCCCCCAGCTCCTGCTTACACTGGACTGAAAGCTCCTCGGGACCATTCTAGAGCAGAATATTACTTAATGCCAACAGAGCTTTAGAAAGATCCTAAGGCTGGGGGAGCCTGAGTTCCAGTCCTGGAGTTTCTGCTCATCAGTCATGGAACCTTGTACATGGATGTCTGAGTCTCACTCCAGAAATTGATTGGAGCAGCCTGGGCTGGGGCCTGGTCCTCAGAATCACAACTCCCCAGATGACTGTACACTACAGTCAGGTTGAAAACCGCGGATTTAACCACTTCAGGCTCTGGATCCCTCATCTGTCACATGGGGACAATAAGACCTACTTTGCAGTACCGTTGTATATTCCAGTAAAGACAGACACTGGATGTGAAAGGCCAGTGATTACCACCTGGCACAGTTCCTTATCTGGAAGGATCCTATGCCTAGGACCTTGAGCCAGGTACACGCGGGTCTTGAGGATCCAACTGTGCCCATCCTTTAGTCAGCCACATTCAGTATCAAATGGGTCTTGGCTCCCTGGGTATGGGTGTGTATGGGTCTGTATGGGCAGAACTGACAGATGGTGTGAGATGCATTCGTGGTGTCCTGGTCATAGGATACAGCACATCCCAGAGTCACCCAGAGAACTGGTTACATTTGCCCTCACATCTCCTGTTTGAGTGGTAACCAAATGGCACCTAGAAGTAATTAATGTTGTACTACCAATGAAGAAACAACTTTGCCCTATTTACCCAGCCAATGTTAGGACCCAGAGGGGCGTGGGCAGGGAAAGAGAGTAGGTGGGTGGTGCACACAGCTGCATCCTATTTCCATTCATCCACTGATTTATTCAGGCATCTCAGCCTGCATTCATTCAACAAATACTCCCATGGGGCTGACACTTTGCTGTATGCTGGAGATAGAGGTTACAGCCGTTCACAGCACAAGGGAGGCAAAAATTTATAGTTAGTAGTGTTGTTAGAGGTCCAAGGACCAGGAGTCATGTTAGCAGTAAGGTGTTTGGACAAGGGAGATGTTGGTGCAGATGGGAAGCCTGGGGACAGTCCTTGGTAGAACTGGGTCTACAGCACTAGCAAAGCCCTAGGTTTGTGTCCCTTTGAGTGTCCTATCTGAGCACACATTTTTAAGCATTTCCCCATTTCTCATTTTCCAATCATTTTTCTCAAAAGCACAGTTTTAATGAGTGGTGTCACCCCCTTCTCAGACACTGTTAGTGGCCCCCCATACTCCCTGTTGAATAAAAGCCAGACTCCTTAGAGGGGTAGTCCTAGCCCTCCTGGGCCTGAGCCATCCCCCTTTCTAGCTGCGTCTCCCCCTCTGTTCCTTCTGGCACTTAGGCTCACCCCACACAGAACAATTTCTGACACTTAGGGTCTCCCACACCTGAATGCCCTTACCCAAGCCTGGAATGCTTTTCTTCCTCCACACCCTCATCTCCTCATTTTCTTGCCACACTGATCTGCTTGCTTCTAGCCAATAGTCTTTTATGTCTGTGTACACACAATTTCCTCTGGTGGAAAACCTTTCTGTCTTTCCTCGGTCTTAAAAATTGCCTTCTAATCTTTCAAAAACTAATTCTGGTGAGCCCTCTGGTTCCCCCAATAGCAATGACTTCTTCCTCTGGATTCCACATGCACTTTGACTGGATCTCACCAGGGTACTGGGGTGTAACAAAAACAGAGAGATAAGCAAAGGGTCTCTGTCATGTTGGGAGTATCAGGTATTAGAAACTGTTTTTCTCTCCTCCATTTAGGCTCCTGTCGAGGGAAAGGGGACATGTTAGTCAGTGGCTGGTAATGTGGTTGGATTTCTCTTCATACTGATCTTGCCTTTCCCTAGATTTGGTGTCTGGCTCTTTCTTGGAATCAGATTGCATTTCCAGGCTAAGTCCACAAAATAGAAAGTCTCTTGCAAGTATTTGCCTGACTTTGCTATGTTTTGTGCAGTTTATGGGTTAAAAAGTCTTACAGACTAAGGGATCAAATATAAATGAAGCCAACCTGCAGAAATTGGGGAGAAGAGCCAAGGGCCACCTATGGTCAAGTCCTTGGACTCCACAAATTTAGGTCAGAAAATTGGCTTTGAGTTTAATTATTCAGCCCCACTCCCAGGACACAGTTCTGATCCCCCCCCTCCTGCTTATTTTTATAACCAACAACGTCAAAATTTGGAGAACTCTATTGTTCTTCTATTAACTTTGCAATCTTGAGGTATGACTGACTGGAATAAGCACTATGTCTAGTTCTGCACAGATCTCTGTGATTTCCACTCTGTAGGCTGGTCTCCCTAGCTATAAAATAAGGAAATTAACAGAGTCTTCAACATCTCTTGTAGCTTGGATATTGTCATTCATCCCTTTGCTGTGTATGATCCTACAGCAATAATCTATGTACGATCCATTTCTCCCCTACAAAACACCTACCATGAGCCTGGTCTCCTCTTCTCCTCTATCTTCCACCAGTTAGAATCACCCAGACTTGTTGA
Source organism: Leptonychotes weddellii (assembly GCF_054177405.1). Classification (NCBI taxonomy): domain Eukaryota; kingdom Metazoa; phylum Chordata; class Mammalia; order Carnivora; family Phocidae; genus Leptonychotes; species Leptonychotes weddellii. The sequence goes on from NC_138372.1 coordinate 40,947,981, forward strand.
CTCCCCACAAACTCTAGGCTTTTTAAGTTGACATTCAAGGTCTTCTGTAATATGCTCCCCCCGAACATTTTCTCAGTGTTACTTCCCTCAATTTAAAGCCAGACTATTTGCTATTGCTCCAAACATGCCAGGAACATTCAGCATTTACATTTTGGCACATGCTCTTCCCTCTGCCTTTAGTGTCCTTTCTGATGTCAGCATTTGGCAAAATTCTACACATGCCATTCCCAGACACAGGGCCATAAGAGTCCTTGTTTGGTATTTCATAGGATTCTGCATCAAGTTACCTGCTCTGCTCGTCCTGCTCCTGCATTGATCATCCTGCTCATACTCCTATAATTAGACTCAGGTCTTATTCGGATACCACGTACTGGTAACTCTTTGGGAATCCTATGAAATCCAAGCCCAGAAGTCTTTGCTTGCTCCTTCCCTCAACCTTAGATTTGCAACCTTAACTACTTCCTGTCCCCATCCCTTTAACTGATCTCCAACTAATTGAGAGACCTTAGCTAAAGGTCTACGTGCTCTCCCTTTTCCTACCGCTGGACCCTCAGAGGTGTTTCCCTCCTACTAGACTTTCTCCTATTGCCACTTCCTGCATCCACCCTCTGCCACCTGCCCTTTCTTTTCAGCTCTGGAAATGACTGATCCAAGAAAGCACATATCTGACCAGCATCATCACACCCACTGAAGCCTGTGACCTAAAGACATCTCACCTAAAGACACAAAATAATGAAGGGAATTGAGTTCTATAGATTTTAGGAAGCTATGCCCTATTGGAGCATTCTTATACTAAGGACTAGGGACTTCAAACTTAAAGTTCCTAGTATTTCTTGAGCCATCGCCTTTTTAAAGTTTTATAAGAACATTATATTCTTGGTAACAAATATAACCTCTTTATACCATGTACTTTCTTTAAAAATAAGCTTTGTGGCCCGATATATAGGACTCCAAATGCTGGTGCCGCATGCCACTTTCTGTATGACCTTGGGTATGGTACTAAATGTCTCTGAGCACCAGGGTCCTCGTCCATAAAACAGCCGTGGTCTTACTCCCATCACAGGGACATTGTGAGGAATACATGGGGTCAGTTATATACCAAAGTCTAGCACAAAGACTGCACACAGTGTCCCCCACACCCGGGCTTCTTCACATTCTTTCAACAACAGAGCCTTTTCCTGAAGCTAAAACACAAATTCCATTCCGAGAGAGGGTTTCTAAGTTTGAGGACTGCCAGACTGTGGGTCCTTGAGTGTCTATCAGAGGAGCTCACATTGTTGAAACTCCACCTTCTTCTTGCCTATGGCTCTTCCAGTCACAGATCCAACTTCAACATGCTCACTCTGAAACTTTTAGCCACAGGGATCTTGGGAGACCTCTGCCTGAACTCCTGTGGGTAGGAAAGAGAAGTGGAGCTCAGGGAGGGGTTGTTCAGCCTGGTCTCATAATGAACTAGTCTGTGGTAGAAGGATTTCAAAGTGATTTCATATGCTTAATCTCATTTAACTTCCAATGGACCACGTCTCTATGTGTGTGTGTTTACTGTGATTGCTGCTCCTATTACTGTTACTACTTTTATGCTATTAGTTAATACTAAAGATAGTTGAGAAGGGTCAAAGAATTTGATCAGAGTAAGCACTATATAAGTTGTAGCTGCTGATATCATGTTGATAGTATTATTGTGCGCAGTCATGACTTATTTTTGGTTTCAGGCTAAGGAATGGACACTGAAAATACACTAACCCCACAAATGCCCAGTACTGGTTACTATTTATAATTTATGATGATATGCGTATCATCATAGCATAGTGTGAAATTTCCTTCATTAGATTTTGAATTTCTCAGGCACAGAACCATGCCAAAGAGATAGCAGAAGTATGAAAAAAAAGCGTGAGGGGGAACCATGAGTCCAAATTTGGGAATATGGACATGGGAAACAAATGGTGGCATGTCAGTGCTGTATATAAAGAGTTACAGGATAAAAAGTGCATTTGCATGAAATAGCAAGTTGAACAGGGAAATGTAATATAAGTAACATTAAAACATCCAGAAATATTATGGACTAGACAGTCAAGTTGGTATAATTCTTAGGTAAGCCATTAATCCTCAAAGGACTCTTGCAGAGGTTGCTTTGGGTTCTGATCAGGTGCCGAGAGCTCTAGAGGTAAGAGAGACTGGAGGAAGGAGAACAAGTTTGGAGGCTTCTGTAATCACCTAAGAAGGAGACAACGGTGTTGCCTGGTGGTAGGATACTCCTCACAAGGCATAGGTACAGGCCAGGGAAAGTAACCATGGGCATTTGGACCATTTGATGTAACTTAGGCCATCAGGGCTTGTTTGAGCCCAATCTTGAATATACCACTTGCATTTTATGGTAGAGTACTGCTGTGCATATCTAACTTAATGACTTGGTCATAGTAAAGGTCAGACAACATCCAGTTCATTATGAGCAGCTTGGGTTGCATGGTAACTTGGGTAAGCATTCAGCCTCCACCAAGGCCCTGTAGCAAGCCAGAGAAGTGTCTAGAGGGAGTGAGAGAAGGAAAACAGTATGAGAACAATGTAAGGGGAGAGAGGTAGAAATGGCATCCCAAGGAGCAGTAAGCCAATATGCCACTGGTCTGAGGCAGATAAGACCAAAAGGCATGGTGGGGCAGGGGGATGATACTTCAGGGTGTAGAATCTTGGGGAGGTTACAAGACATAATTTGTATTTCCCTATTTCCTGTTTAAAACAGGCTGGGTGTGGAATGGGTAGTAGAGATAGTAGGTGAGGAGTTCAGAGAAGGAAACTAACTATGGGCCGAATGTGGTAGAGATGTGGGAATTGGAGGCTGCTTCTAAAGTCAATGGCACTTAGCCTAAGCCTCAAAGACTTGGTAGGACTTCGGGGGGTGGGGGTGGAAGAGCATTCCAGACAGGGAAAAGGCATCGAGCTTGAAGTCCTTACAATAATGCAACTTGGCTCCTGACTTTGATTCTCAGGGGAAGAATTCACCCAAGGCCATCAGCCAAGTGGAAGAGCTCAGAGGTCAAGGACTGTACATTTTTTTGGGAGCATTTCTCATTTGTTTGGGCTTAAATGAAGCTGAACCCTGCAGGGAAATGAGCACATGTTACACAGCTCCAAAGTCAGGCGGCTCCATGGCCAGGAAACTATGCTGGTCGGATAGAAACACAAATGACTAATGCCCCCCTCCTAGGTCTCATGTGGTTTGAGACCCCGGTAATTTGGGCCAGGCAGGAGACAAATAGGCGCACCTCCAAGTCAGGGTGGTAAAGAGTGTTGTTCTGGGAATTACTAAGGAGTTTTCACTCCAGCGGCCCTGAACAAGCCTGATTCTTTCTCTGGACCACTGTTTCCTCATTCACATCTAGATCTGATACCCTAGAGGGCTATGAATTGTCTGCAAGTGTATACCCCATCAGACAGAGCTGCATCCTAATAACCAATCCTAAAATCTAACCACATACAGGACCAGACTTAGGGACAAGTCATTTCATACATATTCCCACTCATCTTTTCAGGTTCAGTTAAGTGTCTCTTCACTGGGAAGCTCTGACTCCCATGGACAGAGCTGTTCATGGCTGCCACAGCATTTAGGAATACATCATTGTCACCATCGGGACCATGCAAGGAAATGTCAAAAGGGCCATCTCTCTTTCCCTCGTGGGTATTTCAAGTTCATTCAAGTCTTTCAATTAGGCTTTTCTTTTCAGAACAGAATTCTCCACCTCAAACACTCCTCCTGCCAGGCCAAAGGGTGAATAGAGGAGACATTGAATTCTCAGAGGTAAGAAACTGCTCTTAATGAAGTCAGAGAAACTTTATCTGTTATTTGGTCTGTGTGAGTGGGCAATCTTTTCATCTGCTTAAGCCAAGGTGTGTTTATCATGAGGCTCAGATGCCCAGATTTTCCAGAAAATAAATACTTTTCTTCCCCAACCATTATAGGTGCAATATTAGAGAGAAGGGAACAGAGTTAGACAGTCATTGGTTAAACCCAAGGACCACCACTTGCTTGCTTACTATGCTTTCTTAGAAAATCCACGTAACTTCTGAGCCTTCATTTCTCCATCAACAAAATCCACTAATATTAAATCCAGAGTTATTGTAAAGATTAACTAAAGTAGTATGCATAAAACTAGCACAGTCAAAGGTTTTAAGAAGTATGAGCTGAACACCTACTACATGCCAGTCTAACACCAATACATACTTGGGCTTCCCGGCAAGAAAGTTTTCTTTAGGCAGAGGGGCTGGCAGTGAATTTACTTCCTAATCAGAGTATAGCAGAAGAGGGTTGCAGATGGGTAGGCAAGGCTAGGCCTGCTTTGTGCCTGGCAAACACCCAGGTTGGCTTAGCTGTGTCCATTCTGGTGCCAATAAGACTCATCCACAGAACAAGGCTTCACCCCTAGTAAACCATGGGAGCAGCTGCCCCCAGTGGTGCTCATCAAACGTGACTTTGCTCTACTGAGACAAGCACTGTGTGGGACCTACCTCCTCTCCTCCTGACACTAGGGCTCTTCTTAGAGCCCTGCTCTCCATACATGGGCATTCAGAGGACAGTCACTGAGCTCCTACTCAGCCCCAGGCTGTGTGAGCTGTGTTTGCTCACGGAATTTTCACCAGCCTAAGCAGTACCACCATTTAACCCATGGGGAAACTGGAGCCAACAACTCTGATACCAGAATTCTTTTATTTCTTTGAGATTTGGAAGCTAAATTCCTCTCTAGGGCACCACAGGATGGAAAGAAATCTGTAGGTCATCTTCAGAAGACTACCATAATTACAACACAGTAATAAAAAAAATCACAGTAATAGTTATAATATTCATCAAGGTGTTTGGGAGGTATTGTGTGATACAGTATTCTCAATGGGGAGTGATTTTGAGCCCCGGGGGGGGAGGGGCGGGGATTTGGTGTAATCTGGAAGTCCAATATCAAGACACCAGCAGATTTGGTGTCCTGGTGAGAGCCTGTTTCCTGGTTCAAGGATGGTAGTCTTTTTGCCATGTCTTCATATGGTAGAAGAGGCAAAGGAACACTCTGGGATGTCTTTTATATAAGGGCACAAATCCCATTCCTGAGGGCTCCACCATTAGGACCTAAACATCTCCCAAAGGCCTCACCTTCAAATACCATCACATTGGAGGTTAGGATTTCACGTAATGAATTTCAGGGCACAGACATTTCATCTATCGCATTCATAGCACCTAACAGAGTGCCTATTGCTTATGGAGATGGAGGTGCCAGCCTGTGGAGATGGTCTGCAAGTTGTTCTGTCCACAGATAAGCTGGTATGGACTAAGAAATTGTTTTAGACTTGTCCTCTCTTCAAGGAAGGCTGGGAAGCTTCCAGAAGCAGCACACAGTTCTGAGTTCAAGTGAGTCCTAAAAGTCATAGAGAAGTTCTCCTCAAAGGAATCCTGGACTAAAGCAGACTTTTCCAAGGTCCCACGTGCCAAGTAGACAGCAGGGTCTGGACTCTAACCACCCTCCAGGCCCTCCAGCTAGGACCCTTGACAGGGTTACGTGACATTCAAATGAGAATGTCAATATGAAGGAAGACCACTGATGCAGGAACATGAGGGATAAATAGGCCACATAGGCTTTTTGTGAAAGGAGAATGCCTTAAAGCATGCTCCTAAATGTACATAATAGAAGTGTTTGTGGATGAAGGAGGTAGGGAGGGGTTTTCAGACAATAAAGTCTTCCATGAGAACACCTCCATGCAAGTCAGCATCTGCAGCTTCATGCTCATGGTTGATCAGGCACAAATGTGATCTTATTTAGTGGCCCTAAAGCACTTGCTAATTGGTTTTCTAAACAAATTTTTTATTACTTTATTCTTGGAATATTAATCAAGGTTCTTTTTTGACAGTTAGCATTTAATTTGACAACCACTCTCAGTTTTCAGTTTACAGTGCAGTTGTCTCAGCCAAAGGGTCTCACTAGTGTTCCTTACACTCTGTCCCTTGCTTTCTGTACTTAACATTCTCATGATTCTTTGCTAATAGACCTTGGAGGGACCTAGAAAGTATTTGGTGAAAACCAAACATTTCATGGATATGGTAATTGGGGTTCAGAAGAAAAGGAAATGGCTCTGCTATTATAATAATCACAATCATAAGCAGGAATTACAATCATGATTAATATCTGTATGTGTATAAAGCTTTAAAGTTTATAAGTCATTTTTATTTAACTGATCTTGCTTGAACACCATAGCAACATCATCAGGCAAACAGGATAGAAAATATTCTCATGTGAATTGCTCAACAAAAGTCACACAGTTAAGAGAAGATAATCCAAGTCTCTATACCCAAAGCCAGGTCTCATGGCAAGTTACAGGTCTCTGCACATAGCTCCTTAGTGAGTCAAGACAATCTCTTCGATTTGTTTATTGCCTTGAAGGACACGATGAGGTCAAGTTCAAGGCGACAGATTTGGATTCAAGGTCTGTTTCTACCCCTAGCAGAAGTATGGCCTTAGACAAATTATTGAACTTCTCTGGACCACAGTATCTTCACTTGAAATACAGTTTTATATAATTAGTGATTATTATTATTTATAATAAAATGATAGTTATTAAATGGATCACTCGGACTTTTTGACCTCAGCTGGCCACCAGTGAGGTTATTATCTGGTTATCTGCTGCTTTTGGAGACAAGGTATCATTCTTGCCTATCTCTTTCCTATGCCAAATCAAGACCCATTCCTCTGCCTGAATGGGTGACCTCCCAGTCATGGATAACAAAAAGTAAAGCGTAAGTTATGAAGAGTTACAGCAGCTGGAGGCATCCTTCATGATTAAAAGATAAACAAATCTTTTAAGTAAAGTAGAATGTTTCTTTACAACAATAAAAACAACCTTCTACAGTCACATACTATGGCTGTTTTGAAGTTGTTTTCCCGCTCCAAGGTCAGACAGGGGGCAAGACTTCATTCTTTCATCTGCGGAATTTACTCCATTTATAGCTTGGTAGGAACCAACCATGCCCTGTGGCCACCAAAGAAGCTGATTCCATACCAGTCTGCATTACTAATGTGCAGCTTCCATGGGTATATCTCCCCCAGTCCCTTGCCTCTATATTAGCTGTGGGTTCCTTCAACTGCATTGAAAAGTGCACTCACCATTTTATGCTCCCAAGCTCCCACAGCCTGCTCCTCTTAGTCTCAGTGAATAACACCATCATCTCGTTTGTCAATCAACACAGAAATCTGGCAGTTATCTTTAATGGTAAAGATTAGAATCAATCGTGTTCTTTTGAGTTTACTTTTGAGGTGCCTTCCAAATCCAGCCCCTGTTTTTAATTTCTAATCCCACTGTCCTCATTATGACCACTCTCCTTCCCCCTCCCCTTCAATTGTCAAAAGAGCCTTTCCCACCCTGCCTTCAGGAGATCAATATCCAATATTATTGGATAGTAATGGGGAGACCTATCGGGAGGTTCTGATCATGAAGATCTTCATATGCCATGCTAAGGAGTTCAGAATTTATTTGGTAAGTAATTGGGAGCCAAGTGATGGTGTCAGATTTGCATTTAGAAAAACAACTCTGGAGGTATAGATGATGAATTAAAAGGTATTAAGAGTGAAGGATGGAGGCCAGGCTAAAGAGGTGATTGCAATACTCTAGCCAAGGTGACCAGAAAGGTCAATGCAGTAGTGGTGGTAGAGACAGGGCAGAGAGAGTGGTTTGAGAAACAGTAACGTGATAGAATTGAAAGGATTGGTATTAATAGAGTCTAGGGGATGAGAGACACCAGACTCTTGGATGATGACAAGGTTGTCTTAGGATGGATGGAAACATTTACAATGGAAAAAGGAAAACCCAGTGAGATAAGATCTTTCTTCAAATACCTCAAAAACCATCATCAAAAAAAAAATTTGATTCAAGTTCTGAATGTCTTCTGAAGGCCAAACAAAAAAGGCTGAGATTGGGGAGATAGATTTGGGTTTTGTGTAAATCGAGCTTTCTAAACGGTTGTCACTAAGTGGGCTCTGACAAGGAGTTCATTGGTTCACAAATAGGTCCAGTCCAGCCCTTAGTTGTAGAATATAAGACAAATCATTGATGAACATGAAGATTCCCTCAAATATGGTGATTTTAGGATTCTTTGAGTTCTAACGAATCACACTTAGGAAGACACACAGCTCTGCCATGATGACAGTGCTGGGCTGGCAATCTGGTGGCCACTGTTCTGGTCCCCGCTCTGTACCTGCTGAACTTACAGCTGACATTAAGTTGCTTTCCCCTGGGCTTGACTTTCCAACCATATAAAAGATGAGGAGCTGGAGTAAATAATAAAGACAAAAATAGTGAGCACCCATTCAATAGTAGCTTTTCTTTTCTTTTTTTTTTTTTGTTAAAGATTTTATTTATTTATTTGACAGAGAGAGAGATAGCTAGAGCAGGAACACAAGCAGGGGGAGTGGGAGAGGGAGAGGCAGGCTTCCTGCTGAGCAGGGAGCCCAATGTGGGACTCGATCCCAGAACCCCAGGATCATGACCTGAGCCGAAGGCAGACGCTTAACGACTGAGCCACCCAGGCGCCCATCAATGGTAGCTTTTCTTACTACACCCAAACAGGTCTTGTATTTCATGTGCATTATGTTCCTTAATCCTTACAATGGCACTATATTATTAACTTCTTTATTTCATAGATGAGCCTGGGGTTCACAGAGATGATCCTTGTCATTTTTACACTTTGTGATTCTATTGTTTTAATGCCAATGTGAGTTGGAGCTGAGTCTTATTATTATAGCATTCTAGAGAAAAGTCTACAAACTGATGCTGAGGTCCCTGTCTTTTTGTGGTTTGATTATTCTACCTTCCCTGGCTTCTGGGACATACCCCAAGATCCTGCTTCTTGCTCAAACTAGCCTCTATTTCAACTCAAGGAACAGTAACAATACACTAGTCATCAAGGAACCTAAAGCCAGGTGGAAGATCTGATTATATACATAATACGTGTGCAAGTGGGCACAGATGACGTGTGTCTCTCCCTTGAGGTCAGGTACCATGCCTGGTTCATTTTTGTTTACTCAGTACTTAGCCCAGGGTCCAGCACCTCTCAGGCGCTGCCAGTATTTGTTAAATGGGAGGCTTTTAAAATACTTCATAATGATTATGGAAAATATATTTATAATATTCATTGAAGTATATGTACATTCCACATCTACTATGGGCACAGAACTAAGCTTTGAAAATGGGGGAAAAATAGATTTGTGAAAGAAAAATGTTTAAATTTATGACACATTTGAGATGTCTACTAGCCTCCAACTGGAACTCTCCCAGTCTCATGGCTATACCAAACAGCACAGAAGTAGAGGAGTGGGGCTGCACTTAGAAATCTTAAGGTGATCATCTAGATAGGTGCTATTTAAACCCATGGGACCAGATGAGAGCAGCAAAGAAGTAAAAGAAAAAATGGGAAATAACCAAAAAAAAAATCCTGAAGCACTCCAACATCAACGACGGGAAGATGGGGAGGAACCAGCAAAGGGCAACCAGCAAAGGGCCCAACATTGCAGCAATATAGGCGAAAAACCAGAAGCTAAGGGAAGAATATACTTGAAGAAGGAAGTGATACTGAAGGAGTTCCAATGCTGTTGAGAGTTAAGAAATGAGCATTTAGCATAGTGTTTGGCAAAATGAAGGTCATGCGTAACACTGACAAGAGCAGTTCAGAGGTATAGGGGTGAACATCTGCATACAATAGTGTGCAGTCCTTTGCCTACATCCATTCCATCCCTTTTCCTCATTCTGTTCTGCACCGCAGAGAAACGCAGTTTCTAATATGCTCTGCCAACTGCCAAACTTCAGACCAGATGAGTTTATGAAAGACTTTGGCAGGACATTGGAGGACAGAAGACAAGCCAGAGTATTTCTTCCACGCATTTTCTGCTTTTGGTAACATCTCCAGCAGGGACTGCATCTGCCCCACGGACCTGGTTACCAGTGGATAGTCCTTTCTCTTTGTGGCCCAAGCTCCCACTGGGCAGGCCCACTGAGGTTCAAGGTTCCTCCAGCTTCCAGAGGTCTGTCAACAGTGTCTCCAGTCCTACAGGTGGTTGAGGCTAGTATCAGAGTTGCCTCATCCTCCTTCCCTTGGCCATTCTCATCTCTTCCTTATACAGAGCCTACTCCTCGAGACAAGTCTGATTATATTCATCCATTTTTGGTCAGCAGAATCCTGGTCCCTATGTTCCACACATTCTGGGCCATTATCCAGGTGTCCCTGTGGTTTCCAAGCACATTTTTGGGAAGGACATGGGGACCCAAGCCCAAAAGACCCACGGTTTCTTGGGTGTTTCTGGAATGGCTCATGGGGGTGGGCTGATAGTCTCTTTCTACTCAACTGGGGTAGAAGAGTTCCTCCCAAGGCATAAACCTTTCCCCGGATATGGTGGGTGGGCTCATCTACAGGAAATCTGTAAGCAAATAAACGTGCCAACCACAGTTTCCAAGTGTCCCATCTGACGAAGGTTGAAAAGGAGGCAACATGTGTAAATTAACTCTGCATGCTTTGTGTAAATGAGCGGGAGGCAGTCCCTGGGCCACAGAAATGGGAAGGGGGCCTCAATTTCACTCAATTATTTTTTTTAGGTTAACCATGAGTTCCTGTATTTTAAAATTCTAAGAGTCTGAGCTTCTTAGATTTGGAGTTTCTCAGGGTAGTTCCTGCATCCCCAGGCCTCGCTAGCCTGTGGACATACACTGACCTCTTGATAATAATTACACACAGTCTGCCGGCAGTTTTCCCCTATCTGCTTCTGCGGGCTCGTTAGCCCATCCCGAGTGTCTTACTGCTGGGCTGGCTCTGCTCTTCCTGCCACACGCCTGTCAGACGGGGCCTCTTTCATGGCTCTCATTCTCACCAGGCTCTGACAACATGGCTTTCTTCTCTTCTCCCTCAGACTCAGGGATGGAAAAAAGCTTCCTGGAGTTGTTGGTCCCTGGGTGCCTCTCCACCCTTTGTTGATTCCCTTAAACCTCTGTGTCTCTGTAAAGAGTCCCTTCATGAAATTCTTAACTCAGTTAAACCCTGCTGAGTTTGCCATCTCTTTCCTGCCAAGACCAAGGTGATATACCCAGGTACTTCCTGGAGTCTCAGGGAAAACTGGAGTAAATTCGAGTAAACCCTCTACTGTGCCTTTTAACATTGTGTGCCTGCTCTGGGCAAGGCACAGGCCTCCTGCTCTTGTTCTAACTGCCCTCGCTGAGGTGTGTGTTGGAAGCCACTGGAAGACCTCTCATCACCGCTGAGTCCCACTGGCCATGCCCTGGTGCTGCCTGGGTCCTGACATCTCTAAGGTGGCAGGCTCTCGCTATGCCAATGTGGAGTCATATCTGGAGTCTTCACTGTGCCAAGGCCTTTATTTCTGCTCAGAGTTGAGGAGAACATCCCTCCCTCCTACTAGGTCACAGAATCCAGGTGTTCCCAGTGTCTTACAGAATAACCCTCCTTCCCCAGGAAAATACTGCCTTCTCACTTCTCCCTGGAGACCCCTCCATGGTCTTTGATACAGATTTGTACAACTGGGCCAGGGGCTGTGTGTTCTGATGGAAAGGGTTCTAGGACTAGCTCAGTCTGGGCAACACTGAAATTAAAAAGGGAGTTTTATTTCCAGCTATGCAGAGACTTTAGAGGACAGTGCATCTCCAAAAGGAGCCCATAGATACATCCTCTGTCCATGTTATTTGGCCATGGAATATTTCTAATATATCAAGAAGCACTTCATGGACTATATACTTTTGGGAATTGCTGGCCTATGGTGATACTACTTTTCAGTAATAATGCACTACTTGATATTTCTATGAGTTATAATGATAATGAAACTCTTTAGGTCTTTAAAATTTTACCTTAGGCAGACAGAACAGACTTGCCAATGAGGGGCCACTTTGAGGAGAGGGAACACAGTGGCATCAAAAGTAACTTGGGCTTTGGGCTCAGCCAGATTGGAGTCTGAATTCTGATTCAGTCACTGAGTAGCACTTGACAAATCACTTAACCTTTATGGTTAAGCCTTGGTTTCCACATCAGTAAAATAGAACCCACAGAGTCTAGTAAATACGATTATGTAATAATGGTTAAGTATCTACACCCCTGCGTCTGGAATATAGAAGGTATCCGACAAGTGTGATTTCCACTTGCTTGGGAACAAATGCTCTATCATATGGGCCAGACATTGCTCATCTCTTACCAGACTTGTTGACTATTTCTTTCCAAATTCTTATTCTGAACTTCTCTAGTATCTAAAAGATGGATAGGATCTGGAGAGGCAGAGAATAGGTCTTAGTGAATTAGAGAAAGTTAAATCAAGAGAAAAAAGTGGTCTTTGCAATCCCAACTCATTAACAATGACAACAGCTGAAATAGCTTGGAATTCTTGGAACTACATCTTGCTGATACCCTGAGACAAAATCCACAAGGATTTCTTCATTTCTCATTCCAAATCTGGAAAGAAGTATTTTCTCCTCTAGTTTCTGTTTCTTTTAACATGGTTATATAATCCTTACTATGAAAACAACTCACATGAAATCCTGCCACCCAAACGCTGCAGACATTTTCATCATTGCTGGTGGCTTTTGGTTTTTGCAATAGTATAAGATATGTTTGTGCACAGATTAACATACAATATTCTAGGTTGATGCCTTATCTTCAAAATTATTTCTAATGATTACATGATATTCAAAAGATTATTATGAAGATTAAATTCAGGTAATCTTTGAGAGAATGAGTCTGCTCTGGTTATATGATTATGTGATCATGTCCCCAGTTGTTGGATATTTATTTTGTTTCTAATCCCTTCACCAGGATAATATTTTGAGGATTCCCCCCACCCCCGCCGCCCCCTGTCGATGGCCCCTCATCCAAACACAGAAAAACTGTTCTTACTCTGGCCTAGAGGAGGCCCGGGATTGGGCTAAAAGCACAGCCTTCTATAAAATTCTTCTTTTCCTTTTATTTTCAAAGGCTTGAGGTGGGAGTGTGGGTTGAGGAAGGATAAAAGGAAAGGGCAGCCAAGAGGTCTGGGGAGAGGCGGAGGGCCTTGGAAAACAGAATGAGAACATGATTCCTTCTCCTCTCCTTTTTTGGGGTGTGTGGGGGGGTGCTGGGGAACATTCCCTGCCAAGCCCCCTGGGCTGAGGAGGGAGAGAGAGAGAGAAACAGAAAGAGAGAGAAAACTACGTGACCAAAACATCAATAAAGCAAGGTCTTCCTCCTGGCAGAAGAACTGGGAAGGTAGCAAGGCCCCACCAAGGGGGTTATGCATGGTGTGGGACTGAGGAGATAGTTCTGAGCTTTCTCAGTGATCCCTAGGCCTTTCACAAGATGCAGAAGCAACAGAGGTGGAGCTCCAGGGCACCCTGGAGGTGTGACAGTGGATAACTGAACACTAATCTCCTTCCAATCCCATGAGTCTTCAGCACCATGTATGATTCCAGAACCCTGTACATGACTTTGTATTCAGGAAAACCCCAATAAATGATCTTCAACTTTCCAAGACTATTAAAGAAATAGGTTTCAGAGTCAGAAATTGAGTTATAGAAAACTAGGATACCTCTTACACCCTGTGTAAGTAAGCTAAAGTTCATACCCATCCTTAGGTCTTTTTTTTTTAAGAAAAATTTCCTGAAGAATAATTTCTGGGTCAAGATATATAAACATTTTTACATCTCGTTTCATGATTCCAGATCCTTTTCCAAAAGAATTACCTTAATTTACCCCAATATCAAGAATGATCAAAGGTACTACCTTTTACCATATATTCACTAGCTTTAGTTACTTGTATTTTAAATGAAATTATTGCTAATAGTGAAAATGTTACTTCAATTTAATGAGCACTGCTTAAGTTACTAGAGAGTTTGAAGATTCCAGGTATTATTTGTGATTTGACTTTGTCATGTTTATTCAGTTTTTGTTAGTGTATAATAATCAGCTTTGAAAAACTAAGTTTTTAAATAGCTGACCCTCCTTGTGGATAGTGTGTCTCACAGAATATGCTACATCTTAAGCCTCCTTCCCAGTCCAGACCCAGCCCCCGCCACCTCTCATCACTAAAAAATATGTCTTTCATCAAGTGAGTTCAGACCTGACCGACCACCTAAAAAGGCCAAGTTCTCCCTTTCAGCTGAGATGGACAGGCTCTAATTAGGCATAATCATGATTATAAGGAAATTATTCACTTATGAAATACAGAGGAAATGTGATAGGGAGGAAGGCAACCCATTCCGTGATATAAACAGTTGCAGACGCATGGGAGTTAAGACTCGCTACTATTGCCTGCACGTTTTCTAAAGGAAATAACCCAGATGAGAAATGCACCTTTAGTGTAGAGACACACAATACAAGCCTTGTGTAAGCAAACCCACATTTTATTTATAAAAATGAGTTTAGAAAAATTACAGCCCCACCAAATGTTACTCAAGAGCACTTTCTTCATTTAACCCAGGCAAGTTTGAGAGGCCCCAGTGGTGAAAATGAGAAGTGCACTGGGTGGGGAATGCTCTGTTTTTCTTCATCAACTCCTCTTGCATGGAGAAGTTCACTCATCCTTTAAGTAGCTTAACTCAGGTGTTACCTTCTCCAGGTGGCTGCCCTTGACCAACAGGTGGGATGGGTGATCCTGATCTGTGCCTTGGCAAACATGTAATCTTACATGTCTTTCCCCTGGGTCATTAACTTCGCCCTCTCCACTGACCCCTTCTATCAATAATCAGGCATGTCCCAGTCTCTTCCAGTTTACAAAGATTCTCTGGAGTCCTCATTCCCCAAGTACTGCTATCTTTTTCCCCCACTTCACTACTGAATTTCTTGAAAAAAACGGTCTACATTCTGTCTTCATTTTTCATTCTCTATTCAACCCATTCCAATCTGGTTCTGCCCTATAATTCCATCAAAATGGTTCTTACTAGAGTTACCTTCATTTCTCTGCATCCATGAAACCACATTGAATTCTCATTGTACTAGACTTCAGGGCACCATTTATCACTGCTGACTGCTGACCCTCTGTCTTGATTTACTCTTATCTTGGCTCAACAACACCCCCATTTCACTTGACTTTCCTACCACCTTTCTGATTGCCCTCTTGAGCCTTCTTTGCTAGATACTCATCTTTGTCCTGATCCCTAACTGCTGGCACTTTTCCCCTTAGCTCATCATCTCTAGGCCCAGGGTTTCACTCCATCTAAATTCCAGTATCTGCCATATTGGAGTCTTGCCTTCTACTCATCGCTTTTGCATTTTAGCTTTGTATATCTGAACCCCAACAAGGCCTCTTTCAAAGGCACTTTGAAATCAACAGACTCCAAGTGAATTCCTCATACTCTCTTCCAACCTGCTCCTTTTCCAGTGCCCTTCACTTTAGAATGTTCTCCTTAAGGGTTATTTTTTATTCCTATTTTGTTTGCTCATGTATTTCTTTATTGACTGGATCTCAGTTATATTTTTCTAAGAGTCAAGAAGAAAGCTTTACACTTCAGGAAATTTTTCTAGGCTGATAATGTTTAATCAAGATTGTTTCCTCAGTTCTCCTTTCAAATGTGACTCATCAGTATTGTCAGGGATATATGAATTCTTTGAAAATTCTGAATCTTTTTTAAAGAGTTGATAGTTTATAAGATCCATATCCTATTAACTTTGGACCCAAAGCTTCTTTAGCACTGATGAAGCTAGATTTAAGGCAAATAAAACAAAGTTCATTAAAAAAAAAAAATCTGATGCTTTGAAATGCTTCCAGCTATGTGAAAAACAATCACAAAAGGCCTATTCTATCCCCTTTGTGGCTATGGGATGAAGCTGCAGTGGAAGAAGCTACTCAGCTGGGACATATTTTAGTCATGTTTCTAGCCAAACTCTTGCAAAAACACATCAGTTAGGAAGATCCTGAATACTAATGACAATCCCTTACATTTGCACAAGCAAACTCACACAAAAGGGATTGCTTCACAATTTGCAAAGCACTTTGCCATCACTATCTTGTGGCTGCCGTGCCAGGTAGGGAGGGCTCTTTATATTTCACAGATGAGGAAACTGAGGCCCAAAGAGGGGTTAAGGTCGGTCTGTAAAGTCCTGTAGTGTGTAAGCCTCATTGCAGGAGACTGCATTCAGATGTCTACATTTTAGAGTCTGGGATTACACATCCCCACTCCACCCCCACCTTGCCCCTTGTTCTCAGACTACAGGAATCCCAGCGAGTATGCTATGCTGTATTATCTTATCCAGGAAAGAGGGCAGGTTGATTTTAGCAGAAAAGGGAAAACGCGGGAAAGACATAATTTAGGATGAGATCAATGAGAAGCATAAAATTAGGTTGGCCTGAAAATTAAGCTTCAAGGAAGAGAATAGCAGGAGAGAAGACTGGAAAAGGTGCCTGGAGTCAGAGCAAGAGGGCTTCAGAGGTTAGAATAGAGTAGTAGCAGTTTCATAGAGGGCTTCAGAGGTTAGTTAGAGTAGTTAGAGTAGTAGTAGTTTCATAGAGGGCTTCAGAAGTTAGAGTAGTTAGAGTAGTAGTAGTTAGTTTCATAGAGGGCTTCAGAGGTTAGTTAGAGTAGTAGTAGTTTCATAGAGGGCTTCAGAGGTTAGAGTAGTTAAAGTAGTAGTAGTTAGTTTCATAGAGGGCTTCAGAGGTTAGTTAGAGTAGTTAGAGTAGTAGTAGTAGTTAGTTAGAGTAGTTTCATAGAGCATGCTCCCACCACTTGGAGTGGACTTATGCCATCCCTTCTCCTCACACTGCAGATGCAGATTCAAAAGTGGTTTTCTAGAACAGTCTGTTCTCTCACATCTAGGACTCCCCTCCTGTGGGCCTGTGACTGGGAAAAAAAAAAATGTCTAAGTGGCTCCAAGTTGTCTGGAAACTGGGGAGCTAACTCACAGTCCATGCTCATGTCAGTACATCAAGTCCCCAAGCAATTCAGCCTTCAAATAATGACTAACAGGAGGTTGGTGGATAAATACTCACCTTTTTTGTCCTTTGGTAGGGGATAATAGGTGTTTTTTTGCTGTTATCAAGAGTTCCTCAGCAGGATTAATCTCTAGTTGTCTATAGTAGTAACTGATTTGCTAATACAACATTTACTTGCTCCCTTCTTTGTCCTCTCTTTTTCCCACTTTCCTAAAAGTATTTACTGACATTGCTTCTGAAATACACCACTTGCACTCAAATCCTCGTCTTAGGGTTTACTTCTGGAGAACCCCGGAGACAAATGACTTTCAAAGTGCAGAGCTGGCTTGACACGTGCATATTGATGAAATCCTTGCCCTAGAATAACAAAATGTTAAAACAGAATGGGTCCTCTCAGTTTGGGATGAAGCTTTCAATAGCAGTTACAAAATATGTGGCAAAAATGTCATGCATTGTTTGCAAAGGGGGTGATCTATCGGGTTGTTGGACTCCCAGCCTGTTCAAAGTCCATTGTTTCTATACCCTTCAGTTGTGTATTGGGCTGAGAAGAAAGTTTTTTGTAATGCTATGGTCTTTTCCCTGCTCTGCCTCCCCAGTGGATGGTTTCTCATTTCAAGACTAGCAAGAGGACTACAAAGAGTCCAGCCAAGAGACACGTATGTGTTCCTGGACCTTGTGTCTCACCCACATCTGAGAAGTCTTAAGAGCAAGAGGTTTTGCTATTTCCCCAAGTGGTTACTTGGGGAGCAAGCTGTACTTCTGTGGTGTCATGAGCTGGGTCAGCCTTTTGTTTTTGTTTTGTTTTGAAGGTTTTGTTTTAAGGTCTATACCCAATGTGGGGCTTAAACTCACAACCCCGAGATCAAGAGTCACAGGCTCTCCTGACTAAGCCAGCCAGGCGCTCCAGGGTCAGCCTCCTTTTGCAGTAAACAGATGGAGGACTGTTTTAAAAACCCAAGAGGACTTCAGGCTGAAGCTGGTGGTGGGGGTTTTAAAGAGACCAGCTGCTGTGTCATGAGGACACTGGGACTGCTCTAAAGGGAAATTCACAGAGCTAAGAACTGAGGCCTCAAACCAACAGCCAGGTGAATTCGGCCATTTTGGAAACATTCAACCCTAGTCAAGCCTTCAGATGACTTATTCCCTGGCCAATGGCTTGCTAGCAGCCTCCTGAGGAACCCTGAACCAGAAGCACACAGCTAAGCTGCTCCTAGATTCCCAAACATAGGAACCGTGGGAGGTAAAAATGATTCTTGTTTTAAGCTGCCTAATTTTTAGGGTATTTTATGTATACCTCTGTGGTGGTAATAATTCTTGTTGTGAGTGCTGAAATCAATGTTTCCCAAAGGCGATCACTGAAGGAGTCACAGAGGCAGCCCAGTAGAGGAAAAGGTTGGTTTTGAATATTTAGCAATCCCTCAGGACAGCAATGGAAGACCAGAACAGGTCCAATCTAGGAAGGCCTTTTTTCCCCCCTCATTCCTCCTGCTGTGACTTTGTGCACATCTCCCTACACCCAGGCTAGCCAGCTGGGGAGAAAAGGAGAGGTAGGAAACAAGCATAGAGAAGATGCTAACCCCTCAAATCTGTGCAAGATGTTTTAACTTACAATGAAAATTGGAATTTCTGGCTATTCCATGGGGTTGGGATTTTTTCCTTACTGAGATGAAAAAGTAGGCAGAAGAGTCAAAGGGCATTGCCCTGGTTTTCACCCAATGGGCAGAGAAGTAGTCAAACGGAGTTTGAACAGACTCAGGCAAGAAGATTGAAGTTGTGTGTCCTGTGGTGTTGTCTTCTTTCATTCCTGTCCTTACACTGGTGTTGAGAGTCCACCACAGCTTAGGTTGCACCTGGTTTCACTAGCTCTTCTTTTGAGAGTGAAAGCTTGACTAGTCTTCATAGTATTTAATATCACCTGTTCTAAGCAAGGTCTCATGGATCTCCATGTGAGAATTAACCTCTTCCTATCCCATACTACTCTGGATCTTTTTGTTTTGGCTGTCGCTTTCTTCTGCCATTGGTGCCATCTTTTTATGTAGTTCCTTAAGATATGTTTACTTATCTTGCTCTCACACCAGATTATAAGCTCCCTGAAGTTGGATCCAGTGTGATAAACGCTGTAATAGAGGTAGGAGCACTGATAATGCAGAGGTGGGCAATCCACTTTGTATTTGAGTTACTACAGATAAAGTAGGGCTGAAAGATAGTCCATACCTTCCAGAAGCTAAATGGGGGGGGGGGGGATGAAAGATTAATAAGAAAATTCCCCTGAGCCACCAGAGCCTGTTCAAAAATGAAAAAAGGGAGACAGAAGAGTCCAAGATGGTGAAGGAGTGGAGACCTTAAATTCATCTGGTCTCAGGAATTCAGCTACGTAACTATCAAATCATTCTGAACACTTGCAAACTCAACAGGAGATCTAAGGAAAGAATAGCAGCAACTCTGAACAGAAAAGCGACCACTTTCTGGAAGGTAGGACGTGCGGAGAAGTGAATCCGAGGCGATATTCAGGAGGAGAGACGGCGGGGGAGGGGCCTCCGTCGGCCGCTTCTGGCAAGTGATAGAGCCGCGGAGCACACAATCGGAACTTTTAAAAGTCTGCTCCGCTGAGGGACGTCACTCTGGTGGCTAAGCGGGGGGTGGAACCCTCCGGGACAGTGTGGTCTCAGGACCCTCGGGGTCACAGAAAGACCGGGGGTGCCTGAGTGTGGCGGGGAAGCCGGCTGCAGAGACGGAGCCCAGGCGCGGGCTCTCAGCTCCGGGTTGTCATAAGCCGTGATCCGCGGCACAGTCGGGCCACTGCTCCTCCAGCAGGGACCCAACAAGCAGCAGATCCGGGGAGACTCCCCTTCCTCCCCCGGGAGGAGCGGCGCGGGAGCGCACCCGGCAGGTATCTGCTGGGTTTGGAGACCCCACACCGAGTCGGGTGCCAGAGAGAGAAACGCTCGGTCACAGGCCAGGTGAGCACGGAGTGTGGCCGGAGACTGGGGAGACGGGAGTGACTGACGGCTTTTCTCTGGGGTCGCACTGAGGAGCGGGGCCCCAAGTTCTTGGCTCTTCTGGGGCCAGAGATTGGGAGGCCGCCATTTTCATTCTCATCCTCTAAAGCTGCGCAGAAAGCTTTCAGGGAACAAAAGCCCCGGAGAGCAAACCCGAGCAGATTACTTAGCCGGGAGGCGGCAAGGGCGGGGCAATTCCGCCTGCGGCAGAGACATTTGGAAACCACGGCAACAGGCCCCTCCCCAGAAGATCAGCGACAACAGCCAGCCAAGACCAAGTTTACCGATCAATGAGAACGGCAGAACTCCAGCACTAGGGGAATAATGCACATAGAATCCATGGCTTTTTTACCATGATTCTTTAGTTTTTAAACTTTAAAAAAATTTTTTCTTCTTTCCTTTTTCAGCCAACTTATTTTATCAACTTTTTAAAATTTTTTTAATTTTCATTTTTATAGTTACATTCTATCCCTTTGTTGTATTTAATCTTATTTTTGTATACATGTTTTTCTTTACAATTTCAGGATGCAGTTTCTTCTAACAAACTGACCAAAATACACTCAGGAGATAGTGTATTGCTCTGTTCTGTTCACTTGTCTGTTTATATCCCTTCCTTTTTTGTTGTTGTCGGTTTTGGGTTTTTTTTTCTCTTGTTTTTTCTTGTCTTTTAATTTCTATTCTTACAGTTACATTCTATCCTTTCATTGTATTTAATTTTATGTTTGTACATATATAAATTTCATTCTACAATTTTGGGATCTAGTTTTCTAAAAAAACAGACCAAAGTACACACAGAATCCAGCATATTGCCCTATTCTGTTCACTTGTCTGATTATATTCCGCATCTGCACCCCAACGTTTATAACAGCCATGTCCACAAAACCAAACTATGGAAAGAGCCCAGATGTCCATCAACAGATGAATGGAAAAGGTGATGTGGGGTGTGTGTGTGTGTGTGTAGAGAGAAAGAATATGGATTATGCAACCATCAAAAAATGAAATCTTGCCATTTGCAACGATGTAGATGTAACTAGATGGTATTATACTAAGCAAAGTAAGTCAGAGAAAGACAATTATATGATCTCACGGATATGTGGAATTTAACAAAACAGAGGATCATAGGGGAAGAGAAGAAAAAATAAAACAAGACAAAACCAGAGAGGGGGACAAACCATAAAAGACTCTTAAGCATAGGAAACAAACTGAGGGTTGCTGAGGGGAGAGAGGTGGAGGGATGGGGTAACTGTGTGATGAGCATTAAGGAGGGCACGTGATGTGATGAGCACTGGGGGTTATACGCAACTAATGAATCACTGAATGTTATATCAAAACTAATGATGTACTATGGCTAATTGAATTTTTTTAAATGAATTTAAATAAAAAATGTTTTAAAAAATGAAAAAAAAGGTATGCACTTGATATCAGAGGCTGGGGTCATAAGAAGGTAGGCAGGTCACCAGTGAGCATGCACAGAACCTACTAAGTGGACACCCTGAGGAGAAGCACAGTTGACAGAAGATAAGAAGTCCAAGATGACATTGAATAGAGAACCAATGTCTAAGAGGCAAATCCAAAAACAGAGTTAACAGGGACTCAAATTTATTCAGTAGGTCTCCAGGAAGTGGCATGCAGAGACATTCTATGGTGGTTACAAAGGACCAAAGCCACGCCCCCACCCCCCATGCTCCTTAGCTTAAAGGCATGGTGCCTTGATTTTGGTGCACTAGTCAGATCTACAAATAGGGAGGGTTTGGGACTGCAGTCTGGATCAGGAGGGGATATGTGAAGTACATTTGGAGAGCTGTTTATAAAAGATCAAGACCATGGAAATTGTTAGAATGACCACTGACATTGATGAGGGCCAAGGACTTACTGCCACAGGCATTGCTTATAGAACCGTCCCCAAAAGCTTTGCCAAAAAGGGAAGAAAAAAAAAAAGGTTCCTGTACAAGCTGAATGAGCTCAGTTTAATCAACAGGCCAACTTAGTGATCCCATGGCATCTCTGGACCCTCATGTGAAATGGGTCATTACTTGCCTGTCATCTAATTGGTCCCAGCCCCAAGAAGGAAACCAAAGCCTCATCAAGACCTTCAGAGGTGAGTCCTCCAGGTTATCTGAATAGGGAACTGATCACTGCATAGGGCTGCTTGCACCAGAATGGGCCCCTCCCGGCATGGGGACCATGCAGAAAACACTAGTATGGAGGGGAGGCTGCGCATGGTGTGCTGACTTCCTTTTGGGTGGTGAGCACTCCCACCACTTTCACCATGACACTGTAGTGCCTTGGCCTTCTCAGCTGCCCCTTCCCCAGCCTCCCACAGGCTCCCTTCCCAAAATGGGGTGGTGCCACTTGCCTTGAAAGCTTCAAACCCTGGCTGGTTGGCAGCCAGCTGCAACCCATCAAGCCCCCTGATTAGGCATGTGAAAGGGTGGAGTATTTTTTTTATCTTAATAGAATGATTGACAATGGCTTCTATCTCACACACCTGCTGCTTTAAAATCCCCGTAAAATGTCAGCAGGGAGTGTAAGTGATATATAGCAGCAGTGCTGCCCAGGGTAGGAATGTTAAGTGCTAGGAGATGGGAGTGTCTGAACCTCAGCTACTGAAAAGAAAATAAAACAAGCACCCCATCTAATCCATTTCTTTTTTTTTTTTTTAAAGATTTTATTTATTTATTTGAGAGAGAGAGAATGAGAGAGAGAGAGAGAGCGCATGAGAGGGGGAGGATCAGAAGGAGAAGCAGGCTTCCCTCGGAGCAGGGAGCCTGATGTGGGACTCAATCCCAGGACCCTGGGATCATGACCTGGGCCGAAGGCAGACGCTCAACGACTGAGGCACCCAGGCGCCCACCACAATTTTTAAAATTTTTAAAAAGAGGGTGCCTGGGTGCCTCAATTGGTTAAGCATCTGCCCTCAGCTCAGGTCATGATCCCAGGGTCCTGGAATGGAGCCGCGTATCGGGCTCCCTTCTCAGCGAGAAGCCTGCTTCTCTCTCTCCTGCTGCCTCTCCACCTGCTTGTGCTCGCTCTCTCTCTCAAATGGATGAGAATAAAGTCTTTTTTTTTTTTAAGATTTTATTTATTTATTTGAGACAGAGAGAATGAGAGAGAGAGAGAGCACATGAGAGGGGGAGGATCAGAGGGAGAAGCAGACTCCCTGCCGAGCAGGGGGCCCGATGCGGGACTCGATCCCGAGACTCCAGGATCATGACCTGAGCCGAAGGCAGTCGCTCAACCGACTGAGCCACCCAGGTGCCCCCATCTAATCCATTTCTAAAGAGAGAACCATCGAGGCGTATTTCACCAAGCCCAGCCCACCAGCCCAGTACAGCGCTGGCAATCACTGTGGTGGTTACTATGTGACTTGTGGTTACTATGTGACTGCCACAAGATTGCACCTGCCCAGGGCAAGGCCTGGCTCCTGGGGACCAGGGCAGGCAGCTTCCATGGGAGTCAGAAACGTGGCCATTTAGGCTTGACTTGAGTTGGAGGGACTCAGTGTTTTCTTGGTGCCCTTATGGGTAGGACCTGCTCAGTTAAGTGGCTTTGGATGGTTGTTTCCTTGTAGGCAGGTTGCCAAAGCCAGGTGGTCCAATGGTAAAAATCAACCCAGGCACAAACTTACCCTAGAGCCAAATGATTCTGCCTGGGTGTCCGAAGGCAAGAGGAGGATGACAAAGATATGAGGTAGATCTGAGATTGAGGAGTTAGGTGCAGAGGTGGGTCACCGAAGTTGGGAGGTAACCTGAGTACAATATACAAAGGTGGACTTTGATGTGGGAAACAAAGGCAGAAGAAAAATTATTAAGTTTCCTTACTACCTACAGCCCATTGACAAGTCCTTGAAATAGGCAGAGTGACATTCCTCTAGGGACTCAGCTGCCTCGATGTTGATACTTTGCTATTGGCAAAAGGTAATCCTAGCCCAACCCTCAGGACCCTGTAAAATCTACTTTAACATAAAAATTCCTTTGGACACTTCCTTTGTCTCTACCCCCCAAGATACATGTTGGCAATCATCCTCCAAGCATATGACCCACTGATATACATCTGAAGGGTCTCGTGACTCAGGTTTTATCAGACAGTAATAAATGACCTTTCCCAACAATAGCCAGCCCCCTCCAGATCCTGGAAACCTTGTTTCCAAAATACGCGGGAGGCTTACGCTATCCCTAACCCCCTCCCAGCTTGAAAGTATATAATGGGTCACTCCTCATGACCCCAGCTCAGCTCTTTCTGCCTACGGGTCCTGTCCCGTGGTGCTTTGATAAAACCACCTTTTTGCTCCAAAGACATCTCAAGAATTCTTTCTTGCCCGTTGGCCTCAAATCCTAACGTCTTTCCTACAGCAGTTTTCAATCAGGTGGAGTTTAATGGGAGGAAGTGGGGAAGCAGAGACCTCCAATATTGCTCTAGAAGGCAAGTGGCAAGGGGAGCCCAGTTCATGTTTCCTATCCAGTCTGGAGGGAATGGGCTAATCCTGGGTAGTTACCAGTAAAGAACAGGTAGTATGAACTTTATGCTGTGGGGTTATTAATGAATTAAGTTCTGTTAGTAAGTATCAGGTACTGTGCTGTCACCTGGGGCTACCAGAGCTCATAGATACTCTTCTTGCCCTCACAGAGCTAAGCAGATACTGAGTATTTCTAGTCCAGTCTCATGAGTAACTGGTGGGATGGGAAAGCCCAGGGAACTTTGGGGATATCAAATCTGAGGGGAAACACAGGGAATCCTGGGAACTGCAGAAATCTATTATTTTAATTCAACAAGCACTTATGAGCACCTGCTGTATACCAAGTACTTATAAAAGGGATGGAAAATTCTGTCTACTGTAAACAATTTAAGGACTGAGTTTCGGTTTCTTCTTTCTGTGTCCACAGACGCAAAGGTAACAACAGTGTCCAGGTACAGAGCAGCAAAAAGGTAGGAGTGATTATAGACTTAGGTTTTTCTTTCGTGATAAAATATTCCAAGTAAGAAAATAACAGATGCCCAGGAATGTCCATCATCCTCATTTAATAGCCACCATGCTGCATCTCTTTCTCTCTCAACAATTACATGGATACCTCCAGGCTGCTCACCTCAGGGATCAAAGCTCTCCTAAATTTGCTAGGATTCCAAACATTTTTAAACCTGTTACTTTATCTGCATGACAAATGTCCTCTCCCTATCGATGACTTGTCTTGCCACTTCAAGTATATTGGTTTTGTCCAACAGATGTTTATTTTTATAATTTTTGTATTAGTCTCTCCTTTTAGATTTACTTTTTGTGGTTTGATGAAGAAAATCTTTCCCTACCCTGACATCATTAAGTATTTTTCTGTTGCCTTCTAAGAGTTTAAGATTTGCTTTCACCTTTATGGCTTTAAACTTTCTGAATCTTGTTTATTCATGAACCTTGAAGATCTAATCTTATTTTCCGCCCCCTACATAGACAGCCAATTATCCCAGTGTCATTTGGCAATTAGTCCTTCCTTTTCCACCAATTTTGAATGCCCTTTCTCATATTCAGTTTCTCATAATACGTGTAGATCCATTTCTAAGCACTTTTTTTTTTAATGGCTTGTCTATCCCTGTGTCAATATCATACTGTTTTAGTTATTATACCTGATAAAGTAGATCTTCCCCCCACACACACCTCCATTGGATAAGCTATTCTTGACCCTTCACTTTTTCTTGTAAAAATTTGGCATCGACATCTTGACTTGAATTAAAAAAAACCCATTGTAGAAATTTAGAATTTGAATTATAGGGATTTTGATATTCAGGGAAAATAATATGATTGTCTTCCCAACTATGAGTATGATTTCCCTCTCCATTTAGATTCTTTTTTATGTTCAATGAAGTTTTATAATTTCCTCTATAAGGATGTTAACAGATGCCAACATATGTTTTAAATGATTTATGCCTCAGTGCCCTCTATTTTGGTTATTGTAAAAGGTATTTATAGTTTTTAAGTTGTTGTAGATTCACAAATCTATAACAACTGAATTTTGCCTGATACAGCAACCAGAAACCGTTATGAATTCTTAGTTTTTCTGTGGCTATTCTTAAATTTTTCAAGTAGACAATTATCTCTGTACATGATGCAGTTTCATTTACTCTCCCCAACCTTGATATTTTTTGTTTTTATTGACTTATTGATGTGGCTAGGGCCTTTAGTACAATCTGTGTGCTGTGTATGAAGTGGTCAGATTTTTACTTTACTAGTTCTTCATTTGCATCTTTTCCATGTTGTTCTTTGTGTTTATAATCTCATATTTCATTCTTTGATGCTCTTGATTCTCTTCCATTGGCCTTTCCTTCCATAGTGTCTTAGATTAGATTTTGCTAGGTCATTTCTGCAATAACAATCTCAAACTCTTGATGGCTTAAAACAGAATTTCATTCTGTATGCTAAATGCCCTGAAAAAAGAGTGGTAAGACACTCTGCTCCACACAGCCCCTCATAAATCCAGACTAATTTTGAAGCGTCAACATTTTGTTTTTGCGTTAACTGAAACAGCAACAGTCAACCATGGCAAAGGAAGAAAGCACGGGCTATGAACTCAATGTTTGTGTGTCCCCCAAGTTCACATGTTAAAGCCCAGTGCCCCGTGTGATGGTTTTTGGAAATGGGGACTTCGGAAATAAGAGATAGATGAGGTCATGAATGTGGGGCCTGCATGCTGGAATTAGTGCCCTTATAAGGGATGCCAGAGAGCTGGCAGTCTTTCTCTTTGCCCCATGAGGGGCACAGCAAGAAGGCAGCATTTGCAAGCTAGGAAGCAGGCTCCCGCTAGGGAACTGCATCTGCCTGCACCTTGATCTTGGACTTTTCTGCCTCCAGAACTGTGAGAAAACACATTTCTGTGGTTTATGCCATCCATTCTATGGTATTTTGTTATGGCAGCCTCAGGTGACCAATATAACATGAAAGTCATGCGCTAGCTTTAAAGCGCTTTGGCCCAGAAGTGACACACATTGCTTCCCATAACAGACTATTGGCCAAAACAAGTCATTTTTCCACCCACCTGTAATGAGGCTAGGAAATATATTCTTACTGGAGAGTAGGAAGGAAGAACCAAATATTGGTACATAATGCCAAAGCTTGCCTTAGGTTTCTTTTTTTTGTTTGTTTAAAATATGTAAGAACACAAATCAGATTCTATCTACTCTTTCCAGTGTAAAAAAAATTATCTCGCATTTGGAGAATGGGATTTTTTTTTGTTAACTCTTGTTTCATAATCATTTCTTCTTTTTACATTTTTGTATTATAAGCTGGTCTTTCACTTTTTCCTCCTACTTGAGGGAATCCTATTGTTTTTCAGAGTATATTCCCAGCCCAGTATATTTGTTTTATTTGTTCATTTCCTTCTGCCATAAACTCCAAGTATAATACTGGCCAGGATCATCTTTATGTTACTTGATTGGTGTAAAGATATCTAAGCCCATGACTAATTAGAATTCTGACTCCAAATAAGAGCTACACAGGCCTAGTGTTCTAAAATTTTCAGGGAGAATATTTCCCATTCAGAGTCCAGGTAGGGGAGGCAAGCTTCCTTGCCCTCTCCCTGTCCCAATGGGCATACTACTTTTACATCATTTTTAAACTAATGTTGCATCTTTTTGAGGCTCACTTTTATGCAGAGGTCCTTGGTTCCAACTCTTTTTCACCTTCTTCACTCCCTGGGGGGGCAATTAACCCCTGGTGTTAAATGCCCTAACTACATAATCCATGCTGATTTTTATGATTTTTCTTTGTTTCTGACATAGGATGTTTCTCTTATGAAACAGTTATTTTTCTTAAACCAGTTTCTAAGAATTTTAGTGAGTTTGTGTAGGTATTATTGTAGTTCTTAATGTTGCTAGAATCAGAGCTTCTAAAAGGAGTGTATCAGGCATTTAATCATTTATGAATTATGAAGCATCTCTTCTTTATCTGATGCTGTAGAAGGTTCTAGTAATCCATTATATACATGGAAAAATCCCTACTCTTGAATTGCTCCTGGTCTAGTGGGGGGAAAAATACAGGATAAATGCTATAATAAAATGAGGTGAAAAGAAAAGAATCGTTCTCAAAAAGGTAGATAGAAGTCCAGATCCCAGGTTTTAGAAGGTAATTGATGTTGGGGAAAAAAACAAAACAAAACAAAAACTAGTGATATTTTCCATGGGTTGGTTTCATACAAATCATTGTGAATTTTTATCTGAGAGACAGATTTTGAAGGAAAGGAACTAGCACGTCTTAAGCCCCAAAGTAAGCATGAAGTTCGTAACATCACTATTAAGCTGGTAGCAGCTCCCTTGAATTGAAGTTCAAATATAGAGATGATGAAAACACAGGCTGCCTCTAACACTGGCCTATGGCTGAAATTGCCCAGGCTGATTAGCAATCACAGGGTTTTTGAATTTATGTTTAATTATATTTTAACTTTAAAAATGTAAATAATTTAAGAGTTAATAGAGTTTGCCATAAACAACTTTCAATGCTGAACACATCCATTGCTTTTTCATTTTTCAATGAACCTTTCTAATCACTACCTATCAATTTTACTGAGTTATTTAAAGTCTAATTTTATTTAAAAATTTTCCCTAACCACACATCATGGACATTTTTATTAAATATAATAATTCAGTTTCATTCCCATATCTGTAATGTCTGTTTCAGTACACAAGTTGAAATTTTGATCCTAAGGAATCATTTTTGCAAAATATAAAAATAGTTGCAGCTATGTATCATTCTCTTTACTAAATTACCTATGATAAAGTTTTTCTAAGATGTCAAAAGAACATTTCCTTTATATCCACTTTGAGAACATTCACAGCCATATATCCGCGCTCTCAGATACTGAACAAAGATTCTTATACTCAATGTTCAGTCAAGTTTGGTGTTGGAAACCCTCACAGGTAACTTCTCTTGAGTCTTTTTTAGCAGAAACATATTTGAATGGATTTGTCTGAAAGAAGAGATACAATTTTTCTTGGATCTGAATACACCTTTGTCTTCAGTGTAGTAAGTCAGAGTAACTATGAAATATTACAGTACAGGCATAGGTGAGCTTATTTCACACTCAAATCTGAGGTAGGTATTACTATCTCACATTTGAAGAGAAGGAAACAGAGGAGAACTTTCAATAATAATAGCTGAAGAGGTTGGGGATTCCTTTCTACAACAAAGAACTATAAAACTGGACAAAATTGTCAAATACAATCATTTCAGGTCACAAGGTATTGACTAAAGGAAGACAAAAAATTGAGAAGCATTTATTCTTGTGGTTTTTTGCCTGGGTTTGCTCCTTGCTCCATCCCTCCCTTTCTCACACCAGATTAGTAGGAAGAACAGTAACTTTGTCAGCCTGGAATTGACTGCAAAATCCAGCAGCTTTATTGCCAGAAACAATTAATTCAAGTAAGGACAGGAAGCAAAAACTTTTGGCTTTGCCGGCTAAAATGGCAGACTTAATTGGAAATGGATGGGGAGAACCCACAGCTGTGCAAGACCAAGGTTGCCATTCCAACTTGGAATGAGTGACAGACCATTCATAAATTTTATGGAGAGATTGTGGAAAGGAGACAGTCATGTAAAAGCTGAGATAAGCTTTTCCACACTTTTCTGCTGTCTAGAAAACTACATATACATAGGGTAGACCAAGGAGCCTGGTAAAAATTTAAAGCCAAGGTACACTTGAGAATTGCCTGAAACTTTAAATGCATTCCCCAATCCACATAGAACAGACAGTGGGTGAGAGAATACAGATGTTAGATTCCCAGATAAAAACTCCAAAGCAACCATTATAAATGTGTAAGCTATGTTTAATTAAAGGAAAATATCTTAATAAATCAATAGGGAACCTAAGAAATTGAAAATATATTTTAGAGCCAAATGGAAATGAAAACTAGCAAAGTAAAATTGAAATTAGAAACTCACCAGATGTGCTCAATAATCAATGAATTTGAAGATGGATATAAATTGTTCCAATAGAGAAACAGGAAAAAAAGTTTAAGAAAAATCAGCAGTGTCAGGCATTTGTACAAAAATGTCAGATGTTCCAATATGTGTATAATGGAGTTAGGAAGTTAGAGATAGAAAAATATGGAAGAAAACATTTGGAGATACTTTTGCTAAAAACCAAAGCAAAGAGAAATCTTGCTTGAAAGAAAAATCATATACAGGCAAAAAAAAAAAAAAATCCAGCTGGCAGTGGAATGACCTATTCAAAGCATTGAAAGAAAAAAAAAATCATCAATCAAGAATTCTATACCCAGCAAAACCATCCTTCAAAAATGAAAGTGAAATAAAGACACTTTCCAAATAGACAAAAACTGAGGGAATTTGTTGCCAACATACTTTCCCTACAAGAAATACTAAATAAAGCCCTTCAGGTTGAAAGGAGGTGACATCATATGGTAACTTGGATCCATAGTAAGGAATGGAGAGCACCAGAATATCCACCATTTTGTTTTCTTTCTTTCTTTTTTTTTTTTTTTAAAGATTTTATTTATTTATTTGAGAGAGAGAGAATGAGAGACAGAGAGCATGAGAGGGGGTAGGGTCAGAGGGAGAAGCAGGCTCCCCGCTGAGCGGGGAGCCCGATGCGGGACTCGATCCCGGGACTCCAGGATCATGACCTGAGCCAAAGGCAGTTGTTTAACCAACTGAGCCACCCAGGCGCCCCTGTTTTCTTTCTTTAAATAACATAAGCAATAACTATAATTCAATATTATTGTGTTTATAGACTGTGTAGTTATATGTATGACAACACTAGCACAAAAAAGAGGGAAGGAAATGGAGCTATATTGGTCCAAGTAGCAATTATCTTTTGCAGGAATAAAGTCAGCATTAACTTGAGTTAGATTGTGATAAATTACAGGTAAATATTGAAATTTCTAAAGCAGCCCTGAAAAATACCTCAGAAGTACATTTAAACTATAATAATTAAAATGGTACACTCAAAATATTTGTATAACACAAGGAGGAAATGAAAAGAACAAAAAGTCAAATGGAAAACAGCAAAGTGGCAGATTCCTATCAATAAGGGCATTAAATGTAAATAGATTAAATATTTTAATCAAAGGAATATGTTGTCAGACTGGATGAAAAAGCAAGATTCATCTTTAAATCTTGAATTTAAAGACACCAATAAGGTGAAATTAAAAAAAAAAAAAAGACAAACCATGCAGGCAGCAATCATAAGAGAGTTGGAGTAGTTTTATTAATCTCAGACAAAATAGATTGAGAAAAAAATTAGGGACAAAGGATAATTTCAAAATGATAAAAGCATCAATAGGTCAGGAAAATATAAGTCATAAATGTGTATGCAGCTAAAAGCAGAACTCCAAAATACATTTTAAAATTGATTAAATTGAATGAAAGGAGAAAGACAATTGAACAATTCTAGTTAGAGATTAATTAGGGTCTTCCAGAGAAAAGGAATAGGAGGTGTGTGTATATATGTGTGTGCATATATTATATACATATGTTCTAAGAAATATATTATAATTATAATAAAGAATTGGCTCCCATGATTGTGGAGGCTGAGAAGCCTCCAGAGCTACAGCTGTTAAGTTGGAGACCCAGGAGAGCTGGTGATGTAGTTCCAGTCCAAAGTCTGAAGGCTGTTGCAGTCCAAGGGCAGAACTAATGTCCCAGTTGAACAGTCAGGGAGGCAAAGTTTCCATTCACTCAGGTTTTTTGTTCTATTTAGGTCTTCAATTGATTAGATGAGCTCCACTCACATTAGGGAGAGCAATCTACTCAGGCTAGCAACTCAAATATTGATCTTATTCAAAAACACTCTTGCAGACACACCCATAACATTTGGCCACCCCATGGACCAGTCAAGTTCACACATCAAAGTAACCATTGCAGAGATTCCAATACTCATGTCTCAATAATTGATAGAGCAACTAAACAGAAAGCCAGTAAAGATATAGACCATTTAAACAATGTGATCAACCTACTTGACATTTCCTTTTATTAAATGCCACTTGTGTTACATGGGTGGGTCAGTCTGGTCTAATGCACATAGTGGAGATAAATAGGGCTACCAGATAGGTTATCTTGTCAGTAACTTGTAGTGCAACAGACACAACAATGGGAGCATTAGGAGAGCTGAGCATTGGCCAGGAAGGTGGCTTATTTTAGTGATCAGGTTACATCTTGTGTACCAGCTCTGCAGCTAGACTGATTGATATTGAAGGCCTCAATCACTTAAGGTAGATGGTATTCTTGTACCCACTCACCCCCCTCTAGTAAGGGATTATACATATCTAGGATTATACAGATCTGTCGCCATGGATATGCAATGCTTCCCTAGGGGAAGAGTGGAATTCCCTGCAACACAGACATCACACATGGCCCTGTGATTTCATTTAGCCAACAGAATGTGAGCGAAAAGGACATACTCCTGTCCATGCAGAAACTTGAAGAGCTATTCTGTGGCTCAAACTTCCAAGAATGGCATGTCCCAGATTGGGTCTGTGTCTTCAGCCTGAATTCCAGAATAAAAAGACACAAAGAGCAAAGTTTCAGCTGACCCAGAACATGACCCAGAATGGAGCCACAGCCTAACTGAAGCCAGCACATACTGTGAGTGAAAAGTAAGTTTTTATCACTACACTGTTGTTTGTTGTCATGGGATAATGGGACTGAGAAGTCTTGATCCTGAGCACTCCAACTGATGCTACTACCCCAGTGTGGTAGACACTGAATAGAATGTTTGCCTGGGCAATTTTCTATGCTACAGAAGAGGTTACAGATCCACAGTTTAGGGCCATGGAAAGCCATACCGATAGCTGGTCAAAATGTGCCAAATTCTCTCCTTTGAGAATTCCACCCAAGGCCTGGAGTCTAGAAATTGGGAGCCAGTTTCACTGAAGAGCTTCCAGAAAAGGTCTAGGAAGTCCTACTGGTCCCTGGAAAAATCCTTGTTCTTACACCATTCTGCTACTTTATTAATTTCTGTTGGATTCCATTGGATAGCCCAGAATTCTTTTAAAAAAGAAAAGAAAAAGCTGCCTTTAAACCTAAGCCACTCCTAGTTGGTTTGCAACCCAAAAAATCTTAGCTAATATTCCAAGCACCTAAAACTACCCTAATGTTATTCAAATGTATTTTTTAAATGTTGGCTCAGCCAAAGCCAGCCCCTGCCAGGGGCAGCTCCTACAGCGGCAGGAGATGTTGAAGGAGCCATGGGCTAAGGGAATTTACCACTCCTTTATGTCTGGCCAAGAACAAAGCAGAGTCTGGAGTTTCCAAATTCCATCCTTGCATTTCAATCTCCACATGATATATCCTGTTTTTCCTCCTCACCTCCCTAAGTAATGTCCAGGTTTCCACCTGACCTGGTGCATCCTCTCCCTAGATCACTGGAGCAATGGGTGGGGCAGAACATGCACCATACAGAACTCTTACTGTGAATGGGTGGTCCCTGGCAGGCTTGTTTTTGGCCAAGTGGGTGCTGCATATTTTCAGTTAGAGTTGCGCATCATTGCCTGCATTTTGGGGCAGTATTCCAACTTAATGCATTAAAATATAATTGCCTTTATCAAGAGAAAGAACAGACATGCATTAATACAAGGTTTTGCAACCAGTATTCTGATCACCCCTATGAGCTTTAGATCCATGTACCTAAATATCTGCTGGATAGTTCCAATTTGGAGGTCCACCAGGTCTAAGCTCAGTTTGGTGCAAACAAAATCCATAATACCTCTTCATCCCCAGAGCCCACCTCTCTTTTCCCTCTAAATAGTCAATTGATATTGTTACCACTATCCACCCATATAAGCCATATAAGCCAGTTAGAAGTTTCTCTACCATCCTTGACTCTACCCTTCCCATGACATTCCATACCAATTACTATCTGTTCCTATTTGACTTTCCGAAGAGTCTGGTACTCCACTGCCTTGACAGAGATGAATAATGCTGAATTATTACAGTGACTTTTTGATCACTTTCCTGATTAATGACTCGTGGTAATGCCCCTTCTCCAATTATTCATATTGCTATCAAAGACAAACTGAATGATGCTACTCATGATAAATCTTTGTATTTTCATATTGCCTATAGTGCCAAATTCAAACACTTTGGAAGGGCATTTAAGAACCTCCAATTATAAACCTTATTTTTCAGGTATTAGTGCGTGAAAGGATAGAAACCTTTTGTTAATGCCAGGAAAAAGCCAAAGTTTAAGAATTCTGCTCTTCTCGTGTCACACATTTATCTCATGCTCAAGTGAATAGAGCAGATAAAGAGAAACGAGTCCCTTCTTTGAATTTCAGATTTTTAGCACTCTTTAAAATATTTTCTGTCCCAAGAAGAGCCAGTTATTGGACTACTATATGCTAGTAAGTGGTCCAGTTGGGGCAAGATAGATTAGATCACTTTTTGGAGGTGATGGGATAGAGAAAAAAGGTACAGGAGTGTTTTATCCTAAACGGAATAAAAACTTCTATTTCCCAATACCACTGTTGTCTGTGCGGTTTTAAGGCAGCCTGCAGGAGGCCTGCAGCACTGTGTCTGCTGATCATCATCACTTCCCATCCAGATCCTTCCTATGGACTTTCCAGCAGGGTAAAGTGAAGGTCAGATGTACACATCCTTGCCCTGGATCTCCCTTTCAGGATCCTGGGAACAACTGCTCGGACAACACCATGCCTGCCAATTATTGCTGGTTCTCATGCGATTTTTTTTTTTTTCCCTAAGAAAGGTCTGAACAACACACTTCTCCACCCAACACTTGATTTTGTGGGCACCGGCTGTATGGTGCACTTTCTCGGCCTTTTCTCCTACCCTGTCCTAAACACCTTGTCTCCTCTGTGGAAATCCCACAAGCTCCAGTTCAAGGTCACCACTGCTGATCCCCCAGCCAGATTTAATTGCTGCCTCCTTTGGCTTGCACTGCATTTGACATAATGCTCTAGTTAGCACTTTCTTTTTTTGTTGTTGTTTTATTATTTTCGAGCCCGGGGATGAGGGGTACAGAGGGAGAGAGAGAATCTTAAGGAGGCTTCCCACCCAGCGTGGAGCCCAACACAGGGCTTGATCTCACCACCCTGAGATTATGACCTGAGCTGAAACCAAGAGTGGCAGGCTTAACCGACTGAACCACCCAGGCACCCCGAGATTTACAATTGTTATTTTTGTGTATAGTAAAGTGTAGTCCAAATATTTTTATGGGTACTATCATTTGCCCCCACTTTGAAAATATTGGAGACATTTTTAGAAGATAAAATTCACCCTATAGGTGGTCTATGATTATTTGTACCAAATTTAGATGTTTCAAGAGTGTAGGTATTCTCAGTGTTATTTGGTTCTAGTACAGAGTATGTATTTATCCAATTAGAAATAGGAGCTTCAAATGATTTCTATTGACAATAGCACATAGATAGAAAACTGGCATTATTTAGCTATTTGCAATTTTTCTCTTCTGCTTATGATTAGACGAGGTCATAAAAGTGGGGCCTCCCTGATAAGATCAGTGAGACTAGAGGTCTCTCTCCCACCCCTACCCTCATATTCGCATTTGAAGACAGCAAGAAGGCAGCCATCTCTAAGCCAGGAAGCAGGTTCTCACCAGGGACCAAATCAGCCAGCACCTTGCTCTTAGGCTTCCCAGCCTCTAGAACTATGAGAAGTAAACATCTGTCATTTGCCCCCTCGGTCTATAGTATTTGTTATAGCAGCCGGAGCAGACTAAGACACTGGTTATTCTAAACCAGATGAGGAAACTGAGGGACAGATCACCTTAGAGTCAGAGCCAAGAACTTCGGCTACTTGACTTTCAATCCTCAGGTCCTACACGCCAGGCTCCACCACCTTTCGCTCAGTGGTGTATTTTAGAGGCAATTCTCTCACCAGATTGTCTGGGAAAAAGCAAACCTATGTGTAGCCATTTTCTCCTTCCACAATGTGGAAAATTTAAACCCTTTCGGCAGACAGCCTGCCTGCACGCTCTCGGGAGACACAAAGATCCTGGCAAGTTCTGTGCTCCAAAATCACCCTTCTCCAATTACACTCCCCCAGGTTCCTCGGTGAGCAGGCCCCAGCAGCTCCTCTCCCCCAAGCCAGTTCTGGGGTTTGGGCCTAATGCATCACAGGTGGGTCCTGGCTCCAAACTCATTCCAGATGGCCTCATAGTCTAAGCTTCCCAGCAACCCATTATATTTTGGCTATCCTGGGATCCTTAATGATGCTGAAGGACCATGAGTTCCAAGGATGGCAGAGACACATGCTCTGAAATCAGGACCTTTGAGAGACCTTGTAAATTGCAGCACCCACCATAATAAATGCATTCACAGGGAGCAAGCCTGTGTTGACCTTGGCACTCAGAGGTCACTGTAGGGGCTCCTGAACTTGATATTGTGAATGGTCTGTCTGCTTGGTTCACAGGACAAGCATAAAGGAATCATCTGTGCTCTTGCAGAAAATCTCTCCATTGCCCCTGGGCTCTAGAGCGTAAGGATAGATCCTTCAACCCCAGTAATTGCTGCACTAGTTGTTCCTGGGGGGGAGGGGGGACATGCTGGGGCAATTGCAAGAAGAGTGTAACATTCTGTTAATTGCACTTTCTATAACTAAATGGCCTTACTCTACAAAAGAATTTCAACTCCTTTTCTAGCTGGAAAGCTTCCCAAGGCAGATACAGGAAATTGAGCAAGTATCAGACTAGTCAAGGGGCTTTTAAACTTATGACATGTTCTTACAAAGAAAAAAAAAAACATGTTTAGAATCCATGTTTTAGGGTCTTAAGAACTCAGCCAAAAACAAAACAAAACACCAAGATCTTCAGAATCAAGGGCATGATATTTAAAGCCTGTCATTCTTGGGTTTAAATCTTAATCCCATCGCTTGCCAGTTTAGAGCATTTGTTAGAGAAAACTCACTTTTCTGAGGGTCAGTATCTGTGAAGTTAGTATGATTCCAACATCAAAGGGTATTTGTTGGTTTTGTTTACTTCCTTGTTCATGTAGTTTTCACCCTCATTCATTCGTTTGCTTATTCCCTGAGTACGTGGCTTTGGATGGTAACAAGAAACCTAGTTCAGGAGACAAAATGGACATTTAATTCAACAGGTACCTGTTGAGCACTCACTACTTGCCAGGGACCTTGCTAGGCGAAGGGCAGAGTGGTGCACACCACCAGGTCAGTCCTCATGGCAGTCCCGGCTTAGGAGATCTTAAGGCATTTATACTACAGTGTGCTTCCTCTGTGTGTTTTTACATACAGGAATAGGATTGGGTGCATAGGCTGGCTCAAGACAGCTCTGTAAGGAGAGGACCGTCACTCTGGATAGCAGGAAGTTTATGCAGTGGCCATTCTAGGAGAAATCCACATCCACGAACACACATGTTCATTCCATAGACCAATTCCTCAAGTTCTCCAAAAATGTTTTCTTTGATACCAGCCACATGCTCACTACCAGAAATAGCAACTTTTAGCACACCATGTTTTACTCCTGAAAGGTTACAAAATACTAAGCATTATTGTTGAAAGGATCTCTAACCTTACCCACTGTGGTAGAAACTGCTAGTTGCTTATCTCATTCCCTTTCACCTGGTGAGAACACAGATTTAGTTCTAGCTAAAAGACTGCATTTGTTAGCCTCTTTTTGGTTGAGGCAGATGGTTGGCAATGAAGTAGTTTTGTTTTTAAGCTGGAGATTTAGTTAAGAAATGGTTGTTTTGGGTTGTTTTTTTTTTTTTTTTTTTTTAATGCAGCAGGGAGTTAAAAGGTTATCACTATCTAACATTGGATATAGACCTAAATCAATATAATGTGATTCTACCATGAGCCTGCATCTGCAAAGAATGTATGTGGGTAACAACTCTTTACATGTATTAAATTTTCACCTCCAAGAAAGCTGCTTCCTGTTTCTACCATGCACCCACCCAGGGCCACACAGTTCATTAGTAACAGGATGACCATTCCAAATGTACTTCATTCCACCACACATTGGGACTTGCAAGTGTAAGAACAGGGAGGCTTGAGACAATATGCACAAGGCACCTAGAGTTGTCTTAGAACAGAATTGGCACTAAATCAATTACAAGTTTCCTTCTCTCCCTTCCCCACCTTTACTTCCTGTATACCGGAATCCAGCAGGATCAAGACAAACTTGTCAACAATCAGTCTGAGTCCTTTTCAGAATGTGTGTGTGGATGTGGGATGTGGTGGGGTGTGTACACATGTGCATGGGTGAGGGAGAGCAGTGGTTACGAGAACACTGTGCAGGCATCGAAAAGATGCAGTGCAAGCAAGCTCTCGTGTTTATTTGTACTGCAACAGAGCACGCGTCAGCATCTCATCGCCTGGCCTGGAGACTGGACCACTTGATTGGGACCTGGTTTCAATACCCATTATGAAATCAAGTCTGGCCTATGAGCCAAGCATATCTTTTTTCCATTTTCATCTTTGCAGTTTCTACAGCACACCCTCAGGATGTCTGAGCTGCTGTACAATGTAAAAGTCATGATCAAACAGAGGCCCGAGGGTCAGCTACTTAGGCAAGACTCAAATAAGCCACAAATGTGTACGGTTCTCATACATACATGCTCGTACACATTAAAAAATTGTTCCCAATAGCAGCTAAAGGAAAGGCTACCAGTAGCCAGAGAAATCAGGGGTCACTGTGTGAGAACACAATGTTTGGCAGTTGCTGGGTGCAGATCCTGCCTGACCACACTTCCATGCATTGCCCGCCTCCCAGTTTCCAGGCACTCTGTCATTTTTCATCTTCCCCCTTGTATTCCTGCTGTCCCCCCAAACTGGGATGCCATCCATCTAACTCCTCCACCTTCCAAGACTTGGGTAAGGCCAGAGAAGCTCTCAGAGAACTCCCATCTCTGCAAAATCAGACTCCTAGATAGAAGAAATTATATGCTCTAGTACTGTAATCCCCCCTCACACCCAAGTAAACTGTGTGTGTTTAAGGATTTTATTTTAATGGAATGAAAGGCTGCTGTTAACAGTATTTTGTAAGAAGGGCCACAATATGAAATTTCAGAACAAGTGAAACTGAATACCTTTCAACCCCAGTACCCTGTTGGCCTCTGTGCAATGCCCAATGATAGGTAATGGACTTGAGTTATATTCATCTTGTTCCAAAAATGAGACTTGTTTATTAGATTCTTATTTCTGCATAACACTCCAATACCTAGTGGTATAAAATAAATATTTATCATCTCTCACAGTTAGAGGATCAGAACTTCGGAAGTGGCTTGGCTAGGCAGTTCTGTCTCAGGGTTTCTCAGGAGGTTCAAGAAGAGGTCAGCAGAGCCTGCAGGACCTACTTCCAAGGGGACTCACGCATAGGGTAAAGCAACCATTCTGCTTTGCATAGGATGGAGGGGTTTCCAAGGATGTAGACCTTCCAGGGCTACATCCAGGAAAGTCTCAGGAAAATGGAAGGACAGGTTATTCTACTCACTCCCATGGCTGGCAAGTTGGCACTGGCTGTCCATGGAAGCCTTCTGTTCCTTTAAACCTGTGCGTCCACCATTCTGCTTGAGTAACCAAACATGGCAAATGCTTTGCACCAGAGTGTAGGCAGTTAAAGAGACCAAGGTAGAAGCTGCAATGTCCTTATCACCTAGCATGGAAGTCACACATTGT
Organism: Leptonychotes weddellii; assembly: GCF_054177405.1. NCBI lineage: Eukaryota > Metazoa > Chordata > Mammalia > Carnivora > Phocidae > Leptonychotes > Leptonychotes weddellii. The sequence continues at coordinate 40,987,490 of NC_138372.1, forward strand.
CACCACCATCATAGTCTACTGGTGATATAAGCAGTTAGAGCTCTGATGTAATGTGGACGGAGACCATACAAGAGCATCGATATCGGGACACAAAGATCATTAGGGGTCGTTTTGGAGACTGCCTACCACAACTTGTTTGAGGAGGGCCAGAGTGGAACAAGGGGACTGGTAGGAGACTCTCAAAATGGACTAGTCTAGAAACATTAGTAGATCTGACTACAGCACTGGCAGAAATAAGAAAAGTAAAGAGGTGTGATAGAAGAGTTGGATGTGTGATTAACAGGACCTTTTTATATGCCTAAGAATACATAGCCATCTATTTGTAATCTTAGATCCAGATGTTGGAATGGTTGTTCACTGGGTTTTTGGAATAAGCTACCCATTTAGTTCACTAGAAAGCACCTGTGTGCCAAGTTCTGGACTGGAAGCTTTCGTACATTAAATCTCATTTGAGCTTATTTTTCAGATTGTTTAGCAGTTATGTAAGTTGCCAATAATCAATAGCTAGTGAGTATTGGAACTGGACCCAAACTCTGGGATTACTAGCAAATCCATAATATTTATATGTTTTCCTAAACAACTAAATATCCTTTGGCATTTTTAAAGATATGGGCTTTTATTAGTTATCTAACCAGGAAAAATGAGGCTATTTTCATATCTCAATAAAGTATAATTCTTTTCACATGTTAAAAGCATTATCTCTAACCTTATTTAAAAATTTAATACCACAAAGGTTTACCCATAGGCTTCATATATATGGCCTATGGTTTTATACCACAAACCTATATCCATTTTACAGATGAGGAAGCTGAGGATCCAAGAGGCTGCATGATGTGCCTATGAGCTCAGAGATACTTGGAGTCACTGAAAAAGCTCAGCCTGAGAACTCTTTTATGTAAACTGCCTTCCTCAGAATCAAGAGGCTTCCTGGGTCAGGAGGACAAAGGGCAGGAGGGAAAAGAGGAGACCATTCATTTTCCCCTCACAGGTAGGGGACAGAAGTTAAGACCATGCTCTTCAGAACAGATAGACCCGAGTTACATATCCTACTCTACTATTTACCAGCCCAATGTCCTTGGAAAAATTATTTTAGCTCTTGGAGCCTCTGTTTCATCTTCAGTAAAACAGGGAATCTTCAAGTTGTGTAATGTTTAGATGACTTAAGATATGTTTAGAAAAATAGACTCCATGTCTACTATAAGAATTCAAGTTCTTCCGTTTGTCCCCTTGACCACCCTAAAACTTTTTTCCCTTTGAGACAGACTGGCCTCATTTCAGTGTTTCAGACACTCAATGAAAGACCATTTTTCTCTTGGTCTGTGAGCCAGAGCCCTGGTTAAAATGCCTGAGGAGGATTTAGAGATGTACACTTTCCTAGAGCACACCATCCAGAGGTACTAGGTAGATCTCTCGAGCTTGGTGGTAAACACATGGCCCTTGGTCAGGAGCCCAGCTGTGTCAGAGTCTTCGTGTGTTTTTGGATTACAAAATATATTTTTGGATACCATAATACACTTATTTAAAGTTTTGGATTGTGTTTTCCCTTATAAGTAAAAAAAGGAAAGAAAACTTGGAATGGACAACTGTATGTCTTAAAACTATGAAATCTTACACTAAACTACTTTTGTAGCATTTTTCAATTGACGAGGACTTTTCACATATGTTCTCTTGTTTCATTTTGAAATACTGTGGGAAATAGGAAGAACAGGAGTTAGGTTCTATCTTACAGATGGGCTTGGGCCCAGAGAGGAATGACTAGGTCTTGAAGAGCCAGAGGTAGGTGAGAAGGTACAGTGGGGGTTGGGGACAACAGAGGAAATGTCACAGGTAGAGATTTACAGGACTATTTTGGAAAAGTTTGACACAATAAAGGAAGATTGGGTACAGCTGCTGGCTGGGAGGTGTGGGGCTGTGGGAAAGTGTAGATAAGCTAACTGGAGAACAAATTTTATGATGATTTGTGGTATGCTGTGAATGGGATCCTCACTTGGCATTGCTCAGGAGATTACATTGAAGATTTAAATTAGCTTTTAAATTCTTCTTGGATGTTACTCTGACTTTTTCTGATAATGATATTATACTGAAAGGGACCATAGAATTTTTGCAGCTATGTTCATCAGGGATACTGGCCTGTAATTTTCTTATAATATTTGATATAAAGGTAATGCTGGCCATGTGAAGTAAGTTTGGGAGCGTACCATACCCTGTTTTTTGGAAGAATTAGAGAAAGAATGGCATTAATTGCCCTCTAAATGTTTGATAGAATTTACCAGTAAAGCAATCTGATCCTGGACTTCCCTTGGTTGGGAGATATTTTGTTACTGATTCAATCTCCTTACTGGTGGTCTGTTCAGATTTTCTATTTCATCATGATTCAGGTCTTGGTAAATTATGTTTCAAGAAATTTACCCATTTCTTGTAGGTTACCTAATTTATTGGCATGTAATTGCTCATAGTTTTTTATGATCCTGAGTGTGTTATTAATTCAAATGTTCCTTCTTTCATTTTTGATTCCAAGTCTTTTAGTCCAGCTAAAGATTTGTTCATTCTGTTTATCTTTTCAAAAAACCAGCTCTAGTTTCATTCTACTGCTTTTTCTGTCCATTTTTGCTCTTATCTTTGTTATTTCCTTCAACTTTACTAATCATTTGGGAAATGTAAATCAAAACCACAAGGAGACACCATCTCACACCTGATAGGATGGCTGCTAATAAAAAAAAAAAAAGAAGACAAGTGTTGGCAAGGATGTGAAAAAAATCTGAACCCTTGTGCACTGTTTGTGGAAATGTCAATATTGCGGCCACTATGGAAAACAGTATGGTGGTTCCTCAACAATTAAGAACAATTACCATACAATCCAGCAATTCCACTTCTGGGTATAAACCCAAAAAACTGCAATCAGTGTTTTCAATATGTATTTGCACACCCATGCTAATGACAGCATTATTCCAAATAGCCAAAAGGTGAAAACAAGGGTCTATAAACAGAATGATGAACAAAATGTAGTATATACATACAATGGAACATTACTCAGCCTTAAAAAGGAAAGCAATTCTGACCCCGGCTACAACATGGATGAACCTTGAACACAGTGTGCTAACAAGTCAGTCACCCAGGGGTTATTACTATAGGATTCCACTTACAGGAGATATCTAGAGGAGTCAGATTTAGATACAGAGGGTAGAATGGTGAAAGACCAGGCGCTGGAGGGAGAAAGGAAAGGAGAATGATGTAATAGCTACAAAGTCCCAGCTTTGCAAGATGAAAATAATTTTGTGGATGGGTGGTAGAAATTGTCGCACAACCAGGTGAATGTATGTACTTAACGCCACTGAACTGTACGCTGAAAAATGGTTAACATGGCAGATTTTATGTGTATTTCACCATGATTAAAATTTTAAAGCTACCTGAAAGGAGGTTCAGGACATTTACTGGGGCGGGGGGGAATGTTTTGTATGTGGATATATGCATCTTGTCCCAGTACATACAAGGCAGGAATTAAGGAGAGTTTAATGAAAGGACTCTTCTAGAAGGAATCTGCAGGATTAAAGGAACCACTGGGTATCATTCATGTACTCTTCTAAATCCATTTTCCACCCTACATTCCAGGTTGACTGGGGTGGGCCACATCCATGATCTCCTTTGTCCTTTGGCCAGTGCAAAATATCTGTTCAAGATCTTTGCACTTTTTTCTGTTACCTTACTGGCTTTTGTCATATTGACTTGTAGGAGCTCTTTATAAAAATAAATAGCCCAAAGAAATAAGTTTCTAAGTGCAGAACTTCAGATAGGATAGACCAAAGCTCCTGTGGGAGAAGAGTGAGTAGTTTTCCTACAAGGACAGTGCAGTTACTTTCTACTGGGACATCCCAGTGAGCCTCTCCACTCTCTACACCTTTCAATCCAGACTGATCTACTTGGAACAACCCACACACATCTAACCTGTGAACATTCCTGTGACACTCCTACTCGGAGGCAACATGGAAGAGAGTGGAAAGAGTACTTGTTTCTCTTTGGCATCAGGAGATTCTGGTTTCATTAGTCATCTTCTAACTGGGTCACTTGGGGCCAGTTCTTGTCCAGGAAGGTGGCTGACAATGCCTACACCTCATGTAATATGTGTACAACCACCTAGCAGAGCACCTTGTCATAGAAGGGATACAACAGAAGCTTGCTAAAGGTGGAAGAAGGATGAAAGAAGTTATCCAAAGCATACTCATCCCTTGAGAACCAAAGAAATCTATCTTACTTCCTCCAAAAGGCTTAGCCAGCAGCTCTCGCACTTAGATGCAAGGGAAATAATTCAAAGCTGGCTCTCAATCTGCTTGAGCATAATCTTACCAAATGCTGCTCTTACTAGGGCCATACTAATTGTATTCTTCTGTAGATAGTGTTTCTCAGTTTCTTCATTTTTAGACCCAATAGCTCATATGAACCTTGTGTCTGCCCTCTCTACTCTTCCCAATAGCTACTGTACTCATTCAGGACCTCCTCTTCCTCAGTCTGACTACATTTGTAAGCTTCCTTATTTTCTTCTTGCCTCTAAGCCCAGGTTGGCTGGCTTCCCAATTCCTCCACAGCCTCCAGGAGGAATGGTGCCCTCCTGGCGTGGGGGCCCCCAGTTTGCTACAAAAATCCAACATCTGCTCAAACCCTGTATCCACTATCAACTGCTGGAGAATAGGATTTGGCCTCATTTCTGCCATCCAAATCTCACATGAGTGCATCTCACTAATGCAGAACACGGGTGGCAAGAGTGTTTGGGAAACGCAGTTCCCAGGGCTTCCGGGCCCTGTGATAAAGGAGAAGGCAAAGCAAGAGGTATGAAGAAAGCTAAAACATAAACCAGAGTCCCATACCATCCAGTACACACTTCCCTTCCTGATGTTTGAACCCCAATGTCCTTTCAGCCTCTACCTGACTTGTCCCAATCTCACTGCACACCTGGTTGTTTCCCAGGATGCATCCCAGCTCATGCTTGTACCCCCTAAAAATCCTTTCTTCCTGCAACTGGCCTGGCTAGCTTACTCTCACTCTTTCTTTAGGCATTAGTGGACACTTCCCTTTCTTGCAGAAGCTGTTCTAACTGCCCGTCCTGGTTGGGTACATTCTGCCCATGCTTCCCCATCACCACACACTCGTGTCCTATTTTATACTCCTCTGTTTACTTGCCTGTGCTCCCCAGAGCAGGATTGTATTTCAGTTTGTGTCTGTAGCCCAGCACCTTTTATATAGTATTCAACTGTCTCCAGGAAAGACAACATTCAGCAAAAATTTACTAGACACTTGCCACAAGCCAAGCCTGATGGGACTTATTCAAAGAGCAAGTGTAAAAGATGCAAGACACCATGCTGTAAAGTCCTTATTAAAAAATATAGTCATGATCTTTTGTACCACTGATTATCTCTCCTTTTCCAATGAAGGAGTAGAACAGCCAACTCTGGAACTAGGTTTCTACCCCACCTGCGTAAATGAACAGGATGGTTACCAGAGACCTCCGACTTCTGTCTCCTTACAGAGATAAGCATCCATATACTGTTTCTGTCCCCAGGCTTCAGCAAGGCCAGTAAAGCACAGGACACAGCTCCCCTAGGATGGCCAAGCTCTCAAGGATACTCCTGCCTCCCCGAGCCCAAGGGCATTGGGGTTCGTGACCCTGTCAACGCTAATCAGCGCTGCCAGGACAAATGAAGTCTGCAGTCCATCACATATGCAGACAGATGCGGTCAGTGCAAGTGGGGCCATGGCTTAGAAACTAGTGGAGTCTCATTATGGAGACTTTTCCCCCCTATGCTTCAAATCAGTCAATGGCCCTGTGATAGCTCATTAGGAGAAAAATGTGAACATGCATAAAATCTGATCTTTTTAGATATAGATTGTATGTTCATACCTGATGTTTAAAACCCTAAGGCTTTGGTCTCAGTACCCTGGTTCAAGAGCAAGAGGCATTTATTCAGGTCCTCCCTACCCATCAGCCTGTTCCAGCTCATTTCCTTGCTCTGGAAAGTAACAACGCTAATTCCTCAACCTTTGTCACACATTCCTGTGGAAACCTGATAAAAGCTGGACGCTCACAAAGTCTGTAAATGTAACTCATGTCTTAACGACAATAACACTTACTTTTTGGTTCTCACTGTCCCTGTACAGTGAAGTCAGTGGGGGCATTTTTTTTTCCCACTTCAGCCTAGATGCAAACTCCAATAGGTTCATGGTGTTTCTTTTTGCTCTTTTTATTCTTCCTCTGGTTGCTTAGGTCATAATTGGTGTTTAATTCAGAAGCCAGACTATCTAAAATAAGGTATTAGCCCTAACTCCAAACTTGATTGAATTTTTCCCTCTCTTCAGCTTTGGGTGGGTTTGGGTGGCAGTTCCTGACCTGAGGATCAGTACTAAGAGAAGACAGTGAGGGGATCATAAAGTTTTTACTAGAACTGGCCTTGCTCTCTGATTGGGGCAGATGTTTGGAGTGGACTTTTCTCTGGGCTCTTCCATGGGACCCTGGAGCTACCTGCTGGGCAGCACCTTTGACTATACTTCTTGTAAAGTGGACCAGGTACATTTTCTTTAGTGGACAGCTGCTGAGCCTCTCCCTCGGCTCTGGGTTTCAGATTCTTGCTCTTCAGTTCTCTGGACTTTGAGCAGAAGCACTCTTGGGCAGGTTTCAAAACACCTCCAGGCAACTGTCTCTCTCTCACTTCTGGCCCCAGAAACACTCCTGAACCTCTAGTCCCAATAAATCTGGGGTGCAGCCTGACCTTGGGGCAACCCCTCCATCCTGCTGCCAAGGCTGCTTTGCCTTTCTCAGGTGTTTGAGTCCTGCTTCAGTCTTGTCCCCCCAAACCCAGGAAATGTTTGTAAAATTATTTCAATGGTCCCAGGGAAGCCTCCTTGATATTAGGCTGGAAGTAAAGAAATTAGCCTCCTCACCACCACCATCCCCTTCTTGGAGGGAGGTAGATTCTTCCAGGCAGTAAGAACTCTCCAGGAATCCTTCATTTTCCTACATCCTTGGGCTTTCTTATGCCCATGATCTAGTTAAGGGTTCAGGAGCCCTGGAACTGGTTGTCTGAATTTCATTTTGTATCTATTGAGTATAGAATTACAAAGAGCGTGAGACACAAACTATCATACTGATGACTCAATAAAAATGGTGGCAGTGATACCCCCACATTCTAAATACGTACAAACCATTTTGCATATGGTTTTAGGGATTTGAGCAAAGAAACGGAAGCCAAGGCAAACTTGAGCTGGATTCATTGATCTAATTCTTATTAACCTCTGGTCACAGGTTGGGCAACAACTAAAGTAGCAGGGATAGAGGGATGGATACATATGGCCCTCCATTTTTTAAAATATATAAGCCAGTTCTTAGAGTGCTCTGTGAGAAATGTTATAGTTGTGCAGGGTGGTGGCAGGGGTGGTGAAGTGTCTGATTAAAGATGCAGGAGAGGTCTCAGAAGTAACACTCAAAAGGAGACCCGAGGTGGACCAAATTGGGGTAGAGGTAATTGAGGGCATCCTAGGCAGAAGGAACATGTGCAAAGCTGGAGAATCAGGGCAGCATGTAGAAAGTGGAGCTCATGGAGGCACCTGGAAGATGATGATTAGGAGAGTTAGGTAGGCATATGGGGCCTTGATTGCTCTGCTCAGGAAGTTCTCCACATCCTTCCAAATTCTCCCATTTTGTGTGTTAGGGTAAATCCCATATCAGTGACCTGGACAGGAAATCATCTGAGCATTTTGAGTAGTTTAGGCATGAGAGGACAGCCTGGATGAAAGTAGTGGCAGGGAGAGCAAAGCTATACTTGGTAAAACTGAGGTGTAGCTAGGGAAGAAGACAGAAAATCTAATAACAACTAATAGGACATACATATTTAACATCTACTGCATCTAATATGGAAAGGAGAACACAGAAAAGGGAGCCAATGAAGGGAGGGTGGTAAACAGTAAAGGATGGAGACTTGTCAGGCTTGGGGCATGCAGATTTTGCAGTGGAGGGGCCTCAGGGACCAGCACCTGTGGCTACAGAAGAGGATACATGGATTTGCAGGGCTCTGGTCACTGCCTGGCTACAGCAAGCTGCTCCAGGCTAGTTTCCACCACAGGGCTCTGTCCCACAGAGGTCGTGCAGTTGAGATCCATTTTAAGGCCAGTGTGAAAGTCTTGTAAATCAGGGCTAAGAAGGCCTTCATTCCTCCAGTTCACCTTGATTCTAAGACAAGGGGCTGAAATTCACAATTCAAAAAGCGAGTCCAAGGTCAATTCTTTCTAATGGTAGGTCAAAGTCATTGTCTAATATCTGGATTCAAACCCAGATTGGATTAGGCAGTTCTACATACTGGTCAACAGGGCCTTGGGCTAAATGATCAGACCTGGGTCTGACTCACGGGGTGAGGATGCAGGGGAGGTCACAGAAGTACGGTGTACCAGGCAATGATTTGTGTCCATGTGTCAACAACTTAATTGGAGGGGATTGCATAGTGTAGATGAGAACGGAAGCTAGGGGCACTTGTTAGGGGAGCTTTATCAAGCTTTAGCTTCAAAAAAACAAGAACATGAATTGAGTCGAGGTTAGAAGCAGGGAAAAGCTTTCTTGATCACCTAAGGCAGAGGTCATTACTCAGCCCCACCAATTTTGTCTCAGCTCCTTGTTTTATTTGTGGTACTTTATAAAGGTTTTTGTTTCCACATGTTTACTTGGGACTTCTCCAGACTTCAAAGAAGCATCTTTTCTACTTAATCTCAGAATATGCCCAGGATAATGACAGACATGTAGTAGACACACACGTTGAGCCAACAGTGGAATACAAGTTGGGTTGAAGGAAATTGTTCTGGAGTAAGCCAGACTACAAACTCTTTCCTGGGGGCTCACTATGTGCAGGGTGGGCTCCCATGCCAGCACAAGGACCTTGGCCAGACTCTCTAAGTGACTCTATGGTTCCCATGCCAGGCAAGTCCCTTCTGATAATGGCCTCTATGTATTAGAACTAATATATTACATCATCTCTAAAATATTCCTGCATCGACTGCCTATCCTCTTTGTACAACTAGTTCCAAGGGTAGAAAACTCCTGCTTCTGGAGGAGCTTCGAGCCCTTTGCTCTACAGGCAGCTCTGACTACTATGCTTTGTGTAATACTAGAAATATCTATTTTTTTACCACTCACAGCACAGTACTTGACTGAAGCCCTGTCTATGCTTGTTTTTATGTACACAGAAATAAGGAACAGATAAACATCTGTAGCAGAGAGTTTAAACAACGTTTCAAGAGATATTTTTGATTACTCTTCACTTACTGGAGTTGTGGGAAATGATAAAATGCTTGGCTTTTTTCAATCTTTGAAGGAAGCCGTGACCCAGTCACTCCACAAGGAAAACCAAGCAGTGCAATAACTTCAGGTTGTAGAGAACAAGCCAGGTTTGGGTTCAGGGAAGAGGTGAGTGAACTCCAAGTATTATCTGGGAGGCAAAGGGAGTAGCTAAGGAGGTGAACCCAAGGCCAGTTTCCAAGGGTCAGTGGTCTCAGATCATGTCCTAATCAGGAGGCATTAGGTCATAGTTGAAGGATGGAACTTAGAGCAGTTAGTGAGACCTTGATTGATATCTGCCACCTTGGCCTTCAGTGACCCCGAGTCCTAACATGGATAGAAGTCAACTTAGGAATGTTAATTGTGAGGAACATCAGAAAAGCCTTGCTGTTGATCTCTAAAGGTATATGACAAACTTCCTTCTCAAGCTCCAGAATCACATGTACAACCACTGACCATCTTTCCTTGGTTTTCTCCAACCTGACTTGGCCAAAACCATGGTCCTTGGCACGGACTTAGGGAAGGATGCTGGCACATCAGTGGTGGGTCTGAGCTGTCCATTAAACCTAACGTCTTGTTCTGCCTACATTAGATCTTTAATGGATCATTTCTTTTGATGAAGTTTTGCTGGGCCCATTTGATCTTAGGACCCAATGGGTCTTCCAGATTCACAAAAGGCATCTGCAGGCACATGATCATCTGGCATCAGCATCCCCAACTCTCCCAGGACCCAGTACCTACCATAAGAGTTGTTTTTATTTTTATTTTATTTTATTTTATTTTTAAAGATTTTATTTATTTATTTTAGAGACAGAGCACAAGAGGGGGGAGCGGGAGCAGCAGACTCCCTGCTGAGCAGGGAGCCCGATGCGGGACTCGATCCTGGGACTCCAGGATCATGACCTGAGCCGAAGGCAGTTGCTTAACCAACTGAGCCACCCAGGCGCCCCAAGAGTTGTTTTTAAAAATAATGCCCAAGAAGTAAAGTTTCCAAGGTAGCTTATTTTCCAGTAACCCCTAAAAACTCTGATCAGCAGAAAATGAAGAAATATTATGCTGTATTTACCATTGGGTGAGGGTGAAAGTACTTTGATGGTAGAGTAAAAAAAGCAGAAATATCAAACATCTACTTTCTCTATCAAAAAAGAACAGTTTTAAAGTATTGGTTTTTCACCTATTTTAGGTTTATGCCATCATAAGATGAAATATAAGTAAACTAGTTTTCTAGGTTTGGAAGAGCACATCTTAAGAAATATAAAACTTGTAGATTTGATGCAGAAATGCTTTTAGTCACCATCGAGCAATAGACCATAAGATGCAGGAGATGAAAATATGCCCCAACTTTCCAGAATTCTGCCTTTTTTTCTTCTTGAAACTATAGATCAATAAGTTTAATGTCAACCCCCAAGAAATTCTAGAAGGGATTACTAAAGGAGTTGAGAAATAATGAAGAAGCAATAACTATGAAGAACTATTATGTTTAATATATTATGTAAATTCCTTTTAAAAGAGACGTTCTGAGTTGGTATAATAAAGATGCATACTTATCTGTTGAAGAGGACATGTCCTTCCCTTGTTAAAAAAAGAACACCCAGAGGCCTGTGTTGTGATTGTCCCCCTGGGATTTGCTACAAATTCCACGTGCATCTTTTTCTAGTACTGACATTTCCAACATCAAAGGGTCTGCCGGATCATATGGCCCAAGAAGTAGGGCTGCTTGTACCATACACAAATCTAGTCCTTTAAAAACACAGCCTTTCTGGGTGAGCCTGTTTGGAATTGAGAAGGTTAGCAAAGGTGACTTAGAATACATGTGGGAAGCAAAGATGAGGAGAAAGGAAATCCTGTTCTTGTCCCAAGCCTATAAAGAGAAACACTGGGCAAAGTGCTGACCTAGCTTATCTCCCAGAAAATCCTTGCAGACTCATTTCTGCCTCACGGAGTATGGATTCATGTGGTCAAGTGTGTTTCGTGGTGGGTTATATGGTTGCTTCCCTAGGTTGTATGAAGCGGAGCCACGTGAGACCGCCAACACCCTACTACTCTCTTCTGCCGACAATTTTCACTTTGATTCACCTTATTACACATCCTCTTATATTATGGGTTGACCAGCCACACCAGCAGATTCAACACAGCGAAAGCTAGGAGACAGCCAAGGGCAAAATGATTTTTCTTGGCTAGTGTTTAGGTCAGGAAATATGCTGGGTGCTTTTTACACTAAACAAACACCCAACCCCTATATGCAACGGTCTCACTCAATCGTTAAGCTCGGTTAAAGCTTTGAGCTACCTTTTGTATAAAGTGATTTTAAGTGATTTGTTTCAAGTCACACACAGAGCCCAAAAGATGTATGGGTAGACTTTTGACCCGGTTCTTCCAGAAAAGCAGCCCAAGTCTAAAGTTTGTGTGAACATTTTGAAGAGTGAAATCCCAGGGAGGCAGGAGACGAGGAGAGTTAAGGCAACTGCGTTCCGTGCTACCAAGCCTGCCGACAAGCCGATTCCCTGCACTTGAGGGCATTTTCAGAGCAGCGGCATGAAGCTGCTGTGTCTCCAGATGGTCTTTCTGGAAGAAAGCATTTGCCCACCTACTCCCATCTGCCACCAGTCAGGGATGGCCTCATAGAGCATCAACTCTCTGGAGCTTCTCGGCTGAACAACTGTAAGTAATAGGAAGCTGATCCCATGGTAGCTCAGCCACAACCCCAAGCCCCAGGGCAGGAGATACTAGGTCAGCAGCATGGGCTCGAAGCACGCACCACAGCAGGGCAAGCCCTCCAGGGACCTGAGGGACGAGGAGCGGCTGCATCCTCTCCCGATGCTCTGCAAGCCCCCCTGTGTCGAGTGGAAGCAGAGGCTTCAGAAACCGGAGTCCCAGATCAGGGGAGCCAAGTCAGTCTTTCTCTAGGTCTGCATTTGTCAGAAGGCAAGATGAGGGGGGCAGAGGCTGGCTGGGACACAGTTTCAAGCCCCTCCAGTTCAGGTCCATGGACCCACTTTCTCTCTTTACCTTTGAACTCTTCCTAAAATGCTTTAACTGAAATGAGCACTGAAAGGAGGAGAAAATTGGAATGCTAGAAATATTTTTTAGGTTCTAAAGGTCAGGCTCCATTCCTTAACACCCAAGTGTTCTCTTTTAGAGGACTTTGGAATTTTAAGGTCGATTTTTCTCATTGTAGAAACACTAGAGAAAGTTTGAAAACTATCTGGAGGTGTAAGGAAGAATAAAAGTCACTCATAATACCTAGAATTAACCATCGGTAGTACTGCGTGTATGTAAGCACATAAGAAATAAAGGTGGTCATTACATGAATGTTAGCTTAAAAAGGAACAAAAACTGCCTACAAGCAGTATGTTGGGTGTATATATTTTTCAATAGCTTATTGCAGTGAAGCGTATATAATAAAACATGCCACTTGAGCCATTTTTTTTTTTTTAAGGAGCATAATTCGGTGGCAGTAACACTCCTCTTTCCTATCCCCGTTGCTGTGGGACAGACACACTGGTCGTGGCTCTTCGAGCTTCCATGCCCATGGCAGGTGCACAAAGGGAACATCAGCAACCATGGCCTGGGAAGAGGGAAGGGACCAAGGCTCAGAGACGCAGAAGGGGAACCCCCGCTGAGGTGTGCCTAGAGGTTCGAGGATGTGCCAGCAAGAGACAGAGCATCCGCTGCACTTGCGGGGTCCCCGAAGAATAAGGAAAGGATCTCTCCCACTTAAACCCCAGCCCATCGTCAAGGCTCTGGTGTAGAGCCCACCATGGAAGGGTGGGTCTTCTAAGTCAAGAGCTGAAACCTGCAGCGTTCAGAAGGGACACGGATCCCTTTGAAGCAAGCCTGGGTTTTTCAGTGAGGAGAGTCTGGATCACTCTACTAGGCAGCACCCGAGGCCTGCTGACGTGCAGGCTGAGCAGGGGAGAAAGCCCTAATGGGTAACGGAGGGGAGAGGGGTTGGTCACTTACAAGCTGGGGGGCTACCCGCGGTCGTGCAGCTGGAGCTTGTCCCGCTCACCCACCTGTCTGGACTCCGGCAGACGCTGCGGTGAGCCATGCTCGTGGAAGGAGACTGCACTGAGCAATCTCGCAACAGGGCAGAGGCGGCGACTGGGCAGGACTAGGATAAAGGAGGGGCTGTGTCAGGCACCTCTGGGGCTCTGCCACCTGTCCTTCAGCCCTCCCGTCCCCTCACCCATCGCTGCCGCACCAGCCTCACGCAGGCCTAAGTTTTCAATACCTCCTGTCTTCTCACTTTTTGCCCCACGTCTTCTTTGACACCTCAGAATGTGAGGTCCACAGAAGCTCACTCAACACTCATGCTTGTGCTGCCCTGGACATAGAGGGAGGCCACTGATGGGTAAGCTTTGACCAATGAGGAATGGAGTTGGGGGACATAGCCTCCCCTCCCCCATCCATTCAAAGGATTCTGAAGCACATTCTCTATAGCTCTTCAGAGGGTCCTAGTGGGACAGAGCCCACCCTCCCCTTGCTTACAGGGTAACAAGCTCCATAACATCCTTGCACTGGCTTTCTCTCTTTTCCTGTCTCACTCCTTCTATCCCTCTACTGCTCTTTCCTCAAATAACTTCCCCAAGTTATATGCTTGCAAGCCCTTATCTTAGGCTATGCTTTCTAGGAGAACCCAAGGCTCAGACTGGCAGTGTGCGTCCAATTCCACGTCAATATCATAAGCCTGTCTCCCTATCAGTATCAAGTATATAACATTTTTAATGGTTCTAACATAAGGCAGGCTCTGGGGCTACCCTGCATGTTAAGTAACCTTGGACGAGTTAACTTTGGTGTCGATTTTCTTATACATCAGTAAAAATAGGAATACCTTCATAGAGTTGAGAATGTTAATTCAGATTGTTTTGGACTTTGCCTGGCTCAGAATAGCTAACACAATTTTCCCACTGCTTCCACAGTTTTTCCACTGTTTAATTCACTGTGTGAACCCGATCCGCATGAACAGTCTGTCGTTAACAATGCCCACTGTAGGAACAGGCTCGGTGAGCCATTTCTGCATTTCAGACCATTTCTTTGGGAAAGAATTCTACAAGTAGGGTTTACGGGTCCAAATAGCCCCTACCTATTGCTATGACAGCACTTAGCCTGCTGTCGTCCATTAGCCCCAAAATAGAAGTCCTTGGACTTTTTGAAACTTGTTGTATCCCCAGCACTTGACAAATTGAGCCCCTCCTATGGGTCAGCCCCAATGTTCAATAAACACAAACTACAGTATTGGTATACATTTTTGGAGTGTTTTCCAGAATAGGGGATACATCTTTAATGTATTTTTAGTTAGCTTATAGAGTATAAAGATCTAAAATTGATCATGTGGTCAGAGTTGACAGAACTGACACTCGGAATATATTACTATAATGTAAACATACCTATCCACCCCCATGTTAAAAAAAAAAAAAGTAAACATGTTTCATATTCCAACTGTGTCAACAACCAAGGGGTAGAAATGGATCTCTTAAGAAAATAAACATTTGGCCTTCGTAATTAAAAGTCAGTATTAGACAAAGACCCCAAATGGGAGGCAGGTAATTGCCTTGCCTCTTAGCTCATGCCTTGGTGGTTCCTCCCTACAGACCATGAGAGGAACAGCTGCTTTGCCAAGGCTCACCTGGTTAGAATTTTTCATGGAGCGTGACTTCAAGGAAAAAAAAAAAAAGCCCAGTCAAGCAAAACTGTGCAAATTAATTTGGGTTTATGTTACCAAGTGCGTATCCCAACCGGGTGTCTGCAAATGGGTCTAAGGGAAAATTGAAACATAAAATGCTATATAAACAGAAAAATAATTGACTACTTTGGAAGCAATAAAATTAGTACCTTCTGGAAAATTAAACTCAGTTACAAAGGAATACTAAGTGTAAACACAACTGATGGAAAGGACATGACATACACAGCTATTAATTTGGAGATGGTGGGATTTTAGAAACTTCGACCTATCAAGTGTGCATCTTCGTGCCTGTCGTGGTATGTACCAGAGGCGTGGGGCTGAGGGCGTTCGCTCTTCCACCAAGATTATATAGTCACAGTGCAATGCAGGTTTTAACGAAGTACAATGGGAGCACAGATGCTGTAGCGATTCGCTTTGCTTGTCATCAGGGGGATGGTTATGGAGACCTTTTCTTGTATCTATTTCCAGGAATAATGAAGACAAGAGGAGTCACCCTGCTCTTTAAGATCCAAAAGTATTTTCACTTGACCACCATCTCACAAGATGAGAAACCCACTGCCCTAGTCATCTCCTTTGGAATTCTAGGGTGGGAGGCCTCTGGGGAGGTTTGTGCTTCTCCTGATTATATAACAGCTATGGCGAGGAGTTCCCGATTCTAACGAATTAGACCATTTTATCCATTACCTGGCTGTCTATATGGGTGGGTGGGTCCCTTTTCCCTGGTTCATGGTCCCATCTTTTACCCCTTGACCACCACCGATACCAGCTGTGTGGCACCAGACTTACTGAGTGGTTGGACAATGGGGGGGCGGGTCTCACAGTATAGCATCAACAGCAATTCAACTTGAGTGTTTAAAGATTATTTCTTGAAGGTCACAGCAAAGGCAATATGGTCAAAGATACTGTAACAGCACTGTATGGTGACGAGGTAGCTACACTTGTCGTAGCAGAAAAGCAGAGTCACTGCTGTACACCTAATGTAATCTTGTGTGTCAACTATATTCAGATTTACAAAAAAGACTTAATCTAATATTTTTTAGAAATAAGACTATCTACTTGGCCACTAGGAGTGTGACTTATTTCTTACTCCCTTCAACTTGTGCTTCTTGATGCTGTTCACCCCAAACACCCTATTTTTGATAGCTAAATTATTCTATGTTAAAATTTTTATTTCCCTTTAATAGATTTTTTTTGGGATCTATTATGGTAGTTTCTTAAAAAATGGGGTGGGGTGCATAATTAGTGCTGTAACGGGGAAAAAAATAACGGGGACACTGGAGTCCAAAAGAACGCTTTTCAAAACCTGGATCTTTTCTGAATTGTGTAACCAAGGACAAATTAGCATCTGAGCCACTGTGCCCTTGAACTGAACAGGACAACTCTCAGCTAGCTCACAAGATGTTGGAGGAGTTGGTGAAATGATATATGGGGGACATCCACAGATAGGAAAAACCATGGAGAATTTAGGGAAAGATGGAAGGAATCTGGCAGCCTGTGGCCAATGAGCCTAGAGACAAATGGGCTTTTGTATTTTTTGTTTCTTCACATACTCATTCTTTTCCGGCCAGGTTAGTTGTAATGGGTTTTTTTGTTTCATTTTGTTTTAATAGACTATTCTGGTTATCCAAACTTAAAAGTTCGAAAAGTTTTAAAAGACTGGGCCTGTCTTCTCCCAGGCCATGACTAGTGGGAGCTTTAGTAATGAACTGCCCCATCCTAGCGGGCTGGTGTCAATCATTTCTGCTAGCTACTGGCCTCCATCGGCTTTGGGGGGCTGCAACACCCCTCCTACTTGTGATTCCAGGACCATGCTGCTGAAGGCAAACATACAACAGCTGGTCTGACAAGGTTGCGGGCAGTTGTGAACATATCAGGACAACAACGATAGAGATTGGGATTCTCCTGGAACATCTGCAACACGGTTTCTAGAGTAACGGGACGATGGAGGACAGAAGGCAGCAAGAGGCTGGGATGGGATGGAAATGAAGAACCCAGGTTAGGGCCAAGCTCGGCAGTCCCACCTGACCTCCGTGGAGCTTTTACAGCAAAAAGAGCTTTAGTTTCTAGGAGTCGGAGTTCCTTCTTGCCCTGTTTCCTCTTATCTTATCAAAACACAATTTCAGCAGCTAGAGAATGCAGGTAGGTAGGGCCCCTCTGTCTGCTGATTCCTTCCATATGTGGGTTATTTCATTTTCCAAGGGGCCCCGGGTTTGGGGAAAACTACTTGTCCACTGTAATCACCTATGAGCTAGTATAAACTCAAGCTTTACTGCAATTTATTAGTCACTGACATGCCAAAAGGAAAAAAAAAGTTTAAAGGAACTAAGAAAACAGCCACTCAAGATTTTAATCTGAGGTTCATTTGAGCATGTTCGGGGTTTAAAAATTTTTTTTAAAAATAGCAGATCCATTTCTATCAGCATCCATACAATATCCTGCATAGCTATTTTAAAGCCCACATGGCTTGTGTGAGCCCACGTTTCCAAAACAGTTCTAGAATGGGTTTCCGTGGCTCTCCCCTGATCCCCAGGAATACTGGTGTTTGAAGTCCTCTCATGAGAAATCAAACACTGGGTCTGTAGGAATCTTGCTCTGTCAATTCCAGATTGCTCGAAACCTCTTTTAGGGCAAGGGTATGCCCTAGGGCTGGTGAAGGTCTTTTCTATCATCTGAAAAGCCACCCCCTTAGCGTTAAGCTTCCTACACAGAAGCTTAGCTTCCTACACAGAAGTAGGACTGGGATAAGTACTATAGAGAAGTGTAGGCATAAACCTGTTTCATCTGCACCACTGTGGTACTTCCAAGAGAAATGCTAAGTAGAAGAGATCAAGGCTGAGTAGGCATTAACTGGGCAGACCATGTCAAGTCATGGGGTGGTGGTTCACGCTGCCCAGAACATGAAGCCTTGGGAGATTTGGATTCTGGGCAGTGGCAGAAGGAATACTCTGCTCACTGTTCTTTAGGATCTGCATCTCCTACCCCAAGGTAGCCCTCCATTTGGAGATGGAGTTTGGAGTTTTAAGATGTTGCCACTCCTGCTCTTAATGGTTTTAAGCATTTCTGGGCAGTGCGCCTCCTTGGCATTGTAAATGCTTGATTACTTTCCTTCCCGAGTCCAGGGACTACTGCAGAATCTAGAATTGCTGAGATTTCTGCTTGTCTCCCTTATTTGCTTACATGCTGGTAGAAGTGTTAATGGACAGAAATCTTCCAAGCTAGTTTCCAAATTTTCCAATCCTGTAAAAAAGAAAAAGGAGGAACTCCCTGACTAATTGGACTTTAAGTCAAAAATTTTTCCCTCTGAATTGGTTGTCAGAAATCAATGACCAGTGAATGATGTGCAGATTTCTCCCACATTCAAGCCTCGCCTGCTCACATTGCTGTACGGGATTAGAGTAAACGGAAAATGTCAACAGCCAGACCCATGATGAGGGGCACCTGGATATCTTGGCCCCCATTCTGTAGTAATGATCATTGGATGCTTCATTAGTGAGAATGTTAACAAGATTAAGTAAATATTTCTGCTGAATCAGCTCCAGTCAAAATTATATTGCTTTTGGCCACAAACATCGCAAGACCTATGGAGCAAAGGTCAGTTATAACGTATTCTAATTATCATTGGGAACGTTCACATCAAAAAGTCATTCTAACCTTGTTTATATTAGATCCACAAAAAGAATTACTCCTTCATTGTTGTCAGTGTGTAGTCATTTTATTTTTTATTTTTTTTTTAATTTTATTATGTTGTGTTAGTCACCATACATTAGTTTTTGATGTAGTGTTCCATGATTCATTGTTTGCGTATAACATCCAGTGCTCCATGCAGTACGTGCCCTCCTTAATACCCATCACCGGGCTAACCAATCCCCCTCCCCCTCCCCTCTAGAACCCTCAGTTTGTTTCTCAGAGTCCATAGTCTCTCATGGTTCATCTCTCCCTCTGATTTCCCTCCCTTCATTTTTCCCTTCCTTCTCCTAATGTCACCTTAAAAAAGTGATTTTTCACATTTTTAGACATAGTTCAAAAATGCAAAAGGGAAAGAGCTCGTGACATATTGCCATATTTCCTAAGTTGTTCTTTTCCCATTTCTCTAACATGCAAAGCAGTTGTCCAGCAGTCTCCTTTCCCTTCCCAAACTTCCTGAATTCTAAACCTCAACTGGAGTGCCTCCCACTTTTGTAACTTAACTACCTGGATATATCCATTTCTCTTCTGCCACAAAATGCCTGCCCTCTCCAATGTAAATTACTATTTGGGTCATGTAACTGCTCGTAATTCTTTCCCTTATTAATTACCCTAATTCTGCAAAATAAGTGTCCAGGAACCAAGGTGGTAAGATGGAATTTTCTTCTGGAAAGTGTACCTGTATGAGGGAGGAAGGAATGAATCTGTGACAAGGGAACAGTTAGTGTACAAATATCCACAACCCCTTTGTTTTAGTCTTATAGGGCCACTTCTTCCACTGTTGTAAATCCCTGCAGGGAAAGGAATAAACCTGACCATGCATAGAAGAGGCCCCTGGCCATTGGATTAAGCAGTACACTAGGAGTTGGGTATACAAATAAGCTTGTTGGAAACCATTTTAAGATTTATTGGTCAGTGGAATCTTTGCCAATCATCCACTCTAATCATCATGGAGCACCTAACATGTGGTTCTCGGAGATCCTGAGAGCAGATAACCCATGCACTTGTGGAACTTTCGTTTCATTATGGCCCATTAAAACATCACCTTTCTTCAGGGCAATGAATGTTTCAGAGCCCCTGTTTAACCTCATGCAGCAGAGACAGGACTCCCAAGTCTGAACAGGGTTGTCTGAGACACATTGCTCTCCCACCTTATAAGGGCAGCATTCATTCCTATGGAACCATATACACAATGCCTCCCTAGGGGCCTCCCTTGGCTGGTGCTCTGAGCCACCTGATCCTTCCCATCTCAGAACCTGTTTGATTCTCCCTGTATGTGAATCAGCTGCCCTAATGACATACACTATTCCAGCTCCCTTCCTTATATGGCAAACCAGGTTTCCATGAGTTAGCAAGAGAACTAACTGGTTATATTCTTTTCATGCTTTCCCCATATTTATTCTATAAATATCTCTTGAGACCTGAGCTATGAAAATCATTGTGGCTGATGCCGGCAAAAAAACCCAGAAAGATTATCAAACTTCTTGTGAATAGGGACAGCCTGATTGGGTGAGTGGGGTTAGTTAGAAGGTGAGAGGTTTCACCCTTTATTAGATACAAAAGGTGATCAATAGTGCTGGGAGATATGGACGTCTGATGCTTTAGCATATAGAGGGATGTCTGACTCAGGCAGGGAAGAGGGTGGTCGTCATCAGAGGAGTCTTCATGGAAGAGACTCCAGAAATGAGTTATGAAAAATAAGTGGGAAATTCACCAAATCAAAAGTGAGCCGGTGTTCTCTAGAAAGCCGAGCCTGAGGAAAGGATTAAAGTGCTGAGGATTTATTTAAGGGATGCCACACCAGGGAAGCAAGGAGAGGAGAAAGGGAAGGGAGGCAAGGAAGGATTGAAGCAAAGTTAAGTGCTACATTATACTGGCAGCTACTTTGTGATAAACTGAAGAGACCTAGCATACTGCTTGGCAGATGTGCTTGTAACAGCATGGGGGACTTCTCCAGAGAGGCCCCAAGGAGAAATTGCACCTGAGAATACTCCATGGCAGAGAAGATCTTTTATCTCCCCAGTTATCTCCCACATCATGGAGCACCTAACATGTGGTTTGTTAAATCTGGACTGTGGCAAACACCATGCTATGCTTTGAGGATATGGAAATAAATCAGACAATCTTGCTATGATGAACACCCTATTCCCAGCATTTTATAGACCGCATTAAGATTTTATACAGCAACTGAAGTCCCAGTCTACTGTAGTCACAAAACCATTCATCGGGATAGGGCATTTAATCTTACAGCCCTGTGAGATTACATCTGGTGTTTCCACAGCCCTGCCTAGGATGTCTGCCTCTATCAACTTCCTGATCTAATTATTCTGGATGATCTCACTTCTCCGCCAAGGCTGGTTCTGTTGGCGAAGTCAAGACAAGTAGTCATGATAGCAGCTTATATTTAGAGTCCCTTAAAGCATGTTACATACTTAAAATGATAAACCGTTTTTCATCAATTGTGGAAACCACTGTATAATGAAGTTTCTCAAAGTATGGTCCACTTCAAATACCTGGGGATACTTTTTATAACAGACTCTTGGGCCTTACTCTCGAATAACTTAGATCTATAGGGCTGAGGAATCGATTTTCAGCTCTCCCTGAAGTTATGGGCATGGAAGTGTGAGACTCAAAGTAATTCCTACCTCTCTTCTTCATGATAGATTAGGAGACAGCCTTTGGGCTCCCTAGTAACACTATTAGTAGATAGTAGGGCCAGGACCCATGTGCCCTTAACCTTTAGGGAAGACTTTCCCAACCTCACACCATTGACATTTTGGACCAGATAATTATTGAAGGCGCTCTTCTGTTCATTGTGGGATATTTGCATCTACTCACCAGATGTCAGTAACGTACCTCCAAGTTGTGATAGCCAAAATTATCTCCAGCCATTGCCAAATGTTTTCTGGGGAGCCCAGTTGCCATCCCTACCGTGGTTGAGAACCACTGCTTTTATTTCATAAGCAATAATTATGCCATGAGTTCTCCTATCAGATGGACTTGTGTTTGAATCTTGGCTTCACCACTTATCAGTTATAGGATCTTAAGTCAGAATCTTAACAAGCATATGAAATAGATAGTGAGAACTCAAAGTCATAGCTTCAAGGGAGAAAGTCATACCTCCCCCCAACATATTCAGATTCCTCCTCCCCATAGGCCTTATCGAAGCAGCATACCACCACTATGTTTCTCCAGGAAGAGACTGGTTGCTTGCCATACCAAGACTGCTTCAAGACAAGTCCTCTTGGTCCTACTCCCCACTTTAGGCTTTACTGCCCATAGGACCCTCAAATATTGACATAGCATGGGCAGTATTAATATTTCCTCTAAAATGGGAACAGAGTAAGGCAGACTTCATCAGTGCAACCTTTATCCCTCAGCATTGATGGCTTTATTGTGTTCCAATCAGCTCCCAGTGACTGCATCTCTGCTATCTCCAGAATGCTGCCTAGCTGCCACATGGATGTGGGGATTGACCACCACCCAGAAGCAGCCCTCAACTAAGGATGGCTGAGAGAGTGATGTAAATGCCTCAGTTGTCTTGCCACTCAGTGGGGAAATCCTGAGGGATACACCATTCTGAGATTAAGCTCCAGCCACCAACTGTGGTAGCTAGCTTAATACATTCACTACTGACTGTATTCCCTCTTTTTCTCCATTCCCCTGCCTGTGCTCACTGCACCTTCCAAGTCAACCACTTGCATCACATCTTTGTCTCAGGGTCTGCATCTGGGGGAACAAAGTCTCCAAAAAGTTAACATTTGTAAAGTATCTGGTTCATTGTCTTTCAGCTCACCCCAGTAGTAAAGTCCACCTCTCATGGGAGAAAGGCTATTCAACCAAGATGCTTTAAATCACTATTAACCCTGTCCCAAATTTACTGTAAGGCAAGAATTGACAGCAGAGGGAAGAAACTATGTACTCTGAACACTTTGCATCGCAAGTGCTCCAATGTGTCCGTTCTCAGCAAGAAGGTAGTATATTAGGAAAGGCAGTTGAGCCTTGACAGTGTTGCTGTTTCTCCATTCCACAGAATTGGAGAGAGCCCAGGAAGCCTCTGGAAGCTTTCCACCATCAATTGCCATTGCACAGCCTAGAAAGAACATGACACTCTCCCCAAAAATCAAGATCCACGGATTTTGTTAAGTCTTCACCAACTGTTTTATATTTTATCAGCCTAAACACAGAAAAGTCTTTCAACAGATGGATTGCATCAGATTCTGTAAACATTGTAATTGTTTGGCAGGATTACTGCTTACGCGGAAAAATGTAATTTGCAAGGATACACACAGATGACATATTCCCCCAATACACACAGTGACACAGTTTGCTGTAAATGAGACCCCATCGTATTCCTTTTGTATGGTGCTAACACATCAAATCTAGAATTAAACAGCAATTATCTCCAACACCTCAGACTGCTGTTTCTGCCATTTTGCTGTTTCATGGGAGCTTGAGCAATGAAATAATGCACATCTTCCATGCTTTTCTTCCCAGCATGTTCGGAGACCCTGGAGGGCAGCCAAGTGATACAGCATTACAATGAAATCAGCCCTTTTGATGAGGTGTGGGCAGAGCAGGTCTTTTATTTTACAACAAGAGAAGCATCCCGAAGCTGAAGCATTTCGTTGTCATTGTTCTGGGACATTGACAAAGACACTGGTCTAGTTTACAAAGAGCTCTTCTCATACGATTATTCTGGGAAGGAATCAGAGGGCTTGGGGAAGGAACCATCTTAACTTACATAATTTCATCAACCTCCCATTTTCATGGAGTATTTTATTGCTAAAAGTCAAGGAGGGAAGAAATTGCAAGTAAATTGATCTGGCATGCTGCCAGGCACATAAACCTAGGTCCACAGAAAGTTCAAGGCTGAAGAGCGAGCCCTTCACTCAAGACTTCATCAGGAAAATTGTGGGTTTATCATGTTGATAACTGAAGGCTTCCTCTGTGCCAGGCACTGGGTGAAGCAGGTCACTCCTTAGGTGGAGACATAAATGATTTTTAAGTGAGAGAATTAAAGCTTGTGGGCTTTAGTAACTTGCTCAAGGTGATTACGATCAGACCTGGATTCAAACTTTGTTTTCACAAAGTTCCAGGCTCTGAACCTGTGCTGAGACAGGTTGTTCATGTTTCTAAACCTATTTTTGACAAATCTTCAAGGGGATCCCTGCTGTTTCTAAAACTTATGTAGCCCACCAGGAAGAAACCGGCTTTTTTCTTTCCTGAATACTCAAAATTGAGTAATGGAGAAAAGGCAAGCTCCTAAACAGTGGGGGATCGGGAGGAAAAAAAAAATGTTGGTTAACAATGAAGTTATCTTAAAATATTTAAGTTCTCTCCTCTCCCAAATCTGAAAGAGTTCACAGCCAAACTTTGTAGCAGAATAGGTTTTTTTGTTCATCCAAAGATAGAGGTGCAGTCATTACATACAATATTACTTCGGTAAATTCTGATTACAGAAAAGTAGCCCAATTCTCAGGTTCAAAGTCAAAAGGATACACTGAAAAGATAGAAAAGCACAAAGAAAAATTCAATCCAGAGTAATCACTATTCACTTAAGACATTTTACTGAGTTGTAATATATACAGAAAAGCACAAAAATTGTCACAGCTGTGTGATTTAAAGCAACATAAAAAATCTTTGTGGAGCAATACTCCCCACCTAATTCAAGAGACCTTATCAGCTGAAGATCCCCTGGTCCCCTTAGATCACTAGCCTCTTATTCCCCACGTACTAACCACTATCTTGATTTCTAAACTATCATTGAGCTCTGACCAAGTTTTGTGTAGAGACATTTTTGCTCAACAATTCATGTTGAGCATGTGGCTAGAGTCCGTTGATTTTCATCGTTGTGTAGTATTCCAGTATGTTCCCAGATTCAGCAAACATTTAAGATACCCAGTTTTTGGTATGTCCCATGCACTATTTGTGATGTTTACACTTAGAAATCTTGTTTACCTGAAAGCTTAGATTGGCATCCTGTATTTTGTCTGGAAATTCTCATTTTAGGACATACAGAATTTATCTACTACTTTACTTTTGGATTGTTTCAGCTTTCAGCTATTGCATTTCTGCTGAGGGCAATCTTGCACGCATCTTAAGATTGTAAAGCAAACTATTTCTTCCTTTTTCAACATGTGAATACATACTTGTAATAAAAATCAAATATAGTATCAGTTCTGCATGTTCTAAATATTAAGTATTCTATTGGGTGTGTAGTATTCCTTCGGCTGACTGCAATTATGTTACTGTAAAATTATGGTAATTTTGTTGTCTATTTAGATATTCAATTCACAGTTCTAGAGAACTATGGTAGAGTTTAAGGAACACAAGATAAGTAAACAAAAATGAAAATGTAGTTGCAGAACAAGCAAATAGGAGCACTTGCAACTTGCCTCAGGCTTTTTTCTCGAGAGCATAAGCTAACACATCATTCGAGGAATAATCCCAAGGAAGGAGGAATGGAGAGAAAGAAGTGGAGGAGAAAGGAAGAAAAGCAATCACAGCTGGGGGGGATTACTGAGCTGGCATAGCTTCAAGAAAACTTTACAGCAGGTTGCTTAATCACAGGAGAGGTCCTTAGAGAGGCATATGGGTCCACGGAGTCTGACAGAAGCATCGGAGAAAAATACAAGTGATTTTTTTTTGTCTTTTATTTAAATTCAATGTAGTTAACATGTAGCATATTATTAGTTTCAGGGGTAGAATTTAATGATTCATCAGTTGCATATAACACCCAGTGCTCATCACAACAAGTGCCCTCCTTAATGCCCATCACCCAGTTACCCCATCTCCCATCTGCCCTCCAGCAACCCTGTTTCCTATAGTTTAGGGTCACTTATGGTTTGCCTCCCTGTTTTTATCTCATTTTTCCTTCCGTTCCCCTTTGTTCATCTGTTTTGTTTCTTAAATTCCACATGAGTGAAATCATATGGTATTGGTGTTGGACTTATGTTGCTTAGCATAATACTCTCTAGTTCCATCCATATCCTTGTAAATGTCAAGATACCAATTTTTTTTGATGGCTGAGTAATATTCCATTGTTTATCTATACCACATCTTTAATTCATTCATCCCTTGATAGATATCTGGGCTCTCTCCACATTTTGGCTATTGTGGACATGGCTGCTGTAAACATTGGGGTGTATGTGCCCCTTTGAATCACTTTGTATTCTTTGGATAAATACCTAGTAGTGCAATTGCTGGGTTGTAAGGTAGTTTTATTTTTAACTTTGAGGAATCTCCATGTTTTCCAGAGTGGCTGCACCAGCTTGCATTCCCACCAACATAGTAAGAGGGTTCCCCTTTCCCTGCATCCTCGCCAACTTCTGTTTCTTGACTTGTTAATTTTAGCCATTCTAACCAGTGTGAGGTGGTAGCTTATTGTATAAGTGATTCATCTTTAAGTGTGCCTGGGGGGTGGTAACTCTCATACTTCCAAGTCTGGATATCTATCCTCCCTGTTAAGACACTGGGGAAGGAGTGCCTGGGTGGCTCAGTCAGTTAAGCATCTGCCTTTGGCTCAGGTCATGATCCCAGGGTCCTGGGATCCAGCCCGCCATCAGGCTCCCTGCTCAGTGGAGAGCCCGCTTCTCCCTCTGCTGCTCCCCCTGCTTGTGTGCACTGTCAAATATTAAAAAAAAAAAAAAAAGACACTGGGGAAGTCCCATGCTGTGTGGTTACCATCTAGTCAGACCTAGCCACTCTGCAACTCCCATGAGAAGGTGGAGGTCTTGTAGAAGGTCTTCCTATCCCCCCTGCCCCCAAGAAATGGCAATCAACTGATGATAGAAGGTGAGGCCATGGCTGTGCCCACCAGGGTGGTACAGTCCTAGATAGGAAAAGCTGTCACTGTAACTGCTCCTGGAGACAAGTTTCGAGGGATCAAGGGGAAGATGGGGATTGAACCCATCTGGAGTGTCAGATTATGGGGAATACAACTTTGATTTTCAAGAGGAACACAGAGTAGATAAAAACATGGTAAGCCAAAACCCAACTGTGGCCATATAAAGAGTCACAAATAAGAAACCCAGGATTTGTATTTCTTCGCTTTCATATAGTTTTCCAACACTTTATTACAAGATTGATAAACATAAAGACAAACTGCAAGAATGATACAGCGAACACTTGTGTCCACAACTTAAATTCTACATTTTCGTTTATCTACCATTAATTCAACATTTTTAATGCACTTTGACTTTTGGAATCCTACTTTACCTCTGAGCACTTCATGTAAATTATCAAAAGGCATTTCATATTTTAGCTTCAGTTAAAATGTACAGTGCAATACACTTGAAATACACAGGCCTTCAAGTTTTCACACGGTATGTAACTCAGACTTCATTTGTATTTCCTTTGTGACTAATGACTTTGAGCATTTCTCATGTACTCATTGGCTGTTCCTATAGCTTTGCCAAGTTTTTATTACAATGTTTTGCTGAGTTTTTATTGAGTCTTGAGTTTGAGAATTCTTTATTCTGGACATTAGTCCTTTGTCAGGACTTTTTTTTAAAAATATGTCAGGCATGTAATTTCTCCTAGTTTCTACCATACTTCGTTTTCTTAAAAATATTATCAAAAGATACCATTTTGATGTATTTTTTTTTTTAAAGATTTTATTTATTTATTTGAGAGAGAGAATGAGATAGAGCATGAGAGGGGGGAAGGGTCAGGGGGAGAAGCAGGCTCTCCACTGAGCAGGGAGCCCGATGTGGGACTCGATCCCGGGACTCCAGGATCATGACCTGAGCCTAAGGCAGTCGCTCAACCAACTGAGCCACCCAGGTGCCCTTGATGTACTCTTATTCATGTTTTCTTTAAGCGGTATTGCATTGTTGTCCTGTTCAAAAATAAAGTATCCTCAAGTACTTATCTCCAAAAACAAAAACAAAAAAAGTATAGTCTGAAGTTCTTCTAGAAGCTTTATAGTTTTAATTGTATAAATCCATCTGAAGTTCTATCTGCTCTGAGACAGGAATGGAGGTTCATTTTTTTCTAAGTGGATGTCTAGCAATTCTAGCACCATGTGTTGGAGATTTTCTACCATGGTGCCTTTGTCAAAAATCAAGTTACAATTAGGTGTGGCTTTATTTCTGGAATCTCAATTCATTTTCATTGACTTCTTTGTTGATCCTTATGCCAGTACTACACTATCTTAATTAGAGAACTTTGTAGTTAGCCTTGAACTCTGTTTGGGTCCTCCAAGTTTGTCCTTTTTCAAGATGGCATTGGATAGTTCAGGTCTCTCACATCTTTATATAAATTTTAGAATAGTTTTAATATCTACAAGAAAACCCCGGTGGGATTGTGATTAGGATTTCACAGGATCCATAGGTTTGGGGAGAACTGAGGGCTTAATAACATTGACTATCAATTAATGAACACAATATAGATCTCCATTTATTTAGCTCTTAAAATTTCTCAGGAGAGCACTTCTAGAACATTAGCACCTCTGAAAATCCACTCCTCTACAAAAGTAACAAGAACACTAGCAAAAAACTTCTCAAAAAGTGAATTTTTTGACAACTCTGAAAATTAGTCAAAGACCTGCGACAATTTGTGGAGACTTTTATTCAAGGACAGGATGTTGGTAACAGCAGCAAACCTGGTGGTATTTTAACTTGCCTTATTCCGATGCCCCTCTCCCCAGATCATGGTAGCCCTAAAAAGCAACAGCCTCACAATCACGTTAGGAAAAATAGAAGCCTAGCACTGGAGGGTCAAAAAGGGCTTGATGCTGCCCTCAAAGTTCAAACTTCCAGAGAATAGGCTTTATCTGGCCTGTCTGGCAGTTCCCTGGAAGTCTTCGGAGACCTTGTCTTTATTTGACCTGACTCAGACCTCCCTCTCTGCAAACTGCCTTTTCCCAAGGGCATTTTTCAAGTAACTATCCTCAGCAATCTTTCAACATCACATGGCCTGAGGTGGCAATAAGGGTTGGTGTAAACAAAACGCGGACCAACAAACTTACAAGGAAAAAGCTGGGGAATGACAGGTCCATCAGGGGGTTGGAAAAGCTCCAACATATTCCCGGGAATCTAGAAGGCCACACACACGTAGAGCTAACTGTGCATGTTCCCAGAGTTCTGGCTTGCTCAGCAAAGACCTGAGAGGGTCGGAGAATCTCTTGCTTATACAGCATCTCAAGGTTAGCCAGAGGCAAGGGTGAAAGCCAAGGTGGAGCTGTCAGCTTCCTGCCAGACCTTGAAGACATGCCTCAAAGCACACACAGAGCCCCTCAGCACAGGATAGGGGACCTGTTAATTTAGGGCATTTAAGGAAGTCTGTTCCATCATTAATTGGCCACAAAGCTACCAACACGGACTTCAGTAGCCACCCACTTAAAGTGATGGTTCTTCTATTTCATGTACTCCGGAAACAAACCGGGAGAACCTAAACTTAAATCTCGGATTGTACACTCAGATTCTCAATCAGGCCATCTGGGATAGAGGCCAGGAATCTGTGTCATCTTGACAGATCAGGATTTTGACTGCCTCTTCAATAGGACAAAACCTGCACCTCAGGAATACAGATAAGCTTATGGAAAGTATTTTTCTAAACGGAACCATAAGTCTCCATTAGTGTTTCTTTATCGATGGAATAGGGCAAAAGAGCTGGGATAGAGGAGGCTGATGAGAATGAGGAGTCTGCTCATTTCTGTTGTAAGTACACAGAGGTGCCTATAGGATTTGTGCTGAGATTGGTAGCAGAAAGAGGATAAAGCTCCGTCTTCGGCCCCAGATTTGCATGGCAATCTGCTAGGGAGAAATGTTAGAAATGGTCGAAGTTACCAAAGGAGAACAAATACTTTCCTGTATTTCCTGTGTCTGCACTTGCTCCTTAGAAGGCAATTAGACGGGGTCCTGAGACAGTACTTTAGTGAGAACAAAGTGCCTCTATAGGTCTTGGTTTTCAGCATCAGGAACCTCTGGGTTCTAGCTCTGCTTTGCCCTCCAAGTTTATCATTTCATTCTATGCATTTCTGAAACAGTTGAAAGTTGGATGTTGTAAAATTTTTCAACCTTTATTAGAAATGGTCATTTAAAGTTTTATTTCCTAGTATGTGGCATAGTGAAAGTCATTGTTAATTAGTCTTGAATTTTTAGTGTAGAAAAATATGTGGACACTTTTGAGATTAAGGGGTTTATTTTTGTCATAGGACCTAATAGGTGCACATAACACACGTGTTGCAGGTCAGTTTCTCAAGAAAGCGGTCTGAGATGCACAACTGAATGCAGAAAGTTTGCTGGGGAGTGCTCTGTGGAGCAGTGCCCTTGGGGAGGGGAAGGAAGCAGGATTGAGCCAAGGGGGAAGTTGAGCTATGATGCAGTCACAATAAGGCCCTTAGCCAATCCTGCAGATAACTCTGGATCCCGGATGGCCTTTCAGAATCATCCTCAAGTGGAACAAAAGTCCTGGTACTTTTGTCCCCATGCCAAATAGTCACTGAATACAGGCTAGCTCTGGCAGCAAGCGCGATCTTGGGCTGGCAGCTCTTTTCAGCCAAAGCAAGATGAAGTAAGAGTCAGCCAAGTACTATTAGCTGCCAACATTTCCAGAAGCTGAGAGACTAAAGGGTGTTTAACCCTGAAGTGTGTATAGGGACAGGGAGGGGGGCAGTGGATCCGGGTGGCACCAGAGCCTTCTCTGGTGTTCAGTCCATGTGCTACTTGAGTGAACTTGCCTCCCGAGTTCTGGAAGAAGTTCTTACTGGGCTTCTTTCTCTAGGGGCAACAGAAGAGTTAGAATCAACTATAGTCCCTACAGCTGTAGCCAGTCTCAAGGCCATAAGTGATGTTCATTATTTCCTTCCCATTAGAGGATTTCCCTGGCCCTTGCCTAGCTCCTCCGCTGACCTTGTTATTTGCCCTACTCTAGAGTAATAGTGCAGGCCAATGCCTTGATGGCAGAAAGACATGACAGGTGTCCGCCTCTGGTCACATGCCCTTCCCAGGTCAGTGTTGTTCTCTCTCTTTTACTATCCATTTTGGGGAAAACCCATAGGTGCCCAAGCGGCCAACTGAGTTCCACACATACCATGCCTCCACTTTATAACAGCAGCCCTACCACCTCCTAATCATCAGGCCAGGATGGTAAACTCTTGCCTGCTAATTTCTTTGCATGAGGGCATGGAAGTGACTAGGTGCTAGCCATAGCTTGAACTCTCATAGGACTTTTGCTATATCCCCTAATGGAAACATTACCTTTCTAATAACCAGTCTTGGCAAAACTAAAGAGCTCAAAAGTTGCAAGAACTAGAATTACACATGACCAAATGTGGTCATTAGGAGTGATAAAGATGGGGCCATTTTTGCTTTTACCCATTGGTTCCTGAGCCCAGGTATTCCACCTGTGGGTGATAAAGCACCATATAATGGTTGATTTAGTTCGTACCATCACAGCATACAGTCCTCCAAGATGATCTCTGAGCTGGGATCTCAGCTATACTTTTAGCAGGCTGTCCTATCGCTTCAAACCTGGCACTCTGGGTGTTGCAGTATAGAATATGGCCAGTAAATCCCATGGCTGTGTGCTTACTGCTACCCTACTTTGCTGAAAGTTGCTCTCCTGCCCCATGTGACCCACAAGGTTCTCTGCCACTGGATCAAACACCTTCTTGGCCTTAGGATAGTAGTCCTGGCCAAGCCCCCGCTGGCAGAAAAGGCAAACCCAGCCAGGATTAGGTCTATTCTTGTCAAATAAACTGCCAGATGACAGGTTGGTGTCGAGATGGTGCCATATTCTGAGGTTCAAGATTTCTTTTTGTTGCTGGCATTTTATATATTTGGCAGCAGGAATAACTAGTCCAGCTTTGGTGAATGGGAGTCAATCCTTTGGGGGCACAAGGATAGCTTTCATCTCTGTAACCATGGCTACTCCACTCATGTACTTACTGGGAAAGGATGGAGATCACTATTAAGAGATTGGTTGATTCAACTGGCAGCACCATTCTGTCTACCTTATTATAGTGTCTACTCCAGGGTAAAAGCTTTCTGGTGGGTCTTAATGCAAAGGTCCTCCTGTGTTATGCCCATTCCCACATGTACACCCACACACCTCCTCCCCAGACCTCTTTACCCCTCATCTTTCAACCTTTTTGCTTCCAGCTTCCCCATTTGCTACTATTAGCCACTATTCATGATTCCATATTTAACTCTAAGTTACATCTTTTTCCAAAGTGTGTATCTAAGTACACCCCTCAAGGCTCTGACTACTTGGAAGGGTTTTCTCTCTCCAGTATCTGAGTTGAGCTGTATATATTAGCAGTCCTTTGTAGTCACATATGGGATGACCCATCTGGGCCCAAACTCCATCTTTTTACCTCTGTAAGCTGATCATAAGAAATCCCCTATATGACTCTAGGCGTGAGTTGAGGGAGAAGTATCCGTGAGACATTTGTGGATGACACGGCAGGCTGGGCCACATAACTATAGCTTACTTGTGTTTGATCCTGGATGTATAGCTTCCATTTTATGATGCATTACTGCTGACCTGAATCAATGACTGGAATTCCATAGTCCTCTACTCAGAATAGACCGTTCTGGCCACACCGTCCCTTGGTGTCCCAGGATAAGGTGCTATTGGGTCTAATTGCATAGTCCGCTACTTTTCCAAAGCTATAGAGTTGAGACCGAAGGCATGGCCTTGTCTTAACACCAAAGATCTAGGTTGTGATTGTTAGAATGTGCCATTAGTTCTACATGTTTTTCTTCCATCACAGATACCTCTAATACCTTAGGATAGGCCAGGTCATATGGCCCAAGTAGCAGGGCCCTTCCCAACTCTGGGAACCACTCAATGTTGGCAGCCTTTTGTGTCATCCGGTATATAATTCAGAATGTCATTCCCAAGGGTAGCACATGCTGCCTCTATAACCTGAAAAGGCTTATCGGTCCTGGATTGTGCTTCTTTCTTCATGTTAAGGGGTATCCTTTGAGGCCACGTTCTAGTGTGTCCCACTAGACTCCTAAGAACTTCACTAAAATGACAGGCCCTTGAATCTTCATTGGTTAACTCTTACTCTCTGGTGTGCCTCCAATGTATATGCCACTTCTTGTTTTCTGGGCCAGTTAGGTCATCAATATAGCAAACCAGTACAGTGTTCTGAAAGATGTCCAGATGTACCAGTTCCTTTAGATTTTGAAAGCTATAATCAATATAGCTTCGGGAAGACAAACATGTATAACCTTGTCCCAGGGCTGTGCACCTGAGGCTGTGTTACCCAGTTACATAGCAAAATACCTCATCTACTGAACTGAATTTAGAGTAATCCTTTCTCCAGGAACTTTCTTCTGGAACTTGGCTTTTGCAGGGGCCAAGTTGATGGTTTAAGGAAAGCATGGTAAAAGGATGCTAATTTTTCTTTCAGTATGTATATATTTAATGCTTTAAGTTGAATTTAGTTAACATATACTGTATTAGTTTCTGGGGTAGAATTTAGTGACCCATCAGTTGCATCTAACACCCTGTGCTCATTATATCAAGTGCCCTCCTTAATGCCCATCACCCAGTTATCCCTTCCCTCCACCGACCTCCCCTCCTGCAACCCTCCCTTTGTTTCCTAGAGTTCAGCATCTCTTTTGGTTTGCCTCCCTGTGTATTTTCATCTTATTTTTTGAAACGACGCTCTTACTATTTTTTTTAGATGGTAGCACTTATGTTTTCCATTTCTTTCAAAGACATATTTAATATATATCCTGACCAAAAGGAAGTTTCTAAAACTCACCCTCTAATGGCCATCTCCATAAGGATAGTTCCTATTCCACCAGCTAAGACAACAGTCATGGGATTCAGCCAGTGACCAAGCATTTTCACTCCACTTACACAGTCAGGTGCTAGGGAACTGATCACTGAGTACATCTGTGGACACTGAGCTTGTGTCAGAACTGAATTATCTGGCTCAATGTATAACCTAACAGATGATTCTGCTCCAGATATCAGTGTTGTCTTGGAATCTGTGTTTTGTGGTCATGAAGTTTGGGGAGAAATACCCAGTGTTGATGATCCCAGTTATTACATTTGGGTCCCTTTGGTGAAGTAATTGAACTGAAGTAATTGAATACTTGCCATGGTGTTTTAGGATCTTTGATCCTGGGAAATCCAGGCTCTATTAGATTCTTGGTTTCCAGGTCTAGAAACTTGGCAAAAGATCAGGACTCTTAGCACAGCTACCTTTGGCCTCACCATTCATGCTTGATTTCTTCTGTTTTCATAGATCAAGCTATGCTATTATTGCCTGTCCATCCATCTTGCTCCCAGGGACACCTTGATCTGGTAACAATTCTCCATTAGGTCCTCTCTATTGATCTTTTCTCATTGTAATAATTTCCCAACCTTTGGGTGATGGTTAAGCACCGATGCTAGTTTATACCATTTCTGGATTGTATCATCCACACTGCTTTTGAGAAGTCTAGATTTGTAATGTCATTTTGTTTTCAGCCCTGGACTACAGAGAACAGCCACCAGTGTGTTTCTTAATTATGCTAGTTTCTCCTCGATGGTACACTGCTTATTGTTTGTTAAACAGTGATTACTGGGCCTTTCTGTGGGATAGTCATCTGGTGGGTTTTTCCATCTTGATATTCCAACATCCCCACTTCTAATTTTTTTTAATCCTTTATGTCATGACCAAGACCCTTAGCAGATACTGGAAGGAGGTTTTTCTGTTGATGGGTTTGGGGGAAAAAAAAAAAAAATCAAGATCTGTACATTTTGTTATCCTGGCATTATGATGATAGCAAGACCAAGAGGTGGTCTGGATTCGAGATCTACAAGCTGATCTCAGAAGCTGTTGCCAGCCACTGAATTGAGATAATCACCAGTGAACTACACTATTAAATTGGCTAAGTTAACCTCTACAGAATATTCTAGAAAAACAAGGATGCAATTTTAATCCAATTCCTTGGAATTGTGAATTCCTAGATAAAGAAGTATGACATCCATGGCTAGTCATAGAGGATGATCAACAGTGGCTAAGTGGCATTATGTCATGTCTTGATTCTAAGATCTGGTACTTCTAGTCTTTGACTGGACTTAGTTACTGGGTGATTTCATTCCCTTAGTTTTGTGCTGAGAATTTTTAGAATAAATTATGCTCTTAGTAAGTGATATCTTGAGTTATACAGTGATCAATACTATCGGATCACAGTTCCTTTTCTTTATACATTTTCCATGGCTGAAGACCTAGGAATACTGGACTCTAGTGGCAGAAACATCAACAGAAGGTGCCATAAGGATAGTTATAGCCTCCAACAGCCACATCTCCAAATTCCTTAGATTATCTATACGAAGGCCACTTTCCCCACCAGGTTGCTCACAGCTAGAAGTTAAGCATGACTGGTTACTAAATCTGGATCTGTCTTGCTTAGTGTGTGAATCCTTCTATAGTTTTTGCCCTGGAAATCCATGATGTCCTGGCTGAGACTTTCTCAGAGCTGTCCTTTAATCCAATTCTCCTACCCAGTCTTCCTCTCTCATATGTATTAGACCAGCATTTGAACCCCATCTATTCCTGATCATTCTTTTCGTCCTTCTCAGGCATTGCCTTCAAATCTCTTAAGTGTTTGATTCCATCTTGACACACACTTGTCAGAAGACCTGGACAGACAGCAATGGGAATAATCCAAGAGATCAGGAGATATGATGAGGTCTCAAGGTCTCCAATGGAGTGTAGGGTATGTAGAAAAATCTCAGGATCACAGTGGCTGCCCAATTGCTGAAGATTTTACTGCTGGTAATCTGGGAAAATCTCCAAGAGAGATTGCTATTGGCAATGTGATAATAAGAGCACTGACTGATATAGAGGCATTAAGAAATATCTAGGACAGCAGAGATGGCTAACTGTTCCTAAGCCAAATCAACATTCTGCAGATTTTTAGTGAGTAACTGAGGGTTGTTACCAAGTAAAAGCTAAATATAAGGGCCAAAAGGCATCTCTATTATCTTACGAAGATGCTCTTACCTTACAGTGGAAACACCTGAGTGGGTCCTTTATGATTCTAACTCCTCAAACCTCCCTGAGGCAAGGGGAACCAAGGAGGAATTGCTTCTCAAACATGTACCTCCCAAATTTATTTCTCCATAGAAGTAGTAACCCCTGGTGTCATGTAGATGTGCTGTTCAGATTTCCTTTAAAGATAATCATGTGAAAACAAATTAGATGGGGGGACATCCTCCAGCTGCTGCCCCTCTAAACTGCTACAGAGTCCACACAGGCCACATTCTTGGGATGCTTGAAGCTAGTGACTGAGAATGGCATG
Organism: Leptonychotes weddellii; assembly: GCF_054177405.1. Lineage (NCBI taxonomy): Eukaryota > Metazoa > Chordata > Mammalia > Carnivora > Phocidae > Leptonychotes > Leptonychotes weddellii. The sequence goes on from NC_138372.1 coordinate 41,023,428, forward strand.
GTTATAGGAATATGGCCATTCCTGTCAGATGCAGGACTGTTCTAGACAATCTATGAGAAAGTTTTGGCCAACCAATAGGAAAACCCAGTTAGAACTGCACTGTAGTCTAGGTCTTCTCCTACCCAATCCTTCCTTTTTCTCTTGCAATGCAGATCTGACACCTAAATATTTCAAAGCCTCTCCCCACCATCCTTACATCCTTATTTTCCCCAAAGTAGTTCCATCTGGTGCCTGATTTTTGGAGAACCTTAACTCACAATATCCTTCTAATCTTATGGATGCTAACTTTGAGATAGGTCATGTAACAAAGTTAAAAAGTCATCTGGGAAGATATCATTGCTTGGTTCTCAGGTAAAGCCCTGACTTTCTGACCTGGAAGCATTGTTGTCAATTCACACACTCACATTTCATTCCTCAGGGCTTCTAGGTCATTACATCTGAGCCTCACAGCCATGGAGGTGAAAAATAAAAGGGCCATGCCAGCATGTCCTAAGCCACTATTACTCTCAAAGAGGTCCAAAGACATACTCAGGGGCACTTTTTCCTACAAATGTTTTCACTCTGATTGGAGTCAGAATAGCATAGGAAATAGGTCTGCCCCACAAAGGGTGGACAAATTCAAGTGATCCCAGTGTCATACTTAAAAGTTGGTACAAAGCCATAGATTATCAACCTTTCACCCTTGAGCAGCTTAACCTATCTAGAGTCTGTGGGAATGAACCAATTCCTTTTCTCAGGTCCAAGGATTTGGTAAGGATTTGGGGGTGGGGGGAGATTAAAAACATACTTTTAAGGCTACACAGTCATCAATAAATAGAAGTGTGGGAAGCATGATCTCCTTGCACAGGATTCCCTCAGAGACCTATTTCAGAGAGGAAATTGACCAACAGGTCCAGTAGCTGCTCTGTGAAATCCATCTCTACATTTGCATCAAGATCATACATCCAAAGGGCTGCTGCCCACTGACAACATGGCTGGGGCACTAAGGTCCAGTTTCTTGGGAGACAGGGGACCCTACCAAGACAGGATTTTGGAATTGGATCACTTGTCAACTGGCTGGCAGTGAGGTCCTCCTCACTTTTGGTAGGTGGACAAAAGGTAGCCCCTCCGAACAAGAGGTTCCCACTACTGAAATATTCACAGTATATGAGAGGAGAGTACATTAACTGGTATTATCAGCTAAGGAATCTTGCACGGAATCTTATCTAGACCTCCAATCACTACCCAAAGTCCTGATGGCTTCTCTAAACTTTTTGTCTCCCTAGCATACTACTCTGGTTCCATTAAGATTGAATGATCAACCCTAGGACTCAGTGCTTCTGATCCATCTAGAATGTACTACAGCCTTCCACAATCTCAATCCTCCCACAGACTGAATTTGAATGGAGCTAGTACCTCTCCATTCAGATTACAACTTTGCCACTAATGGGACAAGAAAAGGGTTATTAAACTTGATTCCAGGGCCAAGCCTCAGTCCAGGTTTTTCCTTAAGGCCACCTCTGGTAGTTCTACTTCTTAGAACCTTAGAGCACCTCAGGTTTTAAAGCCATGAGGCTAGGTCACCAAATAGGATGATCTGTGGGTCTCTTTAGATCAAGCATTTATTGGTATTTAATAATTCTTAATTTCTAGGATTAAGATATGTATAGCATGATATATGTAAGTTGTTTGATAGAGTATGATCAACATTTAAGTTTAAAGTACAGGGTATTGCACAGAGCTTTAAAAAATTGAAATACTAATGATTTCAGTTCTAATGAAACATTTTCAAAGTGGAACCTCAAGGCTACAAATGTTCATTTCTCAATAATTCTTTCTGCAGACACAGAACTCAGAAGTTTATAGATGCAAACTCAGTAGAAGAATCCTCTATGAGTAATTTTTGCCCTGTTAATGGCCTAAGAATTTCTCAGAGCTACCTTGAAATTGAATCTCCTTTCTACCCAAAACTTTCCTCAGACCAGCACTGAACCCCATCTATTCCTGCTCACTCTTCTCTTCATCCTTCACAGGAATTTCCCTCAATAGATCTTGTATGTTGACTTCTATCTTGATGCTTATACCTTAGAAGACCTAGATGGACACTGTAATGGCAGTGGTTCAAGAGAATAAGCAGGATGGGTTTGATGATCAATGAAATGTCATCAATGAAAATCTCAGGAATACAGTGGCTAAAGATTTCACTGCTAGGAACTTGAGAAAGTATCACTCTAGGGGATAATGCTATTGGCAATGCAATGATACAAGCATTGAACAGTACAGGGTAACAATATCTAGAAGGCCAGGAGAGATGGCTAGTTGGTCCTAAATGGAGTCAATATTCTGAAGAGGGAGAGAGTAAATGAGAATGGTTAACAAACAGGTAAAGGGTATGTGGTAGAGGCATCTCTGATAACTTACCAAAAAGTCCCTTATCTCCTTCATAAAAGCAGAAGACTGAGAAGTCAACTTAGAAATCAATATTGAAATATTGCATGCTCAGCTAAGGAGCTGAGATCAAGGCTAAGATCAATGCTCTGTCTGGAAAAACATGGGGGGGCTGAAAAAACTGGAGACATCTGGGTGGGTCCTCAACAGTTTTAGCAATTCATGCTTCCTTGAGCCCATGAGACAGGAGGCATTACTTCTCAACCATGTACCTAACCTATTTCTCCACTCAAGAGGTAATCCCTGGTGTCAGGGATTTGTGTTCAAATTTTCCTTCGAGAGAATCATCTGCAAGGAGTAGTTGGTGGAGACATCCTCCAGTTGCTGCCTTTTCAAATCTGCTGCAGCATTCACTGAGGCCACATTCTCCTCTGAATCCTGCCAGCCAATGACCACACACTCCTGTCTGGCTCAGTACTCCTTTATAGGCAATCACAGACTGCAGTGTATATCTGAGAAAGTTTTGTTCAGCCAAGGGGCAGCCCCAAAGTCTGTTCACTAATTCTTCCTTTTCTTTCCAGTTTCAGGTGTCAGACTTGCTATATACTCCAAAGTCTCTCCCCACCCATTCTTCTCCCTTCTCCCCTTTATCCTTTACAGGTATGGCTGATACAGTCCCCAGGTTAAGCATTCAAGAGTTGTCTTATTTCCTAGACAATGTGCCCAGACTGGCTTTATTGTTGTTAATATCTGAAGTGCTTCAGCCAAGGCTCCAAGGAGACTCCAGGAAATCTCAGGAAATAAACTCAGGCAAGGGTAGGACAAAGGTAGAAGAGCACTGTGTCAGGAGTTCAACAGTACACCCTTATGTTCTGGTTCTTTCCCTTCACATTACCCACTCTTCCCTTACTTTAAGCTATCTGCATCTAAATCCTTGTCTCTTGCTCTACTTCTGGGAGAGAACCCAAAGTAAGGCATTCGCAAATTGGAATACTAAGTAGGATCATTGGTCTAGGCTGGGATTATAAGAAAATCCTAGTGGTAGTCTACTCAGTCTAGTAAAATAGGAAGATTTACATTCTTCCACACATATTTTCTGGCTATAAGAGCAGAATCAGCCTGGTATGTTCCTGAAACATGAGAACTACTGTTTTCAAAGGCAGGTCTGAGCCATTGACAGCAGCTTTCAGACATTGGGCCCATGTGGGAGGAGTCATGGAATGGGAAGCTATAGCCTTTGAAGCCTTATCATTGGTGCACATGGTGCCAAAACCTCACCCACCCCCCAATAACCTAGATTTGAATGGAGCTGGAACATTTCCCTTTATGCAGATTACAACTTTACCACTAACAGGATAGGACACGGGACTATTGAACTTGAATCCAGGACCAATCCAAGCCTCAGTCCAGGTCTTTTTCCTTAAAGGCCACCCTCAATACTTCTCAGAACCATGAAGAGCTTCAGGCTTTAAAGACAAGGGACTAGGTCACCATTAAATAGAATGACCTTTGTGTCCCTTTAGACCAAACACTTGATAGTTCAACGACTTCTAGGTTTAAGATATTTGTAGAATATTGTATAATCCCTACCATGAAGAGTTTTTGTTGATAGCTTATTAAAATCTTGAAGTACATGGTATTTTCCAGCTTTTAAGCAGCATGATTTAGATGTACTTACTCTAGTTCCTACAGGATATTCCAAAAATGGGACCCTCAAGACTAAAAATTTTCCATTGTTCAACTACAAGGCTAAAAATGTTCAATAATTCTTCTACAGATGCCAAACACCTATTTTTCCACTTGCACTTCAACATCTGTATTTGCTCACAAAAGGTTTTAAATTCTAAGAGTGGGAATGGTAGGTTATTCACCAAGACTTCTTATTGGGCCATAGATAACAAGCATGAAAAGAAGGTCTATAAAAGTTGTGCAATTAGTTTATGCCTAGGTTGAGCAAGGCTGTGGCTCATCCACCCCTATGCTCTTTTGTCTTTTAGAATCGTCAAAACAATGGGCTATTTCTTCAACATTAAGGTTTATATCGTGGGGACCAGAATACAGACATGCTTGCTAATTTTAGAGACAGGCCTTTCCCAATACTATGTGGGGTTATTATCCCAATTTCTGCCCAATAGTTTCCTTTTATAATCAAAGATAGAAAACACTCCTGTAAGTTCTTTAAAAATTGTCAAGTTAGTTATTAAACAATCTTATCAGTGTGTAGTATATGTATATCCTAATGGATACTATAATTTCCCAGTAGTCACAATAGTAAAGGAAACTGACCTCATAACTATTATAACCACCATTCAGTCAGAAATGATTCATACTGGTTTAGATGTAGGCAAAAATAGAAGCCATATCAAATTGCTTAATCATGTAAAAATACAGTATTTTGTGAACTAAACCTCAATTTGGATATTTAGAAGTTTCATAGGGGTTTACTAATGTACTAATGTACATTAAAATAAGGAATATCAAATGTCAGTTTAACACTAAACACAGAACAAGCATAATTTCTAACCTTTTCTGTATGTTCTACCACCATGCCATGCAGTTAAATGTTTAAAGTTAACAGTACTCCAACACGGGATTTGTATGGCCAGTTCTGAGATACAGCGAGAAAGTCAACGTGTTTCTCTTGAACATTGAATAGCACCGTTTGGACAAAGGCTGAGAATTGAGAGACTTGAAAAGCACTTTCATCAATTTGAGGGAAATACGGAGATAACCTCAGAACAGAAAAAGCAAATAACTTTTCACATAGCAAGGATGTCACATCACTCCCTGAGGGCAGGCATTGATAAGTCAACCCACTACTGTTTTCTGATGCTTACAAAAACATTGGGAACTTTATGTCCAATTCTATTAGGCACCTGCTTCTCAGAAGACCCTACCAGACACATTAAGGAGGCAGGAGTTTATCCTTTTGGTGCCAAGATTGATAATCCGAAGGCAAGATTTTCTAAGCTGGCAGTAGAGAGCAAGACAGGAAAGATGATCTGCAAGAGGCAGATTCCTCTTCTAGGTTCCTGCCAGACATTAGTGTAGAAGGACAAAGCACATTTTGGGGGCCTGTGTTTCTAACAGACCATGCCAGAAAGGATCCTGAGAACACACAGTTGATCTCCTGCCTTCTTTGGATATGACTGGGTACATGTTTTATTCATCCACTAACCGTCTTGGCTCACTGGTCATCTCTGATGGAGTGATCACTGGTGTCTGTTTAGCAGTTGCTCTATACATCTGGGTACTGCAAACATTAATATGGACAATGCTCAGATTTTGTAGTAAAGAACAATTGCACATTAGTTGAGAGTAACTTGCCATTTCTGGTCTATGTAATTAGAAAAAATTCAAGGCTACATAATCTCGATTTTTATAACCAAAAAGGACTCTGGTATATTAGTGACCTCTATAGCACTTCAAAAATACATAGATACACAAATATTGGGAGCCTGATATGAAACTCAAACTGCATGGGAATAGTTCAAATACCTCCCCAGAATCTTAGCCCTCCATATCTCCTGTGACACACAGCTTCACAATTGGAATGAGAACCTGGTTGCTTCCTGTGGCAACATTTGCAGTCACAGGCTGTCCAGCATGAGGCCCAGCTTTGGCATGACCCACATCACATTCTTCCATGCAGGAGCTGAAGCAGCTCTAATACTTAGGCCAGACCTAGGAGGCCCAGAAAAACTGGTCCTTCTATTTTGAGATGCAATGGAGCACTATGTTGGGAGTTGTGAAGTCTGGCCACTTACTGTTATTGTTTCAGGTAGAAAGATTTCAAAATTTGTTCTGTGTTACTGGCTGGTCATGTGGAAGAGGACAATTAAGCCCAACCTTATAGTGTACAGAGCAGTGAATTCAAGGAGAAAAATTTAAGGGTAAATAGCAATACGGAAACTTGAGATCTAGAAGCTTCTGTCTCCCTAGGAAAATACCTTAGATTATAAGCAGAAAGAAGTCCACACTTCCCAAGTGTGCTAGACCTCAGGATTAGCTCATCTATTCTACTTAGAACATCTTCCACAAACCGTTAATCCTTGACAAGGGGAGCAAGTCAAACAGGGAATAGGCTCCTTCAGTACTTTCTTCTGTCCAGAGTAGATGCCTATCTTCTACTGACATAATCCCTCTACTCTTGTTATGTTAACCTTGACACAAGTTACCCACAAAGTTTAAAAGTCCTCTGGAAAGATATGTTGTTACCTTGTTCTTCTGTCAGGCCCAGACCACTTGACGTGGAAACACTGTAGTCAAGTCACTTTAACCACACTTCATTCTTCCGGGCTTCTGTGTATTGCCCCTAAGCCTCAGACCTGGGAGGTGAAATTTGATTAAAGGTCATGCCAGCATGTTCAGAGACTGTTGCTCTCAAATGGCCCCAAAGACAAATTCGGAGGACTTTTTTTTTTTCCTACACATGCCTTCACTCAGTGACAGAAGTGTTAAGAAGAAACATAGGAAATAGATCTTCCCATAGAAGGGCAAATAAATCCAAGGCAATCACAGTGTTCTACTTAAAAGAAGCTGATACATAATCATAAATTAAGCTGTTCAAGGGTGAAAGGTCGGTGATTTGTGCCTAGAGTCTACCATTCCTAACCAACTCCTTTGCCTAGATCCAAGGCTTTGGATAAATCAGGACTTGGTGTTCACGTGAAGGTTATTATTTTGAATACCCAGAGTTGTGAGATCCATGGTCTTGGACTACACACACCTTCAAGGAGGGAATGGACTCAGGGTCCAGCAGCTGCTCTTTGAAATTGTTTTACATGGTCACTGAAGCCACACCCATGAGAGCTGCTGCCCAGTAGCCTGGCCGAGGTACTAAGGCAGACCTTTACCTGGGAGATAGGGGATGCTTTGGCAACTGAAGCACTTGCCTACAGCTGTGTTAAACCTTCTTTAAACTACATGGCTGACCTGGATGCTTCCAAACTTCCCTTAACTGGGGTCATGCATCACAAAACCTGTCGCTTGCCCATTCTTCCCAAGCTTCTTCCATTTTTACCTCGAGGCAGGCTTTTTTTTATTGAACATAATCTTTACATGTTTAATTGCATCTTGGCATCTGAGTACTATAGAATCCAGCCTAACAATTCAATGTGAATAAGAAAAACTTTCTGGAGTCCTACAGGAATATATTCAGTTTGTTGGGGAGACATGTTTTACCATTTCTAGTTCTTGAAGGTTTTTAGTTTAAGCAAATACCAGGTATTCCCCTCTTCTAGTTCTACATGCCTTCCTACCTCCTTTCAAACCAATTTGGTCCTATGTCAAAGGGTAGACTGAAATACAGAAACATCTAAAATTAAGGTATTTTATGAGATGGAACTCCCAACTGTGGGCCACCAGACAGTGGCCTGTGTATCTTATGGAAATCAAGAATGGATTTAGATATCTGGGTTTACAATCCCTTGAGTACAGATGCATGTCATCTCGGTTGTGGAATAGAATTAGGGATACTTGGGATCAGAGTATAAATTCCTAGACATCACTTCCATTCTCTTAGGAAAGTCTTGAGGCAAATGTCCTGGTCACAATACTTGGTTCTGTACTGATTCAGGTTTACCAGCTGCTAATCTGAAATCAAAGTGATGGATATGGAACCTCCCAAACATTTTATATTTTATTTTTTTATTATGTTATGTTAGTCACCATACAGTACATCATTAGTTTTTGATGTAGTGTTCCATGATTGCTTGTGTATAACACCCAGTGCTCCATGCAATATGTGCCCTCCTTAATACCCATCACCATTTTATATTTTAATGAAACCACAAGCTTGTCAGCCTTTCTCATTTTAAGAATGCACAGCGACCTCAAAGCAAAGGCACACATTCATCTTGAGATATACTGATGTTTACCACTTTCTAAGTCCTCAAAATAGCTATACTTTAAGTTTGGTTGATTCTTTTAGTCAGTTTGTATGGATAAAGCAATAAGGACCTATGGTGTTTGAATTCATCTTGGGATTAGTGAGCATCTTCTGACAAATATAAAAGCCTTCTGTTAGACTAATCTGAATTATTGAACAGATCAAATGAAGGACGTGTGAAACAAGATTTTGTTTGTGATCTTCTTGAGACAATATCTCCCAGCTTGCTTTTGTGGTTTTGTCTGAGGTACCTCAGCCAAAGCTCCACAGATACTCCTGGAAATCCCAGTTTAATCAACTCTGAAGCTCAGGTAAGGGGAGAACAAAAGGAAAGGTGCACGGTGGTGGGGTCTCAACATGTACCTCTACATAGGAGTGCCTTCCTTCCATAGTGCCTACTTCTTCATTTGCTTCGTACTATCAGCAACTAAATTCTGGTCTCTGGATTCTGCTCTGGGGTAGAACCCAAAGTAAGACAAATCAGAATATCAACTGCGATCCTTTACCTTTGTGGACTGGAATTACAGGCATAAACAGGCTTGTAGTTGATTCTGTCCAGTAATATGAAATATACATTCTTTCACATTAATTCTCTGGCTTCAGTAGCAGTATTAGCTTGGTCTGTTCTTGAAACCTGCAAACCATTGATCCCAAGAGCCCAGACCTGGCAGGAAGACCATCCTCAGGCATTGGGCCCATCTGGGATTTAGTCACAGAATGGGAAGCTCTAGCTTTTAAGGATTAGAACACAAGGGGCCTACAAAGAAAACACAAAGCAAAATTCTACCATGTGTGGTAGGTGTATACAGTGTTAATCCAGGTTAGAATGAACTGCCAGTTTCTTAATTGCCAGCTAAATTATAAAGGCTTCATTAATGTGATATTCCCATTTCCTTTTCCTGCTTGTTTACTTAATTTGTGGATTTTTCTCCTCTCGACAAAGGTTTCACCATAACCTGGTAGTACCATTTCTTTCCCTGAAGGCCCTACTGTGTCACTATGTGTTGGAAACCCATGTGCTGCAAAGGACCCCTTCAGGAATGGGCTTCTTGCTCCTGGGTATAAACAGACAGCCTTCATGTTTCAGCCCCTTCATGAATGACTTTGGTTCCAGAGAGCCACCTCATGCCAAAGGTCATCTCTCTTCGAAGGTTGACCCACATCCAGTGATCAACCCATATACAAAGATGAAGTTCTGGCCATGTAAGTCCAAGCAGGATAGCCTGAGAAACCATGTTAGCCCTACAGCTTCCCTTGTTGGTGGTTGAGGCACTTTTGGAGTACATTGCACTACAAATTCTCCCCGTCTTCTCCTGCTTCCTTCTACATTCTTTTACAGATAGAGTCCAAGAGTGTACCTTCTTAACTTCTTGCATATTGAACATTTCAGTTGGCTTCTTATGGAATCCAAGATGCTATATTACTTAGAAGAGTGGGGCAAGAAGTGACTGGCAATGAGATCATCACTTCTGGCAGCTGGAGAACAAGTAACTCCTGGCATTAGATGGGTGTTCCAGTTGTTAACATTCACAACTGTAAGTTGGAAGATACAGGAGAGTAAATTAACTGCTATTATGTATCAGCTAAGCAATATTCCATGGAATCATATTTAGATTTCCCAATCACTACCTTAAGTCCCTACGGTTCCTCTAGGGTTGTCTCTCTAGCATAATAGAACTGTGGTCCCATTGAGGTTCCATCTTCCCCGGGACCTTGTGCTTCCAATCCATCTAGGATATACTACAGCCTGCCACAATCTCAACTTTCAAACCTAATGGATCTGAATGGACCTAGGACATCTCCCATCATGCAGATTACCACTTCACCAACTGAAAGAAGCAAAACAAGGGACTGATGAATTTGAGTCCAGATCCAAACCCCAACCTCAGTCCAGGTCTTTTCCTAAAGGGCACCCTAGATACTTCTATTACTCAGAACTTTGGAGGGCTGTAGGCTTCAAAGCCATGGGGATAGATCACCAGATAGGATCATCTTTGTGTTCCTTTATATAAACCTTTATTAATACAATAATTTTTAGTTTCTAGGATTAAAATATAGCCTGATTAACTTCTATCTAACAGACTACATACAATGTTCTACCTTAGAGTACGGTCAACCTTTTTAAAGCCTAAAGTGAATGGTTTTGTAGATAGCTATTTAGTTTTAGAAGTAATTCTAGTTCCTAGGAAATATTCCAAAATGGAACCTCAAGGGTAAAAAGTTCTACTCATGATAACCCTAGATTCCTGACGTATATCCTTTCATTCTTACTTGTACCTGAATGTCAACATACCCCTCACAAAATGTTTTAAGTTCCAAAGTAGGAATGACTAAGAAAATAGTGTTAGAAGTGTGCCAACACCAAGCATTTTTATTCCATTTAGGTAGTCAGGTACCAGGGAAATGGCCATTGTGTTTGTTTGTGGACCGCAAGACTGGGCCAGGACTCTATCTGGCCAAACATGTAACTTCTCTAATAGGGACCATGATTACTCTATGTATCTCTAGACAACAGTGTTTTTGTGGGACATGGGTCTTAGTCATGAAATGTTTGGGGCAAGAAATACCAGCGTTGGTGCCCCAAGTTCATAGGATTGGGCCCTTCGAGAAAGAAATGGGAAATCAATTTATACTTGCCATGGTGTTACAGGGTCCTCCTTCCAAAGGATCTTGTTTTAGTTCCTATTTCTAGGTCTGAAGAGGCTCACATCAGGCAACTTGGCAGAAGATCACGACTGCCCTTTCTTCTGGTTGTGGATGTTGAGCAGTATCTATTATCGTATCTATTCACCTATCTCGTCCTTAGGAATGCCTTGTTCTACGGGCCTTTTTCTTAACTCTGAGTCAGCCTTGTTGACCTTGTCTCAGTTGTCCATCCTTCCTTGTGACGATTAGGCAATGCCTAATGTTGATGGTGGTAACCTCACTTCTACTACAAGGTATAGAGTTGTAACGTCAGCCCTTATGAGCCCGGGCATATGGAGAACAGCTGCCAGAGTTTCTCAATGATTCTATTTCCTTTTTGACAGTGAATTCCTTATTGCTTTGGTCAACTGTGTACACTGGGCATTTCTTAGAATAGTCACCCAGGTTTTATAGCTCTGCACTCTAGCATCCCTATGCCCGTTTCATTTTTCATTCGCCAAACCACCTAGAATCTGGTACTGAATGAAAGCTTTTCTGCTGATACTTTAATCAGAAATTTACTTCAATATCTGTAAACTCCATTCTCTCAGGAGTGCAAGGATAGTAAGATGTAGTCTGGGTTTGTGATGTGAGATGATGGTGGCTGACAACCCTGTTTCCGACATGTGTAGATAAAGACCAACTGCGTTACTGCACTGGAATGCTTTATCTTTGCAGGAGTATTCCAGAAAGGCAAGGATGCAATGTTATTCTCATTCCTTGAAGATAGAGGTTATAAGTTCTTAGAGTAGAAAATCATATCCATGTCTAGTTATGGAAGATGATCAGTAGTAAATACTGTGGTAGGTCTTGATTTAAGAATTCTGGTTCTTCTAGTCTAACTGAGGCTACTTGGTTGGCATGAGGCTCAATTCCCTTAAGGTACAAGTTTTAGTGGTTTTTTTGAACAAAGTCTTCTTGGATTTGATCAGGCACTCAAATGATTTATCCAATAGCTAGTTGAGAATAGTGACTGTCCTAATTCATTTTTCATGGCTGAAGTCATAGGAATACCTAACTGTAGTGGCAGACTCTAAGAGAAGGTACTGTAAGGATAGTTATAGCCTCAGTGGCCACACCTCCAAATTCCCCGAGGCTTTCATACCAAGGCCACAGTCCCCAGGCAGCTCATTGTCCATGATTAAGCATGACTGGTTATTCAATATGGGCCTTCCTTGTTTAGTACAAGAAACTCCCATGTGTAGTTCTTCCCTAGAAATCTAGGATGTCCTGGCTGAGACTTTCAGAGAGCTGTCTTGAAAATAGTCTCATGCTACACAGCACTTCCCCCACTCTCAACACCCTCTTTCCACCCCTTCTCCACAGGTATCAGACCAGTATTGAACCCTATTCCTGCTCAGTCTTTTCATTCTCTATAGGCATTTTCCTCAAAGTATTTAAGTGTCTAATTCCATCCTGATGCTTGCTTCTTAGAAGACCTGGATAAGCACAGTAATGGAAGTGGTCCAAAAGATCAGGGAGTTTAATATTCAATGATTTAATGGAATGTAGGTCATGCAGGAAGTCCCAGGCATATAGCAGTTGCCCAAGTTCTAAAGACTTCACAAGATATGGGGAAATGTCCCTATAGAGAAGAATTCTAATAGCAATGCAAAGATTCTAGTATTAAAAATTACAGGGCAACAATATCCAGGACTGCAGAGGTCCCTAGCTGGTCCTAAGCACAAAAATCAATTAAAAAAAAAAAATCAGTATTCTGGACACAGACAATCATGTAGTGGTTAAGCGTGAGCCAAATGGCATCTCTAGTAGCTTATGTGGAGGCCCTTATTTCCTACAAAAGAGGATGAGGAGCAAGCTGGGAATGGAGATATTGTAATAGATTGGCTTTAGTTGAGCATGCATTAAGATCAGCGTTCTGTCTAGAAAACATGAGGCCCTGAAACACTGAATGGAGGAATTTGGGTGGACCTCAGATTTCAGCCCTTCATACTTTCCTAAAATCAAGGCAACCAACAAGGAATTCTCTCAAAAACACACCTCAGATTTTCTACATTTAAGAAATAACCCTGGTGCCATGGAGTTGTGCTGCTCAGATTTCCCTTCAAGAGAAACATGTACAAGATCAGCTAGTGGGGACATCCTCCAGCTGCTGACTTTTCAAATCAGCTGCAGCATCCACTATGGCCACATTCTTCCTAGGATGCTTCCAGCTAATGATAGCACAGCAGTTACAGGAGATTGAACACTCCTGTGTGATGCAAGATCCTTCAAGAACATTCTTTGGGCCTGGGCTCTCACAGACCATTGCACATTTCTCAGAAATACACTGTAGTCTAAGCCTCCTCTTTCCCAATCATTCCTTTGTTTCAGGTGTCAGACCCACGTTCTACTCTGAAGAGTCTCTCACTCTCCCCCTTTCTTACGTTTTAGCTATTTTTTCCCCCAGTCAAGATCTTGGTGCCTACTTCTTGGAAGACTTCAACCAATGCAGTACTCTAATCTTAAGGATGTTGACTTTCTAACTTTGTGGGTAACATTGTGAAGGTTATCTGGGAGGATAAGCTTTTACCTGGATCTGTGGGTCAAGACCAGACAGCTGACCTCCATTCCTCAGGGCTTCTGTGTCATCACATCAGAGCCTCACGGATATGGGAGGTGAAAGAATTAAGGGACTTGCTATCATGCCCAAAGACACTGTCACTTTCAAACAGCCCCCAAAGACATTCAGGGGCTATTTTTTTCTACAAATACTTTAACTCAGTGATAGGAGTCAGAATAGTACAGAAATAGGACCTGCCTACAGGGCAGATGATGCTGGTATGCTACTTAAAAGAGGCTGATCAACAGCCAGAGGTTAAGCTGCTTAAGGGTAAAAAGTGGGTAAATTATCTGGAGTCTATGGCAATGAACCAACTCATTTCTCCAGGTCCCAGGTTTTGATGATTAGGACTTTCTAAAGATCTTAAGGTTTGTTTTGTGAACCTTCTTCTGATCTTCAGTAATGGAATTATGGAATCCAGGATCTTGGACCACACAGACCTTCAGGCAGAGAATGGACTAAATCCAAACATTTTTAATTTCAGCTCTACATTTGCACTGAGGCCATGCCTACCAAGCACAGCTCCCCAGTGACAACATGGCTGGGGTATTAAAGCAGATGTTTCCCTCAGAGACAAGGGATCCCTCCTTTGGCTGTTCAGGCACTCAAACAGCTTTACCAAATCTTAAGTTGTGTTGTCTTGGTTGCTTCCACCCAAACTTTTCATCTGTACTGGGGTCACACTGGTATCACAGAATGGCGGCTCTCCCATCCTTTCCTGGCTTTCCTTTTTCCCCTTTATGCAAGAATTTACCCCAGTACAATCTTTGCACGTTGAATTCCATATTGGCATCTCAATCTAACAGAGCCCAGTTTAATGTAAACAAATGTCAGTGGTAAGAAAAAGATGTTCTAGTCTCCTACAGTAATATGTTGTTTGTTGTGGACATGGTAAAGCATTTTCTAGTTAAGTATTTAACAATTACCAGGCAATCCTCTCTTCCATCAGTTCTTATAGGCCTTCCCAGCCTTTCATGTTAACTTGGCCCTTTTAAAGGGTAGACTGAAGTGCAGATAAACATCTTTAAAAAAAAAAAAAATACTTTACAGGAGGTAGAACTCTAAACTGTGGCCCTCAGATAGCCTGTACATTATAGAATAAGAATGGGATTGTCTGATTTTACAATCCCTACCTTGCCCATAAAAGTGTGTCCTCTCAAATGTTGCAAAGAACATCAACTATGGTAAAATGAAGGAGAAGGTTCTGCCTCAGATGAAGGTCCTCAGAAATGTCACCCAAAGAAAAACACCTGAGAGTCAATAATGTGTTTTTCCATTTTTTTTTAACATGCCTAATAAAACAATGAAGTAAAGTGTTTGCTGGCCAGTCTCAAGTAGGAACCTGAAAAGATCATCTACTTGAGTAAATGGCTAGTGGAACCATCTGGTAGCTTGTTCCCCCCAGCACCAGCCTCAGAGTAGCTGGATAGTTCAGATGGATGGTAACACTCATTTTGCCTAGTAAAGCAGAGAACTAGAAAACTTGGGTCAGAAAGTGACTATTCCAAACTCCTAAGATATCAGCTGTTTCTATGTTGTACAGAAGACTGAACACCCATGGCGACCATTCTCCATAGGTAACAAAAACTGATCAACTTCAACCTCTCGTCTTCTGGGAAGAGTTGGGAGCGGTCCTGCTTTCTGATCAGGAAGACACCAGCAGAAACTTCATGTCTGCCTCCTCTAGAGAACTACCTGCTTATTCCTTCTTAGTCTCAGGTCAGAGTCCCTTCAGGGAATTCAACCTTGACCTCCCAATTTAAAGTTGGATGCTAGCACACCTGCACGTCTGACTCCCTTTTATCCCAATGTAGTGTGAGCACTTTTCTGAAGGACTAGAGAGTGTACTTAGGTTCAGTCAACATTGAATTAACCTTGATGGCAGGGATATTTTTCTTACATTCACTCCATATCACCCAGGACTTATGGTGTCTGACACAGAGTAGGCACCCACTGATAGCATTTTCTTCTTAAGTTAGCAATAAGTCCTGAAAATTAGGGCTAATTCTTTCCAGGAAGCAATATTGGAGTTTCTATCTTGGCCATTAAAGGGCAAGTTTGGGAATTTCCTATTTTGTCATCTCCATGATGGTAGTTCTTACCCACAGGCTAAGGAAACTGTTAGGGTCATACCAATTACCAATTATGCAGTCTGGTAATTCTTATATTTTACAATTCTTACATTTACAATTCTTACATTCTGGCAATTCTTCTATGTTTTGATCTCTTCCATTCATTTCACTGCCTAGAGCCTTAACTGATGCCTGAAGAGACTCTTCTCTTGATGTCTTTGATTAGAAATAGATCAAGATCCATAAGTTTTCTCTTCCTGGGTGATGATACCAGACAAAGAGGTAGTTTGGCTTCATGATATGCAAGCTAATCTCAGGAGCTCTGCTGTCAGCCACCATGTCCAGATGATCAATCCTCAGCAAACTGAGCTATGTATTGAAAAAAACCTTTGTTTCTCAAGCAACGTTCCTAAGAGAAAAGGATGCAATGTTAACTCTATTCTCTGTGAATGGGTATTATAAATTGCTAGAATAGGAAGCCAGATATCCATGGCTAGTTGTAAGGGGATGATAAACAGTGGTTAAGTGACATAGCAGGTTATGATTCCAGAAGGATCTTCTAGTATCTTTCACTGGGCCTACTTGATTACAGTATAACTTCATTCCCTTTGGATAAGAATTATTTTCTGAAAACAATCTCCCTGTATTACCATCAGACACTCAGATGATGGTCTCTTGACTTATGACTAACAATCTGATCAAACTGCCCTGTCTTCATTTTCCACAACTAGTGGCAGATTCATTAGGAGAACATCATAAGGTTCTAGGAGTAGAATAGTTACAAATTTCCAGTTGCCACACCTCCAGATTCCTTGAAGCACGCATATCAAGGCCAACCTCAAACCAAGTTATAGCCAATGATTAAGCATGACTGGTCACTACAGCTGGTTTTTCCTGCTATTAGAAGTCCATCTCTACATTTATACTATGGCTCTCCAGTGACAACATTAGCAGATCCTTTCCTGGTTGACAGGGGACCTTGTGAGTAATTCAAGCACTCAACAGCAGTGCCCAGTATTCCTTAAACTGTGTGGCCATCTTAGATGTTTCTACCCAAACTTTTTCCCTTCACTGGGGTCTCACCTCCATCAGACTGATGGCTCTCACAGCCTTCATAGTCTTCCTTCTCATTTCCTTTCATGCAAGCATTTCCCTCAAAATCCTTGCACCTTTAATCCCATCTTGACACCTACTTGCAGAACCTGGTGTAACAGATGTGAATATGAAGGTTAAATATTGATTCTTACAGTATTTTCAGTGTGTTGTGAAGATGTTTTATCATGCCTATTTCTTACATGTAGTTTTAAGCTGATACCAGATATTTCTCTCCTAAATTAGGCATTTTTACATGCCTTCCTCCACCACTGCAAGCTAATTCAGTCCTTGCAAAGGGTAAAATGAAGTACAAATAAACAAAAGTCATCTTAAGAGATGGAATTTTAAACTTCAGGCTCCAAGTCACAGTGGCCAGCACATTCTAGGATTGAAATCAAGACTGGATATACAATCCCCACTGTGAGTATAGATGTCCTTTCAAGTGTCTGATCCAAACATCATTGTCAATTTCTATCCTAGTATAAATCCCTAGACACAACCTGTGATCTCTTTGCAAAGGAGCTTAAGTGATGTGCTTGTCCTAATACCTGGCTCTATTCTGACTCAGATTTACCTGTTAATCCAAAGTCAGTGATGGATATTGAATCTTCTAGCCATTTTATATTTCATACAAATCAGCTACAAGATTGCCAGCTCTACTCAAAAGAATGTAAAGTGATGTCAAAGCACACTTACCATCTTGTTCTTGATATGTAATGTTTACCACCTTCTAAGTATTCAAAATGTCTGGTTTTAAGTTTGGTTGATTCTTAGTTTTGTATAGACAATAATAGGGACCCTGTGACTTGTCTAAAGATACTAGTTCTAAGATGAATTCAAATTAGAAAATATAAAGCCCATGTTTGAGACACTGATTTGAGACCCTCACTGATTTGAAAGTGGTTGAGAAGGACGAATAAAGTGACCTGTGAAACAAGATGCTGTTTGTGATCCTATTTTCTAGGTAGGATTTCCTAGCATTTTATAATTTTTAGAGTCTGAGCCTCAGCCAAGGCTCCATGGAAGCTCCAGAAAATCTCAGGTAATATGTTCTGAAATTCAGGCAAGGGGAGAACAGAAAGGTGATTGTGTCAGGACCTCAGCATGTTCCTTTACAGTGGGGTTCCTTTCCTTTCATACTACCCACCTCCTTTGCTTTAAACTATCAGCATGCATATCCTTGCTCCTCTAGGAGAACTGAAGTTAATGTAATCATTTTGGGATACTAGACTCATTGGTCATTGAGGAATAGGACTACAGACATGTGAGTAGATTCTTTTCTGTCCAACAATTCGATTGACATTTTCACATGGATTTTTCTAAGGGCAAATGTACAAACCACTGTCTTCACTGACCCTGACCTGGCCTTGAAAACAGTTCTCAGGCATTGGACTTCTGAGATGAGCCTTGGAACAGGAAGCTATAGCCTCTAAAAGGTTTATCAACTGGTGCACATGGGCTCACCAGAAACACCACACAGCCAAAGTCTCTCTATATTGTATGTATATATGGTGTTGAGCCAAGTTAGAATGACCTGCCAGTTTTTCTTAATTGCCAGCTGACTTATAAAAGGCCCCCAATATAGGATGCTACTTTTGCCTGCTTTTATCTATTTTGTAGACTTCCCCTTTGGACAGAACTTTCACCATGCCCTAGCAGTGACACCAGGCGGCCTTCAGTGGAAGAAGGCACACCTACTCCATGTTGGACACTGATGCAAGATCCTTCCATGGAGGATTTAATGCTCCTAGTCGTGGTATAGACAACCTTTATCTACCCCTTCATGGACTGCTTTAGCTGCAGAGAGCTTAACCCATGCCTAAAGTCATCTCTTTCCACATTGACCCACATCCAGTGACCAACTCATGTGGCAAAATAGAGATATGGCTTATTAATCCACTCAGAACAAATCTGAAAGAGCATTCCAGCTCTAGAGTTTCCCTTGTGGATGGCTGAGGTGGTTTTGGGCTCACATTGAACCACAAATTCTCTACTTTTCCTACTTCCTTCTACTCCATTCTATAGGCATTGATCCCAAAAAGGTATGCCTCCTTAATCAACATCTTGTATACCAAACTTCATCTCCAGTCTGTATCTAGGGGGAACCCAAGGTTCAACACTGCTAGGATGAGTGGACAAAAAAGTCATCAAATGGGATTTTGGGAATGGATCACTTGCCAACTGGCTGAGATGCTCATTGATGGTAGCTGAAGAACAGGGTTCCTTGTACAAGATGGTGGTGCAGTTGCTAATACTCTCCCAGTTTACCAGTGAAATACCTCAGGAGAACAGAGTACATTAAATGGTACTGCATATCAGCCAAGCAGTCTCACATGGGACCCTATCTAGATCTTCCCATCTCTACCCAAAGTTCTGATGGCTCCTTTAAAACATACTACTCTGGTTCCATTAATGGTCTCCCCTAGGATCCTGCACTTCAATCTAGGATATACTGCAACCTGCCAGGATCTCAGACCTCCAATAGTCTCAATGTGAATGAAGTTAGTACACATCAGTTCATCCAGTTTACTTTTCCAGGAGTATTTAGGACAAAATAATGTGCTACGGAACTTAAGGCAGGACTAATCTTAGCCTTAATCCAGGTCTTAAGGAAAATTCTGATACTTCTATTTCTCAGAAAGTTAGAGAGTCTCAAACAAATGGAGTTAGTTCCCCAAATAGGATGATCTGCTTGTCCCTTTAGACAAGCAATTTATTGGTATCTTAATTCCCAGGATTAACATGTAATATATCATGCTTTAGATCTCTAGAATCTAGAGGAAGTTTGATACCTTAGTTAGCCAACCTCTTTAAATCTTAAAGTACATGGTATTATACAGCTTTTAAAAATCATTTAGAAGTACTAATGATTGGGAATATTTCATTAGAAACCATAATCAACCTCAAGGTTACAAATACTCTAAAAGAACCAGGGATAGAGCAATCCATCCAGAGACATTTTTATTGTGCCATAAAGTATCACCAGGACTTAAAATGGTTTTTGATCTATAGTTAAGTACCCACAGATTGAATCCTCCTCTTGTACACAGTATTTGGAAATGAAAAGTGCATTTTTAAAAAATTTTATTTTCTTATGTTAGTTACCATACAATACATCATTAGTTTTTGATGTAGTGTACTGCATGGAGCACTGGGTATTATATGAAAACAGTGAATCATGGATCACTACATCGAAAAAGTGCATTTAAAGAAAGAGCCCACAATGGGCTGAATATAAGAAATAGGGCTTTCCCTATTCTATTGACTCATTCTCCCCAAATGATAGAAGAGGTTCAGGGGACTTCATGACCAATATGTGGTTTCTGTTGTCACCATTTATGATTCTAAAATACATCCTCCAAATATTAGAGTTATGGTCTAGTCCCAAACAAGTTTCTTTTGCAGAATATCAGGACTGTTGATTGCAAACCATAGTTGTCTTTGTGGCCATAGCTGATAACTAGCGACTCTTAGATGTGACCCCTTATTAACTAAGCCAATATCCTAGAAGAAAAATTAAGTCAAATATAGAATGGAGAGTAATTACAAGACAGCAGCTGGGCAAAGTAGATTGTTCAGAGTAGCACAGGAAAATAGCACTCACGGAAGTCAAATTCTTGGGGCTTATACCATGTGAATTAACTACTAATGCTATTTCAGTGTAAGGGATAGGTGGTAGTCAGTCCAAGGAGGCTGAAATCTCACCTTCTAACAGCTATACCTCAGAGATTAACTTCATTATCTATATGGTTAAACATACCTTCATTCAGCGTCCATGTTTTTATGTGAATTTGTAGGTGTATTAAAACTCCCTGTATCCTTTTTACCAAAACTAGAGGACTGATACCATGTCTATTTCAATCAACCCTAACATATATTCTTTGGACTGGATTTTTTGTGGGTGTCTCTCTTGTGGCTAAAGTTACTTGGGCTCACATAACAAGCAGTTCCCAGGGAAGTTCTAACAAGCCCCCTAGGCACCAGTTAACTCATGGTATGCAGCTCAGTGACCATCTTCCTTTTATCACTGCACAAACTAAACCACTTGTACTGGTTAGTCACAATGCCACAGGGCCAATTTTTGCCAATGTTTGTCAGCTGTGTGGTATAAGCCTCACTACCATGATGCATTAGTACTGCTTTTCCTTGGATGCCATAATGCTGGGGATGTAGATTTTCTCCCTCTGTGCCACTGGAGGCATGCCAAGGGTAATTTTCCCCTGAACATCTTAAAGGACAGGAAATAACCTGGCCAATCTTCTCTATGGATGAGACACTGATAGATACACCACCCAGATCCCCTCTCAAAGGAAGACTTACTGCTCAGCTGCATAGAGGGAACTCAGTAGACCGCCAGTAGCTGCCAGCTCCAAAGTCTGACTCAGCTTCAGGGAGCTGTGCCACCAGGTTCAATCTCTTTGGAGAAGCAGCCCACAACCAATGACTGAGCAAGTGAGTTTATTAAATGCTTGACCCTTTCAGCCCAGTGAGGGACAACTCAAGCAATTCACAGTTCAGAGATCCCTCTCCCTGCCAGGTTGGTGGGGGGTCCTTGTTGGGACTAACTTCTACATTCAGCTTTGAAGTCCTATGGTCTATTCTAGTCCTAGGCCAAGAAATCCTTCCTGGCTACTTTGCTCTATTTAACATACTCCGTTCTAGACAAGCCAGCATTGGAATTATCATGGAGTGTCTTCCACTCTAGCTTATGTGGCAGCCATAGAGCTAGAATATTCAGATCTCCCTTCCAGAAAGAAGGGACCTCTAGCTGCAGAATATGACCTTGTTCTGGATGAAGCCATGCTATTCCCAGAAGCTTCTGTGCAAATAATTGGGCACTGGGGGAGAACTAGAGCATGACCACTTCCCAGAATTCTATGAGCCATCTTCGGACTGGAGCTCTGTTGGGCTGGCTGAAACTTTCTCAGAGGTGCACTGCAGTTTTGAGTTCTTCCTAGTCAATTCTTTTTAAAAGTGTTAAAGCCTACAGAGCAACGTGAAAATGTTCTCTCTAATCCTGTCTCTTTTCCCCTTTATCTTCCTTAGGTGTTAACCCCAATAAAACTTTTGGACTTCTATCTTGAGTCTGAACTTAAGTGAACTCAGATTTGGTTGACAGAACTTTTCAAACTGCTTCAAGTGTTTCCATGAAGGTCCAGAGTGAGGATACTACCACTGAACTATTAGACCTTAGTCAAGGCCTGAAAAGTATTTTAACACAACCACTGTTTTCTTGGTTCTAAGAGAAAAAACTCATGTGGCAACATCACATTTCAAACTGATTTAAGGAACAGGAAGTTCAAGGTGGGCCCCAAGTTATCTATTAGGTGACAAGATAAAGTAGCCGAGAACTACTAAAAGCAAGAATTCCCTGACAGACAGTGCTATTTTCCAAACAGTTGGCCTTACCTTTTGTCAGGATTTACTATAGTTATGTACAAGCTGAAAGTACTTGTTCTATATTCTAGACCATTAGGGAAATCTACCAGTTACAGACTTTAACAGATCGAGGGGTCATAGAACTATAGGACCAAGTATGAGCTCTTACTTGCTTCTGGGCAACATTTAACTCCAAGCTCAATCCTTCCAATGATCCCAATAGTCCTAGAATAAGATACAACCCACCTCCACTATGAAAATGGTCTGGGGCTTTATTAGCTGTTGGTGTCCTGTATTAAGGAACAGGAGGGAAAAAGAACCAAGACTTAAGTGCTCATACAAATAATCTAGGTTACAAACAGGATTATTTAAGGAACGAACATTTTCATTTTAGTAGGTACCGCAGAATTCAAGTAGCAGCTTCTATGTAACTAATACCACCTTTCGTTAAGGTAACTGGTGCCAGAGGCTTTTATGGTTTTTTGTTCAACTGCAGCTCTGCACCCAAAGACAGCCACCAACGTGGATTTCAGAGTTCAAGATTCCCAACCAACCATTACTACACATGCTCAACTGCATGGCTAGTGTGAACTTCAGCAATATGCAGAACTCCATCTTGAGTTCATTCTACCTTGAACACTTCTCCTTCCCTTGTCATTCCGCATTAGACCAGTTTGTTCACTGTAAGCCCATGGGGGAACTAGTGGACTTAGATTTCAATGGGAGCACTGAACTAGGACATCTAACACATGACACCAAGTCAACTAATCAGCACCTTCCTGGAGGTCAACTGAAGACCTCTGATTGCTCCCATCAGGGTGGCATCTGTAGCTCCTGTCTTTTTGCTTCCCTGTTCTCCTTTAAAATCCACTGCCTACCTTAGGAGATCAGGATGGCTTTTCAGGACATTACTCAAGAACTCCAGCAAACAGCTAAGATGGCAGACTGCAGTCACTTTCCTTGCCTTGACATCTTGTATTAGAACTTACTGTCCTGTCCTGTGGGGAGTAGATTGGACCTGTGTTCGATAACTTTGGTAAGTCAGCCAGGAGGGGTGCTTGCTTATGGTTAGCCAGCCCATACCAGGGAGACTTTGGGGACCATCCCTTGCAGCTGCCAGAACTACTCTGGTTTCGGGACTCTCCCTCTGTTTCCCCTACTGCAGTGTAGGTTGCCCCAGCACTCTTCATTGGAGCAAGGAACTGACCTCTGGGGGAGGAGAGAGTGCATACAATCAAGAACTCCATTGTCCTTGCCATGTAGGCTATGCACCATTTGTTTGACTCATCTAAACAGGTACCTCAAACTGAACTTTTTACCCAGGTTGGTTTTGGTTTGTCAGGAGAGCTCTTTTGTGATTGTGATAATCATGGGAAATTCAGTGTGTATTTCAGCTGACTGCCCACTCAGGTACATTTTGAAGAAATGTCTCAATTCCAGTTGTTCACCCCTAAAAAGATAGTGGTCTTTTATTGTAGTACAGCATGGCTTCTGTGTACTTTGGAATCTGAACAATGGCTTTTAAAAAGCTCCTTAAAATATTTTTCACCTGGAGCTCTACAGCCAGAGAGCTGGCAAAGAGGAGAACCCCTATGTGCAAGCCTTTATGCTCATCCACCAGCCAACTAAAAAGGAGGTATCTAAGCTGATGGTATGGAGACCAGGAGAGGCTATTGCCTTGGTACTACAAGATGATGGGACAATTAAGACCATAGGAGATTATAAGCTCTAAATCCTTTATCTGCCCTTCCACCCCTGCCTATGCTCCTGGATTTGCCAAATCCTGCTGAAATGCTTGAGCCTCTGGGAACTTCTAGGGCTTCAGCATCTCAATGGAAGCTCAGGGAAGCACGGAGGCTGAAGCAGTCTCCTCTTGGAGGGCCCAGCAAGGGACCCAATTTGGCCAGGGAGCAATTCCAACTGGAGCAGGTCAATTCCCATTGAGGCAGTTTCCCCACCAGTCGTATACACCAGCATGGACAACTGGCTGGATAACTGAGGACTTACCGTCACTCTTCTACTTCTGATCTAACTGGAGAAACAATAACCCCTCCTACTAGGATGATCCTCTTAATGACAACTGAGCTATTTACCTCCATATTTGCAACCCACTGACCTTAGGTAGATATTCAAGCTTTTAAAAATCTGCTTCTCACAGCTGACGAGAAACCTATTAGTAAGAGAAAAGGCTCTGAAGAGGCATGTAGCCTCCATTTAGAGGATGCTGACTGAAGTCCCAAGGCTGGTGTTACCATTTCCTTGGTGGAACCAGACTGGGATCCTAATGACAGGAACATGCCTAGATTACTACAAAAGTACGTTTTGATTGGTCTCAAAGGGGGTTCCCAAACAGCCTTAACACAGGAATTACAACAGAAACCTAATGAGGATCCCTCTTATTCAAACATACTGAAAGAATGCAGTGTACTGCAAGTATACAGATGGTGATCCTGAGGCACTTGAAAATGTCCCGATAGTTTATATGACCTTTATCTGACAGCATGCTCCTGACGTTAAAAACATAAAAGTTGGATGGAACATTAGGGATGACCCTGCTGGAGCTGGTGGATATAGCATCCACGGCGTACTATAGCAGAAAACACAAAAAAAAGATGCAAAGAGACTGTGGAAGCCCTGGGCAGCTCTCACAAATCTGGGGTTCTTAGGAAAATCAGGGAGGTCCCTCGGGTTAAAAAAAAAAAAAAATCAACGTGCCTACCTCTAAGGAAGGA
The DNA here is from genome assembly GCF_054177405.1 of Leptonychotes weddellii. NCBI lineage: Eukaryota > Metazoa > Chordata > Mammalia > Carnivora > Phocidae > Leptonychotes > Leptonychotes weddellii. Next base: position 41,048,211 of record NC_138372.1, read on the forward strand.
CGACACTGAAAAAAATAGAAAGGCTGGGGGGCAGGGGGAGGAGAAAAAGTTTCAAGTGATGGAGTAAGATGCAGGCTCTGATAAGGAATAAAGGGGCCCAGGGAACTCCCATTTTTCCTGCTAAGCCAATAGTCCTTTCCTCTCAGGAGCCCTGGGGAAAGTGGACAGTATGTAATTGATTAATGGACCTAGTCCACAGTGGAGCCACCTATTCAGTTACTAAACAAAGTCCCAGTAGAAGAGTTTATAACAGGATTTATGGGGGAACAATAAAAAGGCTTTCTGTAGCCTACAGAATGTAAGTTGGGAGAACAGAAATTGACAGTTTTTATACATGCCTGAGTATCCCATCCCCTGGAGACTTGCTCTGTAAATTCAATGCTCAAGTCACCCTTTCTGCAGAAAAAGAGCAGTGGAGACATCCAGTTGTGCCCTATCCATACATGCTCCTGACCACTATACCCAGGAGCTATGGCTGATTCTGTCTTGGGTTAGAAAGATCTTCTGTATTCTAGTGGATAAGGCCCAGCTGTTACTTGCCTTTGAATGACAGGAACCAGATTCTAAAACTGCCCACCACTACTGTTGGACAGTTTTACCTCAGGGGTTTAAGAATTCCTTTTACTACTTGGGGGAGGGAGTGGGTGGGATTACTGTTCAGAGACTTGAAGATCCTCCAGTTGATAGAGGGAGTCCTTTTGCAGTATGTGGATGATCTACTGGTGCTTAGTCGTACTTATACAAGCTGTTTTGAGAACACCACCCTTGTAGGAAGTCATATGGCTGACTGGGTACAAAGTATGCTCCCCCCAAGGTACAGATTTGCAGAAGTTAGTTACCTGGGCTATTACCTAACACTAGGTAAGAAAGCCCATTGAGCAAGACTTCCCATGCTCAAAGGACCGGATGCCAATTGTGGGGGGGATTCCTAAGCATTGCTGGATTCTGCCACTTTTGGATTCCAAACCATGGACTGATACTTTAGCCCTTGTATGAGGTGTTAGAAGGATTAGATGCTGAGCCACGCATTTGAACAAGAGTGCCAGAGAACCTTTGATACTATAAAGTCTGATATCAAACCCCACCTTGGGGTTGCCTGATCTAAGGAAATCCCTCTATATGTGCATGAAAGACAAGGCATGGGATTGGGAGTATTAAACTAAATTCTGGGGATTTTTCCCAATCTGTTGCTTTTTTCTCCCCCAAAACAGAGGAAGACAAAGGGTGGCCACCCTGCCTCTGAGCAAGCACTACTGTTCATGCTGTTTTACGGAATGCCAAAAAATTGACACTTGGTCAACCAATAGCGGTCTAAGCACTTGATGAGCTACATACTCTGTTGAGACAGAAGGGAGGATTTTGGCTTACTACCAGCTGAATGCGAAGTATCAGGCAATTCTACCTGATAACTCTAATGTGAAATTGTAGGTTACTTCTGCCTTAAACTTGGCTATTTTGCTCTCTGATCCTCAGGATCTTGAGCTTGATTGTTTAGATATTGTTGACTTAGTATATTCTAGCAGGCCAGATCTTACAGACCAGCCTTTGGAGTACCTGGACTGGAAACTAAGGATGGAGGCAGCTCTATGGAACAAGGGCAGCAGAAGGCTGGAGATCCTATGGTGACAAGACACAGTTGAGGCCAAACAACTGCCCCAGGAAGCTCAGCTCAGAAGGGCTGAATCATTACCCTAACAAGAGCTCTCCTTTTGTCTTCTGGTGGAAAGGTCAATCTATACACCAACTCTCACCAAGCTTTTTTGGTAGTGCATGCTCATTATGCCATTGGGAAGGAATGGTCACTGTGGACATCTAATAAGGATATTAAAACACCCTATGGAAACTAGCTTTACTGGACGATGTACAACAGCCAACTGGGTTGGCAATCACCTATCACTCAGGATATCAGAAAGGGGAAACCCCTAGAGGTAAAAGAAATCAGCTAGCAGGCATTGTGGCCAATCAGGCCACTAAAGCAGTGATGTTTTGGGTTCCCTGATTCCTCCTATTGATTTCTCCAGTTATGACTCCCAGGGTATTACAAGAGACCATGAACAAGCCACAGAATGGGGATTTACCAATACAGGAAAAAAAAGCTTACAAATAGAAGATGAAGAGACATAGGACCTTATTATCACCTGAAGCTTTGGACTATCCTGTAGTAAAACATTTGCATTAGAGCTCCCATTATGAGTGAGATGCCTTAAGAGATCAGGTCCCTTCAAATAGGGTTGGACCCAACTTACAAACACATAAGGGATATATAGTTGATGCCAAAAATAATCCTAAGACTGAAAAACTTTCCATCAAACTGGGAGTAGGACATAGAGAATATATTCGAGGGAGGACTGTCAAATGTTATACCCAGAAGCCCCAGGCCTCTGGTAATTTTAAGTACTTAGTTTTGAGGGCACCTCCTCAGGATGCATGAAGGCTTATCCTAACCGCATTGAAAGGGCTTCAGAAGTGGTAAAATTATTGAAGTTGTCCCACATTTTGAGCTGCCAAGTTCAATCCAAAATGATAGTGGCCCAGCTTTTGTTTCTAGGGTCTAACATAACCTATTGTGACTACTCTTCTTGGAGGCCTCAATCTATAGAGAAGACGAGTCATGCCTTTAACAATATATATGTAGTTAAAATTTGTGAACAGACCAGCTTAACTTGGGGTAAGGTATTGCCTTGCCTTTCTCCAAATAGGGGTAGCTCCCCAAAGTGGGCTAAAATTAAGCCCCTTTGAACTTATGTGTGGGAGATCTTTTTTGGCTACCGCACTGACCCCCCTGACCTCTGAAATCAAAATTAAGTGTTACACAGTATGTTCAAACTTTAAGTCAAATATTTAGTATACATGAGTTTGTTTCCACCCAGTCCAGTTACCCATCTGACAAACCACTGTATCCTTTAGTCTTCAGTGACCAAGTACAACTCAGGACAACTCAGGACTGGAGTGAACCAGATCACCAGCTTGCTGAGAAGTAGATGGGACCACATGACCTATTACTGACCATCTACTTGTCTCAAGTTGGCTAGGGCAAAATCTTGGGTACATCACATCAAGTGAGGTGAACCCCACCTGAGGAATCAGGAACACAACCTGAAGCTTCCTTGTGGATGTGTGAGCCAGTGGAAAACTTAAGATATGTATTCTATAAGCTTCCTTAAACTTTATGCTACTCATTTTCGCAAGGATTGTGCATATTCCTACCTGGCTGGTAGGATAATTCTTTTATGCATAGCTCCCAAGCTATAGCCTCTGCCAACTGTTGGATTTCCCACCCCAAACATTCTGTACACAATCATGGAAACCCACTGGTACATCCTGTTTATAATTTCAGATACACCTGCATGTTGGCACCATAAATCCTAAGGTACAAGGAGTTGTCCATCCTATAAGGGTCACTCATTTTTCATTTGAGACAAAACCTCTCACATTTAACTGTTTCTGTTAAACAGTGAATAACCTGGATAGCAAATGATGCTTGAGGCAGCTACAGCCCTGCCTCTGTTCAAAATGGTACTAAAATTCCTATTTCTGAGAATACCCATTACAGACTTTAATAACTCCTTCTGCAATTCACTCAGAAGCAGAACACTGGACTAGTTCAAAGATCCCCACCCCCACATTACTATAAATCTTCCCAGGGGAACACCAGATGGAGGTTTCTTTGGTTACACCCTACTTGATGGGCAATGACACCCACCATGCAACATGTACTCTCAAACTTATCCTGTACTTATAGTTACCACTAATGAAACTTTGGCCAGTATACAAAAGTCTCTGTATCATTTAACAATAGTTTTAATGATAGAATAGCCCTGGATTGAATATTGGCAGAACAAGGTAGCATTTGTGTAGTTGCTAATTCATGCTGTTCAATACATTAATACCTCTGCCCAAGTTAAAACAAGTACCAACAGAATAAGGGAACAAGTCCCTTGGCTTCACCAGACCCTAGAACATCAGTTTTATAACTTGAGGGAGACTCGTTCTTTGGTTTGTACTCCTGGATATTTTTGGGCTTTCAGTCTATATTAGAAGGATTTAAAATAGGCTTAACATTTGTAATAAGAGTTGGCATGCATGTGTTGTCAAGTTGATGATTTGCATGGCTCAGGGATGTTCCAGAGAGAACTGCTGAGACAAGTGCCAGTCTTTAAGTCCTCACACCTAGAAGGAACACCAAGACTTATTTCCTAAAACAAGTTGTTTCACTCTATGACCGCCCTGACCAACTCCAGTTCAGCAGCAAGCAAACTTCAGGCGACTGAGTTCCAAGAAAGCTATGGAAGGAAACCATGGAGAGTGGGGAATTAGAGCAAAGCTCCACCTTGCATTCATTCTGTCTTGAGCACTTCTCCCCCATTATTCCATGTTAGACCTGTTTATACACTGTAAGCTCATTGAGGAACTAGTGGACTTAGTTCAGTGCTCCCACTGAAATCCAAGACCCAGAACACATTGCACAAAGTCAACTAATCAGCACATGCCTAGATGTCAACTAAAGACCTCTGATTGCTCAAGGCTGAGTGGCAGCTATAGCTGGTATCTTTTTGCTTCTTTTATCCCCCTTTAAAACCCTTGCCTGCACCAAGAGGTCAGGATGGTTTCTCAGGACATTAGTCGGCCAACTTCTCAGTTAACTGGCACTCTTGAATAGAGTCACTTTCTGTGCCTCAGCAACTTGGCTCTTGACTTACTGGCCTGTTGTGCAGCAAGCCCATTAGACCTGGGTTTGGTAACAGTAAGGTGTACTGACAAACCCATGCTGATGTTGCAATACTGATGCAATCTATGCCCCACCACATGCCAATGCATAGCATGATTCACATGGTGAGGACTTTTATCATATGAACACTTACGTGTAGGCTCTGGCAAACACAAAGATGTCCCCTGCCCCCCCCCCAAAAAAAAAATCGAGCCATAGATGAAAAAGAGGTCATCAAATACAAAGAGGGCAATCTTGGCAATCGTGAACAAGCTATAGGAGAACCTTTACAATACCCAAGAGGGAGCCAAATCTCCCCTCTTTTGCTGGATATGAAACTTTGGGTTAAGTATCAAGATTAGAGGAGCACACAGTAAATATCTGAGCAGGTGGCTCTTAGGATTCTTCCAAAGTAGTCCCAAGATAGGACAAACTTCAGATATAGTATATAGCCATTAAAGTTAGAAAGGCAGGTTTCAAGAATGGGTAAGAGCTTTTTAGGATTTGTAGTCCATTCTATGTGACCACCTTTAGGAGTCTAAATTTGTGCTTAAAAAAACAAAAACATGGGACGCCTGGGTGGCTCAGTCGGTTAAGCGGCTGCCTTCGGCTCAGGTCATGATCCCAGGGTCCTGGGATCGAGTCCCACATCAGGCTCCTTGCTCGTCGGGGAGCGTGCTTCTCCCTCTGCCTGCCTCTCCCCCTGCTTGTGTTCTGTCTCTGACAAGTAAAATCTTTAAAAAAAATTAAAAATAAAAAAAAACACAAAACACAAAAAACACTTGAGTTGGGAAGACAGCATCAGAAGATTACGTGCATATGCTGAATATATTTTGCTTGCCCCTCTGTATCCTGCTTTCTCCTCTATTAGGCCAACCTGTAACATTTTTCATGCAGGACTGCTAGGCTGTCTGGTTTTGATCAAGGTATAGTCTCAGCAAGAAGTCAGAAGAGGGGAATATCAGGACAATTGTTCTCTTGGCATCCTCTAGTGAAATCACTTTCTCACAAGGCAGCCAACTCCTATCTCTAGGTTCTGTATGCATGGCCTTCCCTTTGAGCCTTCAATGATACTTCATTGGTAGGTAAGTCTTTGGTTATTAGCTCTGGGTTATTGATTTCGCCTTTGCAGATTTGTCACTTCATATGCAACCCTCATTGCATTTTAATTTGAGCATGCTATTTGATTTCTTTTGGGTCGCTAATAAAGTGCCAGGCCTTGGTAATGAATCCTATGATACAGATACTGCATAGTATTCAAGGGAAAGTGATAACCTCTAAGCCTTAGTTTTATTTTTCTATAAAATTGGGAGGACATTAAAAGCATCCTTCAAGCCCCCATACTTTGTGTTAATGCAGTTATCAGTAATAGCAAAGTATTATTGAGAACAGGTTTGGATTATTTACTGGATAAAAGATCATTTAAAAGATCCTGAGAATTGACAGCAACATTGCAAGAATCAGGCAATTTGTGTTCTGTATATAGGATTTCAACATTCAAACTGATAAATGAGTTGTTTTGAAAGGCACTAGCAAACATGTCAATGTCCTTTTACTTGCATCATCATGAAGATAGAGCACAAGGTCAGCTTCTAATATTCCTTCTCAGGTAAAATAAATTTACACCTAGGTTTAAAACCATCATGCAATAGTTTGAAACAACTATCTGAGGGATGTTTAGCTCTATTTCAGCTTACTTTCAAGCTCCTTCATCTTCCTTTCCAAATGGGATCCCTATTTTCTTGTTCATAAAAAAATAGGAAGAGGTATAGTTTGCGTATGAAAGAGACCAAGTATGAAAGACTGAAGCATAGCATCAAGCTCAAGTTTCTCTGTATGCAATTTACCATGGATTCTTGAACTCCGGCTAGCTTATTGTAGTATTTAACTAGACCTTAGAATCAAGCAAACATTGCAGTTTAAATAAGGGGTCTTTACATAACTCAGACCCACACAAGTATCCAGAGTACATATGTTCTGGCAGTTCTCAGTGGGAAACAAGTCTTATAACAAGAAAATGCAAATTTGTAAGGTTCGAAATCCTGGGAAGCCTGGTCCTCCTTGATCTCCAAGCTAAAGAGCAGAGAGAAGGCCAAACCCAGAACCCCCAAAAAGACTGGCTGAAGGAGTACTCAAGGACATCACAGTAGCAGCCATTCCCGAAGGACAAGCAGAAGGTCTAGGTTATGGGTCACCTTGGTACACTACCAGGTCTGCAGCTCCTTCTTTGGATAAGGCACATACACTAGAAGACAGTGATCAAATAATTCAAAGATTTACTACTCACTTGGGCATATACATAAGGGAGGGGAGTCTCAGGGAGAGAGTACATCACCAGTAGGAAGGCTGAGGATAGTGAAGAGAAACAGCCTGGTTCTAGAACAGAATATATCCTATCTCCCACTGGCAGAATTTGAATAATGCCAGAGGCAGACTGATTTCTCACAGCTTGTCCTGGTGGGGAAGGCAAGAAAGGAACAAGATCAGAGGGGCAAGGTGAATTGCTTTGGTATTTAGCTAAAATAGTTTTGTTGTGACTTTTCCCCCAGCTCTTTCTGCACAGTAATTCACCTTCACAGCAGAAGGTCAGACAACCGGAGAGAAGATACCAGTCCAAGACCGTGGTGAAAGGGACGCATCTCCTAGGGCAAGGCCCAAGACCAGCAAGATGGAAGTCTCCAAGACCAGAAGATAGGGGACTTCTCAAGTATAAGGGCAGGGCTCAGCATAGCCACCATCATACCATCTAAGTGGCGGGGGGGGCGCACATAGGGAAAGCAATGGCCAATTGCCAGGATGAGGTGATCAGCTCCCCAATGCTCATGAGCCAGGGATTCTTGAGTGCAAGTACAGCCTCTTGCCAGGAAGGTCTTCAGAACAGAAAGATCTAACTTTTCACAGGAGTTTCTCCTTTTGCAGGATTTTGGCTTATTCTTACCATGCTGACCACATAGCTCAGACTCTAGTTAAGAAAAAAGTCACAGAAGTTGTTCTGTGATTAGGTTCTCAGGTAATTTTTTTCACTCAAAGACAAAAGAATCATATTGCCAAGAGTCCCCGGAAGGTATAAGCAATATTCGATCTACTATGGGAGTTTAGTTTATACTTGGTTGTTGAAAAATGTGTGAATAAATCAGGATTTTAAAAGCAGTCAGGTATAGAAAAGCTACCACTGTTAAATGAGAAAAGCTTCTAGAGACTGAATGAGATGGAGTTCAGTGAAAGGTATAGGAGATTTTTAAAAAGTGAAAAGAAGCCAGTTCACCTCCACAGACAGAGCTATTGAGGTCTACCTTTGAATGCTTTTTCTATTTAATAACTTAGAAAAGTATTGATAGTGTGGCTTGGAAAGTTTAAGTCTGAAGGTTTATTTGAACTCACCTGCCTGGTAGAAGGTTAAGTGGCCCATGGGAACTTCTAGTAGCTTCTCCCTCTAGGCAGGAACCTCAGAGGCAGTTGGGTTTCTTGAATGGAAGGTACAGCTACACATTTGGTTTTGGCTGGTAAAGCAAATGATTAGAGGACTTGAGGTCAGAATGAGGCTTACTCCATATTCAAGCAGGAGAATAGTTGGTCTGTTTTAAGATTTTGACAGAGAGAGAGACAGACCGCGAGAAAGGGAACACAAGCAGGGGGAGTGGGAGACAGAAGCAGGCTTCCTGCTGAGCAGGCAGCCTGACACGGGGCTCGATCCCAGGACCTGGGGATCATGACCCAAGCCGAAGGCAGACACCCAACGACTGAGCTACCCAGGTGCCCCAGTTGGTCTGTTTAAGTTTATAGATTCAAAAGGTTATTCTGAACATGGGCTGCTCTTATCCCCACCCAGATACAAAAAGCTGGAAATACCTATGCTTGGAGTCAAGGAAAAGGCCTTGCCTAGACACAGAAAGGCCTATTTGAGGCACAGCCACCACATGGAAGTGCTGACAGTGAACTGTTTTCAGTGGGGCACAGAAGGCCAGGTATTCCTGAAAGCTGCCCCCCACGAGAGTTAGGAGAACACTAGGTTCCAGGCCTAGGGACCGGGGTTGGGGATAGGCGTGGGGAGTAGAAGCTAGGAAGCAATGATTTTAGAACAAGGAGATATGTAGAATTCATTATTAATGGGCACCGGGGGGGAAAATTTTAACATGGGAAAAAGAACAGCCCAATCAACTTTAAACCCAGAGGGCTTCTGCCGGCAGAGCAGATGGTAGAGTTACAGAATACACAGGTATCAGTAACTATTAAGAACCCTTAAAGCAGAAGTGGGGAAGCATTCCATAAGAATAGGTCAAGACTAAGCATGTTATTCCTTCTAAGAACTCCCAGAATGAATAGTCTAGTGCAACTCCACTTAGGATTTGTAAGTCACCTTATGATTGGGGCCTTCTGTAGACAGCTTCAGGTTGTCCTTGGACTCCAAGGAAGAAATTCAGAGAACATATTCTTCTAGGGTATCTTGTAATCTTTCTCCAAACTTTGGGACTGAAGTAAGGATGTCTCCAAAATGGTTTCCTAGCCAACTAGGCTAGATTACTCATAGTTCATCAAGTCCAAGAGTATGTGCCCAATCTGGACCTAACAGTAATTCATGGGCCACCATGGTTTTATTTCCTGCTTATTAGCTGAGATGCTAAATGATCACTCCATAGCCAGTGTTAGGGATAAAAGGTATCCCTTAGGTGAGTGGTCTAAATTCACCCTCTGAACACTGCACAAACCCTCAGATGGTCCCCAAAAAGGAGCTCAGTCACATCACCACCTATACCCCAGAGTAGTACATGCTTTTATTCTAGGCTCAGGATTTCACCCTTACACATAAGGAGTCTGTTCAGGTACTTTTAAAGTTATCTCTTTCCTCCCAAGACAGGCTTATTCCAGACTCTCAGCTACCTATCACATCAATGTTTTCCAAACGTGTCCTCCTACCACCACCAGGTAAGCTGGTTATAGGCCCCAATTCCAGGCCTCCAGGCCTTATTTGCAAGGCAAAAGCCTTTCCTGTGACACAGCCACTCTTAGCAACTAACATCTTGGAAATTTATTCTCCTTAGTAGCAAGACATTTCAAGATTGTTCTATCCTCTAGGGCAGAGGTATCTGTTGGTGTCCTTTTACCACTGATAGGCACTTAAGCTTTGGGAATCTTTCCAGCACCCATGAAATGTATAACAGGTATGTATTTGTACATAGTCACTTGAGTTGAAACACAGGAGGCATAGAATTTTTCATTAGCTATTCTCAAAATAGGAGTATCTCAAATTGCTACATAGGACTTGGATTAATAGTCTTTGTCAATCCCGATTCTCTGATCAAAGTGACTGGTACACCTTATGCTTTTCAGGCTGAGGTCAGTCTTCCTTCTGGAAAAGGTTGGGAAGGAGAAATCATGCAGTAGGACTCCAAAGAGTGGTGAAATAAGGGATACAGATGTCCCAGTAAGACATATAAGCCATATAAGGTACTTCCCACTATAGATGCAGTCTTGGTCTGCATTGCTGATTTCAAGCAGATGCTAGGGGTTCTAGTGCCCACCTGGGATGAACCCTGACCCATGGTTACAACTGCCTATTCCCCATTTACTTGGTCTGGTGTTCTATTCAACACTCCAGAATTAGGCCTTTCAGTGAAGACGTAGTAAAGAACTGCAAAGCTGGTTGAACTAGTTGCATGAGAATGGACTAGAGAACTCTGCTGCATGATACTTCAACACAGAAGTCCAGCCCCGTCCAGAGGTTTACTCAATGGGCACAATCAAGAAGGCATATTGGCAAGGTAAGATGTAGTCAGGGCTCAAGTGACACTCACAAATCTCATTCAGCTCCTGCATGAGCAAGAATCTTTTCTAAGACTGAATCCTAATCCTATAAAAGCTACAGAGTAAATGCAATTGCATCATTTTGTCCTGTATGTGGGCCACCCATGGAATTTCCCACAGGATAAAGTATGTATCTCCACCAGCCCAGGCTTAGGATCCACTAATTCAATACATTACATTAGGCTCACATCAGGGATATAAATGATACCAGATTTTAGCAGGAAGAACTGCAGTTATACCACGGCACACCATTAGATGCTCTGGATACTGAAGATTAAAAATGCTGACTGTTCTTGCAAAGCACTCAGTGACATACCATCAAGCCTGCGAAAGCCATCTTACCATCAGCCTAAGTAACTACTGAAAAGGATTCTATTCACAGAATAACTATTATTCGTAGCTCTTTAAGGGATACAATTCAGTTTGATAAGACTACCAATGGTTCTTAGACTGCATGGTTGATACCATTTTTATTCTGGAGGCAGGAGCCATATTCTAATTCTGCCCCAAAATAAAAGTTAGAGACTACCAAAAACTAGCATTTCAGACCACTCAGTGAGAACAATGGTCACATTAAGGGGAGCCATGTTTTAGCTTGAGTAGAAGCCTTGTGAATCTCACTAAGGGAACTTTAGTCTGTTATTTACTTTGGCAGTTGAATGATGACTGAATATGACCGTTTAGTAGCACCCTTAGAACCCAGGAGAAAAATGCAAGCAAAGCTCCAAGTGTATTCCATTACCATTAAGTGGTATGTTAATTTGGTAAGATCTTTAAAGACAGACACCTCAATAGTCCATTTTTTCAAGAAATAACTACATATGGCATTTACAAAATAAGTTTATCATAGAGCCATGCTCTGATAAGGTCTGCCAAAATCTTGCTTGGATACTCTTTCCAACTCTGTTCAGACCTAGTTTTGTTTTTTGTTTTGTTTTTTTAAAGATTTTTTATTTATTTATCTGAGAGAGAGAATGGGAGACAGAGAGCATGAGAGGGGGAGGATCAGAGGGAGAAGCAGACTCCCCGCCGAGCAGGGAGCCCGATGTGGGACTCGATCCCGGGACTCCAGGATCATGACCTGAGCCGAAGGCAGTTGCTTAACCAACTGAGCCACCCAGGTGCCCCTGTTCAGACCTAGCTTTAAGTATAGGATTAAAGAGTCTTCTTTCATGTGGTCTGGGGTGTTTTCTTACATCAACCAGTTTTCTGACACCAACTGGGTGTCCAACAATTCAACTGACACAGCCTACCTGGAATTATGGTCAGATACCAGCTCAAGAACTCCATATCATAAAAAGGCTTCTAATTCAGAAGAGGGGGAAGAGCAACATGGACTTCTGCCCCCACTTGACTATAAGTCTGGGGTTCTTACATCCCCTCCTTAGGTTCAATTTATTACAACAGTTCATGGAACTCAGGAAAACACTTATATCACTTATAATAAACCGGTAAACAACTCATCAACAGCCAAGTTGAAGAGATACATAGGGCAAATGGGGAGGTGGGGAGGAAGGGCTGGTAGCTGGTGCAGAGCTTTCATGACCTCTGGGCACACCACCCTTCTGGCACCTCTAGGTGTTCACCAACCCAGAAACTCATCAGATCTCATTGTTTAGGAGTTCTAGAGCTTGACCCCCACCCCCCACACTTCCCTTTCCTGGAAGTCAGTGGATAGGGATGAAACATCCGACCCTCCAATCATTTGTTCATTCTGGGACAGCCCCATCCAGAGGTTATTTAGGGCGACCCTCTGTCACTTCGTTAGCATTAACTCAGGGGATCAAAGAGTCTCCTTATGAATAACAGAAGACATTCCTACCACTCACAGGAAATTCTAAGGGTTTTTTTGGAACTTTGTGCCAGGAACCAGGGACAAAGACCAAATACAGGTCTTCTACCACAGAGTCAAAGTGGTTTCCTTCAAGTTCATTTAAATACCATATGCCACTTTTTGTAGGTTTCTCTTACTAAAGCCCAGTTTGTCTAGTTTTCTACCTTCTACTCAAAAACTAGTGCTGGCTGTTACGTGGATTTTATAGGTTGCATTTTAACCATAGAACAGAAAAACCTAAAAACTCGTGATACAACCATTATAAAAGTTTGGTAAGAGTACCTTTTTAAGAGGAACCAGGGTGAAAAGACTGGGCACTACACTGATCCTCACTTGTATCACACTCTATTACCCGGACACAGTATTTTCATTATTAAAGCCTGTAATATGTGTTAAAAACAAACCTGTTTTGATGGCACTTTCACTGAAAAGCAGTCTTGAACGAAACACTCCAGCAAGTGCTGCACGGATCCCTATGGGTTAAAGGAGGGCTTGGAATGGCTTCCTAAGGGTCAGATGGGCTGGCTTTGAGGACAGGAAAGTAGAGACCTTAGTCTGTTTCCAGAGCAGAAAGGTAATATTAGGCAGCTTTCTAGCCACAGATGAGAAACCATTCCCTTCGAAGAATTTATACAAGGAAACACTATCAGAAATGTTAAAACCAGAGTGATGGAAGAAACAAAAGGAGGCATAAGAAAGCAGCATTTTTACAAACCTATATAAAAGGGAAAGAGGAACCACCTACATATGCCAAACAGACTTTCCAAGACCAATCATGCCAAGAATTTGTACCACAAGATTAGATCATTACTATACACACAGAACCCAGGCTTGTATTGAAAGATTTTCTCCAGCAAGGATGTGTGGAGTTTTACCACTAAGAGTTTATAAACATGTTTCTTAGGTCTCTCTCATATCAGGAATTGTCTGGACAATGTATTCCCTAGTCCTGAGGCCAAGTCCATAGTCCTCACGCTTGCTCACTTATTTTCATGCACAAGAAGTGGCTCACTGTCCAAAATCCACCAAAACCGGAGGACGTTGGTCACCCTTTATCCACAGTTCCACCTTGCATGGTTCAGTTACCTGTGGTCAGTCACAGTGCAGAAACAGACCATCCTCCTGACTGTCAGGTCCGTGGTGGCTGTGGTAGTGTCCTTCACCTTTTTGTCACAGGTAGTTTTAGCCTTTCCATCACAAGGGTGAGTAGAGTGTAATAGGGTTTTAAGAGAACACATTCATTTACTTAATAGGTTATAATTCTATTTTACCATCTGTTATTGTGCCTATTAAACTTTTTCCTAAACACACCTATGACAAAGTTCTATGTAGGGCTTGGTATGATCTAGGGTTTCAGACAGCCCCTAGGAATCTTGGATGGGGGAGGGACCTCAAGTTATGGGGCAGCTGACATGGAAACTTAACATGAACATTTGAGAAAGAGTGGTTTCTCTGGGGAGAAGATTTTTAAAGAACTAAGCTTTAGAATGAAGTAAAGAGGTTTTAAATTCAGCTGCCTCCTTTTTGTTTTAACAGATTTCAATAGAAGAGGAACAGGATAAATGGCATTTGTACAGATAGATGTAAGCTGGGGTAAGGTAGGAAAGCCCAGAAATGTAGGTGCAAGCAGGGAGCAGGATGGAACATAGGTCCACAGCTTTTTTTCAACCAAGGTCTTAAACCAGGCCCTGGGGAACAGCGGTTGGATTATAGTCTCTAGGCCAATAAAAGGAATTGGTTTCTATAATCACATAACGATTAGGTAACCAGATAAGAAGTTGCCATCCCCACCCCTCAGGATAGTCCAGTAGTGCCCGAAGCCAGTAAATGCTGTTTGCTAATGTACCTGTTCCTTCCCCACTACCGAGTCCAGACTGAAGTACAGAGACAGGAATACAAATGGTAGAGGTCATGGTTCAGGCAACACTCTACCTGCCCTTGATTTCTTTATGACACCCACCAAGATCTACCTTTCCCAAGGCAGGGGATTTTATCACCCCCATCCACGCTGCCAGATTCCCACACATTGTCGTCTCCTAGCAACAGGAACCCTGGCAGGATATTCTGGCTGGTACCACTCTTACCTTTCTGCGGTCCAAAGGTCAGTTGTAAGATGGAGTCTTCATGGGGGGGGGGGGGGGCGGGGAAATCACCACTGGTGGCAGAAATGCTAAGCTGTGTGCACTTGAGATTGGGGTCTGGTGGAAAGTAAGCCTTTAAAAGAAATCCTACACAACAGTACCCACTTCCAGGGCCTCCTCACAGACCCTAGACTACTGCCCAAAGCCACCTGGGGATCTCGGGGGTAGGAGACGAAGTACCCCTGGGAGAATGCCAAAGCCTCCTAAGCATGGGCCTGCAGTCAAGTTGGAGCTGGGCATCCTTACGTGGAGAGATTTATCCAGATTTCTCTACAGGCTCCTAGGATCCTATGGAATTCAATTAGAATGATACAACTTACACAAATTATGATCTCAAATCCTAGCTGGGACTGTTGAATATTCTTCTAACATTGTCACTGGCCCTGGGTTGAGGATAAGGGGAGGAAGTTGTTAAAGGGATATAAAGGATGATGAGGGTCTCAATTAGTCTGGTAGCAGGAGTATCAAAAATCCAGATTTAGACACTACAAACAAGGTCAAGACTGGTGGCAAGAGGTTTCTTAGTAATAACTGAAGACCTCATGTTCCAATGGTGCTCCTCAGGCAACAGGAGGGAGAAAACAATTGGACACTAATCCTTCAAGTAAACCCGTATGTCAATGGAACTCAGACCGAAAAGAACAAACTCAAGGGCTGGTGAACAAAACTGTAGTTCCATAGGCAAAGCCTACACATGCTCCAGTTTTCCACAACCAGTAAAGCTTAACACTGGACAAGAATACAGAAAAACCTTAATGGCCTTTGAAAGAATGCAACCCCTGGTACAAGTTTGAGGGGTAAGAGTATTTCACCTATTCAGTTCAGATACTAGGGATTTTAAATGGAGCCATTGTGGGAGGGTGGATACTGGAAGATTTCCTTGTCTGATAGGAGAAGGAAACCATTAACAGATGCAGTCTTTTTTTTTTTTAAAGATTTTATTTATTCATTCGAGAGAGAGAGAGAGAGCGCACATGAGAGGGGGAGGGCCAGAGGGAGAAGCAGACTCCCCGCCGAGCAGGGAGCCCGATGCGGGACTCGATCCCGGGACTCCAGGATCACGACCCGAGCCGAAGGCAGTCGCCCAACCAACTGAGCCACCCAGGCGCCCAACAGATGCAGTCTTGAGACACACAGGATAGTATGTAGATAGGTATCCCTGAAAGAAATGGAGTGAAACTAAAGCGAGTTTTCCTTAGCTGAAGGAGGATTTAAGAGGGCAATCCAGGAAGGACTGACACCTACCTAAACATACCCTGGAAGTTGTGCTGGGGTCTAAGCAGGAAGATCATTCAAGCCTTTAGAGAGAAGGATATTTTCCATAAGATTGACTTGTTGGCATCTGTTGGTATCTAGGCAGATGCAGGGAAAGGAGTCCCACTCCTTAGGCTTTGCAGATCCACTGGGATTTGAGCTGGCTGCTGCAGAGGACACTGAAAGCCTCTAGCAAGCCACAAAACATGCCTTCTCCCAGCAACAGTTATACTATGTTTAGAAAGCCACTCCAGGCCCATTCCTGGGCCCTTCCAGAGCCCAAGACACGAAGCAACTATCCAACCTGAGTGGTTTATCAACAACTGGGCACCTGATGATGCAAGTGTCTGTAATGGGGCGGGGTGGGGGTTGGTGCACAAGGAACAAATCCCTTGGGAGAAAAGAACACACTATCAGGCCCTTGGCAGGTGTTGAAAACCGGACTCTTCTGGAAGATGTTGAAAAGGAGTTATGCATGCACAGGGTTTATTGGAGGGTAACACCTGTGATGTAAGGGGGCGGGGGGAGGAAACCAGATTGGACAGGGAGGACTGTCAGACAATCACACCAACCTAGTTGTCTCTGCCAGTCCCAAAGTTTCAGAGCCCATTAGAGGAGTCCAGCCTATGGTGATAGTGGTACCATGCTGTACCATCACCATGCTGGATCATTGGCTAGGGTCTGTCCTGAGAGGATGATCCTGGGTACCACTACCGTGCTCACTCATCTACCAGGAGCTTCCCATGTGAGCCCCTATCAGTGACCAAGACTGGTGTATAAATGCCCCAGCTCCTCCTGCACCTCAGATGGGAGAATTACAAGGTATATTTCACACCATTTCCCAGGATTTTCTTAAGATACACTATTGTGCCGGGCACTCGTGGAGCATAGTATTATTCAATGCCTTCTCCCTGTATCACTTTTCTACCAGCTTTGCTGCATCTCCAAATTAAACCCTTCACAATTGAATCCACATCTGAGAAGCCACCTTAGAGGGGAAACCCCAAGTGATGCTTATTCTAGGGGACTAGAATAAGGCCAACCTCTGCTTAATTTAAAAAAAAAAAAAAAAAAACCAAACAAAAACGACTTCTCCCCTCACTTCATAGTCCTCCATTTTTCTTCCACACAAAACTCAGGAAAACTCAAACTTGCCAACCCATTGTAGCCTAAGGTACCACTGATGCCTCACTTAATGGCCACTTGAGGGGACTTCTGACCACAGGTGTGAGTAGGCTTCTCTTTTAGGGTGTTCAACTCCCCCTGGAGGGAAACTGGGCGGGGGGGTGGGGGCAAGAACAAATAGATTCTCTGGAGTTAGAACATTCTTCACCATCCTGTTCCTTCCATTAAACTTACGTGTTTGCATCAGTAAAATCTGCATCACTTTGAAGTTTTGTCCTCCAATCTGATTGGACTTTAGAATTGCAATGGCATTGAAGGAAATGGTGTCCAGTTAGTGGTTAGAAATATGAAGCTGATAAGACTGTCAAAGAACGCAAGTTAGGAACAGAAAGACCTCGAAGTTGTCAAAAGAGCCGATCAAAAGGCAGTGAGGAAGATGTTGCAAAGACTTTACTGTTTCCACGTCTGGTATTCGAAAAGGCCAGATCTTCTAGAAAAACAGATGTGAACACCCAGATGTTGGTAATTTTTAAGATTCAGCTAAACTGTCAAGTAATGAGCATGTTAATGTTGCAAGAGGACTAAAATGAAAGCAGCCAACTCTATGGTGAGACTCTACCCTGGAAGTTTCTGCTGAGGTCCCTGTGACCAGAGTTTTGGTTTATATAAGCAGCACAGGGCAGAGACATGAGACCTCTAGAGAACCCACCCAGAGCTTGAAAGATGAACTAGAAAAACCAGCTCAAGTTTTAAACTCTCCAGAAACATACCTTTATTGAGAAAGCTAGCTTTCATAAACAGGGAAGGGAACCTGCCTCAGTCTTAGCCCTGGGTTGTAGTGAGAATTCTCTTTGGGGGCTAAACTGAGCTGTCAAAAGCAGGCATAAGTAGAAAATCTCCAGGTGTCTTGGGGGTAGAGTCAGGGAAAGAGGACCCAGAAGGCTTGGTAGGACATTGCTGCCATTTCTGAGCCAGCTACCAGTTCTTGGAACAGAGCCCTCCACTGGTAACAACCATCTGCTTCCATCTGGTAAGGTTGGGCCAGCCACTGTTCCAAATACCCTGAGGAATTACTGCAGGGAAGATGGTCAGCAGCCCATAGAGGTGCAGGTGCTGGCCCATGATGAAAGCTGTGGCCTCCAAGGGGAGAGGAGCTTCATGGTAAACAGGGACTCTTGGAGAGCTATTGTAACTTCAGGAAAGGCGATATAGCCACAACTGCTGGAAAGCACCCAGGAGGAGATCGGTGACAAGCTACAGAGGTCTAGATTCTAGTCACAGTCTCTACCAGTCCTCTCACTCCTGAATTTTTCCTGTACCACTGAGAGCTAAGCCCCCAGAGCTGGGGTCAAGTGGGAGCCCTAGGTGATTATTCATGGTTTCCCATGCATGCCCAAGTGCCCCAGGTCCTCTGAGCTTCTGCCCCAAACTCCCTTCTCCACCCACCACCCCCCCCACCCCACGGCTCCCAGATTTTGGTCCATTCCCTCCTGCTACTGCTCCAGAGGCCTGCTCCACCTCCGACAGTAAGCACTCTCCCACCTTCAGTGAAAAACCCACCCAGATATGGCTCATGACCCATGACCTTCCTCCATAATGACACTGTTTGCCCTTTTGAGCCTCCTAAACAGCAGAGGCTTCAAGCTACAGACCCTACTCCAGACCTTCAAGCTTTCCATTCTAATCGAGTGAACCAGCTTCACAGTTCAAAGCCAGTTACTGTGTCTGCAGCACCTTCAGGGCCCAACAGTGTGGGAGGCAACTGGCACACAGCTTTGAATGCATGAATTTGTTCAGAAATGTCATAAAAGATCATGCCACGAGGGGTATTCTGGCCACCTCAGTGCATTTGTATTGGTGTGCATTTGTTGTCAACACCTGGAGTTGCTATGTGCAGGTAAAGTTCATCATGTCTTCTAGCAGAGTTGTGCCCTTGAAACAATGTATATCTTAATCTCACGTCTTATCAAATACCAATCAAATCCCAATGACTAAGTAGACTTCTACTCAAATACCAATGATGAACTTTATCTGCACATAGCAACTCCAGGTGGTGACAACAAATGCACACCAATACAAATGCACTGAGGTGGCCAGAATACCCCTCGTGGCATGATCTTTTATGACATTTCTGAATATACATGTCATAAATATACATGGTAGACTTCTACTTAGAAAGTCTACAGGTATTGAAATAAGACATTTCAGAAGTATAAGAACTTCACTGTTACACCAATGCTATAGGGGAGGTGTTATTTGTTTAGTTAGGGAAACTGGCATTGAAGTTAAAGGTCATGCACAGGTAAACACAGTAGGGGATGCAGAACTGGAACCAAAGTGGTTTGCCATGCTAGGTCCTCCATTGTCTAAGGATACTTGAGTTTCAACCACAATATTTTGTTGTATCCTAAGCCACATACAGTAGTAGGAAATCTTTAGAAGGAAAAATACCAAATATTAATGAAGACCACCAATAGTGTAACTCAAGACCAAGAATGGTCTGACATTTAAGAACCAAGTAACTCTTTCAAGTAGGTTAGTTGTACCCAGATAGCAACTCACAGGTACCCTGGCACCACAGTGCATTCAAGGACTGGCTCTCAGCACAGCAAGTACAGCCACTAGAAGTCATGGTTTCAGTTCCCTGCGGTCAACCAACAGTCTGGAAGTAGGTGATCCTCCTTCTGACTTATCTTCAGAAGGTCAATAGTAGCCTCGTGCTACGTCATAATGCCATCATTTACCACTGAAATCACTTCATCTCATCACGTCGGCAATTTTGGCATCACATCACATTTCACATATACAGCTCAGTAAGATTGAGAAACTACATTCACAACTTCCATTACAGTAGGTTGCTCTATTTGTTCTATTTCACTGTTCATTGATAAACTAGGCACAGTAAGATCAAGCTTTAGCAGATATGTACAAACAGGAAAAATAGAGGGTTCAGTATTATTGTCCATTTCAAGCATCCACGGGGGGGGGGGTCTTGGAACCTATCCCCCTCCGATAAGGGGCACTACTGTACGTGGCTTAGGATACAACACAAATCTGCTTAAAGTGTTAGGACGCCGAGCTTTGGGTGGGTGATAGCTCATCTATATTCTTAGCCTGACTATACTGCAGTTCAATACTCTCAAAGGGTAGCATTTACTTTTATCAATGGGGGCACTGAAGGGGTGAAGGGACTTTGCCATAATCACATGACTGGTAAGTGTCAAAGGAC
Organism: Leptonychotes weddellii; assembly: GCF_054177405.1. Lineage (NCBI taxonomy): Eukaryota > Metazoa > Chordata > Mammalia > Carnivora > Phocidae > Leptonychotes > Leptonychotes weddellii. The sequence goes on from NC_138372.1 coordinate 41,068,304, forward strand.
TTGAAACTAAGTTGAAAAATATGGAAGTTATTTGTCTAGTAGGGGAATTTAAAAAATGTTTGCATGTTTAGTTTGATGTGCAGCAGATTCTAATGCACCTTTAAAGAAAGTGTTTAAGGTATCCTTAGACATTTCTTACTATTGAGACTTCTCAAAATTCTGTTGACTTGCAGATATTCTTATTCAAAGAACCACACTAAGTTGCAAACAAGTTACCTTAGTTATATCCCAGTAGGGTGATGCGTTGTGCACAGTTAAACGCATTTTGATTTATGGCCACTATTTTCTCTCCATTTTTCCAGAGTATTCAGCCCCTCATGAGTCTGTTCTCACCTAGCAGTGTCCAAAGATCTTAATTCCCCGTCCTGTACCACAGAATGTTGCTGGTAACGTACAAACATACACTTACTGAAGTCAGTGGCTAAGCTGGTTTGTAGGGGCTTTAACCACATGGTCATAGGTGTCTTTGGTAGGTCATGGAAGTTCATGGATGTTTTAGAGGTATTTGAAGAAACTTGTTGGGGTTTGAGAGAGGCTGGAATGGTGGTTTTCCCTGACTTAAAATAGTCTGATTTCCTGCTACCCAAGTGATACTTAACGTTTTCAGGCGAAGATTGGTATTTGATAAGACATGAGATTAAGATATACATTGTTTCTCGGGCACAACTCTGCTAGAAGACCTGATGAACTTTACCTGTACATAGCAACTCCAGGTGGTGACAAATGCACACCAATACAAATGCACTGAGGTGGCCAGAATACCCCTCGTGGCATGATCTTTTATGACATTTCTGAATATACATTTACACAACTTTACCAAAAGCCAAACTTGCCCAGAGAAAAAGATAGCTATTAACCAGTGTAAGTTACATTCGAAGCTCAGATTTAAGTTAAAAAAACAAAAACAACCAGAACAATCTACATGTAATTTATGCACAGGGTTGGGCTGTTAACAGTTAGAGAGATCCAGCATTCTGGAGCTTCTGGAACCCTGCCCACTGCCAGTATTGACAGCCTCCAGTGATTGGGACAATTAGAATGGCCACCGTAAGTTTCCAAAACATCTGGGCTGTGGGGGGTGAGTGAGCATGACTGTCGCTCTTGGAAGGCACTGCATTGTATTGTCCACCACCACTGAGCTCTTAATTTTGCAGTCCACACTTGAGGACATCAAAATGCCAGAGTTGCAGTTGACAGCAGTAGGAGGCTCCTCACCATTGTTCTGGGGGCAGAATACATGAGTCAGGAGTTAAGGAGTGCTTTCCTATTGTGTAACTCACGAGCTTCCAGAGGCCAATGTACCTTGGACATATGAGTGTGGAGTAGTGAAGAGAAATGGCTTTGAAATCAGACTGTATATGGTTAAGCTGAGGAATAGTAAGGAAACGGTCCATTTTCATGTTGCTGAGACTGCTCTTAAAAGTGGACAGTTTCTACCACATGGGTTTGTGAGGACACCCTAGAGTGCTTGATGTAAACAGGACTATTAAGTTTTGTCCTAGGCTGACACTACCAAGTTAGGTAGCTCATAGAGTCCCTTCAGGGGCACCTAGGTGGCTCAGTTGGTTAAGTGTCTGCCTTAGGCTCGGGTCATGATCTCAGGGTCCTGGGACCGAGCCCCGCGTCAGGTTCCCTGCTCAGCAGGGAGTCTGCTTCCCTTTCCCTCTGCCCTTCCCCTGCACCCCCACTCATGCTTGCTCAAATAAGTCTTCGGGGAAAAAGGTGTAATAACTTAGGGAACTCAGGAAGTTCCTCTAAATTTTTTTTTTAAAGATTTTATTTGAGAGACAGAATGAGAGAGAGAGAGAGAGAGCGTGCACATGAGAGGGGGGAGGGTCAGAGGGAGAAGCAGACTCCCTGCTGAGCAGGGAGCCCGATGTGGGACTTGATCCCCGGACTCCAGGATCATGACCTGAGCTGAAGGCAGTCGCTCAACCAACTGAGCCACCCAGGCGCCCTCTAAAATCCCTTCTTAAAAATTGCGTTTGTAGACCCCTTTCCAGAGCCCAGAACTGCATTTGTGTGAATGGAGATAGGTGTGGAGCCATGAGCACATGCCTAGATGTTTCCTAAGCTGTCCATTTCCTCACTTTGTGTTCCTAGGGCTCCATATTTGAGGAACATTTACTTTGTTATGACTAGACAGTACTTCAGGTGTTTAAAACTCTTGGTAGTCATGAAGAAAAACCTGAACATTGGCATGCCTTTTCCACTAAGTTTAAGATAAGCTCATCACTGATCAAAACCAAGTTAAATTTCCAAAAGATCAAGGCATCTGTTTCACATTTTCTTTTATGACTCGAAATATTTTACTGGTATTCCTATTGTGGTATAATTGTTTGAGGAGAAATGTCCGCGGTCTTCTGCTTCCCAGAACTGTAAGAACACCAAATGGGATCAGTCAGTCCTGGGGGGACAATTTGCATGTGAACAACTGATTAGTCAGCTGCTCTGTTCAGTTTTATATGAACTGCATGTCCGACAATGCCTCATATCCTATTAGGGGCCTTCCATTTCCATTTGGAGCATTTCAAGAATTTGGTGACCTGGAGTAATCTGCCTTCTAAGCATGAAGACAATGGGTAATATTTTCCATCCTTTTCCTTGATGAGCCAAAAACTCAAGGTGCAAATGGGATTAGGCCTTTAAGAGGCTTTCTGTTGTACTTCACCTAACTCTTCTCTCCAGCCCCCAGAGAGAAGAATTTGAACCATAACAAAAGGAAACAAGGCTCTTGGCATTCAAGTCCCTCCAGCTTTTCAACCTTCAATTGATATTTACTGTTCCCAGCATCATTTATTATCATCTTCACAAATTCCCTAATTTTGGCTTGTTAGTAGTATTCATCCAAGACCAACTCAAATGGCAGCCTCCAGGCGGCCTTCTCACCGTCCAAAAACCTCAGAACCAATCTTCACTGCTGTGCAGTGTTGCTACTTACGTAAACCTTAAGTCCTTCTAACCCCGTATGAATGTATGTGACAGCCTTTTTTCTCCTGAGCACCTTAATTACCTCTTTCATTGCACATTTACTCTGAGGCACCACAAGGCTCAATGTTCTAGAAGATACTTAAACCTATCATTCCCAATAAGACCTGAACTAGTAGCCACCAACAGGATTACATGAAGTCAGGGTAGAAGTTCAACTACACGGTTTGCCCTCTGTTGAGATCGGTGTTCTTCCTTACCTTATGGGCATAACCAAGCAGAAAAAGCATTTGGCTTTTCTTCAACTATAAGAGCTTCCAGCTGCTTAAAAGCTTTCCTGGGGAATTCCACCACAGTGAAGACAAGCAGCAGGAATCAGCCATTTCTACACTCCATTATCCAACATCCCTACATCAATTCTTGGGACCATGGAGGTATGCCATGGATCTTTCCAGGAGGAGAGCCTGGAGCAGGGAATGCAGCCCACTGAAGGTCTCCAGTGATCTACGAGGGCACTCGCAATGAGACCAAGACTCACCTGCTGCCCTCAGCCAGAGACCATACACTGCTGTCTGACAGGGCTGCTCAAATGGGCAGCCTCGGCTCTGGGACTCCACTGTGTAGCCTAGATTTTTCTTGGAGCTGAGCTTTAGCCAGCTTCTTCCCACCCAATCCTGCCTTCCCTTTCTTTCGCAGAAGGCAGAAGTAGAAGTTCATCAGGAAGGTGTGAAGCCTTTCATTCTTGTTGCCACCCTACTTGTTTCACAGATGCTTCCTGAGAAGTCTCTAATCCTATCTTGGCTCCTGCTTCTGAAGACCTGAACTGGTAAGGGAGGTAGTGGAATAGTATGAGAAGTCAAACATTTGGGGACTCACTGCTTGGCCAGCAAGGACCACCCCACCTCGAGTGAAGCATAGGAGAAGACCAGTCATAAGGTGATAGCACAGTTGAGTAGTAGCCTTTGTTCCCAGTAACAGGAAAGTCCCGAGCCAGTGACCATTTTCAGGTATTAAATTATTGGGAGACAAGCCAAAGGAAAAAAAAAAAAAAAAAAGACTTGCATCATAAGGGATTAATGTCTGAAATACATGGAAAAAAGTCCATTCAAAATGGGCAAAGGACTGGTGTATTTCTCCAAATATACAGTCGGCAAACAACGGTGCTTAATATCCCTTGTTAGGGAAATGCAAATTCAAACCACAATGAGAAACCATTTAACACCCTGTTAGAATGGTCAAAACCTGATAACAAGCATATGGAAAAACTGGGACCCTTCTATATTGCTGGTGGGAATATAAAGTGGCACGGCCACAATGGTGAAAAGTTAGGGGATTCTTCAGAAAAGGAGTTACTGTAGGATTCTCTCCAAATATATCCTAAGGAACTGAAAGCAAGGATTCAAGTAGATACTTGTAAGCCACTGTTTATGGCAGTATTCATCGTTCGAAGGTAGAAACCACCCAGTGTTCATCTACAGAGGAGGAAACAAAATGGGGTATACGCAGAATAGATTCATCCATAAGAGGGAGTTGATAAACACCACCGAAGAACTTTAAGGTAAGTGAAATAAGCCAAACACAAAGGCACAAGCAGTGTAGGATTCTACTTATGAGGTACCAGGGTGTAGGCAAGTCCACAACCACAGAGGTTAGAGGTGACCAGAGCCAGTGAGAAGGGGGAATGGGCAGTTACTGCTTAATGGTGGATAAATTTTACCACAGTACACATACCACATGTACACCCCTCCACCCCCAAAGACCTAGGGTGCAGCAAGGGCAAAGAATGAAAGCCTTTGTCTACACAAATACTTGACTTGTACACAGAGGTCCATAAAAGCATTAAGTAAAAAAAAAAAAAAGTCCAACGGGACAATGAGTAACACTTACTGGATTTAGCAATAAAAGGAATGAACTACCAATGAATGCCACAAGGATGAACCTCTAACAGATAACCTTTGAGAATCCAGTTCCAGGGGGTGGTGGGGGGAGAAGGGCATGAAGCCAGAAACAAAATACCAGATTCCCACAACCCCATTTCTACGAGATGCCAAGAGGCAGATCTATGTAGAAATTAGACGGTGGGAAGAGGGGATATAAAGGGCATTAGGGATATCTTTAGGGTCATAGCTACATGGTTCTAAGTTTACTAAGTTGGGTTGTACTCTTAAGAGGTGAATTTTATGGTCAATTGTAACAAATTGTCCTAAAAAAAGCTTTGTGTCAAAGCCTAAGTGTTCGTCTGGTGTCCCTGTCTCTGGGTCTCCCTAGAGACTGAGGTTTAGAGATGTACACTTTGTTGTGTTCCCAGTTATTACATAGGAGCCCCAGGGATGTGGTGCTAGGGTGTGAGGGAAGGAAAACAGTCTAGAATTCTATAGCCGTAGGTTTGTCTCTTTATGACCCTGTGCCCTTGGGCTGTGAGCTTTAGAGGAGCTCCCCAGCACCCACTCTCCCTTGGGGGAGGCTAGCATGGGGAAACTAAAGGATGAGAGGGGGCTGGAGTTTGGATTTCCTTTCCCCTTAGTTGGCTAGGCTCTGATAAAATAGTTTCTCCTTTGTTTTGAGGGCAGGCCTTGTTCATAGAAGGCACTGGTAGATTTCAGAATGGTTACTTTTCTTCTGTCTGCTGAAAGCACTAGGATTTTTTTTTTTTTTTTTTTTTACATTTTCTCCGGGAGATACCCATACAACTGGACCCTCTGGAGTTTTAGAACTCAGCCTTGTCCACACTGAGCCTCCAGCAGCCAGCCACAATTGAAGGTTTCCTACTCAGATACTAGGTCCTGGGAAGGTTTCTGCAGTTTGTTCTGGTAAGTTCTCTATTTGCCACTCTCCAATTCTGGAAGCCATTTGCCTGTCACCCCAAATCCCTGATAGACCAAAGAAGAGCTGGTTTTCTTAGTCGTATGCATGGGAGGAACTACTTCCAAGCGCCTTACATGATGGACCCAAGACCAGAAGTCCCCACTACTCAGAACTTTGTAGACCTCTTCATTCAGGAGGAAGTGCAACTCATCCACACGAGTCCGGATTGGTTATAGATTTTTTAAAAAGTTCAGAGATGGTGGGTTAGGTCAGAGAGCCCCAAGTAAGGTGGCCGGTTTTTAATGCTTGGAGCCAGAGGACTGAGTTTAACAAACTGTTGCTCACCTTGAACACTGGGTAAGCCCCCTCCCTACTAAGAATACTTTATGTTAGGAAGGAGGTATTTTCCTGTGTATCTCAAAGACCTGAAGTTATGGCAACAAGAACTATCACAGCTCAGTAGCACTGGCCATAGCTATGGCTTCAGGAGGAACAAGAACGTTACAGGACGTTAGCTGATGAGCTGCCAAAGGCATTCTCCATGCACGGCTAGGCCTAGGATAGAGCACAAGTACATGGTGTTCAGCCCTCTAGAGAAATGGTTCCCAGAGATTCTAACATAACTACCTGATCCAACAGCTGCCGGTCCAATGGAAGGAAGAAGGGTAGAAGCTTGGACCTCATATTTAGACACCTTTGAATTGATGACCTCACCATATTTGGGGTCAACTGAAGCATTGCATTAGTTGAATTTTCTTAGATATTTCAACAAAAAGAGGCCCTAAGCCACGTGAGAATGCTGGGGCTAGGTGTTCATGTTATCTTTTCTTGCTATAGCTGGCAAAAACACTAAAGCTGGAATAGATCTTGTCCTTTAAACCTCAGTGGGCCTGCCACTCAACCATCAGCTGAATAGCAGCTAAGGTTGGAGTTGCTCACCCAACATCAGCAGCTCAGGAGGAAAGCTTGGGCAGGCATGCAGGAACTGGGGTGGCCTGCCAGGGTTCTAGATTGTGGAAGCATTTTGCCTATTGTTTGAAACAGCTTCTAGGCTCTATGCTCAGTGATGCAACACAATCATGGAGTCTTCTAGAGCTCTGCAGTTGTGCCATACATAGGCCTTCTCTAGACAGCAGTATTAAAACAAGCTCTAGGGACTACCTCTAAATATTTGGTTGTGATAGACCCGATTGTGTTCGAAGTTCAAAGTCACTAAACAAACACCAATTCTGAGTGTCTGATGCAGAGTAACAAGGCAAGGCATTCCTTTTCACTGCAGAGCTCAGCTTAATGGATAGGATTAGATATAACAGGTATACCAGACACATGGTTGCTTCACCTACATTCAACAAAAGCCCCAAAGCGGTTTTCTCATTTTACAGAAAAAAGTCTAGATTCACCTTGAGTCACATACTTGGAGTTACATGGAGATCAACTGCAAAGCCCATACCTCTACCCCTAGCCTTCAGTGACCACAGGAAGGCTGACGTAGCCACATCGGATGTAGATGCCAAGAAGGGGAGGATGCCAGGGAGAAGCATCAGAAAGCTTCACAACCCAAGGCAATAGCCTGCCCTGAGGCACAGGTTTTCAGAGTTTATAGCTCCTTCAGGGTAACAGGACTAGCTTCTAGGCTGGAGCCAACTATATACAATGAAAACAAAGTGGGGCCAGGGTTCTAAAGACAGATGAAAGCATTTTATCACCAGGAGGTGAAGACCGCTTTAGCATGAAGCTCGCAAGAACAGTTGCCAATACTCCAGTTCCAGATAATAGAAGTCTTTCGCCTTTAAAGGTGAGGTCAAGTTGTCCCCATACTTCAGCCTCATTCCTTCAAACCATATTCTCAGTTCCTACCTGGTCTGTGCCCAGGTAAGTTCTACCCAACCTCCAAGACCCAATTACGAGTTCACCACTTCTGTGGCTTGGCTTACCCAGAGCTTTTCTTCAGTCTTAATGTAATCAAGAGCTAATGTATTTACACCAAGATCAAGATCGCAGAATGATTTGACATGCTCCTGGGAAGTGCTCTACTCAGTGCTGGGGGTGGGAGGGGGGTGAAATCTGTAGCCATTTTATGTGATTAGACGCTTCCCCAGGCAACTTTCTACAGTTTAACAATATTGAAGAGCTTTGAATGTTTAGTTCTAGGTTACTGTTGCAAGAAGTCCACCCGAACACTTTTTCCAAAAATCCTTATAGGTTTTCCTTCCCCCACCCCTCCACCAGCTAAAGAGGCTTACTTGCTGTGACTACAACCCAGATGTCCCTTATTTGCTAGATAACCACCTCCATACAATCATCTGTTCACCTTAAAAACCTTCCTACGGGTGATAAGGGACTGGTTTCCACAGAGGTCTATAAACTTGTTATAAGTCTTCTAACACCTTGGTCATGAGAATCGATTCAGTCCTTCTCAAATAGTTTTACCAGCTGGTCACCCTAACTCTGCTTGGCAGAAATAAGTCACTGGATTCGGAGAGCTTTTGGTCAGGAGCTCTGCACAGACTCCAGGTTCCAAAGTGGGGAAATCAACTTCCTTCTCAGCTGACACTAGCTATCAGGACCACCTAAAGGACTTAACCCCCCACCCCCAAGTTATGCTCCTTTGTCTTGAGGCTTTAGATTCCTGAACTACCATTTCTCAAACAGATTGAGCAATGCTGCCCACGAGACTATAGGCTGAACTGCTTGCCTCTGTATTTTGATTAGGCTTGTGCAATTGCCTGGGGTCACAGATAATGAATGCGCTTGGAGGCCCCCCTACTGAAAGGGTGGCTGGGGAGCTGCAGCACCCCTACCAGTTGCAGCGGGGGAGGGGGTGCTCTATACGACTCCAGCAGAGCTACCAGCTGCTAGGAAGAGCCACGATTTTAGGAACTTGGTTAGGTGCCTGAGCTTTTAGGATCAAAAGGTAGAGGAGTGCCCTAAGGATATGCAAGTTGCATAGTTCGCTCTTAAGATCTGGTGAGCACGCATGGAAGCGGCCTCTATATGTGCCTAGCAGGTGCCTACCACCAAATGCTTGTGTCCGTGTTTCTGGATAGACCTGCCATTCCGTAGTTTCCATTTAGTCACGGAAGTTTGCATTGAACTTAGAAGACCAACAAAGCCAAATCTGACCCCTTTACTACTTTACAGGCCATCTGAATTTTACAGCTTAGTATCTTCATTGAATAAAGTCTGATGAAATTAATAGCAGGCTTCCTGCTCAAAGGTGCTCAACCCTTTCCCTTCCCTCTCCCTGAAACAGTCGTCAAGTGTAGCTTATCCTGCTTCTCTCTACTCAGTGGGTACTTGGCCATTGATTACTATTGCATAAGAATGGATCCCAGTAGCTTGTTAGCATCAGCCTGGCATTTTATCTGACCAAGACTTCAGCACAGCTGAGCCCTTAAAGCGGTGTGGTTACTCACAATTCAGCTGGAGCTCTCACTTGCTCCGTACTTGGGAAACACTAGCCCTGGGAAGAGAATGCCCCAGAAAGACCTGCTTGGCTTCATGCCTATGCCACGGTCTTAAGTTTGCTTTGAGGATCCCCAGTACAGGGGAGCAGAGCTTCATGAAGAGCCCTGTAGTTGGAAACAACCTTCCCACGCAAGGAGCGGCCAGGCCCTCCCACAAATTTCTTCTAAGCTGAAGGCCAGCACAATTGACCGGTTTCTGGATTCAACTCTTAGAAAAGGGAGTCTGACCTTTCCCTCCCATTGTCAGAGTATCAGCAATGGCCAGGGCAGCTCACTTAGGAAGGTCTCGGAAGCAGCAGAGCTTCTACTAGAGGACACGGTGAACACAGACAGCCCACCCATCTGTCGGGGATTGGGAAGGAGCTCCCGCAGCCTCCCCCCTCCCTGGCGGTGGGTTAGGCAATGTCTGAGAGGAAAAGGCAGCTCAACTGTGCAGTCCCCCCAGTGCTTAGAGAATAGCCTTACTCAGAACTAGAGCAGACAGAGGAAGTGAGAAAATTCCAGAGAAGCCAAAGTGAAAAGAGAAGCATCCTTCCAGGGCAATGGTCTTCCAAGACCTGGAGGAAGGACTGAAGAAAAGTTCTTGCAGAAAAAAAGGGAAAGAAAGCAGATGCCCCTCCCTTCCCCTTTCTCCAGCTCTCCTCTGCCCCAACCACTATCTGAACCCAAGTCTTCAAATCTACAAGGAGGGCAGAAAGCCACGCTGCCCCCCGCCCCCCGCAAAAGCAGCAAACAGCCTACCACCACCAACATCAAAACCCCTCCTCAGAGCTGTGGGCGCCCAACCTCCTCTTTTAAAGGCCAGCATGACTGGCGCATGCTCACTGGGAAACGGCGCTGCAAGAGCCAGGGGAGAAACACCTGTCTTCCCATCCCTCCTCTCGGGCCCACTTCAAGGCACCTGCCGGCTCGAGGAAGAAAACGGAAAGGTGGGTGTAGCATAGGGAGGAGCTTCATCTGGTGGGTTCATTGTGCACAGCCGTGCCTCCCCTAGCCCCCGTTTCCCCCTTCCCTCCAGTCCTCCTCAGCGTTTGTGGTACAGAGTGTCTGGGGCTGGGTGCTTCTCAAAGACTAGCTCTGAGGACCTTAGCAGTATTTTACCAAAGGAATGCAAGAATTCTCCTATGGGCATCTTCCCTCATGCATAGGGCTGCCTGATTTAACAAATAAAAGGACAGGGCACACAGTAACATTTGAATTTCAGATAATCAACAAATACTTTTGTAGTACACATACACTGCATTTAAGCTGCACTGTCCTATTTAGGATACATCTGCATTGTGAAATGATTTGTTGTTTATCCGAAATTCAGATGTAATTGGGCATCCCATACTTAATCTGGCAGTGCTCCTCATGGGACTCCAGACCACGCAGAATATTCCCCCCTCACTGATTGCTGGTTAAGTTCTTTGCAATGATAATGAAGAAAACAAGAAGACCCATTGCTGCTACCCTATTGCACCTGAAACTTGGAACCACCAAATAGACCCAGGTCTGTCCTGCCCTGCAGAGTTCCGCTCATATTCAGCAAGCTCTGGAGAGTAGTCCAAAGCGTGAAGCTGCCCCCTGAGGAAGAATTTGGTGTTAAACTTCCTGTGTGACTTGGAATAGAGTTAGTCTTCTCTGTGGTTATTAACCCCCCAAATGTGAATGATAAATTCACTAATAATGGTACTCTTCACTGAGCCAGGCACTTCATCGATGTTATTTCTAGTTCTTCCAACAATGCTGCTTGTTGGGCATGATGATCTTTATTTTACAGATTTATATTTTACAGAACTCAGAGAAACCAAGGGCCCAGGGATAAGAGTTCGGACTTAAACCCAGACCCATTCGATTATAAATCCTGAGATCTTTTCAGTTCTAATTCCACTTCTCTGGGTTTTCCTGGGTTGTTCATTCATGTTTGTTAGATTGGTTGTTTATAATTAGGTAAGACAGACACATAATACAAAAATGAAAAGGTCTAAAATGGTGAAAAACAAGACTCTCTTCCTTGCTTGTCTTCTATCCACTCAGTTCTCCTCCCCAGAGATAGTCAGCGAGTGAATAGATTTCAGAGTCTGTCCGTTTTCTTTTCCACACAGGTGGACTTCTATGCACATTTTTCTGCACTTCCTTCCCCTTTCCTTCACTTAATATGTGCTGGAGATCTCTCCATTCCAGTAAATGTAAAAGTGTCTTATTTTAATCGCTGCATATTATTCCATGGTGTGGATGTACTCTAATTTTACCAGTGCTTTATAGAGGAAACTTCTGCTTCTTTTCTATCATTTGCCCTTTTTACAAACAATGCTGTGATAAATACCTTTCTACAAGCTTGTATTTGTGCTCTCCAGGGGATGCCTATTTAGGAATGGAATCCCTTGATCAAAGGATATATATACATTATAAACTTCTAGAGATGTTGCCAAATTGGAGTGGGGGTGAGGCAGTTTACACTCCTCTTGGCAATAGGTCAGATTACCTCTTGGCCCCCAGTATTCATTGCCCAAGTTTGTGATCTCTGTCAATTTGATAGGTGAAAACAGTGTCTCATGATTTTCATTTGCATTTATTTTATTATAAATGTGACTGCAGACGTTTTCCTGTGGTTCAGCCTTTTTCATTTTTTTTTCTTTCTTTGTTTTTTTTGTCTTGTTTTGGTTTTGGGGTTTTTTTTTGTTTTTTTTTGAATTGTTCATCTGAGTTGTCTGGGGTCTCAAATGAAGACAACTCATGAGTAAATTCTTGTGTTCAGTTGGTAAAATAATGCCAAGTTGTCAGACCTCTTCTTATTAATGTGTCACAACATAGTTTCAAAAAAAAAATTGCCTTCTTCCTGTGATTTGAGTTTCAAATACTTGTAGATTGTCTTTCAACTTTGTGCACAGCAATTTTTCTAATGCACAGTGTTTACTTTTTATGTAGTTGGATTTATGGCCTCAGAATTTGATGTCAAACTTAGACTTTCTCTGCCTCAAGGTTATAAAACAAATTCTCTAATGTTTTTTGTCCTATACTCCCATTTTTTAAGTATTTAAATATTTTGACTGATCAGAAATGTGTTTATCTGTCATCTGGAACTCAAATGTTTTCTTCCAGATCTGTAGTGTCCTATTGACCTCTTATGGTAGATTATTTTGCTGTTCCAGATTATTTGCTCCCTACCTCTCCATAAAAGGATTTTATATCTTTTCTTGTGGACCTGTAGTGCCTCCCATCTGGGGAAGGAGTCAACATCCCTCCCCACTGATGTGTACTTGGCAAATGGTCACCAATGTTTTTGAAAACTGAGATCATGTTACAGGTTGTTTTTTTTTTTTTTTTTTTGCTTGAAGGAACATCATGGATTTTTATCAGCCCTCTTGTTCTCTTCCCTTTGCCACAAGCATGGCATGTCCCAAATAAAAGCTAGTCCTTCAGCCTAGATCCACAGCCACTAAGAAGTAATGTGAACGGGGAATAAATGTTTACTGTTGTAAACTACTGAGACTTTAGGGTAGTTTGTTACCTCAGCAATGCTGACTAATTCACATTTTTAGTTGTATCTATGTTTAAGCCTTGTGTCATAATGTATAACATACATTCAAAAAAGGAAACAAGACAAATGTTCCCTGCCATAAATTACCACTAAGTTAAACCCCCCATTAACACCACTACCCAGGTCAAGAAGTGAGACATTGCCAGCCCTCAATGATGAGATTGTGCCCTTTCCCCATTGTTAGGGGTTGAATTGTGACCCCCCGTCAATTTCATATGTTGAAGTCCTAATCCCCAGTACTTCAGAATGTGACTGTGTTTGGAGATGGGAGTCTTTACAGAGGTAATTAAGTTAAAATGAGGTCAAATGGGTGGGCCTCAATTCGATATGACTGGTGTCCTTATAAGAAGAGGTAGTTAGGACAAAAATAGGTACAGAGGAAACCAGGCAAAGATACTGGGAGATGACCACCATCCACAAGCCAAGGAGAAAGGCCTCAGGAGAAACCAACCCTGCTGACACCTTGATCTCAGAATTCTAAACTCCAGAATTGTGACAAAATAAATTTCTGTTGTTTAAACCACCCAGTCTTTGGTGTTTTCTTAGCAGCCCTCAAAAACTAACACACCCATTATAGTGAGTTTCTTGCTACCTGTTAGCAATAACCTCTTCTACTTACTTTCATACTTACTTCCATCACTTTAGTGTGTTGTTTAACTTATTTTCATGGAAATATAATCCTACAGTGCATTTGTGTGTGTGTGTGCACATGCATGCATGTATGTGTTTGGCTTCTTGTGCTCAAGATTATGTTTGTGAGATTCACCAGTTTCGTTACTATAAAAATATTCTACCATGTATTAACCTATTCTCCTATTAATGCCAGACATCCTCCTGTTTGTGGACTTTTGGGTTGTTTCCAATCTGGGACTATTGTGAATAATACTGCTATAAAATTCTTGAACACATCTCTTGGTGCTTATTTGCACGCATTTCTGTTGCATATATACTCAAACAGAATTGCTGGATTATAGGGTACTTTAGTAGACAATATCAAATACTTTCAAAACGGTTTTAATAATTTATATTTCCACCAGAAATTTGGGAGAGTCTCTGATATTCTACAATCTTGTCAATATTTGTTATTGTCAGACTTGTTAATTTTTTCATTCAAGAATATAAAATAGTTTCTCATTATGGTTTAATTTTGTATTTCTGTGATTACAGATGAGGTTAAGTACCTTTTCATGTATTATTAATTAATTTAATGTATTCTAATTGGTCATTAGGATATCTTAATCCGCAGTCTTTTTTTTCTTTTTTTTTATTATGTTATGTTAGTTTTTGATGTAGTGTTCCATGATTCATTGTTTGCATGTAACACCCAGTGCTCCATGCAGAACGTGCCCTCTTTAATACCCATCACCAGGTTAACCCATCCCCCCACCCCCTCCCCTCTAGAACCCTCAGTTTGTTTCTCAGAGTCCATAGTCTCTCATGGTTTGTCTCCCCCTCCGATTCCCCCCCCTTCATTCTTCCTCTCCTGCTATCTTCTTCTTCTTTTTTTTTTCTTAACATATAATGTATTATTTGTTTCAGAGGTACAGGTCTGTGATTCAACAGTCTTACACAATTCACAGCGCACACCATAGCACATACCCTCCCCAATGTCTATCACCCAGCCACCCCATCCCTCCCACCCCCCACCACTCCAGCAACCCTCAGTTTCCTGAGATTAAGAATTCCTCATATGCAAAGTCTTTTTTAATACTTTCATGTTTCTACTGGATTGTTAGTATTTTTCTTACTAATTTGTAGATGTTCTTTATGTATTGTGAAAGTGAGCCCTTTGTTGGTTATTATGCCATAAATATATTCTTCCAGTCAGAAAGCGTAAACTTATCCCTACCTTACATCATATTCAAAAATCACTTCCAGATAGAAGTGGGTGTATTTACACTCAGTGGGTATAAATAAAAAAACAAAACAATACAACTCTTGGAAGATAATATGAAATAATATCTTTATGACTCTGAAGTAGAGAGAGTCTTCTTAAGTAGGATCCAAAAAATAGACTGATACATTTGATCACAACAATATTAAAATACTGTTCACCCAAAATCTCCATTTAGAGGTTGAAAAGGCAAGCTCACAAAAAGGAAGTGATATTTTTAGAGGTGTTTAAGTGATTTAAGTCATTTTTGTTATCAGAAGTTAATGGATAATATTTAAAGTTGATTGCTTGAGAAATAATAAAACAAGTATTATTTAAGGACTGAAAAACAGAAGCACATAATAGGTCACTGTTTCTGGGAGTGGGACTGGAAGTGAGGATGGGTGAGAAAGATATGGAGAAAAGAACTCTTGGTTTTTATTATCATCCCTCTGTGGTATTTGATTTGTTAATTATGTGCATGTATTACTTTGATTTTTTAAAAGGACACTCTGTAAAATAAGAAGAAAAAAGACATAGTATTTCTTAAATTCTAACTGAAGGACCTCTGGAATGAAAAATGAAGACACCTACCAGAAATACAGGCACTCCCTTAAAACTGCAATGACAAACTCAAAAATGCTTTCAGGGATTTTGTATTTTATAATACAAATCACCAGAACTTTGTATTCTTCCTCACAAAATATTTCCATGTTAATTTAATGTGAAACAGTCTTTCATTTAAAGTACTTACACAGTCATTCAAATTTTCAGGTAAATTTCATGCTCAGGGAGATCCAGCTTCAAGTAGCCTCAGGACACCCCTGTGACCCCCTTGTTGCATGGGGATGTAAGTAACCCCGTTTGAGAAGGATATTTCTAACTTGTTAATGCTGCCATAATGGCTAAATATACTATAGCTTCCAGATGCATCTACTTCAGATGTTAGATAGGGAGCACAGGGTAGTGTAATGGAAACAATATTCATTTTGCAATCTGAAGATTTGAGTTCAGCCCATGACCTTCCTTGGGGCCAGCCACTTTAACCGCCTCAACTGTAAAACAAGCCTGGTAAATAATGATTTTGCCTACTACCCCACAAAGTTGTTCTATGGCTTGTGTGAGAAATTATTTTGTAAACCACATAACGATTGTCTTCCAGAGTATTGGCAGAAAACTCCTATGTCAACTATGAATGCCAACATTTTAAACATAAGTTGGGTACCAGGATACATATTAGGGTCTTTAAAGCTTCTCTGTGTCTCCTACTTCAGGGAGTTTGCATCTGACTGGGAGACATTTACAGCATCTGCTCCCTATCAGGCTACATGCTAGGAACTATCAATATACAGTTGATCCTTGAAAAACACGGGTGTGAACTGCATGGATCCACTTGCATGTGGATTTTTTTTCAATAAATACAACACAGTACTGTTAATGTATTTTCTCTTATGATTTTCCTAATAACATTTTTTCTCTACTTTAAGAATACAGTATATTATATATGTAGCATACAAAATAGGTGTTACTCAACTGATATTGGTAAGGCTTCCAGTCTACAGTAATCTATTAATAGTAAAATTTGGGGGGAGTTAAAAGTTATCTTTGGATTTTTGACTGTGCAGGGGATCGGTACCCCAAGCCCCCACATTGTTCAAGGGTCAACTGTACAAAGAGGAATCCCTGTCCTCAAGTAATGTACATCTAGAAATCTGTATTACAGACTTAGGATAAATGCCTTTCACATGAGCATGCGTGTTGCCTATTTTTCTGGTTGTGTTACCTTGGTGAAGTCATTTCCCTTTCTGGGGCTTCCATTTCCTTATCTATGAAATGACTGTGCTGGGACTTTGCATATAGCTAGAATTTGTTGATTTCCAATATTCTATATTTACCAGGACTCTTTAATATTTTTTTAAACAATGTGCAGTAATTATGGACTGAGTACCTACTTCATACTCAATATAGGAGTCAGGATTCAACCAGGAAGCTTTCAATATTGAGCACAGAAGAAACTGGTTGCAGTGGTGAAAGAAGAGGTGAGAAGCCAAGAGATCAGCAATAGCAGGAAAATGCTGTTGGCTGGAGGGAGGGATGTTTCCAGAGCCCCATGGTCAGGGTCACCTGGGCAGAGATGGAACCAGACAGGCTTGTCTGGGGCCAGAGAGCAGACATGGCCAGGGCCAGAGACATGGTTCACCTGGACTTTTTTCTCTGCTCTGCCTCTTATCTCTGACTTGTACCTCCCAGGGCCCAACCCAGCCAGAACTTTCTAACCAGGAGCCTGGGAAATGCGGGGTCATCCCTAGGACACAAAGCAAAGCAGGGAAAGTGTGAAGAATAGACCTGAGTACAACAAACAGCACACAGACTGGCCTCCCTCACCACGAGCTCAGTACTCCTCATGGAATGTTCGATATATCGGAGAAGACCAAGGGCCTATCGACTGAGCAACAAAAGCTAAAATGATGGTAGTCCTATTGTTTTGTTCATATATGTTATCTGCAACCCAGAAATTATCATCTTCATTTTTCAAATGAAGAACCCGGTTCAGAGAGCTAACTTGCCCAAATTCACAGAGCAAGTAAAAGTGAAGGAAAATTCGAACCTAGAACCACCTGCCTCCAAAGGATGTAATCTTTCTTCTGTACACATTAAGAGTTACAAGTTCAGAGAGCTAACTTGCCCAAATTCACAGAGCAAGTAAAAGTGAAGGAAAATTCGAACCTAGAACCACCTGCCTCCAAAGGATGTAATCTTCCTTCTGCACACATTAAGAGTTACCAGTTCTCAGTAAGCAGGGTATTTAGCGAGCAGCAGAGTCTCTATTTCGTCCTCTGAGAAACGGGATTTGGAATAGCTCCAAATAGGAATTCCAATAGGAATCCTTTATCAATATAGGCTGGCATTGTCTAGGAAGATTTTTGTAGAAAAAGTAGGGCTTTGGGGGGCGTGGATCTTGAAGGATATGTAGGACTCACGGAGAAAGAATATGAATATAATTCCTTTTGTTTTTCTCTCTCTGAGCAATTCCTTCTCTCTGCAGATTTGAATTCGGTTTTGAGCAATGAAACATGATATTGCTTACAGGGACCCTAATGAGCTCTCTTGGTCTGTGCTAAGGGTATGTAAAGCAGTTGTCACCTCACACAGCTCTGGGGTCTCAGGGGCACACAGAGAGTGTCTGAATCCACCTTCCATCCCTACTGCCTTGTACCCTAACTGAAAGGTACCTGAATGTTTGACATTAGCGCTCCTGGGTAACTAGATCTCTATTGGCCATACATCTGAGAACTCTCAGGAACACTGTTTATTCCTTGAGAAATCTGGAATGAATTAGGCTGAGTAAATTGGCTCTCAACTTGGCTGTTTCAGATGGCAGCAAAGGAATAACATATGCTGCTCCCCTTCTTTTTTTTTTTTATGGAAGGGGAAATGAAAACACACCCATATCCACACAAAAATTAGATTTGGTCAAATCATGCTCCACTTCTCCAGCAAGTGGAAACCTTTGATCAGAATATTTGGGTGTCTCCGAAGAAAGGTAGGATAGCTAGAAGCCTGGGGAATCCATTGTCACGCAGGTCTGCAGCCTGGGCAGCATGAATCTCGGCGAACTGGGGTGGCTACGGAGCCAGCCTGGAGCGGAGTTGCTGGGGCTACTGAGCAGTAAGCAAACACAACAAAGAATTTTCATGCCCTAATCCTTACCTTTCTCCTCATCGCCAACTGTTCATCAAAAAGAAAGCCACATGGAGACTTTGAAACGTTATTCAGGAAAAAAAAAAAATAGAAGGGGGAAAAAAGGGGGAAATAATCTGAGCATAATCAAGCATGATTATACCTGACACACGCATTATTTGAACTGCTCGGTCTCAGCTTCCAAATAGTGCTAACAATGACGGGTGGTACTTTTGAGCCCTGTGCGGGGTTCTTAGCCTATATTACCTCATTTCTTTGTAACAATAGTTTCATAACCAAAGGACTATTATCCTCAGGATATAGGGGGTAAAGCTGAGCCTTACAGAGTTGAAGTAGAGGAAAGGAGCCAGATTCCAACATTAAGTCTAACTGTGTGGTGCATCTCTTAATCATTATATCATCCTCCATGTAATGAGCATGGAGGGGTGCTGCCCAGATCCCCCTTCAAGAAAGGATTTGTTGCCCAGCTGCAGGGGGTGCTGTCGGCCCCTGGAGGGCTCATCTCAGCTGCACAGCAGGACCTCACCGAGAGCAAACCTTTCCCAGGGTGGCTGGCATCCAATGACGAAGGGGCAGTTCTAGACACATGGTCACTGGGTGTCCCACGGTCAGGCTGCCTTTCCCGTCACATGCTGTGTAGCCAGAGCATTTTTCCCAGTTGTGAAATGTGATGCCTTTAGAATGTGAAGAATCCTGCCAACCAAGTATTTGTGTATAAGTGTGTGCATGTATACATACATACATACGTGTATTTATATTTATATATACAATGGAATATTATTCAGCCTTGAAAAAGGAATCCTGCCATTGCAGGATTGCAATCCTGCCATTTGCAACAACATGGATGGACCTTGAGGGCAGTATAGTGATTGAAGTAAGCCAGCAGAGAAAGACAAATACTGCATGGTATCATTTATATGGAACCTTTATTAAGAAAACGTCAAACTCATAAAAACCGAGAGTGGAAAAGTGGTTGCCAGGGGTTGGGGGTGGGGGTGGAGGAAACAGGAAGTGGTTGGTAAAACAGTACACACTTTCAGCTATAAGATGAATGAATTCTGAGGATCTAATGTATAACATGGTAACTACAGTTGCTAACACTGTATTATATAACTAAAATTTGCTGAGAGAGAACTTAAACCTTCTCACTTAAAAGAAATAATAAATGCATGAGGTGGTGGATATGGTTATTAACTAGATGGGAGGAATCCTTTGATCATGTAGACATACATCAAATGTACACTTTAAATATTTTACAATTTTATTTATCAATTATACCTCAATAAAGCTGAAAAACAGTCTTCAAAAATTCTAAAAATAAATGTGGAAAAATGCACATTTATTTTTAAAATTTTTGAAGACTGTCTCCAAAGGCTAGTGAAACAAAAGCAAAAATGAACTTTTGGGACTTCATCAAGATAAAAAGCTTCTGCACAGCAAAGGAAACAGTCAACAAAACAAAGAGGCAGCCCACGGAATGGGAGAAGATATTTGCAAATGACACTACAG
>NC_138372.1:41088210-41119778 GCF_054177405.1 Leptonychotes weddellii
ACCCTATGACCCAGCAATTGCACTCCTGGGTATTTACCCCAAAGACACAGATGTAGTGAAAAGAAGGGCCACATGCACCCCAGTGTTCATAGCAGCAATGTCCGCAATAGCCAAACTGGAAAGAGTTGAGATGCCCTTCAACAGACGAATGGATAAAGAAGGAAAGGATGAATACCCAGCTTCTACATCAACATGGAAGGGACTGGAGGAGATTATGCTAAGTGAAATAAGTCAAGCAGAGAAAGTCAATTATCATATGGTTTCACTTATTTGTGGAACACAAGGAATAGAATGCAGGACATTAGGAGAAAGAAGGGAAAAATGAGGGGGTGGGAATCGGAGGGAGAGATGAACCATGAGAGACTATGGACTCTGAGAAACAAACTGAGGGTTTTAGAGGGGAGGGGGTGGGGGGATGGGTTAGCCCGGTGATGGGTATTAAGGAGGGCACGTGTTGAATGGAGCACTGGGTGTTATACGAAAACAATGAATCGTGGATCACCACATCAAAACTAATGATGATAGCATAAAAAATAAAATAAAATAAAATGCATAAATCTTTAAAAAAGCATATATGTAAAAACGAAGGCCAGTTCAGACTGAAGACTGGTTCCAAATTTGAACTTTGTACTAAAATCAAATTGCTTTATGGCTATATTTCTACTTTGATATAAAGATGACAAAGGAAAAAAAAAACCTTTCTTTTTTTTTTAATTATGTTCAATTAGCCAACATACAGTAAGTACATCATTAGTGTTTGATGTAGTGTTCAGTGATTCATCAGTTGCGTATAACACCCAGTGCTCATTACATCATGTGCCCTCCTTAATACCCATCACCCTGTTACTCTGTCCCTCCACCCCCTTCCCTTCTGTAACCCTCAGTTTGTTTCCCCGGAGTCCAGAGCCTCTCATGAAAAACCTTTTTTCTTAGTTGTCTTTTACTAGGTAGTCCTGAGTGTCACTGAGAAGGGGGGACTTCCCCAGGGTCACCTCAAGAAGATGGGACTTCATGACACTAACATTTGTTTACTATCTGTTTTCTCCACTTACCTTCAGGGCCCCTTAGGTGAAGCCCCCATCTACCCTATTCACCTCTTTATCACCATGCCTCACACAGCGTCTGGCGATACTAGCTAATTTCTTTATTATGCAACAGTTGCTGGACAAGCGAGCGAGAGATGCATGGATTAATATATTCCATTACAACAAATTTAGATTCTTAGTCATTCATTGCCTCGTCGATGTCTTCTCTCTCTCAGTCAGATTTTTCCCTCCTCAGCCCTGTGAAGTGGAAGAAACCCAGGAGGATGTAACCTTTCCCTCAGAAAGCCACAAGAGGAAGGAATACATTAGATGTGAGCAGCTGGGCATCCTGCCACCTCAGGACTTCTGTAACATTTTAATGAGACAGACCTTTATCTATTTCCTTTGCCCCACCCACCTCCCTCCCATATCATATGTCCCTATTGAATCTCATTCTCAACAGCACCTGATGCTGGCTTTTACATCTGAGCAGAAACAAAGAGTGCCCTTTTCCAAGCTTCCTAGGTTCGACGCTGCCCATAGAGTGAATTTTGTGAGTTGCTCTCAGCCTCTGGAGGTACTGAGTCATTGTTTCCTTTCCGGGCAACTTCTAAATCATGAGCTTCGTCTTCTCAGAAAACTTACAGCTCTTCATCTTATCCTCTCATTTGATCTCCCAAATGATCCTATGAGGTAAGAGACCAGATGTCATGCATGGAAAGATCAGTGAACCAGGAAATCAGAAGACAAGGATTTTCATTTCTCTCTACTATTTATTAGCTGTGTGATCTTAGGCAATTCTCATGATACTCATAAAAATAAATGGGTTTTATGAGACTCAACACTTGACAGACATTTAATCAGGGTCCTTTATGTGCATGGTTCTAGACGCTGGAGGTACAGTGGGACATAAGACAGGTCATTTCTCTTTTTTCACAGAACTTTCATTCTAGTGGGGTATAGACAGATGAGACACAGCAAATAGATACGAGAATTTGGGGTACTAATAAAAGCTAGTGAGACAATAAAGTGATGTGTTAAACAGTGACCAGTGGAAGCTGTTTGGATTGGGAGGTCAGAAAAAGCCTCCACCGCACAAGAGGTGAAATTTTTCCAGATCTCAAAGACAGGGAAGGAGTCGGCAGGATGAAGATGCAGACGAAGAGCTTTCCAGGCAGAGGGAACAGGTATTCAGAGCTGGTTACAGAAGTTCTAAGAGGATGGGAGCACGGCTGTCCCTCACAGTTCTTATCATGGGTGGCTCTCATTTTATAGATGATGTTCTTAGGGCCAGAGCAGTGGAGCAACTTGCTCAAGAGTAAATGTTGAGTTTTTGTGAGGGCGTGCATTCAGACTCATATCTTCAGACTCTTAAAGAGAATATGCTTCACCATTTAAATTCTTAGACCTTTAATTCAGACCCTCATGATCCTACCCCTGGATTATTTCAGTAGACTCCTAATGGGTCACTCAGCATCCAGGCCCATCTCCTCCTTTCATCCTCAACCCAACCCCACATCCCCTTCCATACTGAAGATGGCCAGAATTATGTCTCCAATACATGAGTCTAAGCGCATCTCCCTTCGTTTTCCTTTAAACACCTCTTGCCAGCAGCCTCAGGATAAATTCCAAGCTGTCCCACTCTTTATTTAATCTATTCACAACAATTCCAACCCCATCTCCTACCACCATCCTTCTTCACATCGTCCCTTTAGCCCCGGCAAATGAAATGCCATTTTGTGCCCCTCCCCAACACACTCTTCTCTTTCATTGGTAAATGCCAGTCATCTTATGATTACTCACAGAATGAACATGCATCCCTCCTTTATCTATGTCAGCATAGCACTTCTACTTTGTTCGAGTAGTTTCCGTATCTATTTCAGTGCTTCATTTACTTGCCCCACTAGATCATGAGATCTGAGAGGGCAGAAAACACATTGTATTTCTTTTTGTGTCCCTAGTGTTCATCTCTCCTTCACTTTTTTCTTTTTTGACCCATGGTTTATTTTAGAAGTGCAGTGTTTGATTTCCAAATAGCTGGGGATTATGTAACTGATAATCTTATGCTATTTTTTTTTTAAAGATTTTATTTATTTGTAAGAGAGAGAGAGAGCACAAGCAGAGGGAGTGGCAGAGGGAGAAGCAGGCTCCCCGAGGAGCAGGGAGCCTGATGCGGGACTCGATCCCAGGACCCTGGGATCATGACCTGAGCCGAAGGCAGACGCTTAACGACTGAGCCACCCAGGCATCCCAATAATCTTATGCTATTGATGGCTAAATCAATTCCTTGAAAAGAAATACTCTCATTTTAATCCTGCACTGATTTATTTTGAAAGGAGAGTTCTGTAATCTGGTATATGTTCCATCCTGTTGAATTTCTACGGACACTTGAAAAGAATGTATGTTGTGATATTGTCGGCTGGAGTGTTTTATAAATGTAAATTAGGTCAAATTGGTTTAAATGTTTTTCAAATCTTGTATATCCTTACTCATTTCCCATCTACTGTTTTATCAGTTACTGAGAGAGCAGTTTTGAAATTCTATCAGTTTTTGTTTATATATTTTGAAGTTTTCTTATATGATGCATACACATTTAGGAGTTAAGTTTTCTTATAATTAACCCCTTTATCACCATGAGATATCCTTTTTTTATTGCTACTTATATTTCTTGTTCTGAAGTCTTTTTCTATTATTAACATAGCCACTCCAACTTTCTTATGCTTGGTGTTTGCAATGGTATATCCTTTTCTACCCTTTTACTCTCAATCTGTATCTGCGTGTATATTAAAAGTGGGTTTCATGTATCATGCCTTTGGTGTGGTTTTTATTTATTTATTTATTTATTTATTTTTGACAGAGAGAAAGAGTGTACAAGCAGGGGAAGCAGCAGGCAGAGGGAGAGGGAGAAGCAGGCTCCCTGCTTAGCAGAGAGCCTGTCGTGGGGCTCGATCCCAGGACCGTGGGATCATGACCCGAGCCGAAGGCAGACGCTTAACTGTCTGAGCCACCCAGGCGCCCCCCTTTGGTGTGGTTTTTAAAAAGTCATAGCCATCCATACCCAAGGCAATCTAGGATTTCTCCTGGGAGTTTTATAGTTTTGTACTTTACCTTTAGGTCTTCATACATTTTAAGTTAATTTTGGTGAAAGGCGTAAGGTCTGTGTCTAAAATATTGGGATTTATTTTGCAAGTGGCTAATGTTACTTTAGAGAAGATTTATTTTTTCAGGTTTATTTTTTTTAACTTTGTTAGATAGATCTAAGGTATTCTTTTCCTTAGACTTTACTTTGTTCTCTAAGACTTGCCTCTTCTTGGCTATCAATAAATGACCCTGGGGTTCCATGACACCTCTCTATTCTGGCTGTTTGGTACTCAAAGTCAGCTGTATGTGAGCTCGGAGAATTTCTCAGCTTACACTTTCCCAGTTGTCCTTTGTCTCTACTCATAGAAATTCATCCTACACATCAGTGGATTTGTATTGAGAATACAAAGAAAGGCAACCCTGTGTGATTTTCTCTGCATCCCTGGGGGAGCATCCCCTCTGCTTAGCTCTCTCCTCTCTGGGACTCTTTTTTGCAACTTCCAGTCCTCTCTGTTGGATCAGTGTTTTATAGCCACTAAATAGAAAACATTTTTAAAAATTATTTTGTTCATTTTTCTAGTTGTTTACTGTGAGAAAGTAAGTCTGTTTCCAATTATTCCATCAGAGTCAGAAGTAGATACTCAGAAATGCCAAGCTTCTGAATGTTAGACAATCTGGGCGTAAAATATTATCTCACTGTGGCTTTATTTTGCATTTCTCTGATTATTAATGACATTTTTTTAAGTGTATTGGTCATCTGTGCTGCTTCCACTCCTATCTTTGGCGTATTTTAAAAATTGGGTTGTCTTTTTTGTCGATTTATATTAATACTTTGAATATTCTGGTACTAATTCCTTGCCAGTTATATCATTGCATAAATTGGTTCCAAATATCTTGTTAATCTTCTTACTTTACAGTGTATTTTGTTTAAAAGAAATTCTATTTTGGTTTAAATGTTGATAACTATGTGAATTTCTATTTTTCTTATTTAATAATTCTTTGGTTTCTTCAAAAGTTTTAGAGTTTAACTTCTCATATTTATGGCTTCAATCCACTTATAATAATTTCTATGTGTGTATGGTGTGATGTATGGAATTAATTTAATTTTTTTTCCTGTAAGTATGTACAATTACATCCATTCCATTTCTTGGGATAATTCTTTTTACTCTATAGGTCTACAGTACTACACTTGTCATATATCAGGTTTCCATATGTACATGGTTCTGTTTCTGAGCTCTGTATTCTTTTTTTTGGTCTGATTGTTTATGTGGATTTGTGCTAAGTCCACATGGTTTTAATTACCAAAGCCTTGATATTTGGTAGAGTAAGACTCAGCACTTTGTTTTGTTCTTTCAAATTTTTTCTTAGCTATTCTTGGACCTTTAAGTTCAGAGAAAAGTACTGTTAAGATTTGGTTTGAATTTGTAAATTAATTATGAAGAATTGGCATCTTTACTGGGTCTATCCAACTAGGAATATGATAATTACCTTCATTTATTTAATTTTCTTTATATCCTTTTTTAATTCTTTATACTTTTCCTAATAAAGGGCATAGGTATCTTTTTATTAGACTTATTTCTATATAAGTTAAAGTTTTTAGTCACTATTTAAATGGGATCTTATCTTTCTATTACATTTTTCTGATGGTTGCATTTGTACAGACATGTATTTGGTATTTTTTGTATGTATCTTGTATCTGCCAACTTTCCTTTATTATTTAATTTGATCTAATATAGCGTCTATGGATCTCTTGAGATTTTTTTATAAGATAATTATATGGTCTACAAATAAGGACAGTCATCTCTCTTCCTTTATAATTTCTATTTATTTTTTTCTTTTTATCTTTTAATCTCACTGTGTAGGACTCTTACTGCATCACTGACTGGAAGCAGAAATAGTTCTATTGTTCCATTATCCAGCATGATGCTTGGTAAATTTTGATAGATACTTTCATCAGATTAAGTAAGTGCCTTCCTAATGAAAGTATTAGGATTTCTTCTCATCTTGAATGACTGCTGGACACTTTAAATGTTTATTCTACACCTATGGAGATGGTTGTGTATTTTTCCTTATATCAGTGTAGTATAATATAGCGTAGATTTTCTGATGATGAAAAGTACCTGCTTCCTGAGTAAACATTACTTGCTCATAATATCTTAAAAAAAAAAAAAAAAGACCTCAGCTTGAATTCACATGTGACCATTTTATTTGTGTTTTTGCACCTGGACCTGTTTTTACTTTATAGTAGAGAGATCATTTTGATTGCAATCTACCTTTCTTTAATGGCTATTGGTTAATTTAGATTTCTATTTTTTCTTGAGTCAATTTTGGTCATTTATATCTTTCCTGAAATTTAGCCATTTCAACCAGGGTTGCAAATGTACTCACATAAAATGATTCTTTGTAATCACTTCATTCTTTATGCTAAATTATGTTTGCCAGAGATAGGCATGTTTACAGTGGTTTGAGGATACATTTGTTTCATGAAAGTGTTATTAGACTCCTAACTCTAGGAAACAAACTGAGGGTTGCTGGAGGGGAGGTGGGAGATGGGGTAATTGGGTGATGGACATTAAGGAGGGCACTTGATATAATGAGCACTGGGTGTTTATGCAACTGATGAATCGCTAAATTCTACCTCTGAAACTAATAATACACTATATGTTAATTAATTGAACTTAAATTAAAAAAAAAAAGCGGTGTTAGAGGGAATTTACCCCCACCCTTTCTCCATAGCACAGCTGCTAAACCCCATGACATCTTCACACAGACTATTGTTAAAATTTCCATCCCATGGAAGCATGGCCTCATGATCTAACCGTAGGGAGGTAAGCATTATTGTCTCCTTCTAACAGATAAAGAATTTGAGGTTCAAGTAGTTTAAGAGAGCTGCACATGTTTAAAAGATATTTAGTGTGAAGTTTGGCTTTCTAAAAAGCCACAGCTCAGGCTCTTTGCATCACTGTGGCCTTTCTCAGTGTGGGGTCTGACATCTATCTGTGGCAGAATCACTTCAGGCATTAGATTCAAAATTCTCATTCCTGGGGCGCCTGGGTGGTTCAGTCATTAAGCATCTGCCCTCGGCTCAGGTCATGATGGAGCCCCGCATCAGGCTCCGTGCTCAGCGGGGAGTCTGCTTCTCCCTCTCCCACTCCCCCTGATTGTGTCCCCTCTCTCATTGTCTCTCTCTCTGTCAAATACATAAATTAAAAAAAAAAAAAATTCTCATTCCTGAGACCCACTTCAGGTATACTGAAGCAGAATCTCTGGGGCCTTGGGACCTGGCAATCTGTACTATAAATAGATTCCATAGATGATTTTTACCCGCCAAATTTTGAGAACCTCTATACCTAGAGTGGCTTTCTTATGAAGTCACTTCACAAAGTAGAATCCTTAACAAGTCATTTACGACTGAATTTCTATCCCTGGTGGCTGGCTTTCCTGGTTCAGGAAATTATAACCAAAGTTCTCATGCACTTACTCCATTTAAAAGAAAAAAAAAGGTACTGCTGACTTCAGTGTAAATATTCAAACAGGGCATGTCTGCAACTGGCCGAGAGCCCAAGATGCACACAGGCACGAAGAAAGGAGCTGCACAAACATGGGGCCATGGAAATAGTAGCAAAGGAAGTGAAGCAAGAAAACGGATGTAAAAACAGGACCGTTGCAGAGCTCTGTATTACAATGAGAAATATTATATGAAAGTTCCAATAAAGAAGTCTTTAAGAGTCCTTCTAGGTTCTTTATCAGCTAAGAGATTTTTCTCTTTTATCTGTGCTTTGGTTTTGGTCTCTCTTTTGCATGTGTTTTCTTTCTGGGTTCTTGGCCACTCTGGCATGTGGGTTTTCTGGAAAAGGATTAAAGAGCAATCTCTCTTCTTCATTCTTTACCTTTATTGACAACTGCCACCCTCTGTGCCCCTTCACTTAGTACTGATTCACTATCTCCTTCATCCACTTACTCGGCAAAGAGACCCTGCGTGCTGGCCACCGTGCTAGGTGCTGCAGGCCTTGCCCCGGCAGAAGGCATAATCTACTGGGGGAAACTTAGAAATCACTACAATCAAAAGTTGAAAACGTTGGGGCGCCTGGGTGGCTCAGTCGTTAAGCGTCTGCCTTCGGCTCAGGTCATGATCCCGGGGTCCTGGGATCGAGCCCCGCGTCGGGCTCCCTGCTCGGCGGGAAGCCTGCTTCTCCCTCTCCCACTCCCCCTGCTTGTGTTCCTGCTCTCGCTATCTCTCTGTCAAATAAATAAATAAAATCTTAAAAAAAAAAAAAAGTTGAAAATGCTACAAAAAAGGTGTCTCTCTGGCTGAGAGCAATGGCATCCTAAAAAGGACTGGAGAGAAGAACAGAAGTGAAGGATTTAGAACACCAGGCTGCATGGATAAAAATCGTGTCTCTACCACTTCCTAGCTGTGTGCCCTTAATCTTTCTGTGCCTCAATTCCTTCATCTGTAAAATGGAAACAGTGGGCTTGGGCAGCTGTTTAGCTCTGAGCCTGGCTTCCCTTATCAGTAAAATACAGAAACTCCAAGAGCACTTCCACATCAGGCAGTGGGGAGTGAGTGCATTCACAGGTGACAAAAGTCTCTGTCTCTCACATAGCAGGCTGGATTAGTATGTTCGTCATCATGATTAGAGGTTTGCCCCTTAGGATAGAGGCACAAAAAAGAAATCTACAGTGATACTGGAATAGGGGGTGGTCTGATCAGACCTTTTTCCCAGAAATTTTGTCCCAGAATTTAATGAAACCATAATAAACAAATATAATAAACAAACAAAATGGTTCTTTTCCTAAAGTGGGAGAGGAAAAATAAAGACGGGGTCTTCCCAGAGGCCAGGAATGTGCACTCATGTCACAGAGTCTACCGAGCATCGGGTTTCAGGTCCTCATGTAGTCCCCTGAGGTGACACAGAGGTGCCATCCCCAGAGCGGGGAAGGTGGCGGTCCCACAGGTCCCACGGGCTCTGGCGCACTCAGTGTTGGGGTCAGTTCTGGGAAGCACACAGAGAGAGGCAGAGACTCAGAGACTCCCCAGCTGTCTCAGAGGACAGCACCTGGCTGGTGAGGAGATTGGAAGCTATTTCACAAGAGAGGCAGTGAGGGAACGGGATGTTGGACTGAGAGGGGAGGTTGACCGTAGAGGCTGGTACTAGGGACATGTTGGCTGCCCTAAACTCGGGAAAGGCTGTAGTGGGAAAGAGGGAGTAGACTGGTCTGTGTGGTTCCAAGGGATGGGAAATAAACTGATAGGTGAAAACAACATGTTTTGTTTTTCCAGCTGTTTTTTTTTTTAAGTTTTTATTTTTTTTAAAAAGATTTTATTTATTTATTTGAGAGAGAGAATGAGAGACAGAGAGCACGAGAGGGAAGAGGGTCAGAGGGAGAAGCAGACCCCCTGCTGAGCAGGGAGCCTGATGTGGGACTCGATCCTGGGACTCCAGGATCATGACCTGAGCCGAAGGCAGTCGCTTAACCAACTGAGCCACCCAGGCACCCTTAAGTTTTTATTTTAATTCCTGTTAGTTAACGTACAGTGTAATATTAGTTTCAGGTGTACAATATAGTAATTCAACACCTCCATACAATAGCCAGTGCTCATCACAAGTGCACTCCTTAATCCCCATCACCTGTTTAACCTATCCCCCTACCAACCTCCCCAATGGTAACCATCAGTTTGTTCTCTATAGTTAAGAGTCTGTTTCTTGCTTTGGCTCTCTCTTTCTCTTATTTTTTCCCTTTGCTTATTTTGTTTCTTAAATCCCACATACGAGCAAAATCATATGGTATTTGTCTTTCTCTGACTATTTCGCTTAGCATTATGCTGTCTAGCTCCATCCATGTCATTGCAAATGGAAGATTTCATTCTTTTTTTAAGGCTGAGTAATATTCCATTGTGTGTGTGTGTGTGTGTGTGTGTGTGTGTGTGTATCCATTCATCAGTCGATGGACACCTGGGCTGCTTCCATGTCTTGGCTATCGTAAATCATGCTGCTATAAACCTAGGGATGCATGTATCACTTTGAATTAGTGTTCTTGTATTCTCTGGGTAAATAGTCAAGAGTGCAATTGCTGGGTCATAGGGTAGTTCTATTTTTAACTTTTTGTGGCTGCACCGGTTTGCATTCCCACCAACAGTTCCTTTTTCTCCACATTCTTGCCAACACCTGTTGCTCCCTGTGTTGTTGATGTCAACTCAGTTTTTAAAGGGTAACAATATGGTCTGCTTTTATTGAGCACATTCAGTATGTCAGAAACCGTCCTCAATGCTTTACCGAAATTCTTTCATTTAATGTTATAACAACCCAATGGATTAGATACTGTTGTATCCACATTTTACAGATGAGCAAATTGAAACAGAAGTATGAGGCAGCTTACTCAAGTCACATGGGAAATGTATGGCAGAGCAGAGCCTGGAACTCTCCCTTAGGAATTCTGCACCACTGCCTCTGCACAAGCTGCACCAAGCTGGGATGAGAGGACTCAGCAGGGCCCAAAATGTCCCTCCAGCTGTCACCAAGTTCCTCCATGGGTCATTCGACCTTATTTCTAAAGTGAGGACTTCTTGACCTAGGTCAGTTGTCCCTATTAAATTTAAAATGTGCCTGTTAGAGTTTCCATGACACACTGTTCATTACACTTAAGAATATTTACCAAACTTGCATTGTTATTTTTTTTTTACTGTCTTACTAGGCTCCAAGCTGTCTTGTTCATCATCATATCTTAGTGCCTAGGCTGCGCCTGGCTCAGAACATGGGCTCAGTAAGTATACTAGTCATGATTATCCAGAAAATAGAACCAGTAGGGGTGTGTGGGTAAGACAGACACACACACACACAGAGAAAGAGAGAGAGAGAGAGGAGAGACTTTAAGAAATTATGTATGAATAAGCATACAGTTGTGAAGGCTGACAAGTTCAAAATCTGCAGTTCAGCTTGGCAGGTTGGAAACCAGGGAAGAGCTGATGTTGTAGTCCAAAGGCAGCCTGGAGGCAGAGTCCCTTCTTCCTCAGAGGAGCTCCTTCAGGCCTTCAGCTGATTAGATAAGGCCCACCATGTTATGAAGGATAATCTGCTTTACCCAAAGTCTACTGATTTATGTGTTAATCACATCCTAAAAATACCTTCTCAGAAACACATAGACTGATGTTTAGCCAAACATCTGGCATCGTAGCCTAGCCAAGTTGACACGCAGAGTTAATCTGCACAGTGATCATAACTACTTTTTGAATAAATGGATAGTAAGTTACCCAATACTGGAGATGTTCCAGTTAAAACTGGGCTGAGATGTTGTAAATGCCATTCAAATTTCTGAATGAACTAGATTAATTTTTTTTTAAAGATTTTATTTATTTATTTGAGAGAGAAAGAGAGAAACAGCATGAGAGGGGAGAGGGTCAGAGGGAGAAGAAGGCTCCCTGCTGAGCCGGGAGCCCGATGTGGGACTCGATCCCAGGACTCCGGGATCATGACCTGAGCCAAAGGCAGTCGCTCAACCAACTGAGCCAGCCAGGTGCCCGAACTAGATTAATTTTAAGATGTCTTTATTTTCTGTACTTCATGAGTTTAAGAATGGCATATCTCACCAGAGAAGTTTTAGAACAGGAGGAAATAATTTTAATTTTAGCATGATTCCAATGGTAGCAAACTATCCCTTTAGCTTCCATACAATGTGTTGATTGTTGTGCATGAAATCCATGACAATTTTGATTTTTTTTCTTTAACTGAATGAAGTATTATCTAAACTTTTTTTTAATTGAGTGTATACCCAAGTACAGGTGCTATTGTAAACAAAACAGACAATAATCCCTGCCTTTGGAGAGTTGATATTGCAGGGGGAGGATGAGGAGTAAACCATAGAGAATGGCGGATGATGACCAAGTACTACAGAGAGAAATAAAGCAGGGAAGGAAGTAGGAAGCACTGAGGCCAAGGTGCATGCAGGAGAATGCCATGTTCAATGGGAGGTCAGAGAAGGCCTCATTAGGAGGTAAAGTTTGAAGGAAAAGCTAAAAGTGTAGGATCTAGAGCAAGCCACAAACATATTTGGGAGTAGAAAAAAGATTTCAGGCAGAGAAAATAGCAGGTGCAAAGGCCCTGAGGTAAGTTTGTCATGCTTGATCAAGAATAACCAGGAGGCTGGGAGCCTGAGTGTCTCAGTCGGTTGAGCATCTGACTCTTGGTTTTGGCTCAGGTCATGATCTCATGGGTCGTGGGATCGAGCTCCACATCAGGCTCTGTGCTCAGCAGGGAGTCTGCTTGAAGATGCTCTCCCTTTACCCCTCCCCCACTCACACTGCCTCTCTCTTTTTAATAAATAAATAAATCTTAAAAAAAAAAAAAAAAAAAAGAATAACCAGGAGGCTACTGTGGTTGAGGAGTGGAAAGTAGGAGATGCCAAAGCCAGAGGGGTCACAAGGGTTTGAGGGTATAGGGCCTGATGGGGTTATATGCAGGTTATGGGGTTTTTGCTTTGACTCAGGGAGAAATGGGAGTCACTGGAGGGTCCTGAGCAGAGGAGGACATGATCTGATTCACATTCTTAAAGGACCACTCTGGCAGTAATGTGGAGAATATGGCTGGAAGCCATATATATGCCAGGTCTATCCAAACTATTACATAAATTCCCAACTCCTAGCTCCCTACCAGAACCACCCCTTCCATTTTATATGGTGTGGTTTTCTTTTGTCTTGTTTTAAACAAGTTTACCAAGGTAAAATTGACATAAAATACACCAATGTAAAGTATACAAACCTTTTGACATGTATCTATACCTTTGAAACTTTCTCCATATTCAAGACAGTGAGATATCCATTACTCCCACAGGTTCTCATATGGTGTGTTTTTATTTTACTCATTGCATCACCCAGGTGCTCTTTTAAAAGTGGGATGGAGTGCATGGGGTATGGATTAAAGGCAGTGGGTGTTTGTTCTATATTCTTGGCAAGAACCTGGACACCATCCCACATGACTGTGATGGTGGGTTTCCTTCCTCCTGTACGTACTTTAGGAATATCTGGAAAGGCATTTGCAGGGCCAATTTCAACTGTTTCAAAACTTCTATTGCATTTTGCAAGGTGCGGCCACAGTTGTGAGCAGAGAGAGTGACACTTTTGTTATGTGGCAAGTATTTCTTGCCAAAACTGTTTGAACGAAGCACACCTAGCCTTTTGTAGCTATTTTGGTCCTGCTATAGGGAAAGTCAGCTATTTGGTTTGGAAATGCCTAGATTTCTGGCAGACAAATATAAGCCGGATAAATTGGATGAAAAGATGTGGCAGAGAGAGGAACATTTGCCCCTTGAGGAATAAAAACATTCCAACTTCTACATCCTTACCCTTGGCTAAGTTCTGCCCTTGAAGCTAATTAAGAAATATGGACGTGTTGTTTTTTACCTCCTTAATTCTACCTTTGATTCTCCTCCCTCCTTACCCCTCATCCCTGAGGAGCAATGTATTTTCTTACTAGGTGAGGGGAAATTCCTGAAGAACTTCATAATATGCCTTGCCAGGATTATCCACCACACCTTGGAATTTCCTGCCACCCCGCACACTGCCTCTCCACGTTCTTTCTTACCCCTGCCAGATAATGGCTTTTTCTCCCCTTACTCTGCACTGAGTCCACAAGACTCTCATGACTTCCATGATTACCCACAGAGCTAAACAAGAGTCAATTTCTCAAGTCCAGATCCACCTACCTATCTCTGTAATTATTTGTAAATTTTTTGTTCAGTAATTATTTATAGAGCATCTCCTGTATCAGGCAGGGTCCCAGGAGAAAACACAGGGCATGTACAAACTAAGTGATCTGAGAAGAATTTAACATAGCGGTGACATTCAAAATTTGAGCCAGTGAGTATAGGGAACCTAGGAGAAATGAGCATAGAATCCTGGCTCCAGTGACAACAGGATTCATTACCTACCCTAGGCTTAAAGGGGCAAGGGGGAGAGTTAGTAGAACCCAAGAGGGACAGGGAGAGGGGGAGACACACTAGAAGGGAACCTTGGCCTCCAGTCAAGGGATGACGCCAGACTACACCATCCTGGCCGGGAAGTAGCCTGGGGAGGAAACATCCTGACCTGTCTCTCCTCCTTCTCTTCTTCTAATCTTCTGCCATGTTCACTCTTAATAAAATTCATGTAGAAATAGGGCAAAAGTCTACTGATACCACTCATACAAGTGGGCCTTCCTGGGGACAGAGCCTGGTAGAGAGTGGATCTGGAGGGCAAACTCCTGCACACCTGCTTTGTGACAAACAAAATATACAGAACTGCTTACCGAACAAATATAGTTATAGGGAACATCAAACACAAGTGGTGGAAAATTGAATTGCTTTATTCCCACAAAGTTGCTCTTCTCCTTCTATTACCAATATTGTTGCCAC
The DNA here is from genome assembly GCF_054177405.1 of Leptonychotes weddellii. Taxonomy (NCBI): domain Eukaryota; kingdom Metazoa; phylum Chordata; class Mammalia; order Carnivora; family Phocidae; genus Leptonychotes; species Leptonychotes weddellii. The sequence goes on from NC_138372.1 coordinate 41,102,703, forward strand.
CATCTGCAGGATCACTCAAATCAGAAATGCGCAAGATCTGGGCTTCATTCTGTACTCTCCCTCTCTCGTGCTTCTGCCCTTCTGCCCTTGGTGATGTCACCGAAAACTGCTATTTTACCCCTAAAATGTTAAAAACCCATATTCTCCTCTATATCCCTACTATCGTTGCCCCCAAACAGCCTGTGCATCTTTTATCTTGTTTATTACATAAGCAACCTACCACTCTCTGCATCATCCCCCACATTGCCACCACAGTGACTTTTCAAAAACATCATTCTTTTTACTTATTGATCTTGTCTCTCGCACTGCAATATATGCTCCACCTGGGTAGGAGTTATGTTTTTTGTTTACTACTGTATTCTCAGCGTGTACATATGGCATTGGGTGGACACTGAAATATTTGCTGAATTTGAATATGCCATGCCACTCCTCTGCCTAAAATCCCAGTGACTCCCATTGCATATGGGGTTATATAGTCATTATTAGTATTACCAACTATTATTTATTGAGTACAGTGACATGGTTAATGCTTGCAACTATGAAGTAGGTACTATCATTATCTCTAGTTTATATTTGAGAAGACTGAGGTCAGAGGGATTCACGTGGTTGAATAAGAGAAAAACTCAAAGGACCCAGAGGAGAGCAGACCCATCAGATGGAAAAAGCCTGAATCTCTGAGTCACTGTGTGGAGGGCTACCCCCAAACTCTTGTACGAAATGGTTGTGTGAGAAAGAAATGTGCCTACTGTACTGAATCTCTCATATTTGAGTACTGATTTTTATAACTACTACTCAAGATGAATTTAAGTGTCAAAAATCTATAAGGAAAATAACACTAAGAAAGATAGCCAACAAAACCAGCATATAGGAGTTAATTTTCTTTGGTTTAAATAAAAATAACTCAGAGGGGTTAATAAGATTTCCGAAGGGTTAAAAGAAGAAATTATATTCATATAAATAATAAAAAATTATAAAAAAAGAAAATTAGGAAGATATGCAAGGTAGGATATGAAAAAAATTTGAAATTCCAACATGGAAAAAGATAGCTATTGATCCATTAATCTACTCAAGGACACCTTGGCTGCTTCCAAGTTTGGGCACTTACGAATAAAGCTGCTCTGAGCATCATGTGCAGGTTTTTGTGCGGACATAAGTTTTCAACCCTCCTGGGTAAAAACCAAGGAGTGCAATTATTGGATCATATAGTAAGAATGGGCTTAGTTTTGTAAGGTATTGCCAAAATGTCTTCCAAATGTCTGTGACACTGCATTTCTACCAGCAGCGGACGAGATTGCCTGTTGTTCCATGTCCTTGTCAGTGTTTGGTATTGTCAGTGTTCAAGATTTTGGCTGTTCTAATAGGGGTGTAGTGTATCTCATTGTTGGTTTAATTTACATTTCCCTGATGACATATGATGTGGAGTATCTTTTCATAAGCTTATTTCGCATCTGTACATCTTCCTTAGTGAGATGTCTGTTCAAGTGTTTGGCCCATCTTTAAATTGAGGTGTTCTGTTTTCTTATTGTTGAATATTTAGAGTTCTTGGTATATTATGGATAACCATCCTTTGTCAGATGGGTATTTTACAAATATTTTCTCTGTCTGTGGCTTGTCTTCTCACTCTCTTGCCAATGTCTTTTGCAGAGCAGAAGTTTCTAATTTTAGTGAAGTACAGTTTATTATTTCTATTAAAAAACAAAATTCAACTCAGTAAGTTTTAAAAATCTTATTGACTTCATTCAATGATTTATGATTCAGGTGGCATCCAACCTAGCAGATAGAAAGAAACTCTAAGGTACAAAATGAAAGACTTTTATAGGCAGAAGCAAGCGGGAAGAAAGAACTTTTATTAGGCAAAACAGTGGATCGTTTGGGTGCCTGAGTGGCTCAGTCCATTAAGTGTCCAACTCTTGATTTCGGCTCAGGTCATGATCTCAGGGTCATGGGATGGAGCCCGGCATTGGGCTCTATGCTCAGCAGGGAGCCTGCTTGAGATTGTCTCCCCCTTCCCTCCCCCTCCCCCAGCACTCACAGGCTCTCTCTCTCTCTCAAATAAATAAATAAAGATTTATTAAAAAACAAAACAAAACGGTGGATTGTTTATTGCAGGATTACTTTTCTTTAAGGGCTGGCAGGGGTCTATCAAGAAGATCACTCATCAGCTGATTCTTTTTTTTTTTTTTAAAGATTTTATTTATTTATTTGACAGAGAGAGACACAGCGAGAGAGGGAACACAAGCAGGGGGAGTGGGAGAGGGAGAAGCAGGCTCCCCGCTGAGCACAGAGCCCGATGCGGGCTCGATCCCAGGACCCTGGGATCATGACCTGAGCTGAAGGCAGACGCTTAACAACTGAGCCACCCAGGCACCCCCATCAGCTAATTCTTGATGGACTAGTTTAAGATTCCATTTCTGGGAGAGCTGATACTGTTTCAATCTTGGTTTGCTAATGTGGGGCTTAGCAGAAGTCCTTTTGGGGCCTGTTGTCTTGGCTTTAATAAATCTTTCACAGATCATGCATTTGGTGTTGTATCTAAATATAGTTATTGAAGAAATCAATGAGGGAGACAAACCATGAGAGACTCTGGACTCCGGGAAATAAACTGAGGGTTCCAAAGGAGAAGGGGTTGGGGGGATGGGGTGGCTGAGTGATGGATATTAAGGAGGGCACATGTTGTGATGAGCACTGGGTATTATACGCAACTAATGAATTGTTGAACACTACATCAAAAACTAATGATGTACTATATGTTGGCTAACTGAACATAATAAAAAAAATTAAAAAAAAATAAAACAAATATAGCTATTGAAATTGCTTTATAAATCCTCACTAGGGTGAAACGCTTCTTTGGACACATTGAATATAGTGATGACAAGTACACTAGGAATATAGTTCACAATATAAATATGTGAAACTTAGAAACCTGCTTGATAAATTGGCAAGTCTTCAATATAGCCTATATATGTCCTACAGAAGTATATATGTCCCATAAAAGTCCTAAAAGACAACGCTAAAACAAATGCTGCAGAAAAACATTTAAGATATGTTGGAGGAAAAATTTCCACCAAGACATAAGTCTCATGCTTAAAAGTGAGCTCTGGTGTTAGTACCATAAACACAAGTATGTCCATATCTAGGTGTATCAGAGCTAAAGGAAAAATCTTTCCAGCTAACAGAGTAAAAATAAAAATTCACCTACAGAAATGGCAATCATTCTGATGGCAGACTTCTCATCAGCAACAAAGAACAAAGACAATAGAGTACTCGTGTCAACATGCTAGGGGAAAAGAATAGTCTTGGAAGTAAGCTATACATAAAATACAGAACTACTGTCCAAAAGTAAGGAGGAAAACAGAATTTCAGGCATACGAAGACGAAGGCCCTTACTGAAAGAAGCAGTAAAAAATATAGTTGAACAAGATGAAAAGGTTTATTCTAGAATAAATGCAAAAATAATATAACACAGGGTGCTGGGTGGCTCAGTCGGTTAAGCGTCTGCCTTCAGCTCAGGTCATGATCCCAGGGTCCTGGGATCGAGCCCCGCATCGGGCTCCCTGCTCAGCGGGGAGCCTGCTTCTCCCTCTGCCCCTCACCCCACTTGTGCTCTCTCTCTCCCTCTCTCAAACAAATAAATAAATAAAATCTAAAAAAAAAAAAAGAACAGTATATCAAGATTGGCAAGATATTTTTTGGAAAAAACAAGAACAAAACAACAGCGGACACAAAAGCAGTCCTGAATTACTGGAGAAATATCACAAAGTTGGCAGTTATCTCAAAACTAATCTGAAATATATTATGATACTGATTGAAATTTCCATAGCTTTTTGAAAATGACAAGATGACTATATAATCTAAATGGAAGCACGAAAGTGGAGGACAGCCAAGATCATTTGAAGAAGAAGAAGATTGTGCTTGTCCTACCAGTTATTAAGACCTATTTTAAAGCTGTGGTCATTAAAATAGTGTAGCATAAAATAGTGTAGCATATGCCCAGGAATAGACATGCATGGCCATGGAACGCATGAGAAAGCTCAGAAGCAGATAGAATAATTGATGCAACCACATATGTAACACAGATGGGGTTTCATATCAGTGGAGAAAGAATGTTAGTATATGAATATTTTTAAAATCTTTGTAATAAGTTTTTGTCTTTAAAATCTTTGTAATAAGTTTTTGTCTGTTATGCTTTTCTTTGTATATACATTTGATCTTGGAGAAACATAATAGGAAGTCTGAGTCTTGTCATAGACCCAGCTGTCCTTTCTTACCAATATTTAATAATAATCTGGGGCGCCTGGGTGGCTCAGTTGGTTAAGCAACTGCCTTCGGCTCAGGTCATGATCCTGGAGTCCCTGGATCAAGTCCCGCATCGGGCTCCCTGCTCGGCGGGGAGTCTGCTTCTCTCTCTGACCCTAACCCCTCTCATGTACTCTCTCTCATTCTCGCTCTCTCAAATAAATAAATAAATCTTTAAAACAAAAAAATAAAAAAACAAAAAAAACAATAATCTGACACTGATTTCTGCTTTTCTCATTCCTTGTTTCAGCTCGCAGTTGATTGGGAACTCAGAAACAGGGGAGAAGGAAACTGATTAAGTACCAATTAAAATCTTAGCTGCAAAATGGGGATAATGGTGTAAGTACTTCAATGAGTGCTGTGAGATTTAAATGAGTTAATACAGGCTAAATGCTGAGAGCAGTCTTGGCTTAATAAATGTTAGCTATCAGAATTATCACACCACTTTCCCTTGCTTGACAAACTACTTTGTTGTAGGTGCAGAGGGTCCTGGTCAGATTGCAAGGACCTCAGTCATTTCGCCACTTAAAAATGATTTAGAATAAGATGTAAATTCTAATGTAACCCATGTTTTTTCCCACCACCAAATTTACATATTTCGAGACAGGTTGCTGGGACCATCTCACCATAATGTATATGGACAGTATAACAAAGTGCACAGCTGGGACCCTGCGCTCATTATGGCCAACAAGTTTCTTTCCTTAGTGCCCTGCACCAATTTGCCATACACATGAAACTCTAAATAAATACTCTCCATCCATACATAGTGTGTAGACCATCAAATAAAATTTCCTTCCCCCATTTGTCACTTCACTGAGCTACATATATTATATGTATATTTTGATGCTGTTGAAAATAATTTTCAGGGACGCCTGGGTGGCTCAGTCAGTTGGGTATCTGCCTTCGGCTCAGGTCATGATCCCAGCATCCTGGGATTGTGCCCCGCATCGGGCTCTGTGCTCAGCGGGGAGCCTGCTTCTCCCTCTCCCTCTGCCTGCCTGCCTGCCTACTTGTGATCTCTCTCTCTTTCAAATAAATAAGTACAATCTTTAAAAAAAAACAAGAAAAAGAAAATAATTTTCATTATTCCACTTACCACGTTATTTCATTTGACATCACTAGGCATAATGAAGTAACTGAAGCCTTCTGAGGAATCAATGGGAAGAAATTACTTTGACTCTGCCTTTCTCACTGAAGGTCGGGATTGTTATGACGGTATCTATTAACTATCATCCTGATGCCTGGGAACAAGTCGAAGCTTGAGAGCATTATTTAAGTTGACTTACAGTTCATTGCACTAGATTTTACATACTATATGGTGCTTTGTTTCCTTAGTAACATCAATGCTTTGTGTTTTTCAAAAGTAACATATTCAGTATTCCTTAGGGGACCGTCTTCTTGGACAGTTTGTTCTCAACAAGTGAATTGATTGGAAATCGATCACAGGGTATATCCAGTTACGTATATTTTTGAATGTCTGATATGTCCATGAAAGAGGTTACAAAGATACATCAAGCACAGTCTTTGACCTTGGGTGTCACAAAAATCTCAGTGAAAGAAAAACAGAAATACATTGCAGGGATACAATTAATCCAGAGGAGAAAATGATCCCGTTTTCAAGAGATATCAGCAAGGCTTTGCAGGGATTTCTGACATGATGACAGGGTTTTAAAGGGTGAATAGAAGTTCATTAAGCAGACTGAGTAAAAAGAGATATATTCAGTAGTATTGAATTATGAAATAATACACTGTTTCTGAAAATTAAGTGTTCACAAATTCACTATACTGACCATAAATACCTCTATGTATATTAAAAATATAAATATTTCCCTTTATCTTTAAAGCTAACAGAGTAAAAATAAAAATTTACCTACAGAAATGGCAATCATTCTGATGGCAGACTTCTCATCAAAAACATTGTACTCGTTAACTTGCTTGCATAAAAAATTAGCCAAAATTCAGTGGCTAAAAACAAGAGTCATTTATTATTGCTTTTGTCTCTGCAAGTCTATTGGAAGTCTGCTGACAACCCTCTGGGTTCAGGCAGGGCAGTTCTGCTCTATGTGTCTCTCATCCTCCTTCTGTGACCAGTGGGCCGCCTGAACTTGTCCTTCTCATTGTAATGGCAGGCATGTAAGAGGGCAAGTGGGAACACTAATCTTTTTCAAACCTAGGTTCAGCACTGGTATACTCTCATTTCCAGCATTTGTCATTGTCCTAGGCAGGTTACATGGCAAATCTCAAGTCGAGGGGCAGGGAAGTATACTCCACCCCTGATGCAGCCATCCCAAGGACGTGCATGCTGGGATGGGTGAAGAATCAGGGCTATTAATAGAACCTACTTGATACTTCCAGCAGGGATTTGCCCCAGCTTACAACAAAAAGCCTGGAAGGGGGTCTGTTACAAAAAGACCCATCTATGAGAGACCATTTACAATAAAACCCCAGGAAACTGTTCTAATCAGGCGTGGCATGAGGTCTGAGAGTCCTGACGGTCAAAAGGAAAAAGAAACAAGAAAAGGAAAATTTTCTTTGCAAAAAGGCAAAGAAAACGAGATGTCTGAGAAAAGGAAGAACAGCAAGTTGCAAGGAAAATGAAATACATACACGTATATCTAATTCACCAACATATTTACTCTATGTGCGTGCATTCCCATACATTCTATGAGGTTAGAAAATGGGCTCTTACGTATCACATGATAAATTCTTCACCTAAGTAATCTGTATGTTACCATTATTCATTCTCTCCCCCTCCCCATATACTGTGTAACCTTTGTGTTTAACGTCCTTTTTAACTAAGGGAATGGACCATCCCATTTTACCTCCAAGGAATATCCTATTTTTTCAGCCAAGAAAGACCAGACAAAGATAACCAGGCAGATTTTTTTCCATCTGTATCTAGTGTCTGACTAGACGACAAAGAAGTCTGATACTTTAGCCAACTTGTCTGCCAACATTTCACTTGCTTTGCTTGCTATTAGTTGCCAGGTTGAAAAGTAAAAGCAAAACAAAACAGTCTTCTCCAAAATCTGGACCTTTTATTTCCCCACTTAATAAATATTTGAATCTATCTGTTGCCTCACATCCTGTGTGAGTTGGTAGGAGAACCAGTTTGGCTGTTTTATACAGAAACAAATCTTTAGATGTGTGCCTTTAGGCGAATGTCTGCAACAGTGGGAATGCCTCATATCTATACACTGTGTTTAACTTTCTCAGACAAGTGGCAACAAGATTTTGGGTCTGGCAACACCGTATGATTGTATTCTCCTTACTAACTCTGTGTGAGCCTGAAACACCAGTTAATATATTTGAATCTCAATTTCTTCATTTGTAAAATAATGACAATCGTTATCTACCTCAAAGCATAGTTACGAGGATTAACACTGAGATAGCGTGTGCACACCAGGACCAGGGTCCTAGCACATATTAGGTATCCAGTAGATGTTGGACCCCTTTCTCCTATGATGGTAGGGGGACTATGCCTTCTTCACTCACTAAGCACATGTTATACAATGTATCAAGCAGATTCAGTTAAACAAATAAGAAAACTGAGCTATAAAATAATCAAGTGTGTTTCCAGCAGTCACACAGAAGGAAACAAGAAACCACATTTCCTGGGTCTCCATCCCTGGTGTATTCTGTTGCTATACTCTTTATTTATGCCCCTGATCATCCATTACTTATTTGCCCCCACTGTATACTCAACACTCTGCTAGGCACTGTACATTAAAATAAGTAAAAAAGACGTGCCCTCAACCAGCTTACAGCCTAGAGGGGTACAAAGAGAGAAAACCAATGATATTACCTTATGAGAGCTGATGAAAGGATTTGGTCAAAGATCAAAGAGAAAAGAATTCAAGTGATGTTGACAAAATAACTGTTCTTTCCTTCCTCGACTCTCCCGTAAACTCCATTTTATCATTCAGTCTCAGTGCAGACTCATACCCATACTAGTTACTTATATCCCCACTCAGGCCCCTTCTCTGAGCTCCAAACACACATATCCACCTTCCACCTTTCTGATGTCTCAAAGCCCTTGAAATTCACACCAAAAAGCCAATCTGTGATCTCTCCCTGTATCCCCTTCCTGGGCTCCCTAGCTCAGTGAGTTCACCCCCACCTATCCAGGCATGCAGGTCGGAAACCCAGGAGCCATCTCGGACATGGTCCCTCCCCCTTGCCCCCACATCGTGCCCATCCTACGAGTTCTATCATTTCCACCTCTCATTTGCTCTTCGATCAACCCATTCTCTTTCCACTCACACTGCTACCAACGGTCCCGCTATCTTTATTTCTTGTTTGAACTACTGTTATAACTTTGCTGTTATTACACTGATATCCAATCTTATCCTGATCTGCTCTGCACACTGCAGTCTGAAAAATCTTCTGGAAACAGAAATTCAATACATCACCTCCCTTTTTAGAACCTTTGCGTGTCTTCCCACGTGTGTCACCTATGGACTTGATTCCGTATCACAGCCCATGAGGCCCTGTGTGATCTGGCCTTCTCCAAACTTCCCAGCCACACCCTCCCACAGTTACTGTTCCACTCTTCTCACTTTAGCTCTGCTGTTCATCTTTCTGTTTGCTACTTCTTATTAAAATGATGTTACCGCGTTATTCATCTTGGGAACAAGTTTCAGTGAAAAGTGAAAAGTAAGCCTTTCTGTCTCCCCTCCCATCCAGGTATTCTCCCTTTGGCTCCTCAGAAGCTCATTCAGTTTGGGTGGCTCAGGGCGCCTGTGTGGGTACTGGGGGTGACTCAACCTGGAAAGCTAAATGGAGTGTGCACCTCATGCTGCATTTGGCTACAGAGAGGCAGGTGGTAGGCAGAGGTTTGTGATAGTAACATCCAGTTCCTTCTTTTTAAGGAGGAAGGCCTTAACCAGCTAAGCCTAATGGCACAATTTCTGCTTGGGGCTAGTCTCAACTCCTCATGTACTACATCATCCAAACTCTCTGGATCTCTTCCTGAGTCTTTCCTGAATCGTGGACCTAAGACAGCTTCATGCTGAGGTACTGATTATCTGTAACAGGGCTCTTTATGCTATTTTACATAAAATCTGTACCCTTTGTTCATGCTGTTTTTAGTATTTGTTTCAAACACTGAACTGATAAGGAGGCTTTGCTTGCTTCCAAGATGTGAACAGGGGAGAGGCAGACAGAAAGTTACTAACTAGCAAGGCTTGATTCTGAGTGCAGAATCCAACTGCCTTTTGGAAGTCTGTGTACTCAAGGCCATTAGCCTCGTTATTTTTCTTTGAGGGATTAGTGTGTGGTTTTCTGTCTCCCTGTCTTTTTGTATGTCAGGAGGAAGCATTTTAAGACTCCTTGAGTTAGGAAGGGTAAATTCCTGGATGAGGTCCAAGATCAAACAGACTCCCCCATTGGGGAGATACCTGCTCAAGATTAAATTTCCCATGCAGCAGCATGAACCATCCTCCTGGTTGCCCCGGTTCACCATTTTATTGTTTAACCAGTTCATGCTGACAGTCTTGGGGGTTACAGCTCTGTCTGACAGCCAAGTGCATATTATTTCCATCATAGTACATTCCATTCTATTCTCTAGGAGGAATGTTTTAAGTGATGCCAAGTGAGAATTTACTAATTATGTTTCTCCCTGAATCTGTCATTATTTTAAGGATTGTTTTTTTTTATTCCAGCTAGCAAATTTGGTATCTCCTATTTTCTGCCTTTCCAAATATTACAGGATCTCCGCGATCTAGTTCCTTTTGTACAGCTAAATAGGGTTTCTCTGCTATTTTGAAATTTCACAGCCTTTGCAGTTTATTTTTATGTTACATTGTTCCAAAAAGCAGTTAGTGTCACTTAATAACAACCATATAATTGTCTAGCTTCCTGGACGGTTGTTTTGGAAGTGTCAATAGTTTCTTTTCATTTAATAATGTCACAGAATAATAATGACTTCCTTGGATGCAGGAAATAGCCCTTTCCTTTTATTGAATCCTCAGGTTATATCCAAAAACCTGGGCATGGAGCTGGTGTTTTATAAATGTTTATTGCTTGTTCTCACTTCAAGTGGAAAAATACCCATCAAGTCAGAGGCCAAAAACATGCAAAGTAACACAAGTTGGAAGGAGGCAGAGTGGTTTGTGGTAAGCAGTCGTGTCTACAAAATGTACAGAGGGGTTAAGAACATGGATTTTAGAGCCATACAGACCCAAGTGCAAATCCTGGTTTTGCTACTGGATAATTATGTGACGCAGGTAAGTTAATAACATTTCTAAGCCCTTGTCTCTCATCTGTAAAATGCAGAGAATATCCATCTTATTATAGATTGTTGCAAAAACTGAAGGAGAAAATGCATGGACGTCTAGGCACAATACCTAGTTCATAGTAAATACTCAACAAAGGATATATATACACTGTTAATTATTAGTAGCAGGAGTGCCATTCGTAGTGTTTTTTTTTTGTTGTTGTTGTTTTTTAAAGATTTTATTTATTTGACAGAGAGAGACCCAGCGAAAGAGGGAACACAAGCAGGGGGAGTAGGAGAGGGAGAAGCAGGCTTCCCGCTGAGCAGGAGTCCAACGTGGGGCTCGATCCCAGAACCCTGGGATCATGACCTGAGCTGAAGGCAGATGCTTAACGACTGAGCCACCCAGGTGCCCCTCATTCATAGTGTTAAGGTCAATACTGAAAGAGCATTGTCTTTGGCATCAAGGTCTAATTATGACAGTTATTAGTTATGTGGTCCGGGTCAGGTAAGATCCTCTGGGAAGCAGATGACAAGACAGAATGTATGGGAATGCTTTATGCTGGGGAGAATGCTACAAAGGATAAAGATGGAGGGAATAGGAGAGGGTAGGTGAGGCAAGTATGACCCTATGAAAGGAGAGTGGGAAGGCAGGAGCATCTGGTAGGAAGAATCTCTGCAGATCTGAGTACAGTTCTGAGGAAACCCTGATCTGGTCAACGCAGAGTCTTAGAGCAGAAGTTGGAGGAACCTCACATTGGGCAGGAGGACACAGGCTCTAGTGGCATTGCTAGATGCCTAGAGACCTAGCCTGGCACCAGCCTGGGTAGAGGGCAGCCTCAGTGCCAATGTCAGTGTCCATCTGAAGATGCAGCAGCACCATCATCTGTGCTATGCAGAGCAGGTTTTCTGTAACAGAGATCTGGACAATGCACCTCCATGCCCCTGCTCGGTCTCAGACTCACTAGTCCACTTGTTAGAGTCAGCTGGTCATCTGTGACATGAAGAACACCATGAATACTCCTGGAGATAGTGCAAGATTTCACGGAGATGATTTACGTGGAGGATCTAGACCATAGTCTAGTGTTCAGAAAAGGTCCATTCTTTTCCTTTTGCCCTATTTTTATCTTCTGTCTTTGACTTCCCATCCCTTAAAGATAGACTCCCAATCTTTTCTGACTCCTTCTAAGCATCAGGGCTGCAGCTAGTTGCTCCACATTTTAAAATCCTTCCTTTTGTCTCAGTCATCCAATCTATGGCAAAATATCGTAGAATTAAATTATCCAGATAATGACTCTGGCCATTTTTGTTCCTTTATCTAGATAAAAACAGTCTCCAAAGGGAAAAAAAAAAAAAGAACAGAGAAATGAAAAGCAATTCATATTTAGCATTAGGTTTCTTTTTCCTTGAGGGAATAAAGTTTGCTTTTCTTTGAGATTAAATACTTTATGGGAACACTATGTCTTGAATGCTTCATCCTATTCAAGTCATTGGGGCTTTCAAGAACTAGAATTATTTAGATCAGAGAAGATGGGCTGAGTGGGGAAGATTGCTATCTTGAGACTATTGGAGTTCTCAGAAAGAAACCCTTCTGAATCCTAGCCCACCAATACACCACACAAAAGGGCAGAGGTTGAAATAATTATACATTGCACAGAGAAGTTGAAAAACATAAAACATCAATAATGGAGTCCTACAGAGGAGTTTTTTATAAGCTGTGGCAAGGAGAGATATAAATACACATAGTTTTTAAATGATTCTTTCTATCCCCCATCTTTTTTATAAATTGCACTTGGTAGAAACATATTTTGCTTTTGCTTCTGTTTGATTCTAACAAATCACAAAGGTGTTGTGTAGGCTCAAAACCTTTTCATGGAGAAGTTCACTCTCCCAGCCTCAAACACCACCAGTTTAAATTGGTTATTTTCCAAAGATTTCACAATGTTGTATGGTTGTTTTTGGGTGCCTTGATATACAAACAAAAGAAACAGTTTAATATTACTTTCTTCAGAAAGTTTCTCAGTAAAGCATCTTTGTTCCATGTCTGGCTTAGCAAGACCAACCTTGTCTGTACCTGTTCATTCTGGACTTTTATTTGAATCAAGGGGTGTTGAGATCCATTCTGTGACATGGAAGAGAGAGCACCTAGCTTTCTGTGATGGCATGTTGAGACACTAAATGGTCAGATTTCCTGTTAAAGACCTTCAAAAGTGACTCACTGCTTACCAAAAAAGTCAGTTTTTTGGCATAAGCTTCTTTTCTAAAGAGTGACATATTTCAAGATCCTAAAAAATGCAATAAATAATATAATAAGCATCCATGTATCTACAACCTAGCCTTGCCAGATCTTAACATTTTGGTATAATTGCATCAAATCTTTTTAAACTTGACACTGAAAATTAGATCTAGGCACATAGGCCCTGGGATACCCTCCTTCTCATTCCCTTACTGCCCTTCGAAGTAACCAGAGTTCTGATTTTGATGTGCATCATTCCCACATATGTTTTCTATACTTCTGCCATATATGAAATATATCCAGAAACAATTCATGGCATTTTTCAGGTTTTAAAATGAATATAAATGTTATCTTTTATATAGCCAACTGAGATCGATGTTTGCATGTGGTGTGAGAGAGATACATTTGTATTTTTTCTTTCCAAATGAATAGCTAACATTCCCATCCTTCTCCATGTATATGTTATAATTCATCCTATCTCCTTTTATCAATTTGTTCAGGTTTTTTGCCTTTGTTTTTATTTCTTCTTGGGTCAGTTGCAGTAAGTTATATTCGTGTAGGAAATCATCCATTTCTTCTAAGTTTTCAAATTCTTTGACGTAAAGTTGTCCATAGAATTGCTTTAATATTTGTCATGTCTCTCTTTTATAGTTCAGGACACTTTTTAACTCTTAAGGCCTGTTATGAACATTGCCTGCTTCCTTTGTTTCATAACCAGCTTCTCTGGAGGTTTTTCTCTTAAATTCATGTTTTAAAATTGAATAACGGTTTTAATTTTAACAATCCTCCATAATACAACTTTGTTTTCTATGCATTTAACTTCTGTTCTTACACGGTTCATTTCTTCCTTGGGGCTTACACTTTTTAAATTCTAATTTGTTGAGTTTAAGTTTAGCATTCTAATATTCAAGCTCCTTTTGTAATGTAGAAATTTAAAGTTAAGAATTTTTCTGCAATTACCGTGTTAGCCAATTTTCACCAGTGTTGACATTATCACTCACAAAGTTTATATTCTTGGAATGGGTAGTAGAAGATAGGGAACAGAAATAAATGAATCAATACATAAAATACATTTTATAAGTGATCAGTGCTGTGGAAAAAATGAGTAAGAAGTGGGAATGAGGAGTGCTGGGGGTAAGGAGGGGGCTTCGTGATTTTAAATGGAATTATCAAGCCATGCCTCACACATAAGATGATATATATGCAAAGACCTGAGGAAGGGGAAGGAAGGACCCCAGCAGGTATCTGGGGGAAGAGCATCCAACCAGAGGAGAAGGCAAGGTCAAGGGTTCTGCGGGGGGAAACTTGACCAAAGCGTTTAAGGAAGAGCAGGGAGGGAAGTCCGGCTGGAGCAGAACAGACAAAGCAGAGGGTCGAAGGGGGACGTGTTCAGACAATGAACAGGGCATGTCAAACTGGGCTGTATGGGCCTTGTACATACTTTCACCATTAATGGGATTGGAAGCCAGGGGAAGGTTTTAAGCAGAGGATTGACATGATATGGTCCAACCTCTACTTTTTCAGGTTCAGATGTTGAGAGCAGACCAGGCAGGGGCAGCAGCAGGGAAGTCGGGTAGGAGGCTATTGAAATAATCCTGGTGAAGGACGAGGGTGGGTTGGACTGCGGTGGTAGAGGTGAGCGTAGTTAGGAGGAAACACTGAACAATTGTAACTAGCAGTTTCCAACTATAACTTCTGCTTGCCATTTCTGTTTCTGTTATTATTTTGCATTCCATCTGCCGTGTCTCTTATTAAATTTCTTCAGTGTTTCTCTCTCTCTATGATATTCTTCGTCATTTCTTTGGGTCTATTTTCCAGTTTACTAATTTTTATTCAGCTTATTCTAGGCTACTATTTATACTGCATGTTGATTTTAATATCAATAACTATATTTTTCACTTATAGATTCTGTCTCAGATACATTTTCAATGATGCCTTACTCTTCTCCATGTATGCGGTTTCTTTTTTAATGTTTTTAATCATCTTAAATATACTTATTTCATAGTTCTTATTACCTGAAGTTCTTGGAGGTCTACTTCTGTTGTTTATTGGTCTACTACCTCTCCCTAAGGATTATTCTTTCACAAATTATGTAATTTTTCCTTGTGAGCTAATCTTCGGTGGGGCTTCAGCTTGAAAAATATTTTGTAACCTTGTTTGATGGTATGTCCTGCCAGAATGGTTTTGTGCTTGCTTCTCCCCTGAGCTACCAAACTAATAGCTGTCTGGAATCCCTTTTCTGTTAATTTCTCAGCTTGCAATTTTCCAGATCTCTCCTGCAGTATTTATTCAACCTCCAAACTCAAGCGTAGCAAGTCTTTGGTAACAGATCACTGGAGATGATGATTTTGTTTTTATGTCCAGGCTGATGCACAGATCTTATTTGTGAATTCCTCTGACAGTAGATACATTCCTTTGAGCCCTATACTTTATTTCCATAGCCTTTGGGAGGCTCTTACTCTGTGGGTAGATATCAGGTACGCAACCATCTATCCCCAAACACTCCAGGGTTAACGCCTCATTCATTGTCTTCTTGGACACATCAAAGTCAAGACCTTTGTTAGAGATAGGGTCAGCTCATGAGCTTCCTGGGGAAGTTTGCAGAGTTTTAGGGTTCTTACAGATTTCTCTTTCTTGTCAACTCAGCTATACATTTAAATGATGTTGGCTGTGTCTTATAGAGCTGCCCAATGTGACACATTGGCAAAAATGAAGTCTGGTCCTTCATGATCTCTTAACAGTTTATATTTCTGGGTTCATATTCCATGTATCATCCACAGTAGCTACCTAAGTCAGCCAAACTGACAAATGATTATTTTGCTTCTTCTGTTTTCTTCCCCTGGATTTCTTCCCTTGCTAATAATCTCTTATGTCCATAGACTCATACATTGAGGCCCTGCTTGAATGTCACTTCCTTTAGGAAGCCTTCCCTCATCTGCCAAAGGGAAGTGATCTTCTCTCCCACAGTATCTTAGCTGTGTCTCTTATTTAGTGCCTACTGACTCCCACATCTATTGTGCCTATTACTATGCTCTTTTTCCAACTTTACCCCACTCTGAGCACTGAACTGGAAACTTTTGATCCAGGACAAGATCTGTGGTTAATTCATTTTTGTATATATCCCAGATGTAGCACTACAGTCTTCCAGAGTCTGAGAGCTTATTAAACAAAATTGAATTTAAGCAGAATTTCAAACAGAAGCTATAATATAAACATGTTATAGAATGGGATTAGTATACACTGAGTGCATGCATAGATTAGGTATCTGTAAATCCATGATAATCTTAAGACCTAATAAAAATAAAAATAGTGCTGTGAATTGTGTAAGACAATTGAAACAAATAATACATTATATGTTAAAAAAAAAAAGAAGAAGAAGAAGAAGAAGATAGCAGGAAGGGAAAAATGAAGGGGGGGAAATCGGAGGGGGAGACGACCCATGAGAGACTATGGACTCTAGAGAAACAAACTGAGGGTTCTAGAGGGGAGGGGTAGCCTGGTGATGGGTATTAAAGAGGGCACATATTGCATGGAGCACTGGGTGTTATACACAAACAATGAATCATGGAACACTACATCAAAAACTAATGATGTAATGTATGGTGATTAACATAACATAATAAAAAAAATTTCCACTAGAAGGGACAAATTTTCACTTAGAACAATAGTCATATGCTAACAGTCATGGTTGATGTTTGCTGGCCATTAAAACACCAATTTATGTTTTGTTTTAAAAAAAAAATAGTCTAAATGGTTGAACCTGTCACATTTCAGGAACTTTGCTAGTGCTTTACTTATATGATCTCTAATTCTTATGACAATTCTGAAAAACAGATGCGGTTAAGGTAGTTCCTCAAGATCACAGAGGTAATAAGAGGCAGAGTTGAGGTTTGGATCTAGATTTGTCTGGCTTCCAAAGACAACAAAAGGCAAATGCACATAAATACTAACATAGAAAAGCTATATGCTTTCCTGAAGGTAAAGGATTGTTTATTCCATGTAGATGACGAGAAATCATGGGCTGATGTAGGTGGGAGTGGAATGACACCACTCATTGTGAAAGCCCACCTCCGGGGTCACCTCCTCCAGGAAGCACTGGCTCCCCATACTTGCTTAGTTTCCTCCTACTGAGCTTCTACAGTCCTCTCTGTATTTACCTTAATTGTTATGCTTTAATTAGTTGGTTTTAACAATCTGTTTATGGGATTGTCTCTCCATTAGGCAACGACTGACTTGAAAACGGGAACTTTGTGTATTTTTTTTTACTCTGTTTTCCCATTTTATTCCCATAAGATATGGATAGTGTTCTTATCAAATTTTTTTTTTT
>NC_138372.1:41120278-41165864 GCF_054177405.1 Leptonychotes weddellii
CAAATTTTTTACATGCCACATCCTAGTCTTGGAGGTTCACAATACAAATTAGTAGATAAAGGTTTTAAGAAGTTCCGCAGAAAGGAGATTCATTTAGCCTTAACTAAAGAAGCATTTCCCAACCTCACTTGACCACAGGATCTTTTTTCTCAGAACACTTATTAATTTATTGTGCATCCAATGCTCCAGAAAATAAATCTTGAGAAATAGTGTTCTTCCATGACTTTCTCGAATGTTCCTTTTCTCCCCATTTTTGGGATAACAGGTGGGTAATGATAGTGACAGATAGTGGAACCCACTAATTTTATTATACAAGAGGAATTCCCCTCATACCAATTGCTAAAAGAAAGCATGCTGTGTAGTAAGAGGTAAACGTGGAGATGTTAAAGAAAACTCAACTGTTAGCAAGAGAATGGACTTGGCATCTGCCTTGGAGGTAACCATACTCATTCCAGGGATGTGCGAGGGGGCCTCTCCTTAAACCCAAATCTGCTCTTTGCTTTGATTTCTCCTTTAGAACGTGATTCTGTTCCTTCAGAAGCATGAACTTCTTTGTCCATTCTTTCTGGGGAAGCACATAAATCCAAGTGGCAGCTGTAATATTGAGAAATACAAAATACAGGGGAAAGAGTTCAACAGTTTTCTCAGTGCTAATGGCAGCCAAGGGCTGAGCCCTGTGTGTCATAACTGACAGGGCTGTCCCGGGGAGAAAGTCCTGTGCAGGCAGTTTTTATCCCTTTTTAAATTTTTTGGTTTTGAGGAGTGGAATCTTTTAGCAGCAGCAGAAGTTGGAATTGGCCTCACCTCTTTCTCGTATCTCACAGCTCCTCGGGGACAAAAGAAAGGGAAGATGACCGGGCGGAAGCCGAGGGCAGTGATGCCAAGTCCTCAGCAGCCCTGCTTTCCAAAAGGTGTACTAGGCAGAGGTGCCTTACTTTTTATAACCACTTTGGGGTCTCTTGCCCCATGCAATGACTCTTGAAAAGTCTCTTTTTCTGGAGCCATAAATGCCTCTACTATGATCCTCAGGAAAATACTCGTAAAATGCACTCATGTAAGGAATTCAACGTTATTTGTCTCCCAGGTCCCTGGTATACTATACATATACAGGCACAGCCCTATATTTAATACTGAGGCATTTGGGTGGAGTGCACCCCAAGATCCTCAGGGCTCACTGCAATTACAAAAGACGTGCTAAGGCAGAGTAACAAAGGTCTTTTTATTCCTCAAAGTTGTTGTTTCTGTCTTACTGACTCTGCTTGGTAAATGGGTAGACTCCTAAATCAAAAACGAAAGTTAATTTTAAAATATGGCTGTGACATGTTCACAAGGGAACACAACGACTGCTAAGGATCTGTCATGGATCAGCGTTATGTCTTTTTATTCCACTAAATTCTCAGGATGCCCTATGAGGTAGTTATTATTCCCATTTTACATATTAGGAAAATAGATCTCAGAGATCAGGAGCTCACAGAGCTACAGAATAATGGAGCCAACCCTTGAAACCAGGGCTGCAATATCTCCAACAGTGTAATAGGAAGTATGGGAGAGGTGGGGCAATTTCAGGTTGTTACCCGTGGGGTAACACCTGCATAAAGACGTGAAGGACAGGAGCTCACAGTCTGTGCGGGAAGGTACTACCGAAGGACATGGGAGCAGGGAGGCATGAAAAGCTGGGGCCATTAATGCAACTCATCTACTACTACGCTGGGCGTGTAAGCAAGTGTTGGGGAGCGCAGAAACAGATGGGGGGAGGAGGCAGGGTCCAGACAACGCAGGGCCTTGTGGGGCATGCTAACATGGTCTTGTTTCATTTTAAGGCCAAGAAGAAAGCCCTGACGGGTGACTTGGACTAGCTGGTACCAGTGGAAGTGGAGACCAATGGGCAGAGTTGAGATACGTGTCTGTTGAATGGACAGAAGGATTTGGTGATGTTTTAGAGATGGGGACTCAAGGATAATGGCTGGATCTCTGAGTTTATGGTGAACGATGGCAACATTCCCAGAGAGAGAGAGAAGGATGGGGGAGAACAGGGCCTTCAGGGGCAGGAATCAAGAGTACTATTTGGAGCATTGACTTAGCCAGTGTCCACATGAGGAAAGCAGAAACTACTAACTTTTCACCCAAAGAGGAATTTGTTGCTGGAAAATGGTTGCAAAAGTCATGGTTGCATTATAAGCTTTGCATTGTAACTAGGTACTTTTGCTTTTTATGGGCTCTTTCCTCCATTCGTGTTTTTTTTTTTTCTTTCTGATTAAAAGATAATAATTAAAACACTTCCAGGGCCCCTAAAACTGTTGTGGGCTCGAGGTACCATGCCTGCCATGACTAAGGGGTAAGTTGGCCGTGCTAATGGTACTGAAGGGACTGGAGAGCAGAAGGGGACAGGACAGTGCATAGAGATGGGGAAGCCGCTGCCCCCAGCAGGTGGGAACGCACCAGCCGCACTCACCCACTGACCCAGAGGGAACCACCAGTTCCCACTGCCTCGCAGGGGCCTGGTTGCTCTCCCAAATGCTGCAGCAACCTCTGCTCCTGAGGGTGCACAAACCATCATTACAGAGACTGCTAGAATCATGGCAGCTGCCACTAAGCAGAAGACATCAAGGCGGCCATGGCCAGAGGTGCTGTCTGGAGCACCAGTGTTTTTAATTGCTTTCCCTTCCTCGTCGCCATGTAGGTTACAGAGTCTGGGCGTTGTCACTTGCGGGCCTCCAGCCCTCGCAGCACCAGGAGAAAGAACATAAGAGCACAAACACTGGGTTAGTAAATAGCCAATAAATATCTGGCACGTCTGAGATGTCTGTGGAACGTACTACTGGAACCGTCAAGTGAGATCACTTGGAAGGGAGTGTAGAGAAAGAAGAGTCGGCGAACTGAGTCTAAGAATAAGATCACCAACATTTCCATTGGCCGAAGGACGAGACATGGACCAAGCAGCCAACTGGAAAGGCAGAAAGGGCGGAGGATCAGCTGTGTTAAATACTGCTAAAGGGGTGAGGAAGGAGCATAAAGGTGCCACGGGATTTCACATCACGAGTGTCATTGGTAACCTTGACAAAGGTAGATTCAATGAAACACCATGCAAGGACACCAAATAGGCTTTGTGTTTCCTGGTTATTTTATCACAACCCCTGTGATGTGTGGATTATTACCCCACATATCTCCTGAGCACTGGGATAAAATTCCAAACTCAGGTTTCTGACAAGGCCAGTTGGTTCTCTTTCTACTATTTCAAAAATTCATAAAATAATCACCCTCCTTCCTTTACAAACAATGACAGGGCAAAACAGAACGTTCTGATCTTTTCTTGCAGAAATTCTGGCCACGTGCAACTTGGTCCACACGGAATCTCAAATTAAAAAACATACTTGGATACAAAATTCCACAGCCGCTAGGAGCTCTCCTTGAGAGGCGCTGTGAGTGTGTGCAGATGGAAACCAGGAGTAGGTATGGTCTTCTCATTACCACCTCCCCCAACACTTATTTTATCATCTTTTCCTTAAAGACCAGGGAAGATTTTGTGTCCTGATCCCTTTATTTTCAGGCAACTGCAGGGAACTTTAGATCACATCTGTCAGCTAAAAATTCCAAGGAAGCTGCCTGCATGCTAGTCGGGCTTCAGAAGATGAAAGGTCAAGTAATAACTGGTGAGAGAGAGGAGCTGCAAAAGAGGAAAATGAAAATCTATTGAAAAATGGGGAGTTACTATAGAAGGCTATGGAGCTGAGAAAGGCTCAGGAGAAACTCCCGGCTGATTCCAAAAGGTCCATGAAATCATTGCCTGGAATGAGAGGCACCAGCAGGAATATTAAGATAGAGAAAGGAAGGGCGCCTGGGTGGCTCAGTTGGTTAAGCGACTGCCTTCGGCTCAGGTCATGGTCCTGGAGTCCCGGGATCGAGTCCCGCATTGGGCTCCCTGCTCGGCGGGGAGCCTGCTTCTCCCTCTGACCCTCCCCCCTCTCATGTACTCTCTCTCATTCTCGCTCTCTCAAATAAATAAATAAATCTTTAAAAAAAAAAAAAAAGATAGAGAGAGGAAGATTCCAAGGAAGAATGATGTTTGGTCATTTCTGAGGCCTTCAGTTATCTGGGGGGAAAACCAGGTACATTCCTTCTGCCAGTTCCTAAATGTGTCTGTTGCCTGGGTTTTGGCAACGGTCTCCTAATTCATCTCCCTGCCTGGGGCACAGCCCCCTGCAGGACTCTGCACAGGAGCGAATGCAGGCCCTTTCACGTGGGAATCATCAGGCCCTGTGGGAGGGAGGAGAAGAGAAGGAAGGGCCTGATCGAGGCTTGACTGCACGGACACGGTAAACTATGATAGGGGCAGCACAGGGTTCTGCCATCAGATTGCTCGCACTCCTACCCTGGATCCTCCACCCCTCGCTAGCTGTGCGCCTTTGAAGAAGTCACTAACCCTTCTGCACATCCGTTTTTCTCATCTGAAAATAATGAGATTAAGAGTGCCAACCTCTGAAGGTCAGCATGATTTTTAAAAGAGCTACCGTGTGTGACGTACCTAGACTAGTACCTGATACATATAGTAAACACCAGTAAGGGGGAGCAAACAGTAAAAAGTAACGCCTTGAAGCTCAAAGTACAAATTATGTGTGTCCAGCCTCTCTGTTGATAGTCCACGTTGAGAATTTTACCGAAGTCCCACTTTGATAGATTGATATGTATGTATATTTTATATATATGCACACACACACATACCCACATGCAACATGTGCTTGGACCGATTCTATGGATGGGGACTGCACCCCAAGCTGTAGCGTGCAGCTTCGTCTCCTAGCGAGGCAGAGGAATGCATCGCATGACCCGGTAAGGCTAGAGATGACTTGCTTTGGGACCCGCGGCTGATGAATGGCAAAGCCCACACTGTCACAGCAGTTGTCCGCCTCTGAGGTGAGGCAGCCTTCTGATGACTGCCCGCGCTTCCACGGATCCCTTCAGGGTCCCGTTCTCCTCTCACTTCTTCCACCTTCACAACTGGCTCCTTTGTTTCATCTCTCATTTCATGGTTGATCCTTTCTCTTCCAGGTTGTGGTAAGATGAAAGTTTTGTGGCTGAGATCACGATGTCGGCAGGTTCGGTTTCTCCCGAGGCCTCCCTCCTTGGCTTGTGGATGGCCGCCTTCTTGCTGGGTCCCCCTCTATGGCCTTCCCTCTGTGCCCGTGCATCCCTGCTGCCCCTCTCTGTGCCCCAATTTTCTCTTCCTATAACGACACTGGTCAGATTGGATCGGAGCCCACCCTGTTGGCCTCATTTTAACTTAATCGCCTCTTTAAAGATGTTATTTCCAAATACAGTCACACTGTGAGGTACTAGAAGTTGGGGCTTCAACATATGAGTTTGGGGAGACACAACTCAGCCCATAATACTTATTCATGGGGTTTGTGTGCCTCTTGGGCATCGTACCCTTTCTCAAACCTCATACCCTTTCTCAAACCTTGGAATCATATTGGACACTGCAATCCTCACATCAGTTTTTGTGCATTACGAGCTTGACACCACAGTAAGTGCTGAAAATGCATTTTCAAAGAGATATGACATGGTCAATGTAGCATAAGGTTGAGACTGTGAACTACCTCATGCTAGTACTTTGGAGTCCAATAGATGTCAAGTATCACTGTGTTTCCTTTGAAAATTTAAGATAACCTGAGATGCCCCTACGGCTGCTCTGGCACCCAGGGGAACCTGGGACCCAGTTTGAGAACTCTTACATATCTATCACATTTGGTCTTCCCAATAATTCAGAGTTTTGTGTAATCCATTGTACTATTTGTGAAAAGAGGAAACAGGTGCTAAGACTAGATATGTAATTTCACTAAGGTAACACAGTTAATAAATAGGAAACCTAGGTCTATCTGCCTCCAAAGCTCAGTTTTCTCTCTACTGCTGGGGTAGGTAGAGTTGCTTAGCATACAATGTCCAGTCTCACCTCCTTTCAACTACCATACCTCCCTGTGCTGCTGAAAGCTAAATGAAAAACCATCTTTCCAGATTCTTTTGTGGCAAAGGTTCAGGATGCAAAGTGGGACTTGCAAATCAAATGCACTCACAAGAGATTTTAAGGGGGAAGTAGGACAGAGGTCATCACCAGGGCTGAGACATGGGCATTTTCTCCTCTGGTGTCATTCCAGCAACTGGTCTCTAGGCTTGACCATCAAGATCATTAAAGCATTGAGCAGATTCAGAGTCCCTTTGCCCAATTACCACATTTCTGGAGGTCAAGGTGGTGACAGCAACGGGAGCTTCCTTGGATTGCAGCCACTGTGGCATGTTCTTGAACTCAGTTGTTTCAGTAGCTAGCCCCAAATTCCTCACTTTTTGACTGCGCAGAAATAGCAGCTCTGGGGTATGGGAGAAGAGGTATGATTCTTGTGATGCTCTGGGGCACTCCTAGATATACAGCTACTGTCCACACTTCTAGCCCTTTTAATACTTTAGAAAGCCCTGAATTCCCTGTTAAAAGGTCTTTAAAAATCCTTGAGTGATATATATTCCCTACCCATATGTCTGAGTGATATCATTATATTGCACATACGTTAATAACTTATGACAGAAAAGCCACTACATTTGTATTAAAAAAATAGAAAGCATAAAAGAGCATTCCAGCCATCATGGCCTGTGTGCTTAGAAGGCTCAGATAGGAGGAAATTTAGGAACACCTCGAAAAGATAGGAAATTAAATTCTATGTAAAGTCCAGTGGCTATAAAAGAACATTACTGGGAAATTAATGGGCTACTTCCCATTTATGCTTTTATGATTCATGAAACAGTTTAAATAGATGGATTCAAAAATAAGCTTTGCCATATTCATACCATGAGCTTTTTTTTTTTTTTTTTTTTTTTGCAGGGGGGGCGCGGGTAGATACACAGACACGGACACCAGACACACACACTCATATACATACATATACCTAGATGGTGGACTCTGTCTTTGAAACTGATGTTACCAAGAAACAGAGGCTCTATTTTGACACAATAAAATAGATTAATAAATCAAATTTGGCTGAGTATCAAAAGAATGCATTCCTCCCAATAATCCTAAAGTTAGAGAACTCCCCAAGGTTCTATATGGTCTTGAATTTGGGAACTTATCTTTCCTAAGCGACTATTCCCAACAAAATGAATTGGGTTGTGTCCCAATTGCTCCCACCAAAGAATGGGGCAGCCTCTCTTTAATATCCAATCTAAATGTCATTCAGGCCCAAGTTTGCCTTGTAAATCAGAGAAGGGCAGCAGAGATGTGTCTGCCCTGGGTCAGTGGTATCAGTTGGGGCCTTGGCAGGAAAATGGAAAGCACACTCAAAGGGGTAATTGGAGAGGGTTTAATGAAAGGCCAATTTACAGTTAAGGTCAGGGTTAAGGGAACCAATGTGGGTTGGACTTCCCTTAACTGGAGTAGTAATTGGCTGTAGCTCCTGCCTAGCATACCCTCTCTCTCCCTGCCCATCCAGAGCTAAAGGCCATCACCCCCTCTAAGTTCTGAAAGGACAGAGGAGAGGGCAATTACTGGGCTATGGAGAAAGCTTTAGTCCCGGGAGAGGATACACCTGGCAGGTGCTACAGCCATAGGAAGGGAAAAGCGGCTACTGATAAACCAGCAGGGCAATGGAACTGGCAAAGATCAACACGAACAAATGTCCCCAAAGCCCATCCTACATGGGGGAAGCTTCAGGTTTTGCAGTAAACAAACAAACAAACAAACAAAAAACACTAACAAAACAGGATTCAAGATGACATACTGATCAAATGTTCTTGGTCATGTTACTTAAATATTCCAAAATTGTCTTCTCAGCTTAAAATAGGAATAATAATACCAAGGGTGTCATAAAGATCAAAGGGAAGAATATATCTAAGAGTGATGTGAAAACTATAAAACACAATAAAAGGCTACTTATTTTTATCACCATTATCATCATGATCATCTTCAGAGACACTCATTGATTTCAGGAGAATATCTGAACAAACCATCTTAGGACAAAGATATGATTTTCCTTCATTCCAGAATATTTCATAGTTTGGTCCCTGTTGGCTGCCCATATTTAAATATCAGGGATGCATGGAACTAAGTACAGTGAGGACATTTTCAGAGAAAAAATAGAACACTTTACCCATAAAAGAACTTAAGGAAACATAAGTGACAAGGCTTTTTAGTCTTTGCTTTCACTAACTCCATGGGGAAACTTGGAAAGGTGTGCATTCAGTGGGTCCTTCAATCTAAGGTATTGGCAAACCAGCCACCACTCTCAGCTCAGGCACCCATGGCAGATACTGCAAAGCCCAGAGATAACAGTAGAGCCCAGAGAAAACATTAGAACCTTCTTCAGCATAGCATGCCGGGCAGCCACTAGTAAGGAAATGGTTGGAGGTAGCACGTGAGATGCATCACATTCACTGTCATTGAACATTCAACCAGTCAACAGTGTGTTGAAATCGAGTGAACACCCAGGTGTTAGTTTGTACCTCACAATTTATAAAGGATTCCAATAAATAAGAGACAGCCCAGAAGAGAGCAGTTGATTTAGTGGAAGGACTCCGGAATGTTTTCCAGAAAATGAGAAGACTTAGGAGGGGCCAAAAGGAAACTTTTCATTTATCTGCAAGACTTGTGCTAAAAGGCTAAAAAGACTTGTGCAGCGAGGTTCACTGGGGCTCAGAGGAAGGAACTAGAGCCAATGGGGAGAAGCATCCGAGAGGGGCATCTCTCAGCTGTTTAGCATTCAGAACTAACCAATAATGGTGTCACCTTTAAGTTCAGTTGAACCTTGGTGAACCTGTACCAGGATGTTTTCAAATAAAACAATTCCTGATTTAGGAGAGTGGGTACACTAGAGGACTACTCATATCCATTCCAGGTATAGATTTCCCTAGTTCTAGGCCATTCTGGGTATTTGGTGGTGCACACTGGCTCTCAGAGGGCAGCTTAAAGGAAAGCCATACTCATTCGCTGGGAAATCTTCCAAAGGGTATAGCATTGTCCAAGTCCCATACAATCCATTTGCCAGCTTGATTTTATAATGTGTCAACCAGAACTCCCCTACCCAATATTCTGTGCCCCCAAAAGGAAAGCTCACGATGCAGCAAATTATTGATGATGCCGCCAAAAAGGAATTTCACTCTCGGATCAAATTTGGATTAAATGTAGTAAATCTGCAGCATTAGTTTTTAATAACCCAAAAGTTCTGTCGATGTGGTTGAAGAGAATAAAATCCTCCCTTGTAACGGTCTGTTTGATGGAACACTTGAAAGCTGAGATACAATCAATCATTAACAATGTTTAATATTCTCTACTTTCTAGAAATACAATACAGTCAAGGTGCTGAGGTGTGAAAACTGGCCAAAGTTCAAATCTCATATTAGATGAAACCACTTTTGAAGTATCATTTTCTTACCCACATTTCAGTTTAGCTATTTCTTCACCATATCACCTTTATTCATCACTACTTAGTTAAATGAAAAGACTTTGCCTGATCCTTGGGTCTCTAGGCACAAAGAAATACATACAAGAAAAGCAAAGATTAGAGCTCCTAGTTTCTGTATAAAATGACCCAGCAGAGAAATGGGATTTAGAGGCCTCCATATGGAAGGACTAGGTATTTATGTAAATACGAGCAAACAGATTTCTGCAATGCTGCCACCTTTTTTGGGACAAGCTTGAGGGCCTGGATTCTGTCTTATTTATATGTTTCCTCAACTCAGCCCAGGGCTCAGAACATAATGGGGATCAATAGATACACAGTGAATTGGATAAAAATACAAACTCCCAAGTCCTCCCTTCTCTGTGCTCCTCGGAGTATTCAACACGTGGGAAGTGTCTTGTTCATTTTTTTCTTTCTTATGTGTGTGTCCCATGATCACCGGTGGGGTCCTTGACGGCCCAGAGCATGACACCTTATGTCACGATTCCCAGCGTCTAATTCAGTGCCTGCTGGGCACTCCTTTAATATTTGTTTCCTCCGTGAGATCACATCCATAGACTCAAATAGGCTTTACTGAAGAACAGCACTGGATGATAAAGAGCAATGGCTTTCAGAGTGGTTGGAGTCCTACATCGGCCATTTACTAACCCTAGAAACTAGGGACATATATTTATCCTCATTTATAAAAGAGGGAGAATAGTCATTTAAATATATGATGCTTGTCATTTACAAAGGACTTTCATACATACATTAATTCTGTTTAGTGTTTATCTTCCCAGTTATACCCAAATGTATAACAGGAACAATTAAGAGTGCCGCACACTCTTACATTGAAAATACCATTTAATCCATTCTGCCGCATCCTGATGGCCATATACTTGTCAGCACACCTCTTCCTGCAGATGTGGGAACTACTGTGGGCCACCTTCCTTTCGGAGCAGACCTGATGTCAGACTTGACCTTCTCCCCCCCACCCCCATCACCCTTTGTGGATCTCTCCTCTCACTAGTTGTCAGTTTTATCTGTCCTATCTGCTGGCACATCCTACCTCCATTTCCTTGCCATGGCCCATTGGCTCAGTGATGGAATTTCAGACTACTCATATGGGCTATGATCGAGCTTTCCCCTGAGATACTCCTTTCGTGATCTTTTTATGGACTCCACACATAGAAATTACGAGCAAGAGGTGCCTCTCCGAGCTTCTGGGACATTGAGATTTCTACAGAAGCATGGTGAGGTGGGCATCATTGCTCCATTCTTCCAATGAGGAAACCAAAGCTTGGGACAGTAAAGCACCTTGTTCAAAGACATAGAGCTAGTGAGTGGCAGATCTGGAACTAGAACTTGGGGAGATCCAATCCTGTGCCATTTTCCAAGTACATGCTTCTTGCTCATATAGTGAACTGTGTTACATTGTTCTATGCACTTAGTACTTCAGTAGTAAAAACAATGCATCATCTGAGGTGTGGTGGTAAAAGTTCTTTTCTGTACTATTCTCTCTGTACTACTCATTCATGCCAGAATGAAGTGAACTCTCATTTCTCAGAAAGAACATAGCAGAAATCATCTCCCTACTCTATGGAGGTGTGACATATGGAGAGAGAAAAGGCTTAAGAAGCAGACCAGACAAATCACAGTATACTAGCTCAGTGACCTCGAGCAAGTTATTAACTCCCTGGGGGCATTTTCTTATGTAGAAAATGAGAATACTAGGTGTCAAATAATATGTCTTATTTCTCTGGGTGGTAAGGAATGAAAACCATATTTTTAAACACTTGGCAAGTCAACAAATTTAACTCAGGATCTTTTCTGTTTCCTAAATGACTATCTCCTGCTGCTGCCAATAAAGAATATTTTTTAAAGAAAGAACTTATTCTGCCATAAAATCCTAAATCTTTCAATTATGGAGTTCCAAAGAAGACTGAATTCTGCTTTGTTTGGGGGTTAACACCTTCATGTAAAATGACATTTATTGGGAAGAGCTGAGATCAAATCAAGGACCAATCTAATTCCTTTTTGTGGATTCATTATTCAAGGAAGAGCAGAATCCACTAGCTGCCAAAGCCCTGAGTAGAAGCATAATTTCAAAAGCTAAACCGTCTTACCACATAAGAGCAATACAATTGTAACCTCAGAGTTATTCAACCTCAGATGCAGAGAAATGACATAGAAATATGAGTTACATAAGTGAGGAGCCCCAAGACAGCTTGCAGTATTTTCCAAGAATTTCTTTATAAAAGCCATGGAAAATATACTGAACAGCTATTTTGGCCTTAACAGTGTGTGTGGCAGAGCACCTCACAAAGTCTTCTGACGAGTTTTTACTGCTATGTTATTGTACGATCTGTGTTTTATAAATTTTTCGTAGTCCATTAGATTCAGAAGGACCCTCAGACACAATCCCAGGCAATATCCCACTCAGTGCAGGCACCTCAACCCCCTGGGCTGCTTGAGGAAGGTGAGGAGGGGGTAGAGAATGGCAGTAGACCATTCTGGAACAGTCTACCTCACAGGGTCCTACTAATATTGAATGAGTTTAGAGTAGTACTCTTTATTAATCCAAATGTTAGTTTCTCCAAGAAAACTAGCAGTGAATTCAGTCACAACACCACCTGTCCAGGTTGCATTCTTTCATAAGTTCTTTCTTCTCTGCCTCTCTGTGAGTCTGTGTCCTTGGACTGGACACCGCCCTGCCCCTCTTCTCCTCTCATTCTTCTTTACAAGCTATTCATTGTTTCAGCCTCCAACTCTCTGCATATAATTTTTAAATCTGCAGTTCAGGTGCGCTTGGGTGGCTCAGCTGGTTAAGCATCTGAGTCTTCATTTTGGCTCAGGTCATGATCTCAGGGTTGTGAGATTGAGCCCCACAATGGGCCGCGCACTGGGCATGGAACCTGCTTAAGATTCTCTCTCTTGGGATGCCTGGGTAGCTCAGTTGGTTGAGCGTCTGCCTTCGGCTCAGGTCATGATCCCGGGGTCCTGGGATCGAGTCTCATGTCGGGCTCCCTGCTCAGCCAGGAGCCTGCTTCTCCCTCTGCCTGATTCTCCCCCTGCTTGTGCTCTCGCTCTCTCTCTCTCTCAAATAAATAAATAAATAATCTTAAAAAAAAAAAAGATTCTCTCTCGCCCTCTTCTTCTGCCCCCTCCCTCTCTCAAATAAATAAATAAATAAATAATAAAAGTAAATCTGCTGTTCAGAACTCTCTTGAGTTACCAATGTCATAGATCTGATTTCTGAACATCTTCACCTGACACGGAACAGAAAACTTCAAAAAATGAGTCCAAAACTGAACTCCTCAATTTACCATCAACTCTTTTCTCTTCTTAACAATCAGTCAAATAAAAATATAATAAACTACTACTGTTTACTTACAGTTTTTTTTAACATACCTCAGTTTAGAGTCAAAGTAGGGATTTAAAATGTAATTAAAGGGAATAAGAATTCTCAAAAAGTATCTGTCCTACACTCAAAATCGGAATAATTTACAGCATGATTATTTTCCTTTTTTTAACATAAACTTTTGGAAGTATAACTTCTGTGCAAGTGGCCTCCTTTCCCAGAACATAATGGAATAACAGGGAACCTATTTACCATCCTCCCTTAAACGACCTGAGATCCACGAGAAAATAAATGTGAAAAATTGGTTCTCACGCATTGGACAATAGGCAGCACGGGACGGAGAGAAGGGAAACAAACCTGTGATTGTTCAGCTTACTGCCCAGAGTTGTAGTGCAAGTGGGGGAAGTTCAAATAGGTCAGAAATGGCACATAAGGTAGCTAGAATTTGAGGGACATGGCACCAGGGTGGAGGGAGGTACATCTGGAGAGAGCTCCAGGGATCTGCAGAGAGTTCCTTCGAATTCTTGGCTGAGTACCATTGTATGCATGCATGAAAGGAAATTACCCAAAGTCAGGAAAGAACCATATAGAGGGCTGAAATAGTGTGTGTGCCAACCAACCAGAATGAAAAGACACTGTAATAGTTGGGATACCAGGTCAAGTTCTTAGAAGGGTATCACCACAGCAGTGGGTCTGTACTAGCTCTACATGTAAAGCTACTCCGGACATGTCTTAACAAAGCTTAAAAGCAAGCACTGAAAGGACTCAGTTGTTCCAAATAACTGCATGCAAGAACAAAATCCAACACTACATCAAGAAATGTAACAAGACTCAGCACCTAACTACGTAAAATCACGATGTCTGGCATCCAATATAATATTAACAGGATAATAGAAACCATAATCAAGGGGAAATTAATCAATAGAAACAGACCCTTACATGACAGAGATGATGAAACCAGCAGACAAGAATATTAAACACGTTCCATATATTCAAGAAGACAGCAAACACATAAACAGGATGATAAGAAAAAAATACAAGATATAACAATAAGACTCAAGTAGAATTTCTAGAAATAAAATCATAATACCTAATTTTTAAAAAATGGGTTACATCGTAAAGAAGAAAAATTAACGTGAAGATCTAACAACTAAAATTGCCCCAAATGTGGGGCACCTGGGTGGCTCAGTCGGTTGAGCAGCTGACTCTTGATTTGGGCTCAGGTCATGATCTCAGGGTCCTGGGATCAAACCCCACATTGGGCTCTGCACTCAGTGGGAAGTCTGCTTGAGATTCTCCCTCTCCCTTCGCCCCTCCCCCTGCTCACACAAACTCTCTCTCTCAAATAAATAAAGCTTTTTAAAAATTGCCCAAAATAAAACAAAAAAGAGAAAAAGAAATGAACAGAGCATCAAGAAAGAACAAAGAAAATAACCTTCAAAATGAAAGATATTGTCTGAAAACTTCAGACCAACAAAGCAGTGTGAAATTCATTTCCAGCAGATCTGCACTGAAAGATATGTTAAAAAGAAATTCTTGAGGCAGAAGGGAAATGTTACCAGATGGAGATTCAGATCTAAATTTTAAAAAATGAGCCCCAGAAATGATAAATATATGACATTTTTTCTCATTGTTAATTTCTTATGAACTATTAACTTTATAAAATTTAAAAAATAGCATTAAATTGTGTTATTCAGAGCATAGATAAAATGTATGACCATACTAGCCCAAAGTATAGGAAAGGGAAATTGAAGTATGCTGCTGTAAGTTTCTTACAGAGCACATAAAATGGCATAATAATAATTTGAAGGTGAACTGTAGTAAGTTAGAGAAGAATTCATCAGAAGAAGTATCAACCTCCCCAAAAAATGCATGCATGTAACAACAGAGCTTTGAAATATATGAAGCAAATACAGAATTAAAAGTAGGTACATAAAAATCCACAACTACAGTTGAGAGTTTCAAAACTCTGCTCTCAGCAAGTGATAGAACACGTAGGTAGAAAATCACCAAGGAATAAGAATTTAAAAAAAGAAAGAAAATCACCAAGAATATGAAATACTTGAACAACACTCTCAACCCACTTGATCTCAGTGAAATTTATTGGACACCCCACCCCAACAGCAGAACACAAGTTCTGCAACAAGATTGATCATATCCTGGGCTACATATCAAGTCTCAATAAATTTAATCAAACATATGTTATCTGACCACAGGAATTTAAACTAGAGACAAATGTCAAGAAAATATTGAAGAATCTCCAAACATGTGGAAATTAAACAACCCACTTCTAAATAATCCATGAATGAATGAAGAGCTCCAAAGTGAAATTAGCAACTATTTTGAACTGAATGAAAATGAAAACACAATACATCACAATTTATGGAATACAGATAAAGCAGTTCTTAGAGGAAATTTATAGCACTAAATGCTTACGCTATAAAATAAGGGTCTCAAAATGATCTAAGCATCTATTTAAGAAACTAGCAGAGAAGAACAAATGAACTTACATCCCATTAAATGTACTCATTTTAAATGTGCAGTTCAGTAAGTTATAATAAAGGTATATAATCCATGTATATACCACCATAATCACCCCAAAGTATCCTTGAAATTAGATTATCACTACCACCACCATCACTAATACCATCCCAAGGTGACAAGTGATCTGCTCTCAGTCATTATCTATGACATTTCCCTATTGTAGAATTTCATGAAGTGCATTAATATGGTATGTAACTCTTGCATTTCTGCTTTTTTTTCCGCACGTTTTTGAGATTCAACCTTGCTGTTGTGTTTCAGTGATTTGTTCCCTTTTATTGCTGAGTGATTTCCCATTATGTGACTATATCACATGTGTTTATTCGCTTGTTGATGGGCATTTTGATTGTTAGACTGCAGATTTTGATTATTACGGCTAAAACTGCTATGAACATTTGGGAACAAATGAGTCTGGGACTTCATCTGAAACTGCACATTTGCTTGGCTTCCTCTCCTTCCCTATCCTGGTTCTTCTGTTCCATTACTGGTATCTTCAGGGATACTTTATTAATTAATCATTTGCACCAGAATCCTTGGCACAGAATCTACTTCTGAAAGAACCCAACCTAAGCCATCACCTGAGGCAAACGCATTTTAATATGATGCTTGTCTTAAGATCCTCCCTGCCACTCCTCATTGCCTCCAGACTGATAACAGAAATCAAGTCTCCAGCAGAGTCCAAGCACGGAATTATGGTCTCTGCTCCAGGAAATAGCTTCTTGCTACTGACATTCACAGGAACCAGGGAGCATGCATAGAAGTGGAACTTGAGGTTCAGGATCTAAGAAGGTAGACTATAAAACCGGAGAGATGAGAATTTATTGACTCAAGATTCAACATTCTTGCAAGAATATATGGAGCTAGTCCCAGTTTGCTAGCTTGAACCTGACAAAGGACAATAATGAGATGGAGATGCAAGAATTCCTTTAGCATACCATAAGAAAAATGGTCAGACAGTAAGGGAATTGAGAATATTAAAATGGATTTATTAGGTGAGAATAGAAATTCTACTATCTGTGTTCCCAAGGAGGGCCCCAAGGACATTCACTTTACTAAGACAATATACGCTAGCAAAAAGGCTATTGGCATTTTTGAGAAACTCAGTGGTGACTATCTAGTATAAGCTAGGCTGGACAGGGGAGGTGCTGCTGGAATGGTGGAGGCTAGGAAACTGTATTCAACCATCAGAGACAAAGTAGCCATAATTACCAAAATGGGCAGCAAGCCTGGAGTGGCCAGTAAGATGCTCTGGCTTGCAAAGATCCATGGCAATAGATAATACATCATGAAATTTCTAGGAGTGAAATAGGTGAACAACAGACCAGGGTGATGCTCAACTTGTATAATTAGGAAAAAAGAGACCGGAAAGCAAAAATCTGATTTCATTTGCTGCTGTGGGAAACTATGGTCCCTGACCTCATTTCCAGATCTAAGACTGTTCACAGAACCAGCCCCTATTGACAGAAATGAAAGCCTGGTCCCCTTGTTGAAAGTCCCTATAATATCACAACAAGAATATATGACAAATATTCTTGTGATTTGTCCATAAACGTGTGCTATTTTTCTGGAAAGAGGGTATTGAGAAAAGGAGAATCCCTAGAATTTTCAAGGAATATTGGATAATAGGTCAGAGGTGACACATCTGGATAGCAGGTAGCCTAGATTTTCCCAAAAAGCAGAGCTTGAGACAGGGATTGCTTGTAGGTAGTTTCCTGGCAGAAGAAATATCAAAGAATCAGAGTAGGGTCAATGGGAATAATGAAGCAGAAAAGGAGGGAAAAACCAATCCAATAGTATCTTACCAAGTCGGTCCCTAATGGGAGCAACTATGGCTTGATCCTGCTAGAGACCCTCTGAAGAATAATTTAGGATGAACCTCTAAACTCTCCACTGAAGAATGAAAGAGGAATATTTATCTGCCAGTTCTCCTCCCCCATTTGTCAAGGGTCACCTTATTGGTTTAGTCCCCTCACACTTCCTTGGTTGTTCTTTGCATCAGGATGGCTGGCAACGTTTCATGTGCAAGTATCCCAAAAGGCAGGTGTGAGAATCCCCTGGGCAGAAAGCAAGAGATACTCAGTGCTGCTTTCTTGTTTCATTAAGTCTCGTTCAAAGCCTCATAGATTACAGCTGGCTACCTTTCTGAAGGAGACTCCATGAAAGATTGGATTTGCATTTCCTCTGTCTTGGGGATGAGGTTAGAGCATTATTTGGCTCCATATTGCAGAATGGGAGCCAGATATGACGGCAGGCAGTAGAGGATCTTAGGTATAAGGGGTGGACTGTGTCAGACATCTCTGATATACTACTTCAGATCCCCTTAGCTTTGTTTATCTCTTATTCCAGCAAGCACTGCTCTGGGTAGTCTCAGACTGACTTATTGCCAGTGCAATCTGATAGCACCTCACGTCAGACCTGCACCATGCACCTCTCCTTCCCTGAAGCTTCCCTCTTGCTCCTGAGGCATGAAATGTGCTGGGGCTATGCACAGAATCTACATATGCAAAACCCAGAAGTGAGGCAAAGTTAACACTTGTCAGAGTGAAACTTTAGCAAATGGCAGATAGACAGAGGTGGATAAATTTCTTCTCCTTATCTCTCCTTATTGTGGGTAATATGGAAATGCATCACATATGATCCTCAATCAGTCCTGTGGGATCAGACAATTAATAACCCCTAGCTGTGACCCCCTCAATAACACATCTTTTGGTTGTCTCTCTCTGCTTTGCTCCCCAGTGTGAAAGAGCTGTTCCATGGGATTGTAGTCCTTGCACTTCCTACCAAATCACTCATATATAAGCCACCATCTCAAGCTCTGAATGTTGGGGAATCCAGGTTAAGCAAGGGGGTGACAAAATTATCATTATTTCAAGATGCTGATTATTTATCCAGAAAACCAAAGAGACACAACAACAACAACAAAACTCTAGTAACAGGACTCAGTACATTGGCTCACAATAAAAATACACAAAAATGACACAGCTGTTCTATCTGTGCATAATAACTTTAAAAAATTGAATAGGAGGGGCACCTGGGTGGCTCAGTTGTTAAGCGTCTGCTTTCAGCTCAGGTCATGATCCCAGGGTCTTGGGATCGAGTCCCACATCGGACTCCCTGCTCAGCGGGGAGCCTGCTTCTCCCTCTCCCACCCCCCCGCTTGTGTTCGCTCTCGCTGTCTCTCTCTCTCTGTCAAATAAATAAATAAAATCTTTAAAAAAAATTGAATAGGAAATGTACTAAAATGAATGAGGACACAATGACTACATTCTGAGCTATAAAAGATATGAATTATTGGGAAGACATGCCATGTTCCAAGATGGAAAGACTTAAATAGTATAAATATGTCAATTCTCCACAAACTACTCTTTAATGAAATTCTAATTAAAATTCTAATTCTTTAGCCTAGCAACTCAAAAGATAGCCAAAAGATAGCTGAGAGAATAAAATCATGAAAATAGCCAGGGACATTTTTAAGAAGAGTAATAGGAGATGCCTAACTCTAATTGATATGCAAGTCTGCTATAATGCTATGATTTTAAAATTGTGCATAACAGCTTTAGATAGTCCAGGAAACTGGCCCCAGTTGAGACAGATGTAATATATGTTAAAAGTGGCATAACATATCAGTGAGGATATGTTAGGATATCAGTGGATAGTTTTTAATAATAATAGCACAATATGGTTAGTCACTTGGGAAAAAAAAATACATCTTCCCCTTCTTCGTAGAGAAATAAGTTCCAGATGGAATAACAGCATCTTAGTTTGGTGTGCGTTCCTCCATAAATTTTTGGCATTTACTTATTTATTTATCTACTTTACATTAAGGATTCCTTGTCTATAATGTTCTGCAGTGTGCTTTCTTCATTTATTATTAGTTACCTCTGGTATAGGGGGAAGGGGCTGGGTTTGAGAGTGAAGATAAAAGGAAAGTTGATATAAGTTAATTGGTTCATTTAAGAAACAGCTGAGGGAGGGTATGTGCTATGATGAGTGCTGTGAATTGTGTAAGACTGATGAATCACAGACCTGTACCTCTGAAACAAATCATACATTATATGTAAAAAAAAAAAAAAAAAAGTAGATAGTAGGAAGGGAAAAATGAAGGGGGGAAATCAGAGGGGGAGACAAACCATGAGAGACTATGGACTCTGAGAAACAAACTGAGGGTTCTAGAGGGGAGGGGGTTGGGGGGATGGGTTAGCCTGGTGATGGGTATTAAAGAGGGCACGTTCTGCATGGAGCACTGGGTGTTATATGCTAACAATGAATCATGGAACACTACATCAAAAACTAATGATGTAATGTATGGTGATCAACATAACATAATAAAATAAAAAAAAAAGAAAAGAAACAGCAGAGGGCCTGCCTTGTGCCAGGCACTGTCCCTGGTGCTGAGGTTAGTGGATATCCACACTAAATCTGCCCTCATGGAGCATACGTTCTAGTGGGGACAAGCAAGGCCATAAAAAAAATACATGAGTAAAATATAGGTTACATGGTGGAAAATGCTGCAGAGGAAAATAAAGCAGAAAAGGGGATAAAGAAGGAAGACTTCACTGAGCATGTGACATTTGAGAAAAGATGTGACAGAGGTAAGGGAAAGTGCTGTGTGGATAGGGTGAATGTTCCCAGGCAGAGGAACAGTGAGCACAAGGCCTAAGGAGGGAGTAGGCCTGGCTTGTTCAATGCCCTGACTTGGGTGCTATTCCTTGGAGAAAGAGTAGCAGGGAATGAGGTCAGCAAGATAAGACATACCTTGCAGGGCTTTATAGGGCATTTGAGGACTGTGGTGTTTCCTCTGAATGACAGAGCAAGCTGTTGGAAGGTTTCGAGGGCATGACATGATCTAACTTCATTTTCTTAACAGGCTGACTCTGTGGTTACTAAGCCAAGAATAGCTGGAAGGGAAACTGGATAGGGACTGCTGAAAAACCTGGAAAAGGGAGAGGATGGTGGTTGGGACCCGCGTGGTGGCAGGTCAGGTGGCATAAAGCAATTGGCTTCTGGATATATTCTGAAGGGAGAGTGGCAGGATTTGTTGATTAGTTCGACAAGGACTATAAAAACAAGAGAGTCTGAGAAACAAACTGAAGGTTTCAGAGGGGAGGAGGGTTGGGGGGGTGGTTAGCCCGGTGATGGGTATTAAGGAGGGCACATATTGCATGGAGCACTGGGTGTTATACGCAAACAATGAATCATGGAACACTACATCAAAAACTAATGATGTACTGTATGGGGACTAACAATATAAAAAAATAAAACTAATTAAAAAACAAAACAAAACGAGAGAGTCAGTAGGGCTCCAAGGGCTTCATTATGAGCAATGTGCAAGGTGGAGTTGCCTTTACCTGAAATGGGGAGGCTGACAGGAGAGATGGGTGGTGGAGGAGATGGCAGGGCCTAGTTTTGGGTGTGTTACATTTGAGAGGCTTGTTAGATATCCAGGTAAAGATATCAAATAATCAGGTGGATGTATGACCCTGTAATCTGGGAAACAGGTCAGGAATGGACATATGAATTTGGAAGTGTTCAGGTCACATTTCAAGCCATGAGACTGAATGAGATAACCAAGGGAATGAGGGCATATTTCAGTAATTCTGATCATAAATATTCAAATTTTTACAATAAAATTATATTTGTGTATTATATGTATAATTGTTCAAAACTGGTAAAGCACTGAAAGAAAATATATGCAAAAATTTATACAGCTGACTATAGAGTAAAACATTCTGAGTTTGATACCAAAGACACGATTATGCAAGGAGTACAATGATAGGAGTACAATGATCATTTTTGTAGTGTTTTAGCTATCACACGTGGTAAATGTAAAAAAAAAAAAGGAACCAACAGCTTATCAGCAAAATCAGTGCCAATGTGTATGACATACAAATTACTAATCTTAATATGTAAATACTTTCTTGCAAATCAGTAAGAATAAGATAAATGCGCCAATGGGAAAAAAATAAGTATAGATCTGAACACAAAATTCATAAAAGAAAAAAAAAACGAAGCTATCAGTAAGTATACAGGAAACATATAAACTAAAATAACATTTTCAACTAAAGTGGCCAGAAAGAATTTTTATGTGATACCACCTACTTTGGGCAGGGGTGCCAAGATGTGTGTGTTCTTTATACTTTTACTGTAAATTGATATTAAATTTCCTGAGGCTAACGTGGCAGTCTCCAAGAGCTGTAAACTACACACATTCTTTGACTAGAGTGTCTACTGCCTGCAATTTATCTGAAAGAAATGGTCTTATTTATGGGTCATGATTCATTTAAAAGGAAGTGAACTGTGATATTTTAAAATAGTAAAATGGTAGATCAAAGAAACTTAAATGACTAATATTAGATATAACTAAGTAAATTTTGCTACATGCATATAAAATACTCTCATAGACATGAAAATCATGTTGTAGAATGATTACAAAAACATTCACATGAATACATGTTTTATTTGTTAAATAAACAGACCTGATAACAAAACAAAGGGTGGAATAACTTTCCATCTTAAAATACATATATGTATAATCTCAATAAAACAATCCAAAAGAAGATATTTGAAAATACCACATTCAGTTTTGTCTGGGTAGTGGAATCCTAAGTGATTTTATTTTTTCCTTTCTGCTTTATTGTATTTTCTCAATGTTTTACCAAAATAAATGTTTTCCTAACTTTGTGTGGTTGAAAAATGAAATCTATATAAGGAAGAAAAGAATAAGGTCCCACAGTCCTGGTTGCCATCCAATATTATATAATCCTGGAGTGCTTCAAAACCACCCAGTTATGTGCTGACAGCCTGTCCAGAGATCTGGGATGAGAGTCACAGGACATCTTTGTCCTAGCGAATTGGATGGCTGGGCACACAAACAACCTGCCCTTTATTTTATTTATCTGCACTTTGACAAGGCAATTTTCCCTGTCATCATGTTTTTCTGTTATGAATTCAAGGCACTTTACTATGAACTTAACATACTTTATGGCATCCATGCAAATATCCTCCAAGTTGAGTGCTAATATTTCATTTGACTAATGAGGAAACCAAAGTACAAAGATTTTGAATAAGTTGCTCAGTGTAATTGGCAAGTAGGGAGCGGAGCCAAATTTCGAAGGCTGGTGTCTCTACCTCCGAAACTTCGCACTATCTACTATAATTTTCATTCTAAAGAGTGAGTGGCTTGAAAAATGATTTAAGTCATAAAAGGACATCAATTAAATGACAATGAG
This sequence comes from Leptonychotes weddellii, assembly GCF_054177405.1. Classification (NCBI taxonomy): domain Eukaryota; kingdom Metazoa; phylum Chordata; class Mammalia; order Carnivora; family Phocidae; genus Leptonychotes; species Leptonychotes weddellii. The sequence goes on from NC_138372.1 coordinate 41,142,823, forward strand.
TCTTATTATGAAACAGTTTGTCCCTTTTCAATTATATTCCTCACCTGGTTTACATCAAGAAAAAATGCTCCGTTTTGTAAGAGCCTATCCACAAAACCTCTTTAACATTTGCTGATTCTCCTTTGTCTAATACTAAGAGAGCAGATCTAATGCTTAGAGCCTACTTAGAATTTAATAATAATGCTTTGTCTTACTGCATTTAGTTTACGTTCTTTTTATAGCAAGAGATGCTGCTTTTCCCATTTAGAGTTGTAATTTTAAATAAATTCAAATTTTTCATAAGTAGATTTAAAGAAAATATTCAATCATTACCAATACAAATAGCACGTGCACACACACATGGAATATATATATATACATTAAATGCAAATTCCTGGAGCTTGGAAAATAATTGAAACACAATGTGCTGCCTCTTATCACAACAGTAGAAGTTTGAAAAAGGACATAGTTAACTTCTTTAAAACCCTTATCATGATGGCTTGGTATCTTCCTGCGTGATTCCATTTAATTCTCGTAGTTGTTCCGTGAGATTCGCACTAATACACCCAGCTTACAAATCTGGAAATTGAGGCACTGCGTGGTGATGTAGCCCAAGGATACCCAGCTAGTTAGTGGTGAAACTGAGATTTGAACTCCAAGTTCTGGGTCTGCAAGGACTCAGTTTTAGACGACGCCATCCAGGGGGAGATAGCTAATTGGTCTGCTCTTTGCAATCCTTATACAAGTGGTAAGCCACGAATATGCAGTAAATCCAAGAGAAGTTCGGTGTAGGGGAGACTGTTGTGGGCTGGGGTTGACAGTAAAGCTCTGCAAAGTGGATGTGGCTGATGTGGGCTTCCAAGAACAGGTTGGGCCCTGGGAAGAGATTCAAGTGCATTCCAGATGGAGCAAATGAGGTGACTTCCATGCCACTAAGGCTGGTTTCTGAAACGCAGTGCCTTACAACCCTTCTGCTTTGTCCCTGCAAATGCCCAGCTTCTGTCAATATTTCACATCTTACTGTGAATTTTCAGTATTTTGCTGAAAGCAGGGTGGAATAACAGAAAACATTCCAAGATCTGGGAGGTCCTCAAAGCACAAACACCACCAAATAGGCAGTGTGGAACCAATGAAGCTGATTTTCCAGTTTGTTCCCATTTTGGTAATTGCCAATTCCAAACCTGTGTGCCTGTGTAAAGGGCTTTTTTTTTTTTTTTTTTTTTTTTTTTACCACAGTTGCCCAAATATCAATGATACTCTCTGCAAAAGATCAGGACAGTGGTCTGGCTCATATAAATCTCCTCATACAATTCTCACTGGGATAATTATCAAAAGGAGTCTAAAGACTTACAGGACTTGACAAAACACATGGTTCAAACTTCTGGCCAAGTTTTCTAGCCTGTGTGCATATAAAATTCTAGTCAGGGAAACAATGACCATCGTGGGCTTCTGCTGGCCAAGGCTCCATGTTTATTATTGGGAAGATCACTTCCAGCCCTGGGGAGGTCACCATGTTGACCTGACATGCTTCCCATCCCATCTCTGCTTTAGCTGGTCATTCAAGCCATTTAAACCTGACATATCGGATCCTTTTGTCCTGAAAACCAGATGTGCTCAGCTGGAGAGAGGAAAGGTCTCCTCCGTGCTCAACAGAATCCAAAATCTGTGCAGCGAAGAGGCCAAACTGACAAGCAGGCTGAGGGTTTGTCTTTCCTGCCCCCTCCCGGGCCTCTGCCTCCTTCCAGTTCCCATACTGGCCCTTGTAGTCCACCTAGAAGGAGGGCCATGTTTTATCATATCCTCAGGTCTCAGTGGCGCCCCAAACCCATCTGTTTTATCTCTGAGGTGTTTACTGAATATGCCCCCTCCTCTATCCCACCAGGGCCCCTGACCTCCCCTACACTCTCATCATCGCTGCCCCGGATTAGGAAAGAATTTCCCAACTGACCTCCCATCTCTCTCCCTCAAAGACAATTCTCTGCATTCTAACGAGGTTTATCAAAATAATAACTAGCACAAAGATAGCAGCAACTGTTGCTGAGCGTCTGCTGTCAACGTGCTTCCCGTGGGCATCGTACACACAGCCTTACTGGCTTCCCTTCCCCCACAACTGCAGCACACCTGAGCTGCTCCCACTTCCTCTGGACGCTTTGCATAATCCACCTCTGGGACCCCCTCAGCAAGTCACTGTCCCCACTTGAGGCCCCATTTCCTCCGGTGTAAAACAAAGAGACTCCATCACATTTAATGATAAGTCCTGTGCATTTAAAATTGCTGACTTTTCTTTCTCTTCCTTGTTGGTCCCTGTGTGCTTCCAAGATTGGAGAGATAGTCCCCTGCTAAGCCCACTTTAGCCAGCTCCAGGAACATCTCCTTTTCCAACCTGACTTCCTGGACTCCTGCTTTTCACTGTGGAGTCTCTGGCTCCGACCGTGTTAGATTAACAGTTGTGATACACATGTGGGTCCGCATGATTTTGTAATTGTTCCCCTTGGCCTCCTGCAGCTCAGTTTTGTGTCCCTGTGTCCCTCAAGGTTAGTGGTATGCCTAATGCTCTTTTTCACAGAGACTCTCAACAGCCGTTACAACAGTAGGGAAAGGTAGACGGAGAGTCACATTTATAACATCACAGTTGAGAGAAGGAGCGCTGCAGCCTGATGGCTTGGGTTTCTTTCAAATCCTGATCCTGCCATTTACTGGCTGTGTGCCCTTGGACAAGTTACTCAATCTCTCTAGTCTCAATTCCCTTATCTCTATAATGGGAAAAATATCAGCTATTCACAGGTTGTTATGGGGATTACATTAGTTAATTTAAGTCAAGTGCTTAAAATAGTGCCTAGCACACAGCTGGTATCTCTATATTTGCTCTTATTAGCTATTAAGAACTAATTCCAAGAATTATGATAGAATCACAAGTCATAATGACAATAAAAATAGTAACAGACACTAATTATTGAGTACTTGCGAGATGCTACCATTTTTTATACGATGTTTCCTAATTCCTGACAGCAATGTGTTTCATTTTGCAGATAATAAAACTGACGCAGAGACAGTCTCAGTACCTTGCTCAGAAAGAGAATATGCTTTTGAAGCCAAGACTGAGATCCAGGTCACTCTTGAGTCCCAAACTCACACTGTTTCTATGGTATCTGCTGTGCCACGACTCCTCCTCTAATCGCTTTCGGTTCTGATTTTCTGCTGAGCCCCACGGAGAAGCTGACGCTCTTGCTCCGATGCTCTGCCCTGTGCCCAGCAGCCGCACAGATACTGTTGTTCATGGCTTATGCCCCAGACGCGCCTCCCCACCTCACATTCCAGACCTCTGATGGCATCTCTTAGTCCTCCCTCCCAAGGAAGCATTCTGTAAGGTAAGAGGAGCATCTTTATAGGGTTCACCCGGACTCTACCTGGATATGTCGTTCTGTAAGCAACAGCCTTGTAGGCACCTTCCTCGGTGTCCTTGAACAAGAGTGGCCCCACATGCACCACTTAGTTTGCCTCTCAGGGTTGCCCCACTCTCCTCCCCACCACCCAAAGACCCTGCTCATTTGGAAATGGTCTCCACCTGAAACTCCTGGGCCACACTCCCCCCTTGCAATGGTGCCATCCCCCCTTTCTGGGCAGCACTGGATGAAGGTGGGGAAGCCACATTTCCCCGTACAGCCTCTTACCTCTGTTCCCCATTACCCCATCCCAAAGAGCCTCTCTAAAGGCTGAGCATAACCAAGTTAACTGTCATGTCAAAGAAAGAACATGTTTTATGTAACTGTCCATTATAAGCTGAGACAGAATTACAAAAAAGGTAAACCCTTCACTGGAAAGCCTCTGTTAGACACGCTCGGTTTCTCACCTTGGGCTGCCGTGTCTACAAGGCTGCATGATAACCTCCTGTGCCAGGTCTCTACAGTACGACTCCTTACTCTGTCTCTCATTCTAGGGAAACATGGTGACCCTCATCATTCATCAATGGCTCCCATCATTCCCATCATTTCCACAGATTAGTTCTAGACACTTAAATCCCACAGCAGTTCAATTACCCTGTTGTTCCCCATGGAGGCTTCACCAAGACAGTCCAGGGTGGGCTTTGGTCCTCGACATTTGGGGTTACTGCTGAGGCGCCAAGCCATCCCCATGTAGATTTCACCAACCATTCCCCAGTACAGGCAAAGATCCGGAGTCACACACACACATTCATACCTCCAGTGAAAAATAAACTAGGACTCAGCAGCCGTGAGGATGGGGAGAATTAAAGTCAAGGTTTTCAGTGCTAAAATAGTTGTTAATTTGCTGTGATTAAAGGATTCAAAGGATAATGGAAAGGGTGCACGCTACAGATGGTGGTCCTGGACGGGGGTCAGAACCCGTGGATCTAGGATCACAGATTCAAATATTTGATTCAACGTCATTGAAACAAGTGCCTTGACCCCTTCCTCCTGGTTTCTGATCTCGTCTCCTTTGCTTAACCACCTGCCTACTGTAGGCGGGGCCCCTAGCCCTACAGCAATTTTCACATAAAGAGACTCCTCCTCAGTTCTGTGGCCATTGTGCCTGTCTGAAGATATCCATGACACTGAGCGCAGCTTGAGGATCAAGACCCTGTAGTCTTCACTCCTTTGTTTTGTATCATTGCACTCACTGGGTGAAAGAGTTAATGAACTAAGGTATGCTGAGTAGAAGCCTGGGTCACCTACAGATCTGTCTGAATTCAGGAAAGCAAAGACAACCAAATTCTGAATTTCTCCTTTGAAGAAGAGTTCAGTCCCCACAGTAGTAATTTGATCTTTTAAAAGTGATTGTTCCAGTAACGAAGATGATAACTAATAAAACACATTTGATCATAATGATCGACACTATTTTTTGGCCAGTCATGCAAAGCCAAAAGTTACTGTGACAGAAGAATTCCACCTGTGATCTGAGACGGATGGCCAAAACTACCACTTGCTAGTTATGTTATCAGAGGCATGATATGCAATTGCCTGAGCCTTATTTTTGTTGTAGAGTGGGGGTACCACTACGTTGCTGCCCATGGAGTTGTGCAATGTCCTAAAAATGGGGTCAAAATCACCGTCATTCCTTTCTGACAGAGGAGTTTTGTGACTCCATGAAGTTTTAAATGTAGTATTAGTAGCATATGGGCCATTTCAATTGAGCTGGTATGAGTAATTAGAGAGGCTTGGGGGTTTGGTTGAAAGAGCAAAGGCTATAGATTCAGGCAGGCTCTAAGTTCTGATTTCCACATTGTCAGCTGTGTGTGTCCAGACAGATTATCTAACTTCTCTCATCTCTTTTCTATCACCTATTTAAAAATACTTATTTTTACCAGATTATAAAGTTTAAAAAGTCAGTATATTTTTAATGTAACCAGAGACCTGGTTTCCTTCTACCCTCTTTTCCTGATCAACTCCTCCTTCTGATCAATATCTCTTTCAATCTAATAAAGAGATCTAGGGAGTGTGTTTTCAGCGATTTCTACGAAAGACATTTATTAGGCCATAAAAAACAATGTTAACATTTTTACCCACTTGTTGGGGACATGAAGTTCTACAATCTCTTTTTATGGGTAAGCTTGTTTTTCTTCTTTTTTTTTTTTTTCCTCTCCTGAACTCAAAGTCGGCCCAAATATGGTAACAGTAAATCATTTGGACTGGGTTAATACACGGTGTTACAGGTTTAGATACCTCTCATTCCCCTCGCCCATCTCTGAGACAGAGAAGGAGTTAGCAAACCTTCATTAGAATCATTGTTTTGTGCATTAAACCCTTGAGTACCACGTAATGTGATCTCTATTTTCCTTACCTTTCAAAATCTCTGGCTCGGGAGAAACCACAGCTCTGCTGGCTTTTGTGGAACAGACCACAGCGATGTTTTTTAACTTTGCTTAATTTTCCTTCCATCTGTTCTTTCCTCAGAAAGCACTTGTCGCTTCTCTATCTCCCTTCAATGAATGCCAAGTGCGGTCGGTTTGTTTCTTCTCTTCTTCAATCAAGCCTAAGTACCTCCTCTGCTTGCAGCTTTGACCTGTCTTTGCGGGCTCATCTTCCTGGACGCGGGGCTATAATTCTCTCTGGGTCTCTGAAGTTTTGTAATTTCATTTATGGTCATATGGGGGCCTTCCAAATGACAAAAACCCACTTTTTAAAATCAGCTTTGAAAATGTTCCATCTTGAGGTAAATTTTGTAAAATGTTGTAAGAACTGAGATTTCAGTTGACAAATCCTTTCTCTTTTATGCCTGCATAGCCAGTGGGAGGCTACATTAGACCCTATCCAGAACAATTCTTTTAAAAGAGGCAACCTGAACTGCTACATACTCTCTTGGCCCCACAATCTTGAATACAAATGTTGGTTGGATCAGTATCAAGAGAAATTCCAAAGTGTAGATCTCTCAGTTGATGGAAGTAGTGGGGCATAGTTCAGGGGCCCCCTCGCCAGGGGACGTTTGATGCCAGTAGCATACAAAACAGCTTCAGGTGGTTCGCAGCAGTAAATAACATTGAATCACATGGTGGGAAAATTATTTATTTCTTCAACACCTCTCTGAATTTCCTAATCCCTCACTTTACAGGGAGATAACAAGCACCAAACTCAGAACTTAACAGAAAACAACAGCATGTAGCTAGAATTTCAGAATGTTTCTTTAATTGTAAGTTTTATGGTTTCCATTTGCCTTTTATGATTGCCTTTATATTTACACTGACTCTCTATTCATGATAGTAATATAAACTGCCCTTATAAAATATATTTGATCTTAAAAAAAGATGAACCAATTCAAACGAAAATATTTTTTTAAATACTAGTGTAAATGGTACACCTACGTAGTAAAAACCATGAAAGTGATATGCAGAGGACTGAAGTTAGAAAAATGTCAGTATAGTTGAATAAATGTGAATCTTGGTAGGCAACCAGATACTCGATTTTTTTTAAGATTTATTTATTTATTTGAGAGAGAGAGAGAGAGAGCACAGCACAGAGGGAGGGGCAGAGGGACAGAGAGAGTCTCAAGCAGACTCCCTGCTAAGCACAGAGCCCAATGCAGGGCTCAATCCCAGGACTCTGAAATCAGGACCCCGAGATCAGGACCTGAGAAGAAACCAAGAATCTGACGCTTAACCAACTTCACCACCAAGGTGCCCCCAGAGACTTGATTTTAAATCCTACCTCTCCTATTTATTATCTGTATTTGTAATATAGTAATATTTGTAAATAATTTACTAATTTACTCAGAGCTCTTGTTTCCTCATCTTTAAAATGGGGGAAAGATCTACTCTATAGGTCATTTAAAAATAAAATAATATATGTAATATGTACATAGTATAGTACCTGATAGTACAGAGTAGAGACTCAATAACTGGTATCTTTCTTCTCCCTTTTATTCTTATTTTATACTTGTAACTTTAAAAAGAAATTAAAGTATTGGCTAAGGATAATGGAACTATGTACCATTTCCTAGACAGTTAATATATATTTAATGAGTTACAAAAATATGTAGCTATCATTGCAACATGGACCTGTGGTTCACTACTAATTATACCTCCAAAGAGCACAGGAAAAATTTTTATGCAAGAGTTGAAGAAAAGGCTGTGTCAGGGTTCCCATCTGAATCAATGTGACCCACTTCTGACATTAAGTGTTTTCTTCTGCAACACCTCCCTTTATCTGCAAAAGGTACCTCTGGATCACTTCTATCTCAGAGTGACACCATCAGTCATACACATCTGCAAACCAGAAAGCTAAGACAGAGGCTCTCTCTGTCTCTCTCTCCCTCTCTCTTTCTCTCTCCCTTTGTCTCGCTCCCTTCTTCCTCTACAATCCCAGGTGCAATCCATCATCAAGTTCTGTCTCATTAATCTTCCAAACACCCCTTGCACTGTCTCTATATCCACCACTTTCTCGCCCATGGTAGTAAGCTCCTAGAAGGTCTATCATTCTCTCCATGGTGTCTCCACTTCACCCCTCTGCCCCCCTCCAGGGACTTCCAGTCCTTCAAATGCTCTACATGATTGCTTTCTGAAGCCTTATTCCAAACCACTTCCCCTCTTTTTTTACTATCCATCCTCTACACACACTATTCCCTCTCCCTAGTCAGCTCTATGTCCTTCCCATCCTTCTGGCCCAGTTCCCTTCCAGCATCTTTTCATCCATCAGAACTCAGATCGATGGTTCCTTCCTCTGTATAATCTTCCATGACCCTTGTCCAAAACCCTCAATTAGGCCAAATGTCTTAGTTATCCATTTTCTTTCTTTCATAGCACTTATCTATGGTTAAACTTTAAAAAAAACTATGTTTCTGTCTCTCTATTAGACATAGTCCATGACAAAATGAAAATGTATGGTGTTGCTCAGCAATTTGTGCCTAGGACCTAATCAGCAACTGGCACATAATAAGCGCTCAGTAAATATTTGTTGAAAGAAAGAAAGAGTGAATGAATGATTTGTCCTTACCACACTGGGATTTCTGTTTGTTTGTTGTTTTAATACTTAAAAAAATGTATTATGGTAAAATACATATAACATGACATGTACCATTAATGACATTTAGTACATTCACAGTGTTGTGCAATCACTACCACTCTCTAGTTCCAGAACATTTTCATCACCCCAGAAGGAAACCCCATACCCATTAAACAGTCACTCCCTATTCCCTCTGCCTCCAGTCCCTGACAATCACTAATCTGCTTTCTGTCTCTATAGATTTTCCAACTCTGGATATTTCATATAAATGGAAGCATCACCACATTGTTTGGGGTTTTTTTTAAAGATTTATTTATTTTAGAAAGAGAGAGAGAGAGCACATGTGAGCAGCAGGAGGGGCAGAGGGAGCAGGGGAGAATCTCAAGCAGACTCTCCTCTGAGCATGGAGCCTGACACAGGGCTCCATCCCAGGACCCTGAGATCATAACCTGAGCTGAAACCAAGAGCCAGACGCTCAATAGACTGAGCCACCCAGATGCCCCCCATCACCACATTGTTTTGCAGCTGTCTATGGTAGTGTCTGTCTCCCTATATCTAGACTTGCCTTTATCACTTCTTAACCCATGGCTTAGCACAGTGCCTTGCATGTAGAAGGTATGGAATAAAGGCTTATTGGAATGAAAGAGTGTTCTTTTTTACTTATCATATCAAATATACACACAAAATATGTTTTTTAGTTCTGAAAGCAAAGATTTTGCTATCTTTTTCTAGACGGAAATTGAACCAAAGAAATGCAGGACATCTAAAATATCCATTTGTATTTCCAAAAGTAATTTTGCAACTAAAGGAAACTATGATTCTGGAAAATATAGTAAGATATGACGCTAATAGACAATTATCACAATTAAAGACATCTCTTAGCTTCCTACAAACCAATATTTTAAAAAATTACTTATATGCTCTCACATTATAAACAGTGATAATTTTCCTTTAATGATTGTAAAAGAGATTTGTAATTTATTCATTTCTAAATATTTACAAGTAATAAACTTGTGTTAGAAACTACTTCACAGTATGGGCATAAAGATGAATAGTTTTTGGCCCTACTTTCCAGAGATTAAAAGTTAGTATCTTTTTTATAAGGCCACTCGTGATGATGTATCTACTCGTGCTTAGAAAAATGCCACACTTAAGAGTCCATGCATGAACCCGGTGGAGCTATTTATTTACTCAGAGATCAGATTTCTATTCTATAAGCTTGTCAGTCAAGCCACAATTCAAAGTAATTCCAGAGCAGCAAGTGTGCTGAGCCAAGCAATTTTGAAAATACCCACTTTCAATCACAGCAGTGGGCGTGCGTAGTTTGAAAATGGGTTTCTAGGAAGGCTGGTCTGAACCACAGGTCAAGCACAGTGACCTGTGATCGTTTATATATAGGCACTATGATCATTTGTCATTACTTCACACCACCTGGCAAAGATTGAGTCTCAAATAGCCCACCTGTTAGACATTATATTTTGATCAAAAATCAGATCACATAGACTGATGCTTGACTGGAAAATTTACCCATGAGTCTGCAAAAATGGAGTATGGTTAAAGCTATTTTTTGTATTTGTAAAACACAGACCTTCCTTTTCTGTAGCTTGGCAGAACGCAAACTTAATGAAAGGTTCTCGTGGGAAACTTTCAGATTTGTTAAGCATTTGATGTTAGCTAAAAGCACTCTGCGTCAATTGAGAGGAGCCGAAACTGCCCAAATTAGAGTTTCTGGTATAGTTAGGAACAATTGCAAGGTTATTTTAGGGAAGCTGGTCTGTAAGGTTTCCTGATTATTTTGTCAGCACATCACTCCAGCCTCAGGGTTGGATTAATTAAGGCCCTCCATGTGCACTCACCCTCCCATCCTGAGAAAGATGCTAAAGGTCATAGCCACTAAAACCACAGAGGCCTCAATGACATCCTATTTTAGTGTTAGAATTCCAAGAAGCCTTTTGTTAAAATAAACACCAAGAGATTTTAAATAAACTAAACTGATTATTAGCGGACAGGATTTTTTCTTTCCCTTAATTAAGAGTGATCCATTGAAACTCAATTCATATGTATCCATTCATTCAACAAGTATTTATCGAGTACCTACTAAGTGGCAGGCACTCTATTTGGGGCTAGAGATTCAATAAGAAAGTTGGACAAGTTCAGGGTACTTAAGAAGCTTACATCCTACCAGGCACATATCCTAACCCTAACCCCCGCCGCCCCCCCCCCCAAAAAAGAAGCTTACTTCCTAGAGCAGTCATGCACTTACTTAGTCATTAAAAATGTATTTGTTGAGTGTCTACTATGTTCCAGGCATTGTTCAGCCAATTAGAATGTATCACTGAACAAAATATAACAAGTCCTTGTAAAGCCTATGTTCTAGTAGGCAGAGTCAGGCAATAAATAATAAATGTAATTAGTAACTAAAGTATATAGTTTGTTAGAAGATGACAAGTGCCATGGAATTAAAACACGGTGGTCAGGAGAATGGTATTGAATAAGGTAGTCAAGGTTGGGCTCATTGAACGTGTACCATCTGAGCAAAGACTTGCAGGTGTTGGGGGAGTGGGCCATGCTGACAAGCAGCAGAGAGCACTCCAGGCAATGGGAACTGCCAGTGTTGAAAGGTCCTATGACAGAAGCAATCCTGCTATATTTGAGGAGAAGCAAGGAGGCCAGGGTGGCTGGAGTGGAGCAAACAAGGTAGAAAGTGGTAGGAAATGGAATTAGAAAGTAAGCAGGGCCGGGTGGAAGACTGAAAGGGGAGGTGGTAGTTCATCAAAGTGTGTAAGCCACTGAAAAGAACTGGGGCTCTTATTTTGCATGAAATGGAAGGCAGAGGAGGATTTTCATCTGATTTCTACTTTTATTTTTTTTAAAGATTTTATTTATTTATTTGACAGAGACAGAGATAGCGAGAGCAGGAACACAAGCAGCGGGAGTGGGAGAGGGAGAAGCAGGCTTCCCCTCGAGGAGGGAGCCCGATGTGGGACTCGATCCCAGGACCCTGCGATCATGACCTGAGCCGAAGGCAGGCGCTTAACGACTGAGCCACCCAGGTGCCCTGATTTCTACTTTTAAAGGATACATCTAGCTTCCATGTTGGGAATAGATGTTAGGAAATTATCAAGGATCAAGGCACAGAGAACTATTAGGAAACTGCTAGGGGAAATCTTGACTAGGGACCAGGATAGTTTAACCAGAATGGTAGCAGTGAAGGTGGTGAGAAATAATCAGGTTCTAGAAATATTTTGAAGGTAAAGCCAACAGATTTCCTGACGGATTGAATGTGAGATGGGAAATAAAGACACATACCTTCACTCATTCAACCACTCTTTCATTCCTTGATGCATTCCTTTGCTCACCTACTAATTTACTCAAAAAAAAAAAAATGCAACTGAACCCTTGTGTGCCAACTACTGATGAACTGGAGAGGATGCAGACTCAGTCTCAGCTCTCAAGATGTTCACATTCTAATGGAGAGGACAGGGTTATAAACAAAATGTGTTATGATAGACATATGGAACCAAAGAGAGAATGATTTTTCTGCTTAGAAGAATTCTGACACAAAGGAAGAGACATTTGAGTTAGGTCTTAAAGAAGCAGTGGGCATTTGCCAACTGGTTGATTTGGGGAAGCCATCCCAGGCAGAGGGAACTACAGACAAAGAGATAGGAGACAATTTCACAAATTTGTAAGACTGAAAGTTTGGAGTGGTTGGTACACAGGGGGCAAAGGTGAGGATGTTGAGCACAAAGGCTGGAGAGGGATAAGTTATCTGATTTCAAATGACCTCAGACCTCAGGCTAAGTATGGTGGCCATTTTCTTCTTAGTGATGAGAAGTCATAGTAGGGGTTTAAGGAATGGAGTGACATAGCCAGATTTGTGTTTTAGCAAAAATACTAATTCAGTAGGACAAATGTATTGGAGATGTTTGTAGAAAGTTATTGACAGCATAGAAAGGGATAGTAATTTTGTGGGCCCTGGTTTGGAAAAAATACAGGATCACAAAATTCGTAACTCTGTGTATTAGGGCTTTCCAGAGAAATAGAACCAATAGGAGATAAATGATAGACAGATACAAAGATAGATAGTTTATAGATCAATATTATATATCTATATCTATATCTATAGATGGATATATGTACACGCACACATAATGTGCTATAATAGATATATGGAACCATATGGTTTAAATGAGACAACTTTTGGCAAGATTTACCATAGTGCCTAGAACTTACTGGGTACTTGATAAATATTAATTATCATCAAGTAACTAAAATACAAGGCTGCATATGGTTAGTATTATAATGGTATAGCAGCAACAATAACACAAATGTAATTGTAGAAATGAGGGGAGGTTGAAGAGATACCACAGAAGATTACAATCTTTGTTCAAGCTCCTCTTGCCTACCACATCTTTCCCCACCTCCAGTGCTCTGAATATCTTCTAATTTGACATCAAACCCAGATACTTTCTTCCAGCAACACTTTCACCCAGGCTGAGCAGGGCCCACCTCTCCTTAGCCACCATTTCACCCTGCCATTGCATCACTCCATATGATGAGGGGGTCAGGATGGCACACCTTTGCCGTGTGGATATGCTCTGCCCGTGTCTGGCTCTTCATCTAGACTGGAGCTCCTCAAGAGAAGGACCTGAATTATCTCTTCATCTTTCCATCCTCAGGGCCTATCACAATGTTTGATATGAGCCTAGAAACTCCTTAAATATCTGTTGACCTGAACTGACATCAAACTTCATCATTGGCCCGACGGTTACTAAAAATCTGAAATGAAGGCTGGGTGATAGGGCATTCCAGACAGGCTCTGGCGATGAACAGAAGTGTGGCAGAGGAATGGGTGGTGTGTGTGGAGGAAGGAGTACAGAAAGATGGTATCTAGTGGTGTGTAGTCAGAGTACAGCGTGTGTAACAGGGTGGCCTACGAGGTAAGGGTGGGTGGAGGTGATGGTTAAGAAGTTATACTTTATAGACAATGATCATGTATTGATGGGTTGGGCCAAAGAGTGGCATGATCCAAGCTGTGTTTGGAGAAGAATCTGGAGGACTGGAGTGAGAGTGGCAGTAGGGAGATGAGTTGCAGAAAAACTGCCCAAGCAGAAATAAGAGACACCTGTTAAAGTATGTCAACAGACATCAGATCTGGTACAAATTAGCTGGCCCTTTCTCAAAAGCTGTTGCAAGAGCAATAAGGGCAGACTGAGAATGTTTCTTGGAGCCTCATTCATTTTGTTCCATCAAGTTTCGCAATTGTCACTGTTTATTGTCCTCTTCTAAAAACAGGCAGTGAGGGATAGATGAGACCATTGGATTTTTCTCATTCTGTTTAATAACTGTTTGCCATGTAATCCTGAGGCTACATCTGAAAGACCGGAAATTATTCCAGTATTTTTTCTTACTCTTTTCTAAAATGACAAAGACAATACTCTGTTTTTATTCATCAGGGAAAGCCCGGCTGCTATTAGTCTGTGCGAACAATTTATTGAAGCTTGGAATTCAGCACTCAGGGAATTGTTTAAATTATCTTGGGGCATCATATCCTCCCCTGGTGTCTTGCCAAAGGAAAGAATTCAAGAAATATTTGTTGAAAGAATAAGTTAACAATTCATTGCAACATTCGCTGCAGTAGTTTCTGACTGGATTTTGATTTAAGAGTCCTGTTTTCCACGGCTTCCAATTTACGTGTTGGGGTCTACCATCTAGGCTCTCTGGCTTCTGGCCCAGTTCTGACCTTGAATCTGTCTCTTTCCATTTTCTGTGCTGAGCCAGAAAGGAGGGGAACTGGACCATGCCCAAGGCGGGACTATACATGCAGCAATGCCCAGGAACTGGGAATGGTTGTTAGGGCTGACAGGCTGCTCTTTGTGGTGGGCTTCAGGAGGTGCCATTCATATTAAAGACTGTGGGAATATATGGGAGCCACTGCTGGGTCATCATTCCAGTATTTGATAGATCAAAGTAACACAGATTAATGGGAATAGAGTAGATGTGAATGAAATGAACAAGCTGATCTTTATATATAGTGGATCCAACAATTTAAAACATTTATATTCTGTCCACAAGAAGCATTTAGGAAATACAGCAACCAAAAGGTTATAAACCATTTCACAACAAATGCCAACAAATAACAAACATTTATATCACTTATATTTTCCAACTACAATGTGATTACATTATAAGTGAATATAGCATGAAAATGAAGACAAACATGACACGTATTATTTTCATCTGTATAAGAATGTTTATCAAAACATTATTCAGAATTGCCCCAAACTAGAAACAACCAAATGCCATAAACAGTCTAATGGGAAAATAAATTGTGGTTTATTCACATAGTGGAATATTTTGTTTAGTAATAGAATGGGAGCCAGGACAGTGATTACCTTTAGAAAGGAGAGAGGAGGGAAAAAAAAAGAAAGAAAAGAGGAAGGGAGGGGAAGTAACTGGGAAAACGTGTAGGGGATTTCTGGGATAGAGATAACATTCTATTTCCTGACCAGGGTTGTGCTTACATGGATATGTTCAGCTTACGATAATTAGTTGAACATTACACTTAGATTTGTGTACCTTCTTCATGCATATTTTATCCTCATGTAAAAATTAAATATTAAAAACAGCAGATCAGTACTTATACCATTGATTACTATCTAATTAAGTTTGTTTGCTGCCAGTTTCTGTTCTTCTAGACCATATCATAAACCACAAAAATAATTCTCTTCAGAAAAATTCCTATCTAAATCAGTTTCTGCCATTATGTCTGGTTACTTGAAACAATCTTTCTAATAAAGACAACTAGCAAAGCTGAATTAAATTTGGATAAATATATTTTAAATGCATTGTTGATACCTTTACATTTGTGTAGAATTGAATTACTTGGCAGCAAATGCTTTTACTAAGAACAATTATACATGCTAAATAAATACAAAAATTAGATCTTAAAAAGGCATCAGGAAACCTCTGAAAGTTTTGAAGACTTCAGAGGCCAAAATTATGGAAAGGGAAAACCACAGAGGGCTGGGGTGATAGCCTCCATCTGCTTTTTCTCTGAGGACATTCCCCAATTCTGGTTTGAGGGTAGGAAGCTGAAGATCTGGGTAAAACACCTTTGAAGGGTCAGAGGAACGAGCAGAACTTTGGGGAAACTCATGCTCCATTTTCTTCTTGAGGTATCTGCCAAATTCTGAGACTAAGCAAAAAAGCCCCTGAAAGGCAGATTGGAACCTTGGGCAGTTTTTCCATGTTGAAAAAACCAAGATCAGAATTTAAGATCCAGCAGGAAGAGAGACAGTAGTGGATGCACTAGGATTTTAGTTGAAAGTCCCAGGGAGATACGCCATAGGAACACAAGCCAACCAGAGGTAGTGGTGAACTTTCCAAAATGGCAACCCAGTCTTGACTCAGATCCATCCCTGACTGGATATTGGTAATCATTCCCTATTCTCTTTGCCTAGTACACAAAAAGGGAACTATTTCTGGGGAAAAAAATATTATCATTTGGAGCTTGTATAGTGTGTTATGCACAATGTCTGGCATTCAGTGAAAACTTATTAGACATGCTGTCAGATAGAACACTGTGTCTGAAAACCAGGAGTGGAAACAAAACAAGCAAATGAAACCCAAGACTCAGATGCACAGGTGATCCAGATACTGGAGTTAATCAGGCAAGGACATGAACTATAACCAACATCTCCAAAATTACAGAAGAAGATAAGTGATGTGATAGAGAATTTTACCAAGACTCAAGTTCTGTACATAGATCTCTGAGCTGCCAAAAATGAAGGAATGTGAAGGTGCCAAACATGAAGGGAAAGCCAAAGTTGCACTAAACACAGCTATCGTCATGGATAAAAAGTTTTGGCAACATTCTGGTGGCATTAACTTTCCATTTTAACAATTATCCAATGTATAGGATCAGGAGATTAAAGTTTAGGATATACTATGGACTGACTTATATCCTCCATGTTGAAGCCCTACCCCCTCAATGTGACTGTGTTTGGAGGTAGGTCTTTTAGGAGGAAATGGAGGTTAAATGAGATCGTAGGAGGAGGGCCCCAATCTGATAGAATTGGTAGCCTTATAAGAAAAGGGAAGGAGAAAACAATCTCTCTCCCTCCCTTACGTGAGGACAAGGTGAGAAGGCAGCCATCTATAAGCCAGGAAGAACGTTCTCACCAGAAATCAACCCTGCTGGCATCCTGATCTGAGACTCCAGACTCCAGAATTGTGAGAAAATAAATTTCTGTTATTTAAGCCACCCAGTGTGTGGCATTTTGCTATGGGAGCCAGAGAAAGCTAATGTAAGGTGCAGACAAATTTAGAAATTCAGTAAGAGGTCCACACATAAATCTAGCCCATCAAAGAACTATACCGTCAGTGGAAGGGTAAATGAAGAATAAATAAAATTGCTAGTAGAGAAAAGCAAGGAAACTTTCCTGTGTTGATCTGATTCATAAACCAAAGGAAAAAAAATCTTTCTAGAGACTGCTAATACAACTCAATCTTCATATAGATTTTTCAGCCCAGATTTTTGCTACTTTGTAGTACAAAACACCCCATGAAGATAATCTAGTTTGAAATGGCCCTGAGTCATGGTGAACTAAAAACAATTAGCAGAACCTTATGCAAATCCTCTCAGAAAACATAAAACTTCAATCCATGCCACTAAGTACTCCCACAGAAAAAGCTCCAAGGAAAATGTGCTCTAAGTAAAAGATAACAAAAACACAAGGAAACAAAGTACCAAGAATGAAAGTCAACATAGAAAGTAGGTAGAAGAATCGGAGCTATACAACTTCATGTATTGATTGGAACTATTCAATATTTATATAAAATAAGAATGTTTAATATTTTCCCCAAAATTTAAAAGAGGCTTAAATATGAACAAGGGATAAGAAACTTGGAGTAAAAATGACCATGCATATTTGGAAAAACACCAAAAATAACTCATATAAGTGGAAAATATAATTACTAAAATTAAACCTTCAATGACTGGTTAAAAGTCACATTATATACAACTGAGGAAATAATTAGTGGACTAGATGACAGAGCCAGAAACTTATCCCAAATATGACCCAGAGAGGCAAAAAAATAAATACAAAAGGAAAAAATATGAGAGATTATATACACAGAATATATACTGGAAAGATCTAATATGTGAATAATCAAAAGTTCCAGACAGAAAGAACAGGAAGAAAAGACACAATATTCAATTATATAATGGCTGAGCATTTTTGAGAACTGTGGAGGAATCAGCAATATATTTTTGGTAGAACTATGAATTCTGGCATGCATTTGGTATAACCTAATAAAGTTAAATGTAATTATTCCTTACAACTCATTAACTTTGTCCAGTGGTGTATACCTTAGACAAATTCTTGCACATGTACACTAGGAGACCTGTAGACTACTGCTCATAGGGGTGCTGTTCATATCATGTGTGATATATATTCATGCAACAGAATACCATGCAACAGGAAAAATAAACGCATCAACATTGATTAATCTTGAAACATTAGAAAGTAACTCAAAAGAATACATACCACATTATTCCATTTTGTAAAATGCAAAACCATAATCTTTATAGATATCTGTATACAAGATAGCCCCACAGAGAGACAATGCTCTGTTATTAGTGTATGTCTACCCAATCTTTGTTCCATAAACATATATACACACTCACTACATACCATGTACTATATACCCACAGAGAATTTTTTAAAAGCTTGAGATCATACTATGTATATATATAGTAAAAGTATATAGTATATATATATATTTTTTATTATATATATATATTTATAACCTGCTTGCTTCACTTAGAATAAACTATGAACCGTTTCTCATGTCAAAAAGTCTATGAATGATTTTATTGTCCACACAAAAGCCTAGCATATGGATGTAACAAAATTGATCCTCTACTATTGACCATTTAATTGATTCAAACATTCTTTCATAATAAATAGTATTGCAATAATGCATACCTTACCCCTAAATCTTTATGTTATAGCACGTTTATTTCAATATATATTGAAATAGCAGAATGGCTTGCTGAAAGGTTATTACGCTATGCACTGTGACCAGAGAGATAAGGGTAATACGTCTCTGCTGGCCTTTCTAGATACTAAAATTCTATTTAATGTTCTATCCATTTGATAGGTGAAAAGTGGTATTGAGCTGTCTTAATGTAGTCTCCTTTTCCTTCTAATGAGATTGAAACTTTTCATGTTTGTATAGGTCTTTCCTATTTATTATTTTGTAAAGAGCTTGTATATTTGTTTTGCCTGTTTGTGTATATGACTTGTTTATTTATCTTCTCTATTTTTCTTCTGGATAGACCGCTTTTCAAAAACAATCTGTGAAATCTGGGTGTGTATGTGTGCAGTTGCTAAAACTATTGTGCAACAGACTATTTTTTCCAGTATTGCGTTTGGCCAGGACTCTGTGCCAGGCAGATCATGGAATTGTCACTGGTCCTGTTGGTGCTGCTGCCTGCCGAGGCGCTCTCAACGCTTGCTAAGCTATTCCAGATGCCCCGGGGCCACTATACCCAGATTCTTTTTTTTTTTTTATAACGTTTTTTATTATGTTATGTTAGTCACCATACAGTTCATCATTAGTTTTCAATGTAGTGTTCCCTGATTCATTGTTTGAGTATAACTACTGTGGGTCAGGGGTTGCCAGACTACAAAAGGTGAGCCAAATCTTGCCTGTCACCTATTTTTGTAAGACCTGCAAATATTTTAAGAAATTTTGTATGACCTAAGAAAACATTTTATTTTATTTCTTGAAAAGATTTATTTATTTGAGAGAGAGAGAGTACATGAGCATGCGGGGGAGAGGGGTAGAATAGGGGAGAGGAACTTTAGCAGACTCCCCACTGAACACGGAGCCCAACATGTGGCTCTAGGACCCTGAGATCACGACCTGAGCAGAAACCAAAAGTCTGTGCCACCCAGGGACCCCTAAAAAAACATTTTAAATGCTTGGGGGATAAAATCAAAATGAGAATACTTCATGACATGAAAATTATATGAAATTCAAATCTCAGTATCCATAAATAAAAGGTTACTGGAACACAGCTACACACATTCATTTGCATATCGACTATGGCGGCCTTCTGCTACAATGGCAGGTGTGAGTTATTGCTACAGACACCACACAGTCAGCAAAGCCTACCATTTTTATTATCTGGACCTTTACAGAAAAAGTTTGCTGGCTGTTGTTATAGAATCATAGCTTCAAAATACATAACATACTGTATCTCTAACTTGTCTATTCCTCACTGATAGCTCTCACCTAAGTTAGGGCTGTCACTGGGACTTTGTCAGAATCTCTTTTCCTTACTGCTGTAATGTTGGACATCTTTATCAGGAAGGATGCATTTGAGTATATCTTCTTTCAATCCAACTCCAGAAATTCATTGAGCTATCTAGAATATGAATAGCATCCTCCTTTATTTTGGCTTTAATGCACATTTTTATCCATTTTAAATTTCTGTGCCCATTTTAATAGTAGTTTGGGAGAAATAAATCTTTACTCAAATTACCTTCTTAGTCCAACTCATGGCTATTTATGTTGCACTTTAAATGGAGGTTGTAACCAGAGTTCACACCCTGTAGGATTTGCATGGATCCCCTCCCAGCCCATGATAATCACTATTGTTTGAGAATGTGTTTGGGAATGGAAAACAATTTAGGAAGCAATAATCTAAAGTTTAAATGAAAAAAATATATAGTTGATACCTTGTTTTTTCCCCAACTTGATCTCACTAATATTTCACAAGGGAGAAAGAAAAACATTTTTAAATCACTGGCTAGTAATTGTTTTCATTTCATTGTTAAATCCAATGATCAGCCTGAGTAAAAAACCACTATATTCTTGGTCCATGACACTGACTTCCTACTGTTCAGTAAAGTGCAAGTTCCATAGATATAGTATTTGGTATAGGCAGAACCAGATCAAGGATCATGCCAGACTGGGGCTACCTGGCTCAACAATCTGTAAGGAACTAAAACAACAATAAGAAAGAAACAAGATTGAGGGGTGCCTGGGTGGCTCAGTCATTAAGCATCTGCCTTCGGCTCAGGTCATGATCTCAGGGTCCTGGGATCGAGCCCTGAATCAGGCTCCCCGCTCAACAGGAAGCCTGCTTCTCCCTCTCCCACCCCCCCTGCTTGTATTACCTCTCTTGCTGTCTCTCTCTGTCAAATAAATAAATAAAACATTAAAAAAAGGGGGGGGAGGAGCAAGATGGTGGAGGAGTAGGAGACCTAAATTTCGTCTGGTCCCAGGAATTCAGCTAGATAGGGATCAAACCATTCTGAACACCTACAAACTCAACAGGAGATGGAAGAAAAGAATAGCAGAAACTCTCTGAACAGAAAAGCAATCACTTTCTGGAAGGTAGGATGTGCGGAGAAGTGAATCTGAGGCGATATTCAGAAAGATAGACGGCGGGGAAGTGATAGAGCAGCAGAGCACAAAATTGGAACTTTTAGAAGTCGGCTCCGCTAAGGGACGTCGCTCCAGTGGCTAAGTGGGGGTAGAACCCTCGCTGGGAAAGTGTGGTCTCAGGACCCTCGGGGTCACAGAAAGACTAGGGGTGCCTGAGTGCAGCAGAGCTCCCAGGAATCGGAGTGGGGAAGCCAGCTGCACAGACAGAGCCGAGGAGCAGGCTTTCAGCTCGGGGTTGCCATAAACTGTGATCCGTGGCACAGTCGGGCCACCGCTCCTCCAGCAGGGACCCAACAAGCGGCAGATCTGGGGAGACTCCCCTTCCTCCCCTGGGAGGAGCGGTGCAGGAGCGCACCGCAGGGATCTGCTGGGTTTGGAGACTCCACACCGGGTCGGGTGCCAGAGATAGAAATGCTTGGTCACAGGCCGGGTGAGCACGGAGTGCGGCCGGAGACCAGGGAGACGGGACTGACTGACTGCTTTTCTCTGGGGGTGCACTGAGGAGCGGGGCCCCGAGTTCTCGGCTCCTCCGGGACAGAGATTGGGAGGGCGCCCTTTTCACTCTTGTCCTCCAAAGCTTCACGGAAAGTTTGCAGGGAACAAAAGCTCCCAAGAGCAAACCCGAGCAAATTACTTAGCCCGGACCTGACAAGGGTGTGGCAATTCCACCTCCCGCAAAGACATTTGGGAACCACGGCAACAGGCCCTGCCCCCAGAAGATCAGCGAGAACAGCCAGCCAAGACCAAGTTTACAGATCAATGAGAATGGCAGAACGCCAGCACTAGGGGAATACTGCACATAGAACGCATGGCTTTTTCCCCATGATTCTTGTCTTTCAAAGTAAATTTTTTAATTTTTCTTTGTTTTTCTTTTTTTTTTTGAATTTTTATTTTTCCCTTTTTCAACCAACATCTTATCAATCCCCTTTTTTAAAAATCTTTTTTATTTTTCATTGTTAGAGTCATATTCTATCCCTTCATAGTAGTTAACCTTATTTTTGGTATATATATATATAAGTTGTTCTCTCTTTAAAATTTTGGGATACAGTTTCTTCTAACAGACCAAAATATACCCTAAATCTCTAGTGTATGGCTTTGTTCTAGTCTCCTGCCTGATCACATTCTCTCCCTTTTTTTTTTTAATCCTCTTCTTTCTTTTTTCAACCAACTTCTTATCTTACCAATTCCTTTATAAAATCTTTTATAATTTTCATCTTTACATTAATATTCTATCCCTTCATTGTATTAACCCTTATTTTTGTACATATGTAAGTTTTTCTTTCTTTAAAATTTTGGGAGGCACATTCTTCTAACAGACCAAAATATGCCCAAAATCTAGTGTGTGGCATTGATTCTGCACCAGCCTGATCATATTTGATCAGATTCTGTTTTTATGTTTGTTTGTTTGTTTTTATCTTTTTCTTTTTACTTTCTTTCCCTTTCTTTCCCCCCGGTTTCAGGTCTCTTCTGATGTGTTTAGTGTATATTTTTCTGGGGACGTTGTTACCCTATTAGCATTTTGTTCTCTCATTCATCTATTCTCCTCTGGACAAAATGATGAGATGGAAAAAATCACCTCAAAAAAAGAACAAGAGGCAGTACCGACTGCCAGGGACCTACTCAATACAGACATTAATAAGATGTCAGAACTAGAGTTCAGAATGATGATTTTAAAGACACTAGCTGGGCTTGTAAAAAGCATGAAAGATATTAGAGAAACCCTTTCTGGAGAAATAAAAGAACAAAAATCTAACCAAGTAGAAATCAAAAAGGCTATTAATGAGGTGCAATCAAAAATGGAGGCTCTAACTGCTAGGATAAATGAGGCAGAAGAGAGAATTACTGATATAGAAGACCAAGTGATGGAAAATAAAGAAGCTGAGAAAAAGAGAGATAAACAACTACTGGATCATGAGGGCAGAATTTGAGAGATAAGTGATACCATAAGACAAAACAATATTAGAATAATTGGGATCCCAGAAGAAGAAGAAAGAGAGAGGGGGGCAGAAGGTATATTGGAGCAAATTATAGCAGAGAACGTCCCTAATTTGGGGAGGGAAACAGGCATCAAAATCCAGGAGGCACAGAGAACCCCCCTCAAAATCAATAAAAATAGATCAACACCCCAACATCTAATAGTAAAAC
>NC_138372.1:41166364-41173884 GCF_054177405.1 Leptonychotes weddellii
GTTCTGCATGGAGCACTGGGTGTTATACGCAAACAATGAATCATGGAACACTACACCAAAACTCATGATGTAATGTATGGTGATTAATATAACATAATTAAAAAAAAAAAGAAACAAGATTGAGAAAAGTGAATCCAAAAGGGTTCATCTCAAAGAAAGCATTAAATGTGCCTTAAAGGAATACTTTGATAAGCCACCTGGATCATTCCCGAGTAACAAAACATGGTTACTAAACTTCCTTCTAAGGGTAGTGAGTCCAGTTTGCAGTTGGGCTATTGTTTCGCTAAGAGTTAGGAGAATGAATAGCTGTGATACTCTTTCTCACCTTTCTCCCTTGCAGCTTTAAAGAGATGTCTTTAAATAGGTATTTATATCCATTTGAATGGGCACAAACTGTTCAGCCTCCAATTCACCCACACATCATTCCAGTCTAGGGAAAGGAGATCTCCATACAAGTCTACTGAATTATGCATCAGGGGCTTTAACATTGGGGAAAGGGTTCAATATGCTACTGTACCCCATAAGATCATTGTACAAAATACTTAAAAGCTAATATTGCTCCTGAGGGATATTTAACAGCGTTACATGAGAAGAATCGTGACATGGCCCAATGGGAAATCAATTTTCATTTTCAACCCTTTCTGCAAAATCAATATCTTTAACAGCAAGGAGATCATTGGCAGGAAAGAAATTACCTGTCAGACAGATAAAAATTTAGTGAGACCGACAAAAAATGGATTCCTGGAGTTAATATGTACATCACGAACCCAACATTTTGTAAAAACATGCTGAAGTGAAATTAAAGACGATGCTTAAAGTCAATCACGTGCTCCTATAGGGAGTAGAAACTGTCACCATATATGTGTACATGTGTTCATGATATATACACAGATAGAGAAAGATAAAGAGATACAGATACAGATATAGAGATAATTATTTCATAATAAGCTAAAACCTAGCAAGATCTATAGATACACAGAGAGAATGAGGTTCACAAAAACAAGAACCCCACAAAAAATAGAATCCATACTGGATCAGAAAAAGGGCTATCTATTTTTTTTGGTCAAATTGGCTAATCCTAATCAATTAAATGTGCAGAAATAAACAGAAATTGATTTCAGAATTCCACTGAAAAGAGACAGATCTAGAGAAAAAAGAGGTAGAGGCATTTAGAGTAAGAGGTATATCTTTAGATTTGAGTTCATTGGTGGTATATTTTTTTAAAGGTTTCATTCAAGTTTGATCAGTTATTTTTTAAAAAAATTTTCATTATCCTCATTATGTCCCAGGTTGAAAGATTCTGTAGAAAACAAACGTCATTTACAGGGTATTATTTAAGATTCTAGACATACCGCTAGATCCTTTTTATGTGATTTCTGAGTGGACATGTCATATGTTTTACTATGATATTGAGATTTAGCACTGTATGTCCAAAATAATCACTATATACTTAGGGAAAAAAAACAGATTAAAAAAATGTTTTTTCTCTTATGACTTACACTTTGACTCTACTTAATACTCCATATCATTTTCTACCTACCTCCACGTTTTGCTCCGAAATCAGTTTCCAAATTTCCACAGGTTCTAATGGGGTGGTACCTTTGTTAGGACTAACATTACCATGTGAACCAACTGGACTGTGAAAATCTGGGTTATCTTTATTGCAGAAGTATCTGGATCTTACTTCACACCTGCAAAACTTTCTGACTTGCTAATTATTTGGAGAGCTTCTCATGACAGACCATGAAGACCCAACTCCATGAAGACATCAGACTCTGATATTTACAAGTTAGGGAACCCTAGAAAGTTACTTGACATCCTGAATCTTAGTTTCCCATCTGTAACATACCTAGCTCAAAGGACAGTCATGAGGATTAAACAAGATCTTCTATGTATGATACCTAACATATGCCCACCTGCTTGCTGATACTTTCTTGCTAACTCACTCCCTAAGAAGACTGATTCTTCAAATCCCTGAAACAGGGGTCCTGACATGAAAGAACGAATTGCCGGAAAAGGTCAAGATCCTCCTGGCTTTTATAACCTGTTTCCTGAAACCTCACATGGAGTCCTAAGAATTTCCTCAAACAAATAAATCTCATTTACTGTGGATGAGTGACAGGATGACATTGGATCATCTACCTTTTCTTCTCTTCCAGACCATGGTCTCCAGGATAGAGGCTGTGTCTGTTCTTTTCTATATCCCTAGCAAGTGGCTGCTACATAATACTAAGTAAACAATAAGTTTGCTGAGTAAGTAAATGCCATTTTCACCTTACTGATGGAAGTTCCATGGCTACTGATGCCTACTGGGGCTAAGCATGCATTCTCTATGCCCCCTTGAAACACTGAATATTAAATTACTGACCTACTCTCTCAGAGACTAGAGCTAGAACCAGATTAGTTTTCCAAAATTCATCCAACTCTTTCTGTGGCCAATTCTACCCTCTCTCCTCTTCTCATTGACCCCATGTTGCTAAAGCCATGCATATCTTTAAACTGAGTTTATTTCATTTTTTAAAATATTTTATTTATTTGAGAGAGAGAGAGCAAGCATGAGCAGAGGGAGGGGCAGAGAGAGAGGGAGAAGCAGACTCCCCACTGAGCAGGGAGCCCAACATGGGGCTGGATCCCAGGACCCTGGGATCATGACCTGAGCCGAAGGCAGATGTTTAACCGACTGAGCCACCCAGGCGCCCCTAAACTGAGTTTATTTTAATGGCATCTCACTTATGCTCTTCACCATCCTCTACCATGTAATTGAGATATTTCTATATGTATCCCATCCCAATATTAAGTACAAAGTTCTTTGAGATTATGAGGGCCCTCATTTAAAGAAGTTTTTCAATAAATAATTATTGGATTTTGACAATAATTTGGCTTGGGGCCCTCTCAGAGATATTATTCTCTCAGAAGTCATTGATAGGTTAGTTCTGAAGTTAGAATTGATTTAGGAGGATTTAGGCCATATGTGGACAGATGGGAGGGAAGGAGGATTTTAAGGAAAATTGCACAAGCAAAAGAGGAATATTTCCACAAGATGTTAAAAAAGAAAAGAAAAGAAAAAAGAAAGCAGATTTCTGAGGTCAAATAAAACTAGGTTAAACAAAATTAAATAAATTCTTTATTGCAGGATACCTCAAATCCTATCAAATGTCAAATCCTGTGCTATAATGGATTGTGAAATATACAAAGTTTCCTAACATGATTTGGCCATGAAAGTTTTTTTTTGTTTTTTTCTTTTCTCCTGGAGATTCTAAACGGATTAGTGGAAAATGCTGCTGTCCGTATGTATCCTGCTCACGATGGCTTCCTGTTGTGCACTGGGGAAAAGTCTTGAAAAGATTAATCCATTCCTTCTGAATTAAATCTTATAATATATCTCCCTTGACCCTTTGTCCTTTCAATTCGCCAAGCATTTTTTTTTTTTATAGCTAATTAAACCTTAGGCAAAGTCACTGGTCTATAGTCTTTCTTTCACATTATCTGGGTCAGAACCCCGTCCCAGACTCAAGGTCTAGCAGATAGGAACAAACAGTACTATTAAAAACAATACAGTTGTGGGGCGCCTGGGTGGCTCCGTCGTTAAACGTCTGCCTTCGGCTCAGGTCATGATCCCAGGGTCCTGGGATCGAGCCCCACATCGGGCTCCTAACTCTGTGGGGAGCCCGCTTCTCCCTTTCCTCCCTGCTTGTACTCTCTCACTGTCTCTCCTTCTCTCTCTCTCTTGAATAAATAAATAAAATATTTAAAAACAAAACAAAAACAATACAGTCGCCATTATTCCCCTCCTGCATCAACATGCTTTGTAACTTTTGCTTAATCTAGCCTTCCACCTTTAACCTCAACAGAACAATAAATTTTGAGCATTTTACCTGAAGGATTACAGAGATGTTTTCGTTTTCCCTGATTCATTTATTCAACAAGTATTTATTAAATGCCTACTATATGCCAGGCACTGTCTGAGGTTTGTGAGATACATCAATGAACAAAAAAAGACTGCTTTTGTAGAGCGTAACTTCTAGCTGAAGGACGGAGACAGACAATAAAAATAAACCTAGTAAATAAGCAAATAAGTAGTTAAGTAGGTCATAAAGCATACATACTGTGGGAGAAACAAACCAGAGAGTATAGGGTGGGATGTCGGTTGACACTGTAAATAAAGTGGTCTCCTTGAGATGGCATTTTAGGAAACTCAGGAATCGAGAGGAATAAACCGGAATGAGGCACAGGGGCTATTCCTTTACTGGAGAGACAGAAATACAATTTTAATATATTTTGGCAAGTGACAGAGAGAAGTTCAGGGTGCCACGGGAATATACGTCAAAGGAAAAATCTCTAATCTGGGTATTCTGGGAAGGCCGTTTGGAAGATGTAATTCCTGACATGATTTTTAAAGGTGAACGAACACGAACACAAAGCTTATTTTCTCTATTCCTGATAAACTGTCACCTAGATGATGAAGTGACAGCTAGATGAGTAAACCACTTTGGGAGCGTGATTTTAGGCAGAACTGTTTTAAATGTGACCCCTCTCACTCAGCAGTGAGAGAGGACCCTAACCACTCCCTGCCTCAGAGCTTCCATTTTTCCCATCTGATGTCCAGAGTGAAGCAAAACAAAGTATTTGAAAGTGCTTGAAAAACATAATAAATAGAGAAGTTATAGGAGCCTCGATCTTGTGGTTCGGCTTATAAGGTGATCGCAAGTGACATTTTAACTTGTGGACCTAGTATTTTTGCATGCTGTCCTTTCCCAGGGGAACTGCCATTGGAAAAAAAGCTGCCTAGTCAGAAGGAAAGGGAGAGAGAGCCAGACATGGAATGTCAAAGCAGGAGGGCCTGTAAAAGGGAGTGAGGAAGGAAGCAAGTCTAGTAGTTTTCCATGTAGGTGGCCAACTCCTTGGCCTCAGCATGTTACCAGTCCTGAGGCCGAAGCTAAATGCTTTGTCAGTGTCTGCCCCTCATGAAAGGACTGCCACGGTGACCGCAGTGCCCACAGGCTTTGCTGAAAGCCATCTGAGCCTCAGTGGAAAGAAAGGGCCGTGTCAGACCAAGTTGAGCCCAGCGATGCGGATCCCCCTCCTCCAAGTGTCAGTCCAAATCTGGGAGCTCCGTCGTGCAGTCTGGAGGCTCCTCTTGTCCTGAAAGCCTAACCTTCAATTTGAAAATGTTCTCAAAGCTTTCCTCAAAATGAAAATATTTGTTCAAATCCTCAGAATGCAATAAGAAAATATCCTTCTAGCAAAAGCAATGACTTAGCATTTTGGGATTGGCACAAAAGTAGGAAAACAGAGCACAGGGAATCAAAGCTGGCTGGCTATTGGCTGGGTCTTGCTTCTGAGGATTCAATTGCCTTATGAACTTGGCTTAACTTCCCTCTTGATGGTTCTTGGATAGTATTCCTGAGACCTAATATTTTTATGTGCCCTAATTTACTTGAAGAATCTCACAGAGACTCACAATTTTGGAAAACAGAGAGTAACTTCCACAACCCCTTTACTTTTGAGATGGGGAAACTGAGGTCTGGAGAGGTTTTATGACTTACATCGAAGGCCACAAAAGTAGTGCCACAGCTGGGAACAAAACCCAGCCTCCTGACTCTTTCAACTACTGCAGATTACCTCCTCCTCCTAGAAACCAGTTTTATCCTATTACCCTATTTATTCCTCAGTCACATGATGAAGTTTGCATTAATGTTAGTAACGCTCTTGGAGCAGACTCCGGGAAAACTATTCTCCAGTGTGTACTCTTTAGGGAAAAAACACATGAATGAGACACTAGGTGGTCTGAGAGAGGAACTGTAAATGATGACACTTCTTCCAAGTTCTTACAGAGCAGTAGAGCCAGCTTGCTTAACCTGTTAACATATTTGCAAAATATGGATGATCTGTTTCCATTTAGTGGTTACTCTGTGAAGTATTTGAGATCAGTGATGGGGTGAGTGGCTTTGGGAGCTGGGAAAAAAGAGAAGTGTCTGTCCCCTCCTTGTTTTGCTTTTAGTAGGAATAATTATGCTATACTCTACTAGACCCTTCCCCACATTAAAACTCCACTTCTCTCCCTTCCTTGTATAGTTAAGCCCCACTTCTGCCTACACAATGTGAAGAATCCATCTTATTTCCAAACCAGGTCCCTGCATTGTGCAATGTTTTGTATGTCGCTTAATTCTGTCATTCAACAAATGTCTGCAAACTGGAGCATTGTGTTAGGTGCTGAGGTCACAAATGGTTTCTTGAATTCAACATTCATTCAACAAAGACTGGATTGAGTCAGTGTCTACCATATAGCAATTTCTGTGTGGGGTGCTGAGAGTACAAAGTTAGTTAAGATGGAAACATGACCTCAAGAAGCATATCTCTAGAGGAAGATAAAAGGATGAACAAATAATATTTAAATAAACTGAATTTATGTTAATAATTACATTGTCACATTTTCTTCTAATAAAAATATGCATGTTATCTAATGTTTCTACTGAGCATATGAGCATCAAATGCCATATTTCCAAAACAAAGGTAAGGAAGCTATGATATTAGCCTCATTCTCTTCCTATAATTTCTACAATGCTGTGGATGAAGAACCACCGCTTTTATCAAGCTGCTGCTAAGACTCAAGCCCAGTTCCTAACCCTGCAGTCCTCCTAGCATCTGAGATTCTGCAATGTCATCTTGCTATTTTATCCACTTTATAGATAGAACTACTAGTTTACCCACTTTCGTGACCTCTGAAACATCCCCCCTAGCTTGGAAGGACATAGTATCTATAGTATCTGTTACCATGACCTATGGATACCACGTTCCACCTGCCAGGCAGGGTCCTTTTTAACTTCCTCCATGCTCTTTGCAGTCATCGAGGCTATGCAGAACTGGATTCTAGGATCCGAGGTAGCCTCCAAAGAGGAATGGATGTGGGAGATGGTAGCATGAGTGTACTTCAGGAATATCAACTGACAGTTCCCTTTAAGATTCAGAACTTTTCCTTCCCTGTGCAAATATTAAACTAAGCAGTAACAGGAAAAGGTAAATAGGAAAGAAGATGTGGGCAACTACATCTGGTGTTGTCCATTAAGGAACTTCTAATCCTGTAGACTTGCTTTTAATAGAAACCAGATACCTTTAAGGTTTTATCTACGAGGACACCTTCCAGCATCATAAGAAAATCTCCTACGTAACAAGAGAAGGGAGACAGTGGAGTCTGAGCAATGGACTGGTGTTAGCCACAACAAAATGGCTTTAAGACTTAAAAAGTCTGGATGTTCCAAAGCCAAGTGGGGGTATTTATGAAGGCATGAGAGGGATAACGGCAGGACAGACAGCAAGAGCATTCAGCATGAATGTGTGCAAATGTCTCCAAAGCCAGACTGTGCAAGAACAGAGATCACATGGTCGAAAAAACCTAGCCCGCACTGTTTTGTTAAGAGGTTGAAATTTCCTAGGCAGACACTACCGGGTAGCTAGGCTCTTTGTTGTTTTCCATGCCATGTAAATGTGACCCTAGAATTAAAGCAATTTTTCTACTTTAA
>NC_138372.1:41173984-41204460 GCF_054177405.1 Leptonychotes weddellii
GTGGTCTGCTGTCGCTCCAAAAATACAGAGATGCAGAACTGGCACCTGGGAGTCTGTTGAGTTGCACTCAAAGATACAAGGGATGTGGGGTTGGGGGGCACCAAGACCATCTGCTGTACCCAGCCAAGAGGCTTAGAGGGCTGGC
Source organism: Leptonychotes weddellii (assembly GCF_054177405.1). Classification (NCBI taxonomy): domain Eukaryota; kingdom Metazoa; phylum Chordata; class Mammalia; order Carnivora; family Phocidae; genus Leptonychotes; species Leptonychotes weddellii. Next base: position 41,174,130 of record NC_138372.1, read on the forward strand.
TAGTCTTGTGCCTGTAGTGGAAGGGAGGGTCTTCTCTTATGTCATAGTCATCTGCCCCAGTGGTGAAGCCCACAGGACCAGAAGAAACACTGATTCCCTTTTGAGACAGATTTGGGTCTTTAAACGAATGACTCTCTTCAGACTCAAGCAACCTCAACAATAATGATAAACATGTATTGGGGAAGCTAACATATTTGGACTATTAAGATTTCTCTTGAAGGCTTAGGAATTCCAGCCCCGGGGCTTGGGCTGATCTGGCTAACCACAGCAAGGTCAATTATGGCATAGAGAATGCTCTTTCAAGTCAGATGGGCGTGAGTTGGAATTCTGACACAATTATAGAAGTGATTCTGGTTCTCTGAGCCTCAATTTCCTCACCTGTCAAGCAGGAGTCAGGCCAGTTATATTAAAGGACTGGGGGAGAATTCTGAAAATCTGCATTATGGTTTGTGACAACTTGCAGGAATGCCACAGATATAAATCACAAAAAACATAAGCACCTTCGGAGCCCCTCGGATCTCTCCCAGGTGCTGAGCCCTACCCTGTTTGGAGCTCCTTATACAAGCCTTACTTATACAAACCACCTTACACAAACCTTACTGATCTAGGCTGGGCTGACCTGAGGCACAGTCTGGAACACTGCTCTCATGCAGGGAAATTCTGATGGTCTCTGACAGAGCTCTGACAGGAAATTGCCTCAAACGAAACATTCTGTAGGGAAAAAAAGGAAAGCTGCTTTGGACCCAGACAGACCTGGCTTTGCTACTTTCTATTCTACTCTCTATTCAACAAATGTTTATTCAGTATCTATTTTTTCCAAATCACTATATTGGGTGCTACGTGACCTCAGGAAAATCCAAGAATTCTGCCAGAGATAAGGCATTTGGGGATAGAGAAGGAGAAAACACAGGGCTTGTTCCTTTTTGGAATACAGGAAAAGCTCTCCTCTCCCCCCCCACGCCAAGCCCACCCACCTAATGGACTGGCAAAAGGGGGTGTAGAAAGGCATGATCACCCTAAAGGGGTTTGCAGAGTTAGAAAAAAGATGCCTGGGGTCGCCACTGAATCACAGCCCTCTGAAATTTAGAAGAGCACAAATACTAATTCCAAAGCCTACTAGGTGAGGGATGAGGGCTATTGATATATTAACATGCCTTCCTTTCACTGATTCCTGGAGAATATCTCCAGGCCCTCCAAGGCAGTGTATCTGACACCTGCAGTTAAATGGATGGTAATTACCAAGAGTTGGAATGTGGGCAGAATGGTGATAGGGAATGATAGTTTTCTACTTGCTTCAATCAAGATCGCATGGATGGCTAAAGGGAAAAGCTGGAGGACATGCTGGCTATTCTCTCTCTGCCCTTCCTGACCCACACTTCTTCCGTTCCTGCCCTGCCCTGGGAAGTGGACCTAAATAGGTACCATCAGCAAGTTTCCTGCTGGGTTGTCATGGGATGGTTTCATCCTTCACCGAAGGCCATACCTTCTGCAGGGGACCCTTTCCATGCAGCTAGGTTTTGTGTTCTCTCCTTTGGGCCCATGGTGGGTGTAGCTCTCAGCTAGCGATAGCTTAGAGTACTGCCCCCCATCCCTTCTTAGTTTCCATAAATTTTGAGCACATCATTGTAAATAACCCCTTTATTAAACTCTCCTCAATTGTCTGTTTGGGTGTATGCCATCTGCTGCCATCTGAGATCCTAACTGAGCGAGATCTCTACTTAGCAACAGGAATCCTATGATGATGACCTTTCCATTTGTTAAGCCATTTTCAGCAAAACTGCTTTAGTAAGGTGTCTTCACGTGTGGAAGAGCAAACATGAAACAGTTTTATTCTTACTCTAACATTTATCAACTACATTCTGTTAAATAACCCTTTAGGTCAGGACACAAGCTCCCTACATCGCACCTTAATAAGACCCTGGAACTTTTAGTTCCTCACAGTTACTAAGAAAACCTCATTACATTTTAAAGATAGTGCCATTCATTTTATTTATTTATTTATTTTTAAAGATTTTATTTATTTATTTGACACAGAGAGAGAGAGGGAGTGCGCGAGCATACGAGCAGGCAGAGCGGCAGGCAGAGGGAGAGGGAGAAGCAGGCTCCCCACTGAGCAGGGAGCCTGATGGGGGGCTTGATCCCAGGACCCTGAGATAATGACCTGAGCCGAAGGCAGACGCTTAACTGACTAAGCCACCCAGGCGCCCCAGGGCCATTCATTTTAAAACCTTAGTTGCAATTCACCCACCCTCCCCATGCAGGTTTGGCTCATGGCTCTGGCCCTGGAGGACAAGGGCCATGGTCAGCTTTTACATATATCCCCTCACTCTCCTTTGTCCCTATGCTTCCCATCTGATATTGGGGGTGAGGTGGAGGAAGCAGGAAGAAACACACATTGTGCCCTCTTCAGCAACTGTCCTAGAGGAGGTCGCTGCATTCTCTAGGTTAGATTGTGGTGCGTCTGGCCATTAGTTTCCTCTTGGTAGGCAGAAAGCACTCCAATAATCATCCTGACTTGAAATTACTCATTTGCATTGGACCTCTTTTCCTCCCATTCAGTACTCCATCAAGGACATCCCAGCCCCACTCTCTTGCTTGGGGTATGCTACTGCCTAAGTATTCTGCCTCAGGAATGCCAGCAAAATAGCTCAAATCCAGTCACTACCTGATGAAGGAAAATTCACATCTCCTTGGGATTGCCCCTTGGCATTCAGCTCCACCATCTTGCTCCTCCTCCATTTCCACACCCTGACAGCAGTGGCCATTCTGCTGAGTCATTGGCTAAGTACGTCTGAGATGAACAGTCCCCAGCTTAGGGGAGAGACACCACCTGAGTGTCCCCAATCTTGGGTCCTTTTCCCCATGCTTTAGGAAGGGAAAACACTTGAGAGCTGAAAGGAGAAACTAGCACTTTCCTAAAGTGTGACACTCTTTCCCCCAGTCTTCCTCCACTATGAGATTGGGAAGGAGGCGATAGTGTTCTCAGCAAGCCCTCTTGAGAGGACATTGCCTCCCAAATTTGATACTTTTCCCTCTTTAAAATGTGAACATGGGATACTTAAAGCAGTTTGTTCTCATCTTTAGATCTTAGTAGTAATTCTGTGAAGATCAAGAAAAGTCTCATTTAGCACCTAACACTCTATCAAAGTATGATGTGCAACCCACATCTATTACCTCATTTGATTCTCAAAATAACTATAAATTTGTAAGGCTAATGTGAACCCCATCTTATAGAAGAGGAAACTAAGGTTTAAGGGAGATAAGTGACTTGCATAAAAAATTAATGCTAAAATGTCAGTCTGATCCAGGATTTGATCATGGAAACCCAGTCTTGACTCTCTCTGTCCAGTAATTTCTCTATTAGAACAGACTGTGAGTTCCTGGAGGGCCAAGACCGTATCTTGTTTATTTCTGCATCCTTCTACACCTGACAAAGATAGTGTGTGTTCTGTAGACATTAACCAAGTGGAAGAGCAAATAAAGCAACTTATTTCTAGACTTTCCATTGGGTCCCAGAATCCCAGACCCAAAAGGGCCATTAGAAGCTATCTAATCAACTCTCCATCTGGTGGTCAAACCCCATCTACAAGTCTGCTTTTCTTCTCAGTAGAGCTCCTCAGTCTTTTAAAAACCTATGATCATAAGCTCTGAGCATTCTCTTCTCCCAGCCAAGCACCTTCAGTTAATATAATGATTCCACGAGAGACATGGTCTTAAATCTTTATGGGCCAAAGCTCAGTCATCAACAGCGGCAGCATGACTTGTCAGGCACTGTGTTAATTCCTTTACTTCGACTCTCTTATTTGATCTTCACAAGAAACCAATGGGGGAGATGTTACAATTCTTATCCCTACTTTAAGATGGGGAAACTGAGGCTTAGCCTAGTTAAATTACTTTTCCAGAGTCACACAGCCAGAAAATAATAGTGTCAAATTTTGAACCCGGGATTATCTGATTGCAGAGTCTGAGGTTTCACACATGACAGGTCTCAAACACGATCCCTACTTTGTGGTCTGACCAGGCATAGTATACATTGGAGACATTGATCCCCTCATTCTAGAATACTACACTTAAGGCTGACTGCACTATCTAGGAAAACATTCTCATTTCTAATGAAAACCAGATTCTTGCTTCTCTGCACTATCCTGAAAATACAGCTTTGCGGCATTCTCCTTTTTCATGTGAGTTTCTCTTTCAGGCACACCCATTCCATGAAGCTGCTGGTTTTGAGAAACCAATACACACATCTCTCACCAGTAAGATCTGACAAGGAGAGGAAAGTGCAAGCACTTCAAGGCAGTTGGCATGTCACTGACATCAGTGAAGGAAGGCTACATGCTGAGAAGATGATTCATGTTGTTTTGAATGAAACAGAAATAGATTTCTCTGTACCTTTCCCATCTCCCTCTGCCACAATCCTCTGCCCACAAGATATTTTTCCAGAGGATCCTCTGAGATCTATAGACATTCTGACTGTAGTATCATTGATTTATTAACTGGCAGAAGCTTTAGAAATCAACCAGATTGATTCCCTCACTAAATGGAGGAAGACACAGAGAGGGGCAGTCACTCACCCAGTGTCACACAGCAACTTACTAATAAGCAAAACTCTAGTCTTCGGATCCCTGGGCTTGAATTCTTGTCACTCACTCCTACTCCCTCAACCAATGATTTGACAGATAAGACTGGCTAGATGGAGGATAGGTGAGAAATATCACTTATTGATAACCTATTGTATGACAGTCATTATGAATTTAATCTTCATTGAAAGCTGATATTATCTTCAGTTTATAGATAAGGGAATTAAAGCCAGAGATTTTAAGTAATTTGTCTATATGCACAGAGCAGAAAAGTGAAGAACCTGTTTTTAAAACTGGATCTCCCAATTCCAAAGCTCATGTTTGCTCCAGTAATGACATTTCTGTCACTGAATCCTGGCCTTTCTTCTCTCCTCTCCCGTCCCTCCTCTCCTCTTCAATCTCTGTCTCAGTCTGTGTGTGTGTGTGTGTATGTCTCCCTCTTTTTCCCTGCCCCCCTTTCTCTCTCCCAGTAAATGGAACCACCATCTCTACAGTGGCTCAAACCAGAAGCTCTCTCTCTTTCAAACCCCACATCTATTCAAGCTCCAAGTTATGTACATGCTACCTCCTAAAAATCTACCTACTTTCCCTCCACACTGTCATGGCAGTTGACCATGACATCACCATCTGTCACCTGGACCACCACAGAAGCCTTCTAATTCACCTCTCCATCTCTACTCTCTACACTGGAGCTCAGGGACCTTTTTATCTGACCACTTCTCTACCTAAAACTCAGTGATGGCTTCCCATTGACTTGAAGACAAACTACAGATCCCTACCAGTGTTCATGAGCCCCTCTCAGAGCTGGTGTCTCTGTTCCTTTCAAGCCCCCTGCTCCCTCGGCTCTCCAGGTTCCCTCCCAGCCCTCCCATGTGCCTGGGAACATCTTTGCTTGGCTAACACTCAGACTTCAGGTCTCAGCCTGAACTTCACTTGCGTAGGTTCACCTTCCAGAACCTTCCACATAAGTTGAGCTCCTCCTTTTGTACACTCTCATGGTACCCTTTACTTAATCTTTAGCCTCACTCAACAACCTTGTGGCACACGTTCCATATCTGTCTTCCCCTATGACCATGTGCTCTGTGAGGAGTGGAGTGGGGACTTCCTCATGGACTCCAGTATCTCTGGCACTAAACCCATGCCTGGCACGTAGCAGAATTCAGTTACTACATGGTGAATGAATGAATTAATTAAAGGATTAACTTTCCAACTGAGAGGAGCAGGAATGTGTGGAATCTGAGCATTTCTGCTATGGACAAGTCTCTAAGCACCTCCTCACAGGCTGCTGAACATGGAAAACCGTAGAGCCCAGGGAACAAGTGTGGTCTGTGTTGTGCTCTTTAATACCTCTTTGCTTTCCCAAATGAGTGGTACCTTTGTAAACAACAGATGATGTAGAAGGAGTTTTTGGATTCACTAGCATTGGTTAACATGATGAATTCAATCATTGCATGCAACATATTGGCTACATTGTTTTCTTCCTTTCCCTTGCCAAATATTAAATGTGTGCTGGCTTAACTTCCTACTAATGGTCTTCCTTCAATGATAAATAACCACTGAGCCAGCACATGTGTCTGAGTGTTGGCAGCAATATTTATATATAAATACAATGTGCCTAGATGTAGCAACTAAGAACAGCAGAGTACTTGGAGGGACTTTGGGAATCATTAAACACAATCCTCTTACTTCACAGATGTGAACATTGGGCTTCCAGGTCAAGAGGGTAGATGAAGTACATGCTAAAATTACCCCTTCCACAGTTTAAACTGAGAGAAATTCTGGATAAAGCATTCTTTAAAAAATATACAAACCAACTACAAAGCAAGGAAGGAAATCTCCCTATGCCAGAAATTTAGAGGGAACCCCAGTGGTTAGTGGAAGCTGAAGCTGAATTGCTCCCAAGGGGATTAATCCAACACAAGCCTCAGGAACTAAAGTTTCAATGGTTATGTTGTAAAAAGATTGGATCAAGATCCATATCACTGTAGGGGTCTGAACCTAAGACCCCTGCTTGGACATAGAGTTAGGATAGGCTTTCTGTCCATGAAAGAGGATATAAAAGTCTCCAAAAAGTAGCACTAGGCCAGAGCCAGAAGCAGGCCTACCTACTCTGGCTGAGGGTAAAACCACAGCATGAAATGGGAATTCTAAAATTGTGCCTTACCAGGAGACGACCCGACTTACCAATGTAGAAAACCCCAGTCCTGGAAACCATGGAAACCAATTTACTATGTGAACTCTATAGTGTCTGCTCAAGAACCAGCATTAAAGCACCTTGTAGGTGCTTTCAATAGGAAACCAGATTTTACCTTAGGGAATTTAGGATCTTACACAGCCTTGGAAGGATGTGGGGAATAAGATCAGGATGGCCACTGCTAGCTTTCAGGATCTGGAAGTACATGATAGCAGGCTGACTGCCACCAGGGAGTCCAGTTGCCTAGAGTGGGAGATACTTCAGAGCAGGAGTCAGAACACTATAGCCTGTGGGCCAGACCTGGGTCATAGCCCATTACTGTACTGTACTAAGAATTTATATATATATATATATATACACACACAACTTATTTATATATATAATTTATATATAAATTTAATGTATGTGTATACATATACACACATATGTAAAATACAATATGTGTATATATGTGTATGTATACATATATATAAAGAGAAGTAAAAAGGAGGAAGAAATATGTAAAAGAGACCTTATAGGCCTGAAAAGTCTAAAATATTTATACCTGGTCCTTTGTAACAGAAGTGTGCTCAACTCCCACTCAGGAGGCAGTACAGAAGGCACTGGCCATGCTCTTGCATCTTACAGCAGCAGCTGTGACTGGAGAGCAGCTTTGCCTCTTTCCAAACCTCGTGTGAGTGCTCCTTGTTGTCAAAGCCTTCCCAAAGGATCCTGGGAAATGTAAGGATTCTCACACTTTACTCTGAGATAAAGAGTTTAGAAAGGTCATGGGGCGCCTGGGTGGCTCAGTTGGGTGAGAGGCTGACTCTTGATTTCAGCTCAGGCCATGATCCCAGGGTCATGGAATCGAGCCCCTCATTGGGCTCTGTGCTCAGCAGGGAGTCTGCTTGGGATTCTCTCTCTCCCCCCTGCCCTTCCCCCTCTCTCACTCTCTCTTTCTCAAATACATAAATAAATTAAACAGAGTTAAGAAAGGTCAGGGATGATGCTCAGGTGACAATCCAGAAGGGAAACTCACACCCTAATGTAAGCGTGGGAGAAAAACCTACATAAGATCACTCGCACAGAAGATGAACTCCCAAAGCACAATTCCAAAACACAGATGTAAATCAATGCATGGAAGAAGGATCACAAACCCTCCAAAATGAGAAAATTAAAATATGAGGACTAGAAGTACTATTGTGATCTAAAAAGGAATGTAACAAACATGCTATAAATGTTCTAAGAATTAAAGGAAAGAATGGCAATGGTAAGAAAAAGGAAGATTTTTTTTAAAGCAGATATAAAGAAGAACAAAGTAACCACCAAAATACCACTCCACACCCACATTCCTATCTCTGGGGCTTTGCTAAGGAGAAAAAAAAATCTATGGGGCGCCTGGGTGGCTCAGTGGTTCAACTTCTGCCTTCGGCTTAGGTCATGATCCCAGGGTCCTGGGTTCGAGCCCCACAGAGGGCTCCCTGCTCAGCGGGAAGCCTGCTTCTCTCTCTCCCACTGCCCCTGCTTGTGTTCCCTCTCTCACCATCTGTCTCTCTGTGAAAAAATAAATAAAATCTTAAAAAAAAATCTATTAAATACGAGGAGATGTAAGAAGCATAGAAAAATTAAAATCAGCAAACTGGGAAATCTAAATAAGTATTGAGTATAATATGAATAATAACAATAAGAACAACAATATTCACATGAGTGTTTAAGCTGGAAGTATAAAATTCGGTAACCATCTCATGGTGGTTGGGGTAGGGTGTTTGCAGAGAGATGTTAAAACATGCTCAGGTCCGGGCGCCTGGGTGGCTCAGTTGGTTAAGTGACTGCCTTCGGCTCAGGTCATGATCCTGGAGTCCCGGGATCAAGTCCCGCATCGGGCTCCCTGCTCGGCAGGGAGCCTGCTTCTCCCTCTGACCCTCCCCCTTCCCATGTGCTCTCTGTCTCTGTCATTCTCTCTGTCTCAAATAAATAAATAAAATCTTTAAAAAAAAAAATGCTCAGGTCCACATCTCTTTTGAGAGAAGAATATAGACACTGATTAACACTAGACTTTCTTAGAATATTAGAAATTTAGGCACCTATGTTCAAATCCTAAAGATAACTATTAAGTGAATAGGTCTGCAAAATTTCTAAATACAGTAGCAGCATCGTGAGCATTAAGGCCAATTGATTATTCCCACAGAAAGCAAGAAAGGACGAACAGCAGAGAATGCAGGGGCTCAGGGAGGAGTCCTGCAGGCTTTCTGATGGGGCCAGGCCAGGACTGTACCCAGGAGGTGTGACTCCCAGCTCAATGCCACCTTATTTATGCCAACATGTCTCTCTCCGTACTCCATTCCTGATATTTGCAGAGGAATCGTGTGAATCCCAATGCCAAATCTTTGTGATCCCATAAAAATTAAGATGTGATTTGGAGGCTTTCTGAGAGGGGAAAAAAGTGCTTTTTATTTAAATATACAAGCTTTTTATTTAAATATACTTAAAATTCCAGCTATGCCATTCACTGGCTGTCTCCTTGGATAAAGTATTGAACTTCTCAGCTTCAAATTCATCATTTGTTGAATTAAAGAAGTAATAGCTATCTCACAGAATTAATGTAAACATCAAATTGTTTAATAGAGATTAAATAATCATATAGCACCTGGTTTAATTCTGTATGCTTAGTACAAGTTTAATCAATGTAGCTGGAGTTAATGGGAGAGGAATTTCTAAAATAGGAAGAAGGATGTCAACACTGGAGAGGTAGTGTTGAACATCAGCTCTAACCATGGCAAAACCATTAACAACAACAACAAAAAAATTAATTGATGGTGAGGTGAGAAGTGAAGAAGGTCAGAAACAGGTGAGGAAGCATGGCACAAAATGAATAAAGACAAGGCCTCAGGATGGAGTCAGATGGCAATGTACAACTACCAAAGTCTTACTTGTATGGAGGTCCAGCTATGAGATGCAGAGACAGGTCTGATGGCTTAGCAGAAATTGGCCCACAGGCCAATACCTATTTTTGTAGGTATAATTTTGATGGAAACCAAACAGACCCATTTATTTGTGTACTGTCTGTGCTATATTTGCAATGGCAAAGTTGAGTCGTTGTAACAGAGACCATGTTTCCAGCAAATTCTACAATGTTTGCTATCTGGCCCATTTAGAAAAAGTTGGCCAAGCCCTGGGTTAAAGGACTATGCATGCTCAGACAAACTCCACCACTCTGTAAATGGTAAGGGCAATCCTATGTCTTTAAAACTGACCAGTTCATCATGTAGCTAGGTCAACTAAGATGAACTCAAACTACTTCCAGCCTACTTAATACAAGTGCCTTTGGCTCCCATCCAGTGATGACCTACCTTCTTACCTCTAGCTTTACCTCTAATTTCTGATCTGTACCTACCAATCAAAAGTGACAGTTGAACCTGACTTCCTAATTTAATCTCTGAAATACTCTCGAGACCCAAGTTGGGCTCCCCTGTGTCTCTTCTTGCTCTTTGTGTAAATGTCCTGTCTTATCAGGATCTAATCCTCCAGGAGGGAAGAAGGTACCAGAGAATCACACTCAGAGCAAGGATCCCACCTTACCTCTGTCTTTGTCACAGAATTCTGATACCTGAGAGAACCTAGGAAAGTGTCTATTGAATGAATAAACACTAAAGAGGGGAAAATCCAGACATCCAGAGCAAACAAGCTGGCCAAAAGAAAGGAGAAGAGAAGAAAGGAAATGCACGGACCTTGGTTTCTCAGGAGCCAGGTGGTGTTGGACAATTGGGGAAAAGTGAGACAGGAGCAGCAAAAAGAAGGACATCACAGAGAACTATACGTGCACCGTAGGGCATTCAGATCTGATCGTGAAGGCAGCTGAATGATTTGTACTTAGAGCTGAAGCAAACCTTTTTCCCTAGTCAAGCTGCTTCGGCATCCCATGACATAAAGGTTGAGGGATGGAAGGTGGCAGGGATGGAAAAAAGAGGAAGGAGACATTTGGGAAGCTTGTGTTATCCACTGCCCACCCTGCTGGGGCTTTCAGTGCAGGGAGCAGACCCTGCAAAATTCTAGTTCCCAGGTCCCTGTGCCAGCTGGCTTCAGTTCTGCTTGGCCGTGGGAAGCACTGACAGCTGGTGGGCAAGTGGGAGGATGGGGGATGCCAGTCTATTTCTGCCCCTCTCTTTCTGTTCCAGGGGTCTCTCCATCCGTGTTGGCCTCTCCTTTCCGTCGCAGCCCTTCTCTCTCCACACCCAGGTCTTAGTCAGTGCTCCTCTTGGCTAGAGTCTGTGACCACTGTCATTTCCCTTGGTGTCTACAGCCCTAAGAATGCAAGCAGCTTTCTCTTAGGTTCCCGATCTCTAGGTAGTCTCACTGTCCCCATCTGACCTTTTAGCTTCTCTAACAAGTTTGTCACCAGTTCACCGTGTTAAATTCTCCCATGAAACTTCCTGGCTGGGTCCTGTTTTTCTGACTGGACTCTGATTGAGACAGGGATAAAAGAAGACAAAAACAAAACAACTTGCATTTATTTATCTCTGTCTCCCTAGTCCTTAGCATCGGCCTGATACAGGACAGACACTCGGTAAATACTCATTTAAAAAGTGAAAACCATTTCCTTCTCTTTTCCAACTCCTAGTAAGAATGCATCCAAGAAGCAAGAGTGGAAGTAAGAGGAAAGATAAGAAAGTGTTCTGACGTCCTTGTAAGGGAGAGTTGCAGTGAGACAAGTTCATGTGTCAGGGGCTGCCATGCACACTGGAGCCCCCGGAAGCAACCTTCCCCTAGGACTTGGTCTAGACAAGGTGGCTGGAATAGAGAAGCCACTCCAATTTGCTTGGAAAGATCAAATTTAGATAAACTTCTAGAACTCTCAAAGCCTTGTGGTTCAAGGTGGAGGACAGGCTAGGGAACACCGTTAATAAATAGCTTCACAGCAGGAAGGCAGGAAGATGTAAGCAGAGCAGATCGGGCTCAAGCTTTCCATAGCCCTATCCAGTTCCCAAACCCCAAGAAATCTCTGGAATCTTTTGTTTTTAATCAGCCTTTCCTGAACTCCATGTCTTGACCAAATTTTCCCTTAGAGGCAACAGGACCCACTGGAATGAGCACAGGACTTGGAAACTGAGAAGAGGACCCTGGTTTTCACTTTGCTGCTTAATAACCTCATGAACTTGGTCAAGTATCAAACTCTGTAAGCAGCAGTTTTTTTTCATCTATAAGAGAGAGAGAATAATACCTACATCCTAAGGGGAATGTGGCATTGAAATGAAATTATCTAGTATCTTAATAAAAATAATTGAGTGATTAAAGAGACATACTATGAAGTCAGTGTTTGGTTGGAATCTCTGTTCTCATTAATCTGGCCCATATTAATTTTCCTAAACCAGTTTCTTTGCCTATGAAATGAAGATAGCAATAATGTCTACTTGATAGTGTTGTCAAGAATGAGATAAATAACTGCAAATTGCTCAGGAAGGTAGCTGGTACGTTGCTGTAAGCATTCAATACTATCACCATCAGTATCCTGCTGTGCACATTGGAGGCACAGGCTTATGTGCGCTGCATAATCTTCACGACCCTCTGTGAGCTGAGTATTGCCATCGATCCAATTCTAAAGATGTTTCTATGGAGGCTTACTTGCCTGGGTTAATACAGTTCATCCTGACCAAGATTACATAGTTAATTACATAGTCAGATCTGACTCTGACTATAAACACTTACCCACAAATAACATGCATAATACCTCTGAATCATTAATTATAATATTGTCGCTATGATTACTGAAACTTATATAAGGTTCCTGACACAGGTTGGTTACTTTTGTCTATTAGTTTCCTACCTTTCATGCGTAAAGGAATATCTACTACTACCAATGATGTACTCCACTGTGGGTGAAGTTCAAGTGTCATTTTCTCAAGCAAATTAGGGTTATTTGTAATGCTTATACACAAACTGAGATTTTTTTTTCTTTTGCCTTAGAGATAGGAAATACTATTTATTTTTAAAATTTTTAGTCCAGCATCTGAATCAAATATGGTGGTATTTTGCCATACACAAAAATAAATGCAAAATGGATTAAAGACCTAAATGTGAGACCTGAAACCATAAAAATGTTAGAACAGAGCACAGGCAGTAATGTCTCTGACATTGGCCATAGCAACATTTTTTTAGATATGTCTCCTGAGGCAAGGGAAATAAAAGCAAAAATGAACTGTTGGGACTATATCAAAATAAAAACCTGCACAGTAAAGGAAACAACCAATAAAACTAAAAGACAACCTAAAGAATGGGAGATATTTGTAAATGATGTATCTGATAAAGGGTTAGTATCCAAATATATAAAGAACTGATACAACTCAACACCCCCAAAGCAAATAATCCAATTGAAAATGGGGAGAAGATATGAACAGACATTTCTCCAAAGAAGACATCCCAAAGTCCAATAGACACATGAAAAGATGCTCAACATCATTAGGCATCAGGGATATAAAGCAAAACTACAATGAATACACCTCATACCTGTCAGAATGGCTGATATCAACAACACAAGACACAACAGGTATTGGCAAATTTGTGGAGAAAAAGGAACCCTTGTGCACTGTTAGTGGGAACGCAAACTGGTGCAGCCACTGTGGAAAACCATAAGGAGGTTCCTCAAAAAGTTAAAAATAGAATTACCCTATGATCCAGTAATCATGCTACGGGGTATTTACCCCCAAAATAAATTAAAAAAAAAACCAACCCTGACTCAAAGGGATACATGTACCCCTATGTTTATTGCAGCATTATTTACAATGGCCAAATTACAGAAGCAACCCAGGTGTCCATTGATAGATGAATGGATAAAGAAGATTTGGTATATACATACAATAGAATATTATTCAGCCACAAAAAAGAATGAAATCTTGCCATCACGTGGATGGAGCTAGAGAGTATAATGCTAAGTGAAATAAGTCAGAAAAAGACAAATACCATATGCTTTCACTCATGTGTGGAATTTAAGAAACAAAACAAATGAGCAAAGGGAAAAAGAAGAGAGACAAACCAAGAAACAGACTCTTAACTGTAGAGAACAAACTGATGGTTGCCAGAGCAGGGCGGGTGGGGGAAGAGGGGAACTAGGTGATGGGGATTAAGGAGTGCACTTGTGATGAGCACCAGGTGCTGTATGGAATTGTTGGATCACTATATTGTACACCTGCAACTAATATAACACTGTATGTTAACTATACTGGAATTAAAATTTAAAAAACACAGAAATAGAGATAGTGTTATTTTGGAGAGATTTTTAGTAAAAGTAATGCAATGTCATGTGGGGTTGTTTTTGGTTTTGGTTTGTAGCAAGCCAAGGAAATGAGCAATGAACTTGGAGTCTGGTACTCAGAAGGTTAGGTCCAGCTCTGTGACCTGAATATAGCTCCAGATCTTATTGGGCCTCAGTTTCCTCATCATAAACTGAGAGTATTGAGTGATGTGACTTCTGACATTTCTTCCAATCCTAAAATGTGAATGTTATTTTGCCCACAATGTCAATATCCTTTATGATAATGATGGCAATAGAAGACATTTACTTAACCAGGCACCTCCAAGCCTTCATCTGATAGCACTAATGTGTGTGCATATCCTCTTGTACTTGGCTTGCAGCTAAATGTTCGTCTAAAATTACAGGTCCCTCAAATCACATTATTTCTATGTAGTAAGCTGAATCCTAACACTTGAAGTTTGAAGTTTTTATGATTTTGGCCAGAGTAGACATCCTGTTTTCCAGGGAAAAAGGGCTTTAAAATTTACTTCTCTGCAAATCTACTCTCTCTCAAAATCATATTTTGATGAGTTAAGTGCAAATGAATCAAAAACATATGGATTTCATTTTCCTTGAAATTCTCATGGGCTAAAAGTGGGGAAAGCGAAGAGAAGATGAGGAGGAGAAAGAGAGAGGGAGCAGCTACACAACAGAGGAGAGGGGTTCCATTGAACAACAACAACAAAAATCTGGCATTGTTTTTGGAAGCAACTGCCAAGTAAGGGTTGTACCAGATTCACTATTGCTCTCTGATAGCCAAGGGGACCCTCATGTCTCTAAGGACTGGACTCCAAATGCAGCATGATGAGGGGAAAGGGACAATGGCTTTGGAAGCAGATCACAATTTAGACCATTTGCTAGTAGTGTGACTCTATGCAAGTCAGTTAATCTTAGGAGCTCCATTTCTGCAAATGGGAATAACAATAACCTATGACAGATAGTTACTGTGAGGCTTGTTAACAACAACATTTATAATGTTCCCAAGAACATACCTGCAACATAGTAATCTAGTATCTGTTCTTACTTCAACATTGTTTGGCGCCTAACCTAACTGCCAGTGGAGAATGAGCTTCTGGCAGAACCATCCTTTATCCATTCCGCCTTCCTTCCACCCTTCATTTCTTTTTTTTTTTTTTTTAAAGATTTATTTATCTATTTGAGAGAGCGAGAATGAGAGAGAGAGCACATGAGAGGGGGGAGGGTTAGAGGGAGAAGCAGGCTCCTCGCCAAGCAGGGAGCCCGATGCGGGACTCGATCCAGGGACTCCAGGATCATGACCTGAGCCGAAGGCAGTCGCTTAACCAACTGAGCCACCCAGGCGCCCCCCACCCTTCATTTCTAAGTCCTGTGAAAAGTCAACAGCCTGAAAAAGTAACTGTGTGTGTGACTTAGAGTTTCTGTGCCTGCAACACAATATGTACACAAGTATGTTTTTCCCTAAATGTGGTGGTAGGGAAAACAAGGCTAGAGGAAAGTATCCATGTTCCCCTAAGTTTGTGGTCAGGGCAAGTCCCCATTTGGTTCACTTCTGGGCTGTTCTTGGCCACCTCATCCTTAAATTGCTCCCTGTCTCCATTCAGTTCCCAGAGCCAGGGTGTCTTTCTAGCTGTTTCCAGGGTTACCTTCTATTATTGCTTCTTTCCAAGGCCTCCAATTCCTTGGAAGGAAGGAATTAATTAAGGCGAGTCTTCCTCTCTCCTCTCAGGCCTTGGGCCTGCTCTGTCCTTTTTGTGTTAGTACTTGCTCCAACCCCCTCCTCTCCTCCTTCCCTTCACCCCCACCGCACCCCCAGAGTGGGAGGAAGGAAGGAGTAACCTCAACGTGTGCTGTGCTGCTATTGGTTCTGATAGGTTATGTCAGTTGAGCTTTCAAACTCACTTTTGAAAACACTCTAAACCCTAGACCAAACTGCCTTTCAAGGACCAATCTTGTTCAAGTTCTAGGTCCCACCCTCCCCCATGTATTCCATAGCTTGGTTTCCTTGTCTTCAAAATGCATTTAATAGGGGCACCTGGCTGGCTCAGTCAGTAGAACATGCAACTCTTGATTTCTTGATCTTGGGGTCACAAGTTTGAGCTCCACGATGAGCGTAGAGCTTACTAAAACAAACAAACAAAAAACCAACTGGATTTAATAAAACTTTAAAAAATGCATTTAATAAGTCAGGCTTACCTAAATACTAGGTCTCCTACCTCTGACACCATGCAGTGAGGATGTGGGGTCTGATCTCTATGGAGATGCTAAGAATCCAGTGAAACTAGCAAGTGAGCCAATGGAAGATCAGAAAGCATACATAGATTACAGTTTCCTCCTTAGGACTCCAAAAGAAAAAACCCACACTCATTTTTTTCCATTATCAGGAGAGAAGTTAGTATCAGAGAACTTTGTAATAAAAATAATAAAAAATAATATCAACCACTTATGTCCTGAGCATCAACTATGCACCAACACTGTAGGAAATACGTTACACGCACCATCTCCCTCAACCTCAACAATTCTTGAAATGCATATTTCTTTTCTTTTTTTTTTTTAAAGATTTTATTTATTCATTTGACAGAGATAGACACAGCGAGAGAGGGAACACAAGCAGGGGGAGTGGGAGAGGGAGAAGCAGGCCTCCCGCAGAGCAGGGAGCCCGATGCGGGGCTCGATCCCAGGACTCTGAGATCATGACCTGAGCCGAAGGCAGCCGCTTAACGACTGAGCCACCCAGGCGCCCGAAATGCATATTTCATACCCACCCTACAACTGAGGAACTAGAAGCTTGAAGACATGAAGTTACTTGCCCAAGGCCACACTGTTTATTCGGAGCCAAGACTGGATAATAGGTCTTTCAGACTTTGAAGTGTGTGTTCCTTCCACTGAAAGAACAAGGTGGGGTCCTTCTTAGCTATCTGAGAATGGAGTAGAAATTCTTGAGGGAGACACCCGGGACCTGAGCACTGGAAGCCAGGGAGAAGGATCAACATGGAGGAGGTCTGCCAGCAAGTGGAAGATGGAGGTGGGTGGAGGATGGGTTAAATAGGTGATGGACATTTAGGAGTGCACTTGTGATGAGTGCAAGGCAGCACGAAGATTTATGCCAAATAGCATCTTCACTTGGAGCTGCCAAATTGAGCCACTCCCACATAAAGATGACTTTGAGAGCTCAGTTCCAAAACTAAAAGGGAATTCAAGACCCAGGATGGATCACCAGTTCAGTGACTCCTGGCCTAGGCCAATCCCACCACCATAAGTCTCTCCTGCTCACCTGTGTAGTATGACAGACAACAGAAAGTTATAATTTTAAAATGTTATTATGAATATCATTAACAATACAACATTTTGTGATTATTATGTAGGAGCTTCTGCTATGTGATAAGCTCTGGATTAGGCATTCACAAATTATTTACTCATGATAAATAAAATCAACATCATGACCCCTGCAGGGGCTTAGAAAGTTGAATCATTTTGTCCAGGACTAAGATAGGTAGTAGAATAAGGATTTGAGGGCGCCTGGGTGGCTCAGTCGTTAAGTGTCTGCCTTTGGCTCAGGTCATGATCCCAGGGTCCTGGGATCGAGTCCCACATCGGGCTCCCTGCTGGGCAGGAAGACTGCTTCTCCCTCTCCCATCCCCCTGCTTGTGTTCCTGGTCTTGCTATCTCTCTCTCTGTCAAATAAAAAAAAAAAAAAAAGAATAAGGATTTGAACAGAAAGTTCTGAGGAATACAATACAAGAAATTGTAGTATGAGGAACTAGATCTCTTGAATAACCGAAAACAAGTAACAACAACAAAATGCTCTGGAAACCTTTGCTTTAATTCCTCCTGAGAGGGGGAAAATTCATTCAGTGATGATAAAGAACAAGAAAGTTTATTCCTAGTGAGGAGTCTTCAACATGGCAGTTACAATTCTATGATTCTCTGATTTTCTGAGCCTAAAGCAATTAGTTCCAGTTCATGGTATATAACAGTCCAAACTCCTTTCATTGCTTTCTACCCCAAAATGAGAGGATGAGGGAAGGTAAAACATATAATCTTATTGGTCCCACCACTAGTAAAGTGGATTTCAAAGCACACTGTCATAATTTAAACATTATCACCACTGTCCTCCTTTGTCTCCCTGTATGGACTGACCAGCTTCCGCTCATCCTTAAAACACCTTAGATGTCAATTTCTCAGGGAAGTCACTTCCTCAAGGACAGCATCCATTTCACTCCAGCCCTTCATTCTCAACCCATTACCAACGTGACCACAGCACCCTGGGCTCGCCTGCGATAGTATCTGCCATATTGTTTTCATTGCATGTTCTTTTCTGCAGACTCTATCCCCCTTGAGATAGATATTGTCTTTTAATCTCTGGGCCTCTGTACCTGGTACCGGCTCACTAATCAATGAGTTAAAGAATGAATTAATAAATTTATTATTAAGACTCAAACTCGGTTTCCCTATTAATCTAGAACTCTGTCCAAACAAATCCACCTCCATGCGTTTGAACTATCTGTAATTTACCCACCATAAATTATGTGAAACTATGTGTGCATTCCTTAGGTCAAAAGCTACAACTCAGAGGCCTCCACAAACACTCTTATCAAGCATATGCACTGCAAAGTTGACCAGCTGGTATAACATCAGAAAGGCTATAGTGCGGATGCACTTACCACAGCAATAGCTACGACCAATCCCAAAGCTTTGTAATTTAGCAGAGTGAATGCCATAAATGCTTTTAATTGATGGAATTGGCACTTGGCTAATTAGCAAGACAAATGTTAGAAATTGGCTCCCGTTGGTGAAATGCATAAAAATTGGCTAAAATAGGTTAGAGATTCCCCCAAACCCTTGCATTTGCATTGCATGTGCCAGATGGAAGACTCCAGCAAGGCCTATAGCTTATACTCTTATTAAAGATGATACCTCCATCTTTCACCCTGGATGGCTGGTATTGGCTAAAGGGTCATGGAACACTGCCTCTCGAAAGTTACCATGTTCGCCTTGGAAGCCACATTTTACTCAAAATCCTGTTTACAAAACCTGGAAAGGCAAAGAGCTGGAACTTCATCGACTTTAGAAAACACATGTATGAAGTCCTTGGTGTCAGCTTGCTAATGATATATTTGTTTTTTAAGAAATGTTTACATGTAGGGGTGCCTGGGTGGCTCAGTCGTTAAGCGTCTGCCTTCAGCTCAGGTCATGATCCCAGGGTCCTGGGATCGAGCCCGCTTCTCCCTCTCCCTCGCTCCCCCTGCTTGTGTTCCTGCTCTCGCTATCTCTCTCTCTGTCAAATAAATGAATAAAATCTTAAAAAAAAAAAAAAAAAGAAATGTTTACATGTATGGAAGAATTTGGTCTGAGATTAACTTTGAGAATGACCTGGTAGCAAGGTTCCAAGGAAGCAGCCACAACTCTCTCACCAAAACTCTTTGAACCTACTCTTTTCTACCAAAGAAAATCCAAGGTGTGTGCTTAACCCAACTGGCTTGGGTCAGTTTCTAACATATGACCTCAGCTTCTTTCTATAGCTAACAAAGACAATGTGCACATATGAAGTAAGATTTCTGTAAGGAGAAGTAAATGTTTACCCAAAATGCATGGAAACAAATTAGTGCCTCCACTGAAAATTTCCAGATTATTTTAAACGTAAGCCAGTTCTTTCAGTTGAGGATTTTTACACTTGCTAATGCAAAGCTCCTTTTGCCTTTATGAGCAACAGATTCAAGAGACTAAAATGATCTCCCTTAAAAATCTAGTCCCACGTTACATAAGCAGCCTTTTATTCCCTGTTGTCTTACAAAAGCGCTTTCAAAAGTGTCACAGGCTAACCCCTCCCTCGAAAAAGAAGATTTCTGTGGTTATATGATCAAACCTTCAGTTGCAGATAATAGAATCCATACTAGCTGATTTGAGCAGAACTGAGTTTACAAAAACAGCATTCGAGAACCGAATGTCAAGTGCTAACGTGCAGCCAGCAAAGGCGTCTAGCTGCACCATGAGCATGGCCCGTAGGACTCCAGTGAGTGTTTCTCAAACTGTAATGTGTACACAAACCTCCTGGGATCTGGTCACTACACATTCTGATGCTATAGGTCTAGGCTGTGGCCCAAGCTTCTGCCTTGTTCACTAGCTCTCAGCTGATGCCAATGCCAGTCTGGGAATCACACTTTGAAGCCCCACCGCCACCGCCACCACCTGCCAAAGGGGACTCATGTTGCCAACACTGGACGTTAGAGCTCTGCCCCCACTTCCCCAAAGGGACTAAACACTTCTCATTTTTCCTTTCCAGAAGATTCAGTCACCCGAATGGGCTGCCTCCTCTCATTGCCTCTTCTTCCTTCCAAGCCTGAAGTGTGCTTGTGCAGCATAAACTAGGTCAAAGATTGCACCCTAGCTCAAGGATGTCTGGCAGATGACGTTTTTGGATTTCCAGTCAGGGTAGGAAGACATGCTCAGAAGGGGATGACCTGGGTGTTGAGTGAGCCAAGCTGCAGTACTTTCTAAAAGAACTGATAATATCAACACTAAGAATAATTATGATGGCTAATATGTATTGCAAACTAATTACATACCCCAGGCATTATGATAAATGATTTACTTGTACTATTTTACTTAATCTCCACAAAAACTCCCTGAAGTAGCAATTATCATTATCCACTTACGGATTAGGAAACTGAGAAACAGAGGGGGAAAAGAGCAGACTTGTCCGAGGTCACAAGATAGTCAATGATAATTTGAATACAAGTGGCCCAACACCAAAGCCCACACTCTCTACTACGCCACACTGCCCCATATAAGACTGGAAAATCCTATTCCCTTTTTAGAGATGTGTGGTATAGTGTGCTTTATGGTCTCAGATAAACTCGAAAGTAAAGACACTTGCTTAACCTGACTTAACCCAGTGTTCCTCAAACATATCTGGACACGGAAATTTTTATTTTGTCAAGTAATATTTATTAACATTAGGAACATTAGAAAATGTCCCACGAGACAAGCTTCAGGCAATGTAGTCTACAATTTGAATTCTTTGGCTGTAGACAGACCAAGTTTAAATTTTAAGCAGGACAAACCTCGCACCGCCACCTTCTATGCTGAACGTGTAGGTCTCACACTTTCTCATGAGTCAGAACCACCTGGATTTCTAATTCCATAAGTTCTGAAGAATTTTCCTTCCTAACAAGTTCCTAGAGAATGTTGATGGTGTGGTCCAGGGGCCACACTTTAACGACTAGCCTGGACAATGGGTAAGTCATTGTCCTTCTCTGAACTTTAGTCTCCTTATCTGTAAAATGGATACAATAATGTCTACTTTATGGTGTTCTTAATCCCTTTATTAACAAGTATTTATGAGTATCTACAATGTGCAAGATATGGTGTTCAGTGTGGGGATACAGTGGTGGTCAAATAGAAAAGTCCCTGTCTCCATGTGCATACAGCCTGGATGTGGGAGGGACATGAGATAATTGTGTGTGACATGTGTATGACCATGCATGGCCCTGAGGAGAGCTCGTTAAGCATTAGTTCCCTTCTTTCCTTCTTCTTTACTCACCTCCAAAAAATTCTTACCCATTCCTACATCCCCACCTATATTCATAAGCATCACCTCCTCCACACCTATCCCCCAACCCCCAACCCAATCATAGTAATCCTTTAATTCACAATTCAGAACCCACGTTCTTACTGAAAACTTTCTTAACTACCCCACCTCATGATTACCTTTCATTATGTTAAACATATGTAACACTTATTAACTACTTTCTACATGGGACTTCAAATGCAATCATTATGTTCCATTCATGTACAGACACAGATATAGATACTCCCAAGCAGATCACAAAAATCCAGGGGAAACTTCATGCCTTATCCATGTTTCTAAGTACTCATAGAATACCTACCATGTGCAAGACACCAGAGGACATTTTTTGCTTCCCTCAGAGTGCACTGTTCATCATAAATGCTCAGAAAATTAGCATTGTGTACTTGACTCACTTAATTAAATCTACTGAGTCTATTATTTGGCGCAAGGTGCTAGAGACTCAGAGATAAATATAGTATCCCCCCCCTTTTTTTTTTATTAGATTGTGAGCTCCTTGGGAACTGGGACAATATTGATTTCACATCTGAATCCTTAACACTAACACTGTATCTGGCACAGTGGAGAAAGCCAATACATTAAAAACAAACAGATAAATAAAAGAATGCTCTAGAAGAGCTTACCGACAACTGGCTACAATACATGGTGGCAAGAACAATAACAGAAGTCCACCCTCAGTTCTAAATCCTAGAGAGAAGAATCTCTCTTTCTATGGAGTAGAAGGGTCCATAGGAAATAGGTAAGACATGGAAACCTGATACTGAAATATAAAACAATTTCTCCAACTGGAGAATGAAAGAAAGGCCCATAAGAAAACAGTAAGTGCAATGGTCTTACAGGAATATAAGAGTTGTTATCAAAGAAAGGCAGGAACTGAAAGTGATTGCCAAGAGTGGGTAACAATAAAGTCAAGGATATAGGCACGCAAGTACCAGTTTGGAAAGGACCAGTTTGGATTATACACCAAGGAATGTGGATTTTTATCTTGGGTCAAAGGTTGTATATCTGGAAGTTCATATTTGCCAGAGCAATTTTAAACAATTTTCAATGGATTGCAAATATTAAAAATTGTGAAATTTTATGTAAAAATTCAGAGATCTTTGCTTAATTTTGCTTTTCCTGAAAAATAGGAATATCTAGCAATACTAAGCCCACATTCTTCATGGTGCCCATGGTTAATGTGAAAAGGAGAGTTTGACCCTGTAATTTGGGGTAATCATGCTTAAATTTTCCACATGTGTTCTTTATTTTGGATTTCTTCTTTCATTCTTTCCTCATCAAACATTGCTGAGTACCAGGTGTCAAACACTTTTCTGGGTATTAGGGAGGCAGACACATAGGTGTGTCAGGGGCTCACAGTTTAGCAAAGAAGATGAGTGGACAAATAAATACATTTATCAGAATTATCAGCACATTGCTAGAACTCTCCATTGGTATGGGGTAAGGAAAGTCAGACAGACCTGGCGAAGTCCTAAAAGGCTTCACGAAGGAGATAGAAGCGATTCTTAAACACTGAACAGATAAGCCCCTTCTAAAAGAGCAAATGGGAGGACGGGTTTTCCAAAGAAAGAGGAAAGGTGAGCAGGCCCCATATGGAGAAGGAACCAAAGAAATTCTTCAGGATTTGATGTAGGGTGAATAATGGTAGAAGGTAAGAGTGGGGGATGAGGAGAGGTGAGTCTGAACCGGTGGGCAAGAGTTGGACCATCAGGCTCCTGTGCTAAGAAATGTACACTTCCTTACAAAGAATCCCATGGCTGTGTAAGTACAGACATTCAGTACACATCAACAGTGACTACAAAACTACAAATTATAAAATTCGAAAAACTCTACAGCACTCTAAAATTTTTTAGTCTCAGAAGATTTTCTTAGAAACAAAACAGGCACCAAAACATACTTAAAAATACTTTTCTGATAAATGACTGGATACAGACAGATAAAGAGTACTATTAGATTTACTTTACCTTTCCAGTGTCCCAGAATGCCAGGGCTGGGAGTTACCCTGTAGAGTATCCCGCCTCCCAATTAAGAAATGGAAGCACAGAGAGGGAGAAACTTGCCTGAGGTGACACAGGAAGTATGGGTAGAGCTGGGTCTAGGTCCTGAGCTTGCCGCCCCCCACCCCCCCAACCGCCCAGGATGGGACTCCACTCAAGGGCTTCCTGTAGCATGGCCAAGCTGCTTTGCTGAGTCCTGTTTTCCATAACTCACTGCCTTTCTCAAAATTCCCTGTTTCCAATGATTTTCATTAAAAAATTGGAATCGCACTGCCCAGAGTGGGGGGAAATTCTGGTTTAAAGGCAACTTAAAATTGCTCTTAACTTTCTGATTCAAATCACCTAATTAGAGGCATTATGCTCTTTGAAACAAGTCACAAATCAGAAAAGAAACTCTGCAATGTTTTTGGATCATATCCCTGGGGGAGGGCTGTCGAGGAGTTGGGGGTGGGGAGGGATTAATTAGGGTGGAAAGGAGTCACAAATTACTCCTGCACAGTGGCTAGGATTGGGCCCCTCAACTTAAAGTCTGTAGGAAACACAGGCAGGCTGTCTGCTTGAACAAAACTCCTGGATGGAAAAGTTTCTCAGCTTCTGCATCTGGTTTTTCTCACTCTTTCCTTTTTCCCACTCAGTAGCACTTGAGTGGATTTGGAGAAAAGTCTTATACCACAGCACGTGGGGAAGCAATGTTCAGAATAAGCACAGAATTTAAACCACTGAAGAGCACTGAGCAGAGAGTTAGGAAATGCATGGGAGCCAACCAGTCTTCCAAGAAACCTCCTCATTTCCCAGCAAGCCAAGGGCGGTCCTTCCTTGCTATTTGTAGAGTTCGCGTTTGCAAATCTGCCTGCTTGCTAACGTGGCCTAATGGTGCCATGTTTTCCACAATTGTATGCTTTCTGTTGGTGATTTCACTGTTGAAAAGAATGCCAGAGTGCTGTCCTGTGTTCCTAAGGGCAGGAGAGCCATGACATGCTTACAGAGGGAATGTGTGTTTGATAAGCTTCATTCAGGTGTGAGTTATAATGCTGTCGGGCGTGAGTTCAATGTTAATGATTCAATAGTATATGTTAAGGTGTCTTTACACAGAACCACACATACAGTAAGATTATGAATTGATTTGTCGACAAAGGTGCTGTGAACAGAGGCTTCAAAGAAACCTAACCCTGTATTTCCCCTGGGAACTGTGGCTCAGTATTTGGTAATTTGGCACTTGTGGCGACTTTCTAGAACATAACTTTACAAATAACAAGAACTGACTGTAATTTACTGACAGTTCAAAAGTCTCCATTCCAGAGAGACTTTCTCCGACTGCTCTATTTAAACCTGCATATCCCCTCCCCTTTCCTGTTACTGTTTTTCTCTATGGCACTGAGCACCTTCTGATAAAGGATGGGTTTGACTGTTTACTGTCTCCTCTAGAACGTAAGCTCTATGAAGGCAGGGGTATTTGTTTATTTAGTTCAATGGTCTAAGCTCACAGCTACAACAGTGAACAGTACAGAGTACGTATAGAGATGTTAAAATTATATAAAAAAATGTTGGTGCTTTCATTTGGAAAAAAATGGAAGCATAATCAAAATTAGCATATATGCTAACCACCAAATGATTCTCCCACTCCCCAAATTAATTTGTCCACCACTAAAATTGATTTAATACAAGCAATATAAGAGAAAGGCAAATTTGGAAATTCTAAAACGGAATTTCGTCTACTAATAAATAGTTCTTGATTCTGGGCACATGATAATGTAAAAAAAAAAACCAAAAAAACCCCCCAAACCCAAGTTTTGGAGTTGAACAAGGTTGAGTTTAAAGCTCTGTGGGTCAGTTATCAGTAATATGTCCCTAGAAAATTTCTCTTCAAACCTCTGTTTTCTTCCCTGTAAAATGGAGATAGTATCTGCCAAAATAGTTAATGAGTGCTTAATAAAAGTTATGTTCTATTAAAAAAAAAAAGAAATAGTTGAATGAGCAAATGAACGAATGAGAATACACTCATACACTTGTCAAGAGTTCTGGGAGGAAAACCAGTAAGCCTTGTTTCTCCTCATGGTTCCACTGGTATCTTTCTTTTTTGGCTAAAGTAATATATTACTTTAGCCAAAATATGTACCTTCTTTGAGCCTCATTCATAAAATAAAAGGGTAGATTCTAAGCATTTTATGCAGAATGTTCTGCTTTGAAAATATGAGAAAAACCATGAATACTCTGCCTTGAAAAAATGAATATTCAGATTTTGCACAACATTTCACCTACATTGTCAAGTGGTTCACAGAATTGCATCTGTAGTTTGTAGATCTCAGTTTAGGACATGGCAGTCTTGGACTAGGAAGAGTATCTAAGTTCTCCTCCAACTCTTAATATGTCTTTTCTTATCCATTCCCTAAGGAAAAAAGTCCTGAGAATTTACCACATACATGACATTGCATTGGGTGATGAGGGAAGAGCAGAGGAGACATAATAAAAATAAGACTCAACTTACAGCTCTGGTGTCTAGCAGAAGAGAGGGGACAGTTCCAATATAGAAGGGAAGAATCTTAGGTGGGGGGCACATACTGGGCCAAGGTGCAGATATGAAAAGTATGGGAGACAGTTGGAGAAGAATAAATAGCTCTAGTCTCTAGCTGGGAATGCCTGCCTGACTAAAATATATGGAGGTCATGGGAGAAACAAATCCTCTTATATTGTCAGCAAGGGTAGAAGAGGACTGTCATCATCTGCTACTGAAGCTATGGCCCATCTCCACCACTTCTGGTACCCCGAGTCAGCCAGTGTTCAGCACTCTCGATAGCCAAGGATTGCTTGGTTTTCTTTCCTCCCCTATCATTCATTAGGCATACACGAAGTACAGACTGTACTAAACAGTTTTATATAGGTTGTCTCATTTCTTCATCTCTATTTTCAGATGAGGGAGTTGAGGCTCAAAAAGATGAAGTAATGTATTCAAGTCCACTCATTCAGTTACAGAATCTGGCTCCAAATCCATTGTCCTTTCCCCTGCGCCAGTATACTTTTGCCTAGATGTGCCTATCCTTAATGGTAGTTGGGTGGAATTTGAAAGGATACATTTGGAGGATGTAGAGTTGAGATGCAGCCTGGAGGCATTTGGAAATGGGTGATGGACATATGTCAGAATATTCTACTTAACTTGACCCCAGGTTAAAACTATACACTGGTGAGAAGGAACAAGGAGTTTAAACCATGCTGCAGGCAATGAGGCGCCTGGGTGGCTCAGTCGTTAAGCGTCTGCCTTCGGCTCAGGTCATGATCCCAGGGTCCTGAGATGGAGCCCCACATCGGGCTCCCTGCTCTGCGGGAAGCCTGCTTCTCCCTCTCCCTCCCCCTGCTTGTGCTCCCTCTCTCGCTGTGTCTCTCTGTCAAATAAATAAATTTAAAAATCTTAAAAAAAAAATAAACCATGCTGCAGGCAATACTACACCAGCATTACTACAAACAAATCTCATTTGAACAACTTCCTCATCAAATGTTTGATTATGATATAATTAAAAACAATAACTATTATTATTTTTATTTTGTAGATGTAGAGATGGGAGCTGAGAGACAGATGACTTTTTGAGTTCTTACTGCTAGTCAGGAAAAGACCCAGCCTTTGGACCCCAGGGTGAATGACCCTACAGCCAGGCTTTTCCCTACCATAGAACACTGCCTTTCTGGTTGGAACACAGTCTTTGCTGTGAAGAGAGAACTTTCCAGATGAACATTCCATTCTGCACATAAGAAAATCTTGAAGGTTTAGGTTGAGCCGATTGATTTCAAATGGTCCTTCTGAGTAGATACCGCCACAATTCCCAATTTTCAACTTGTTTTATAGACTTCTTCTGATTCCACGCATCTTTCCTCTGCTTTTATATGAGGACATCTAGGTTTCCAACTGGAATTCCTTCTCTAGGGGTCAGAACCTTGACTGGACAGGAAATTAAGTTCCTTCTCTCGATTTTGCATGCTTGCCAACTGTCCCTTCTGTTTCCCCTTTACCGCCCAGAGAGCAGGCATACACAGACTTTCTCTA
Organism: Leptonychotes weddellii; assembly: GCF_054177405.1. Classification (NCBI taxonomy): domain Eukaryota; kingdom Metazoa; phylum Chordata; class Mammalia; order Carnivora; family Phocidae; genus Leptonychotes; species Leptonychotes weddellii. The sequence goes on from NC_138372.1 coordinate 41,201,762, forward strand.
GCCTAGTCAGGGAGAAACAACACTTCTACCTGAAGAATGGTCCTACAGAAGTCTCTACCCCCACTGTCTTCCACATATCCTGCTCTCCACTCCCAGTCAGCCAATTAGTATTTCCACATTCAGAGCACCAGTATGTCTCATCTTGGTGCCTCTGCTCATGCTATCACCGTCATCTATGATGCCCTAACCTCAAAGGGGGCGAACCAATTGGCCCAAAGCTTTGTCACCTTTTAAAAAACCAGCTCAAATACCACTTTCTCCAAGAAGTCTTCACTGATCTCCTCCAATGGATATTAATCTCTCTCTCTTAGATCACCCTCAGCTATGTACCTCTTTCTGCTACCTTACATTAAATTATCACAAGTTATAAAAATGTCTTATCTACTCTACTTAACTACTTGACCCCTCTATTTTCTTTTTTTTTTTTTTAAGATTTTTATTTATTTATTCATGAGAGACAGAGAGAGAGGCAGAGGGAGAAGCAGGCTCCCAAGGAGCAGAGAGCCCGATGCAGGACTCGATCCCAGGACCCTGGGATCATGACCTGAGCCAAAGGCAGACGCTTAACCATCTGAGCCACCCAGGCACCCCCCTCTATTTTCTTATGACAAGAATTATAGGGGATTACTATTCAATTCCCTACAACACAATACCTTAAATTTATTAGTTAAATGCCTCACCAAAAATTATCGTCATCATCATAATGCCTATAATTTAACAAACACTTATTTTGAGCTATGTATTTTTCTTGTGTTATTTCTAGTCCTTGTAATAACCCTGAAGGGTATTTTTCATCATCCTCCTTGTTCAAGTAAGGAAACCAAGACGTGGTCAGCCAATAAGTGGAAGAGAAAGACTTCAAACTTTAGTCTGTGCTTCCAAAGCCCTTTGATCTTGGCGCTATAGTTTGGTGCTGCTGAAAAATTAACTCAGGATAAGTAAGGTGCTGCCTGGATTCACTGTAGACTCAACTTTAATCCTCCACACTCCTACCATCTGAAACAAAATTAAGATCAGTAAAAAGTTCCCTGAGCACCTCAAGTTATTGCCCTTATAAAAAAGGCATTCTTTTTGAGAAATAGTTTAGTGTGATGTTCATGAACACAAATTCTGGAGCCAGACTGCCTTGGATTGAATGCTGACTCTGCTATTTGGCTAGCTGGGTGTTCTTGAGAAATTCCTTAACTTCTCTGTGTCTCATTTCTCCATTTGTAAATGAGCATTATCATCATCACCATTCCTGCTTCCAAAGGTCTGTGGTGAGATTTAAATGGGGGATATGAATATGGTGCTCAGGAATGTGCTTGTTTAGTTTAGTTATTATTAATGGGCCAGCAGCTGCAAAGTGCTGGCGTGTAGTTGGATACAACCTGCAGATGATTGTAACTGTAATTGCTTCATATAGTATATTTTGAAGCAGTGATTTATAGCCAAAATTTAAAATGTTTTAGATTATACACACACACACACAAATGTAGATTCCTACCTTCTCTTAGAAAATCAGACGATCTATTAACTCTGAACACCTATTCTTCCCTGGCCATAATCCACTGGGGCTGAGTAATAGCTTGTCCAACTTAAAAAAAAAAAAAAAGGCATGAGCTCTCAGGTGCATCATCGGGGCCCTGATTCCCCTGTTGCCCTGTGCTTAAAACACTTCTCTTATCTGTGTTTTGTGTGATCCCTGTGTTACACCCTTGCTAAGAATATTTTGAAGTGTTATCTAATCTACCATATGCTTCAGTGAGTTGAGTTATCAAATTTTCCATTCCAAACCCAATTTGAAGCAGTAAACTAGGTAATCATTCACATTACCTAGGTGATAGGAAAATGGGTATTGGAATAGATAAAGCTGGGAGGAAGAAAAACCCAACAGCAGACATGGCCCTCCATCACAGTGAAGCACCACATTCAAAATCACACTCAAAATATGGCATCACAATGTAGTATTATGCTACATGAATGCTTGCTTATTAAGAATGATCCCCCCCCACCTCCCATTTTAAGGCCTTCCTCAATATTGTAGCTCCTTAGTAGATCTGCTCCAATCTCTCAGTCATACTCTGTATACCAAACCAGAAGGAATGTCTTACTGTCTTATCTCTCAGAGCACAATTTGAGAAATTCTGCTTTCATCCTAATTGCAGTCTTGTCCACCAGACTGAGAGTCCCTGGAGCACAGGGGGATTGTAGAACTTGCTGGGTGCCCCTTAGGGCTAAGCAAAGTGTCTTGGAGTTACTTGATAAGTGTATATTTGAGTGAATTTTAAGAAAATTAAAAACCATCCATTTTTCTAACCAACCTAAGCAGACAGTAAAAAATATAATTGTTTGCAAATATTTCAATCAAAATTTTTTTAAAAATTCAGAAAGTGTTGGGTACATAAATGGGCCAATTCCCATTAGAAACATTCATTTTTATTACTTTGCCCTTAAAGCTAAACATGCCCAAGCCATGAGTTGGCATCCTCTTTGTTTTTTTATGCTTCAACTCTCTATATCAGTTTTCTAGTTTTTTATTCATTTTTTTTCAAAGATTTTATTTATTCATTGACAGAGAGCAGAAGAGAGAGTGAGAGAAAGCACAAGCAGGGGGAGCAGCAGAGGGAGAGGGAGAAGCAGGCTCCCCACTGAGCAGGGAGCCCGATGTGGGACTCGATCCCAGGACCCTGGGATCATGACCTGAGCCAAAGGCAGAT
>NC_138372.1:41204960-41270447 GCF_054177405.1 Leptonychotes weddellii
GTGCAAACAGGGCTGGTGGGGTGTCTTCCAGCCTCACCAACCTAATTGTTCCTCATTTCCTGCCCGTAAATGGTACAAGGTGTGGAATTGCACCTCCCAATGTCCCAATTTCAATCATTTGTCTACATTAATCGACACTAATGGCTTTTACAAATGTTAAGTCTTTAAGCTCCAGTAAGTTACATGTGTTTGAGGAGACCAGTGAAAGAAAGCTTCCAGGAAAATGTTCTCCAAATATCCTGAAAGCAGCGAGAGAGCCCAGCATTCCAAAGCCCCGTGCCTTTGCTCAGCAGTCCCTCAAGAGATTGGGTTGTTATTATTAATAAAGTGTGACTTTCTCCAAATGAAAGAACAAAACCTTGTGTTTTGCATGGAAAAGACAGGCACAACAAGATCCAGATCACATCAGTCCATTCGACACCAAAAAGGGCATGTTTTTAACTTCCATCTTTTCTAAAAAATATTTTTAAGGAATATAATGGCATTAGATAAGATTTTTAAAACATTTTTGTCCTTGAGCCCAAGATTAGAATATTCTGTTACCATCTTGGAAGAGCCACTGTCAGTCTTTTTTCATGTTTATTGTATTCAACCTAATACAGTCTCATATCCTCTTTTCTCATGGAATGTCATACCATAAATATATCTTTCTGGTTATAATCACAGTTTTAAGAGATAGTATTTATTTTAATACATAAAGTTTAATCTCCTTAACCACTGCCTATTATTAAACATTAAAATATAAGACCAATAATTTTAAAAAACAGTAATTTAGGAAGTAAGTGATGGATTAGGAAAAAAATACAATACATAGCAGCTATAAAAGATTATAAAAGATTCTTCACTCATCTTGGCATTAGCCATCTGATTAGCACCCCTTTTGAGAATTCTCAAATATCATTCTGAGAAGCAGACACAGCAAGGCAAAATTCTGATGACAAGAATAGACAGCAGGAAAGAATGTTTTTAAGTATATTTTTTGAAAACTATAAGTATAATTATAAATGTGAATAATTCCAAGTCCCACAATTAAAAGGCAGATAGTCTCCAATTCACTGAAACAAATTTTAAAAATCTAATATTATTTACTTAAAACAGTTGCTAAGATTAATTACCTGATACAACTAGAAGATAATTTCAAAACTACATCGTCTTAGCCTGAATTCCCCCCAAAAGTAGTTACTCAAACAAAGATAGTGTGTAAAATAGTTCATTTGAGAACTGATTCCTGCAAGTAGGAGTTAGGATCAGGGCAAATGAAACACACAGAGAGAAGACTAAGAGGATGCATGATTATTGATCCTGTCACCGCTATGGGAGGGTGACACTTGATCCCGCCAGGACTCCTAAGGAGCTCTCTAAAATGCATCTCACAACTCTGCTCCCAGGGGTGTGAGTGGAGGAAGAATTTGTATTTACTGGCTCTCCATCCCATTGGTCAAGCATAACCTCATGAGAATTAACCCATTCAGACACGGACCTTTCTTGGCTTTGCCAGTTAAAATAATACTGCCTCCTATGATTGAACTGGTTGTCACAGCAGCACCTGAAGTAAGTCCTGCTGAGAGAATCTGAAGGGGCTCACAAGAGGTATCTGGTAACAGTCCATCTTTGGCATCGTTCAGATTTGCTCGTGCCTTCCATTAAGTTCATCACCTTCAAGGAGTGGCTAACTGCTATACTGCAAGTAAGAAAAACTAGGTCCTCACAGTCACAGCTATCCCAAGCCCTAATCAGTGTTCATCATCTCCCTCCTCCGACACCCTCTACAGATTTCCCTCATTCCCAACCAATATTTCAGCTGGTCGAGGCTGCTTTCCTGGGGAACTGTCCCAGGACATCATCCCTAAGGGAGCTAAGCCCTCAGCTACTCCCAGGCATGGTATGCTTCGGTTGTCAGCTCACCATTATCACTATGCATGGCAGATGGATCCCTTGGTTCCTGACAAACTGGGCCCTGCCTCCAGTCTGTTGTGGCAACTCTAACTCCTCTTGGTAATTAGGGTTCATTACCCCCACCAGTATAGCAACTTTCTTCTTTGCCTGTTGGTCCAATGATAGAGGAGCCCAAATGGCCAGTGGGGTGTTTTCCAGCCTTACCAACTGTTTGAAATTTGAAGTTCAATTTGAACTTAGTGGAAACCTTACTATGTCTCATGGTAGAGTGTCTCCCCCCACCCCTGCTTGGGAACTAGAGCCTTTAATCCAGCAGATCCTGGTGATTGAGCCCTGAAACTCATCCCAAATGTCTACATTCTAGGAGCTCTCCTGTAACCAACTCTCTCAGCCTGGGTTCCCCCAAAGCAAAAGCCAAGATCAAATCTTGTATGCAGATAGGTTTATTTAGGAAGTAATTCAGAAAGGAGGGATGAGGGGCAGGAGAAAAGTGGCGGGGGGAAGGAGAGAGAGAGGAGGAGAAAGGAGAGAAAGCCAACATGAGGATGCATTGTTGATTGGGCCACCGCTATGGTAGACAGGTGCTTCATAAGTCTATCTTGAAATTGTCCATTCAGGAGTCAAAGAGAAGAATTTCTATCATCTTATGGTTAATTTTCCCTTTCCATAAAGCTAAGTCACTAATTGTTACCAAAATTCCCTTTCTTTAAAACCCTACATTCCTGGGGCACCTGGGTGGCTCTGTCAGTTAGGCATCTGCCTTCAGCTCAGGTCATGATCTCAAGGTCCTGGGATCGAGCCCCACATCGGGCTCCCTGCTCGGCAGGGAGTCTGCCGCTCCTTCTCCCTCTGCTACTCTCTCTCTCTGTCAAGTAAATAAATAAAATCTTTTTTAAAACAAAAAACAAAAAACCCTACATTCCCGACATGCAGTATAAGCTAATTTTATTTTATTGTCTGGGTCAGAGACATTTTCCTGTATCATATGTCATTTTCTATTCTTCTTGCCCTGAACTTCTAAATTATCCTGCTTCAGAGCTTCAGGACTGGATTTCTGTCAAGTTCCAGGACTCTGACAATCTTCCTCCCTATTCAATGTGTAACTTCCAATGGTTCCCATGGTGTCCCTGTTTCCAAAGGGGCTTTGCTTCTCCTCCCTTAGCTCCCCCTGACCACTCCCCAGGCATTACAGATGGATGTCATGCTTCCCTAACCCCTCCAACCCATTAGTAGACCAGAACATACTGTGATGCTAAAAATCTTTGCCAAAAATTCCTGGCTATGATCACATTGAGCCCTGATGAAACACATTTTATTTTCCAGATAGACTGAAAAACAGCAGCAACTCCAACAACTGAGTTTTAATCTCTTCTCAGAGAAGAATTTCTGGCTGAAGAGAGCACTGGAGGGAGTCAGAACACATGGGTTTGAGTATGGCCCTGACATACCAGAGAAGGGTTCTTCAGGAAACTGAAGCTCTAAAAGGGTAAGACTATTTTCCCATCTGTGAAATCAAGTGTAAGATATATTTATCTCTTGAGTTGCTGAGGTTCAAATGCAAAATCAACTAACATTTGCATAGCTTATCATTATCTCATATATTATTAATGTGGCGTTATTACATTATCATTAGTTTAGTGTAAACTGGTAAAAACACCTACCTATTGGTCTTCAACACACATATATTGAGAATTACTATTTTCTAGGTCTAGATGTAAATTTCAATGCCTATAAATAAAGGTACATGAGAAATCGTAATGAAACTCCATTCTTTCTGTATGTTAGCTTGGACTGCCATAACAAAATACCATATACCAGCTGGCTTAAGCAACAGAAAATTATTTTCTCACGGTTTTAGAAGCCAGAGGTCCCGGATCAAGGTGCTGGCAGATTCAGTTTCTGGTGAGAATCTCCTCCTTGCATGCAGATGGCTGCCTTCTGGCTCTGTCCTCACATGGCTTCTCCTCTGTGTTAGCACAGAGAGACTTCCTCTTCTTATGAGGATATCAGTCATAGTGAACTAAGAGCCCTCCTTTATGACCTCAACTAACCTTAATTACCTGGGGGAAAGGCTCTGTCTCCAAACACAGTCACACTGGGGGTCAGGGCTCCAACATATGAAATTTAAGACTCAGAATTCAGTCCATGACATCTCCTGAGCTTGCAATATAAACAATTAAGTGAGGGAAACAAAAAAAAAAGATTCCCCCATCCTTTCTTTGGATTCATGCATTGGAAAGAGCTCCTAGAATCTGTTTGTTAGAAGAGAACCACCTCCCAATCCAAAACCACCTCTGCCTAAAAACGCTCACTCAGGGAGGCCATTTGGCTATTGCTCTTCTGGGACTCCCCGGCTGGGCCTCCCGCGTCCCTCACTGCTGAGGGCCGGCTGCAGCTCTGTTGTATATGCCTCAGTCTTAGCACAGAAGAGGCTCATTTTAGCTTTCCTTGTCTAAGTTTCTGAATCTGCTTCTCTACCTTGTGTCCCGCCCCCCCCCCCCCCGCTAATGTCCTCTCTCTTTCCTGGGTGCCAGCAAACTATAAAAAGTCTGGAAATACAAGGAAAACAGTATGTTTATTTGAACTTTGGGATTAACAATTGGACCCAATGCTTAAGTATGGAGATGCTTCAACTAAAAAGGTGTCTGGAGATTGAAGAAAAGTATATTGAACACATTATTGGAAAAAGTAACTAATATCCTATTTAAAAATAAGCTTATTCTATGTCTTTGGACTTTTGGATATCCTTTATGTGTCTGCCTTCACTTGCTCTTCTCCCTTCCTCCTGGCTTTTCTCTCCTGGGTCTCTGTGTACCTTCCCCATGTCATGCCTCTCTGCTCCTCTCTGCTCTCCCCCTGGCTTTTCCATCATCTCTGTCTTCTCATTTATCTTTCATGAGGCCTGTCCTCCCCTTTCCATTCCCCTGCCTCTTTCCTGCTCCTTCGCTTCCACAGCCACCCTCTGATCACAGCTCTATCTGGCTTCATACTTTCAGCATAGCATTTTTGGCATGTGAACTTTTTTCCAATTTCCTGCCAGAGTAACAGTGAAGCTTAGAGGAGAGTAGGGTGAAAAGTCTCCTATGAATAGAGGAGGTGCTAAATGAGCTCTCTCACCGATAGAGTTCAAGAAATGCGGTCTTCTCATCGTGAGCTTTAACGGAGTGGCATGTGTCTAGGCTGGTCACAGGGACTCAGTTCCCAGCCAGATGGGACACACATTTATTGAAGGCAGACTGGATCCTGCAGAGGGCTCTCAACCAAAAGTCAGGAACTCTGTAGGCAAAGCAGAGATCTGATATTCACAGACTGTGGGATCTTCAGAAAGTCCCTTGACCTCTCTGGGCTTTAGTTGTCTTAGCTCTAAAACAAGGGAGTTGGAGTGATGGTTTTTAGGAACCTTCTGGGTTTGACTTGATGACTATATGATTCTCCTTCGTATAGTAGTATATTCCAAATATATAATAAACTAAATATATATCATCAATGAATACAGATGTCAGCCTATATGTATATAAAACACACATGCAAATATGTGTGTGTGAGTGTATATGTATATAAAACATAGCATGCATACACACCCACACCCACACCCACAGTCTTTTTTTTTTAAGATTTTATTTATTTATTTGACAGAGAGAGAGCAAGAGAGAGGCAGGCAGAGGGAGAGGGAGAAGCAGGCTCCCCTCTAAGCAGAGAGCCCGATGTGGGACTTGATCCCAGGATCCTGGGATCATGACCTGAGCTGAAGGCAGATGCTAAACGACTGAGCCACCCAGGTCCCCCCCCCGCCACACACACACATTCTTTGGAGGAAACACTGCAGAAAGCCATTCTGGACCTTGTTTCTTACAAGTTACAATGGACACTTGATGGGAGGAGACTTTACTCCCCTAAAACATTAAGATTAAAGAAAGACTTTGGAAAACAGATCACAGTGAAAGCAAGGTTAAGATATGGAATTCTTGGAGGTGGTTATTTTTGGATTTTGTTTTATAATAAAATATAGGCATTGTACTTTAAGACTAAATCATAGGGATGCCTGGGTGGCTCAGTTGGTTAAGCATCTGCGTTTGGCTCAAGTCATGATCCCAGAGTCCTAGGATCGAGTCCCACGTCAGGCTCCTTGCTCAGTGGGGAGACTGCTTCTCCCTCTGTTGCTGCTCCCCCCTGCTTGTGCATGCGCACTTCTCCCTCTCTGACAAATAAATAAATATATAAAATAAAATTTAAAAAGGCTAAATCATATATTTGAGTCCTGATTCATAATTACTTTAAAGGTGGTGTTTATTTAAATGCTAATGATGCACTGGGTTTGAAAAGTAAAGTGAAATTAGCAAATTACATTAATGGATAGTAATTGCAGAGAGAAATATGATCTATAAACTATTTTCCCTTTACAAAAATATACCCACATATGATTGGCCACAATGGGTGTTTGAAAGCTAAATGTATAGGCCCTGAGGAAGGAATGACATCATTAATTAATTAATTAAACATTTGGTACGTGTCTACCATGTATCTGAGTTTTAAAGAAATTGTATATGGCTCTTGCCCTTCTAGAGATGTAAGATAAACAAAAATGCATAAACAGTATTGTGATGCACTATGAAGGAGAGGACATGAGCTAATACAGTAGCAGACATGGGTGACGGGAGTCGGAGGACGGGGGGTAGAAGATGTGACAGTCTGGTGGGGGCAGGATGCGGTCCTGGATGCCTCCTTCATCTTGCAGCCAAGATGGAGGACCAGCAGTGTGGGATGAGGCCTGTACCTCCGGGGTACCCTCGGATCATCACTGGCCTCTTCTATGGAGGGGCCATTCAGAGCTGCCCCCTGGAGGACACTGCTACGGCTACCAGCAACTGTTCCTGTGCTTGGGCACTGCCCTGTCCCCTGCTGCTGAAGGTGGCAACTCTAGGTCTCTCTCTCCCCCTATGCCCTTCAGCTCCTCAAGGGCCTGGAGCGCCTGCTACCTACTCAGCCTTCTCTCTGACACCTCAGATTTTGCCGAGGTCTCTCCTCCAGTGTGTGCCATGATCCATGTCCTGCCCCCTGGCTCTTCCCCTTGCTACTGCAGGTCCTGTGACAAGCTTGCTGACTCTTACCTCAAAGACTTTCCATGCCTCCCCAGGGGCTTATGGGAAATTTGAGTCACCTGATCATACCACACAGGAAGGACAGGTGGCTTGGAAAAACCAAGTTCTGGTCCTCCATCTGCCTCTGCACTGTGCACACATAAGCCAGGAGGGGTCCCTCTTTCCCCAGTATCACTCGCCTAATACTTACTACTGCTCCCCACCCTGGGCTGAGATGCAAAGAGAGGTCAGGGCATAATCAGCCTGTCTCTCCTGTCTCGGCCACATGTCTCCGTCCCAGAGTCTCTCCAGCTGCAGGCAGAGGCCTCAGGGCTCTCATTTCCTGCACATGTGTTCTTCCATGTTAAGGCAGCAAGCCTCTGGGCCTGGTTGCCACAGGTGGAAGGAGTAACTTTTCTACAATTATAGAAGAAACTATGATTTAAGATGTTCCATTTGGGTTCTTCATATGATAAAGGAATTTAGAAAATTCTCTCTGTTGTTGCCAACTCAATAGCAATCCCCCTGTTCTTCCTGACTATAGATCCCCCCTTTTGTTCAGAGGCATCATGTGCCCAGTTAAAAGAGCTCTCCTCCCCAGATCCAGAGGTTGCCAGGGCTGGCCATATGGCCAAGTCCTCACCAATGAGCTAGGAGTAGGGTTCTCCTTTAAAAACAAAACAGCTTAACTGGTGTTTGTTTTTGGTTTCTGCCCTTTTTCTTTCCGCCTTCCTCCTGCCAGGAATGCTGAGATGATGCCTAGCAGTGCAGTAACCAGCTTGCAAGCACTGAGGAGGGTAACAGAGAAAGCTAGAAGAAGCCTGGGTCTGTATCAGGCATGGTTCCACTAGACAATCAGAACCGTTGGGGAGGTGGAGTTGGGGGCAGGGGGTGAGGGTTGGATTGCAAAGGATTGGCTTATGTGATTGTGGGGGCTGTCTAGGCAAGTCTGCACCCCAGAAGGCAGCCCATCAAGAAGGGCGGGCTGGGACACTGGGGCACAGGAAGAAGCTGTGATCCACAGGTGAAATTTCTTTTCCTTCAGGGAAGACTCAGTTCTGCTCTTAAAGTCTTTCAAAGGATTGAATCAGGCCCACCCCAATTATTGAGGATAATCTTCCTTACTTAAAGTAAACTGATTATAATCACAAAATCAAATCTCTAATCACATCTACAAAATACCTTCACAGCACAAGATTAGCATTTGAGTGAATAACTGGGGACTAGAGCCTAGCCGAATTGACACATAAAACCACCCATCACAGGGTCCCCAACAGCATGATGGTGCCACTGCATTAACTCTGGATTTGTTGTCATGTGGAAAAACAAAAAAGCAAAACAAACGAACAAACAAAAACTGGTTCAGTCTTAGTAGCCAGGTTTGTGTTACATGCAACCAAATGCAAATCCTAATTAGGATACATTCTTCCTCCACAAAACTCAGTGTTAAGCTTATAACTTCCTATGGACTCAAACAAATATCTAATTTTTAAGTCAAAACTGAGCAACAGCTCTGTTGTTTTTAGGAAGATATTCGGCTTTTCCCCCAAAGCTCTGAAATCCACTGCTTTGAGAGTGAGAAGGCCTGCAGGCAACAGGATTTATAAGATATGAAAATACAACTGAACATTTTTTTTTAAAGATTTTATTTATTTATTTGACAGAGAGAGACACAGCGAGAGAGGGAACACAAGCAGGGGGAGGGGGAGAGGGAGAAGCAGGCTCCCCGCAGAGCAGGGAGCCTGATGCGGGACTCGATCCCGGGACTCCAGGACCACGACCTGAGCCGAAGGCAGTCGCCTAACCGACTGAGCCACCCAGGCGCCCACAACTGAACATTTTTGACAAAAAAGAAAAAAAAGTATCCCTATTGTAATACCTATGTAGAAAAGTAATTTGATCAACGCTGGAACCCAGAACTACCTGAAGCTAAAACCTATCCTCTTTCTCTGATGCTAAGGTACGAACAAAACTCTCTGCTTGGCCATCTCTGGGAAAGAGAATCACCAACAAAGCTATCTGGTGAATTTCTTTAGAACTCCATACTCCTAAGAATGATCATCATAAAATTACTGCCAGTCATATTTAGCTAAATCAGATGTATTCAATATTAATTCGCTCTCACTACCACTATCAGAATTGAAATTTCAGGTTTATGTCTTATCCAGAATGACATACATAGGTTCATCTATGGCTGTATGAAAAAAAAAAAGAAAAGAAAATTAAAGCTGATCACGTCTCAGTGCGAGCTGTCAAAACCCACAAATATGCACTTGGAGTAAGCAGGCTGGGGCAGGGGGAGTGGGTCAGCCAGTGCTTTGCTGTCTGTACTTGTTCTTGTCCAGCGAGCATGTCAAGATGGGACCATTAATTTGTCTGTGTCAACGTGATTTTGAAAACATTGCTGCTGACCTGCCAAGACAGCATGGACACCCTTCCTTCCCCCCAAAGACCCGTGATAATAAAGAATCCTTATATGTTCAGAGTTTTATGGAATCTTTCATTCAGTTCCACAAACAACTTTAAGAGGTGGGCAGGGGAAAGATTTTGATCCCCATTTTATACATGAGGAAGCAGTGTCAGACACAAAATGACTCACTTGAGTTCACATGGCAAGTAAACCACAACACCCTCCATGCTCCCTGGGAAAGAAAGAGAGGAAAAAACAGGATCATAAAGTACTTAGAAATATCTTTTAAAAGCTGAATGAAACTTGGGCCAGAATATCTTGCTTATGACAAGACACTAATGAATGTGGAAGAGCATAGTCCTCTGTTTCCCTTTTAACTGGAAGACCAAGATTTACAGAATCTGCCCAGACCCCACGTACTTCGCACTATTTCAAATATTAATTTCTTGTGAGGTCATTGGGAGAAAGTTCTGGGGAAGCCGGGCATGTCTGTCTGGTTGTTATCCTTTAAATGCTGTTAAATTCAAATTCATGTCTGAATTGTTCTGAGGCCATGTTTTCAGAGCCCATTACCTCTTGGGCCAAGTTGGGGGTGTGGCAAGTACAGATTTAGTCACTAATGAGGGCCCCTGTGGGTGGCCATGAATGGCAGGAGAATAAAAGTTCACCCTTTTCCACGGGCTAAAATGAAACTAGACCTAACCCAGAGATAGGCAGAGCATATCTTCCCATTTTATTTCCTTCTGATCGCATCCCAGAAGTAGATAACAGTTATTTGCATTTGCCTGGCACTTACAATGTACAGTTACACTTCCCACGTAATAAGGAACCTGATCTTGTGTGTGAGATCAGGGAAGACTTCTCTGAAGCAGTAACTTTTTTTTTTTTTTTTAAAGATTTTATTTATTTATTTGACAGAGACAGAGATAGCGAGAGCAGGAACACAAGTAGCGGGAGGGGGAGAGGGAGAAGCAGGCTTCCCCCTGAGGAGGGAGCCCGATGTGGGACTCGATCCCAGGACCCTGGGATCATGACCTGAGCCGAAGGCAGACGCTTAACGACTGAGCCACCCAGGCGCCCTGAAGCAGTAACTTTTGAATTTATCCTTGAAGCTAAAACCCACCTCCTTTCTACTACACCAAGGTATTAGCAAAAGTCTCTTCTTAGCTGCCTATGGCAAAAGAGTCATGGACAGCACTCTCAAGTGGATTTGTTTAGAACCCACATCCATAAGAATAATCATTATAAAAACTGCCAGTAATACATATTGAAATTCGTTTTATTCACTGTTCATTTGCATTCTCATCTCTATTGAAATGGAAATCTCAGCCCATACATCTTCAGAATGACAGGTGTAGGCTAAAGGACTGATATGTGAAAAACAAGATTTAAAAAAAAAAAAGCATTTTTGAAATAAATAAAAATATCAAAAAGTGTGCATTTGGGGGGAGCAAGAATGGGTGATTGGGTGTTCAGCACCATGAAGGGAGATTTCAGAGAGAGGTTAGCCCAATTTGGAGGGCATAGTAGGTAAAATAGATGCTTTTAGAAAATGCATAACAATATATGAATATATAAATAAATTCTATTAGATATACACATCAATTCATTTTGGATTCTACTGAATATACTTTCAATTATATTAATATAACCATATATTAATTCTTTTTTAAATTAATTCTATATATATTGAAATGAATAGATTTCTAGCACTCTATCTACTTTATTTTCCCTACTTCTCTCAAGTCCCTTTGTTCCTAATGCCTACCACAGTGCTTGGTGCCACTGTACTTCCTAAATATTTATTATATAAATGAAAATACTTCTCCCCCATTTTCTGCTTCACATGATCTACTTCTACTGCCATCCATACTGAGCATAGATGTCAGCACATAGTAAGTTGTTTGATAAGAACTTGATCAACTGAACTGAACTGAACTGACCCCTTCAAACTTTGCTTCCTGAGTTCAAAGGGCTTCACTGTCAACACCACTTAGACAACCCACGAGCTCACCTTCCCATTGCCAAAAAGGAGAGGTAACATGATGCAGAAAAGTCCCACTCTGACACATCTGTAGAAGGGTCTGGTTTCAGGGCTGGAGACCTAGCAATCAATTAGAGAAAGGGAACGGTTGCCATTGGAAACCTTGAGGCCCTTCGGCTGTCAGAGGGAGTGAAAGGCTGGAAGCTAATCAGGCATAATGAGCTTACAGTACCATAGATCATGTCAGCCAGCATTTTTATTAATTTCTTGCCCAGTGGCCATGCACAGAGGACTGATTCATCCATCAGTCCTTCCCTAGCCTGGACACTAAATCACTTGTCAAATCAGGACCACAGTGATGAAAATTCAAGAGTGACATAGTGGCAGAAATAACGTTCATCATCCCCAATTCCCCACCTCTGGAGAGCATCTTACCCACACTTCCATCTGAACGAGAGGGACCAGATTCTGAGAATGTAAAACTATCAAGGACAAGGAAGCACAGCTAGCCTAAGGATGGCAATAAGATTCACTGGTAGTGTAGCAGGTTGGACCAGATCAGGGATGCCACAAATAATGGTACTCATGCCCCTACTTCCCTCTTTTCTGTGTCCTCGACAGACACTGCAAATCAATTACTCACTCCATCCTGGGAGCAACTAAAAACCCTTCTCAGTATAGCATACCATGAACCTACTACCAATGAATCTCCAAAGGTGGAGTGTAGGGGGCTGAATATGTCCTTCTTAATGATGGGCAACAAAAGAAAAATTTTAATGTGCCCCATCTGGCTCCTTTTTAAAATTCCTGATTGAAATATTTGCTACCCTTTTAATACATATTTTCTGGCCTCTGCAGTCTATCTTGCCATCTACAACAGTGTTCTTCCCAAATCTAGGGAGAATCCACTGGGTTAGGGTGAGCCGCCAGCAATGAGTGTCTCACATAGAAGTTAAGTCCAAGCATGAAGATTTGGGGTATAGCTTATCCTGAGAGGGGGAACCTGAGGGAGCCAAAGGATAGTTTTATAGTCAGAGAGTTGAACTTTTAATGGGGGGATTGTTTCTATGCAAAGAAATAAATACCAGGCCTGTGAGAGATAAGCACCCAGGTATGGTTCAGGGGCAACTATTCCGTGTGTAGCTTGTGAACAGACAGTATATATCCCCAGCACACCTTTTCTGTTGTATGCAAACAAAACAGAGATTGGAGAGGTACAATATGTCATCCGAGGAGGCACATGCAAGGAGATGATACATAAGCAGAGTTCTGAGAGATAAGGAGGGATTTGCCAATTAGGGGCAGCAAAGCCCATGAAGGGCATCTCAGACAAATGGAACTCCAAGTGCAAGGTTCAGAAGCTCCAGAGAGTTTCAAGGTGATTTCCCTTAGGTTACCTCATTTGGAGCCCAAGATAATCTTTGCATCACAGGTGTTATGATCTCTATTTCAGAATGAAGGAAACGGAGGTCCAATGAGTTTACTGTAACTCACCCAGAGTCACATGTCTAGTTGTACAGACAGGAAACTAACCAAGTTCCTTTGATCAAGAGCCCAGGCCCTTTTCACTAGATTCACCACCTCCAATGGAAGGGCAGAAAATACCCCTTTTATTTCATCTTTGGGGAGAGAGGTTCTTAATGAATAAAAAACTGATAGAGAAAACAACACCATATCAAGCTAATGGTAAAGAAATTGTAAGGATATGAGATCAGAGTTGGCAGGTGGCCCCTGAAATGGGGGAAACATTTATGTTAAGTTCAAACATGTCAACAATTCAATCCGTGTTGATTTGGCTTTGCTATTGCAAGGCACACAGTAGCCTGCTATGAACGTTAATAGATAATTTCCTTCTTCCTAGCTGAAGCTAGTCCCCCCAAAAAGGATTGAAGCAGACTGGTAGAAACCTAAGCACTGTTTTTCTTCCTTCTTTTCATGCTTTTAACAAAGATGAACTGAGTCTCCCCCTAGCCAGCTATTGCAGTAAGCATTGTGGATATAGAGATGAATCAGACACTCTAGTTATACTCAAGAGCTCACAAGCTACTACTGTGAAAATAGAAACCAACAAGTACAACACATCAACAAACATGTGGAAGGAGAGGAAAGTGCATAATCCAGAGGCACACAAAGGAGCAAGCTACTAACTTGGCCTAAGCAGACTGTGCCAGGACTTGAAAAATGACCAGAGGTGGCCAGAGATACAATATGAGCATCAAAACAAAGAAACATCATAGAGATTATAACCCATGGAATAAAAAAAGAATACATACATGAGTCCATGTGGATCTAAGCAAATGGCAGAGGAGGAAAAGCTCTTCCTTACAGAAGAAAGCCAACTAATAAAAGTAGAAAAGGTACTGGATTTAGAAGAACACCATTTGGCAACCATAACAATAATAATCAATTCAGGAAAGAATTATTAATGGATGTGAATACTGGTAGGTGAATGTTTGAGGAGTAGCAGGATATTTGCATAGTTTCAAAGTATCTCCCCAAATGTCTTTATAGTAAAGAAAACTGGCAGACACTAACTTACCCCAAGGGATCAAAGGTTAATATCAGTAAGGGGACAATTTGATACCACGTGCCTCCTGATATGAAGCACTAAGAAGGACACAACATCATTCTGTGATATTTTTGTGGAAAACGTATAATCTGGACCTAATCGTGGGTTAACATCAGATAAAACTAAAGTGAGGGATGTAACTTTCCATAACATAACTGACCTGTACACTTCAAAAATGTCAGTGCCATGGGGCACCTGGCTGGCTCAGTCAGTAGAGCATGAGACTCTTGATCTCAGGGTTGTGGGTTCAAGCCCCACATTGGGTGTAAGAGATTACTTAAAAATAAAACCTTCAAAAAACGTCAGGGCCATGAAAGACATGGAGAGACTCAACAAAATTGCTCCAGATTAAATATGACTGAAGAGACAGGACAATTAAGTGCAATGCATAAGCCATGATTCTCTTTTGTTATAATGGACTAGGGAGCAATTGGTGAATTTTGAGTAAGGTCTATAGATAATAGCATTGCATCAATGTTAATTTTCTGATTTTGACAATTATACTGTGGTTATGAAAGAGAATGTCCTTGTTAAAAAAAAAAAACACACACCAAAAGATTTAGGGATAAAGGAGTATCATGTCTGCAACTTATTCTCAAATGTTTCAGAAAACACTGGAAAGAGAAAGAGAAAATAATAAAACAAATGTAGTAAGATATGAGCCCTTGGGGAATCTGGGGAAAAGGTATAAAGAATATTACGGACTGAATGTCTGTGTTCCCCTCAGAATTCACTGGTTAAAACCTACCATCCAATGTGATGGTATCAGGAGGTGGGATCTTTGGGAGATAACTAGGGTTATCAGATGAGGTCAGTAGGGTGGGAATCTCATGAATGGGATCAGTGCCCTTACAAGAGTAATGACATAGCTCTCTTGTTCTCTCTCTCTTCCAGCCAAGGGAGAATACAAGGAGAATCGCCAGTCTGTAACCAGAGAACAGGCCTTCACTGGAGCCCAGTCATATTGGCACCATGATCCTGGAGTTCCCAGTCTCTAGAGACATGAGAAACAGATTCTGTTGCTTCTAAGTCCCCCAGCCTTGGTGCCTTATTATAGCAGTCCAAACTGAGACACATGGCAGTCTTTGCACTATTCTTGCAACTTTTCTGTAAATTTGAAATTATGTTAAAAAGTTAAAAGAAAGAAAAGTAAATAATGTAACCTGGATAGCCAGGTAATGTTGGTGAGTGTGAATTGTCAAAAACTGTAAGAGAACTTGGGGAAAAGAGAGCAGACAACTTGAGAAATAAGGTTATAAATGATTCACCCTTATCTGTATTACTTTATAATGCTCTTTGTATAATGAATAAAAGGTATCATGGTAGAGTGAAACAATGAGCAGAGTCCTAAGCAGAGAAAGCAGAAAGATAGAGAAAAATAAATAGCACATATAATGACAATTTTTAAAAATCTGGCACTACACAGCATTTACTCTGCGCTAGACAATGCTCTAACTACATTATTCATATTAGCTCACCGGCCATGCCAACAATCCTATGTGGTATTATTATAACCACCTCATTTCATAGAAGAGAAAATGAGGGCATAGAGAAATTAAGGAACTGACCCAAGTCACCTGGTTAGTGAATGACAGAGAGAGGATTTGACCCCAGGCAGTGTGGATGTTGGAGTCTGTGCCCATAATTATTATCTTATCATTAACTTTTAGGTTTGCACAGTGCATACGGGAGGAAATGGCCAGGTTCTCTTCAGCCACTTCCTGCCCCACTTTTTACAATAAAATGAACTGATGATGAAGAATTTGCAAAGAGATTCAGAGAGCTGGACAATATATTCCTTGTGGACAAAGACCATTCAAGCATTTGTGTACCCCAGGATCTAACAAAATAACAATGCCAAGTGGCTGGAGCTGTGAGGTAGATTGATCATGACAGCAGAAGGCAGGCAGCGTTTTCTGAGCACTCGCTGTGGCCCATGCATACTCTGAGGACACCACATGCTTTAACTCTCTAAACATTCTCAACTCCAGGAGGTAGGCACTATTAGCCATGCATTACAAGTGAGAAGTAACTAGTATGTAGCAGAGCTGGGCCTTGAACCCTGTAATCCCCTCCCAGGGCTCAGACACTCAACTACCATGTTGGCGAGCATATAAGGAACATGACATGGGGAGACATGACAGCTGGCCTTCTAATTCTTGTGTGATCTGAGACAAGCTACTTCCCTCCTATGGCCTATTTCCCCACGGAAAATTGAGGTGCTGGATTGTATGATCTTTGGGTCCTCTCCAGCCTTTACTTCTATGCTTCTGACAGAGGAAGAGGTCCACTATCCCAATAATGTGAAAACTTCAGGATACAGCAGGTCTATCTTGACCACCTTGTAGGAGAGAATGGTCGCTGAATGACCAAAGGAACTCCCGCTGGAGACCACAGAACCACGGAGCTACAGGGTTAGATCTCAGAGCCTAGAGCCACAGGCCACTGATCTCAAAACAGGAATATCTGAGAGGAAAAGGAAACCCTATTCATAATTATGGTAAAACAAGTAGGAGAAACTGGAACATACTGAAACACATGGTGACCACACTTAAAACCAAAAGGCACCTGACGTGCTCAGGAGCCAAGTACCCGTGGGCCACATGTTGCTTGAAGTGCAGCAGAGATAATATCGCATTTGATCTTCATAACAACTCAGAGAGGTGGTATTTTTCATTTCTCTTTACAAGCAAGGAAACAGATTCAGAAAGGTCAAAGAACTTACTATCTGCTTCCAAACAGAACTTCCAAAGAACTTACTATCTGCTTTCTTTCCAGTGTGCCAGACGGGAAGGGCCTCTGGGATACATTAGGCCAGAGATATCCAAACAGGGCACGCTGAATAAAATCATGAGCTCAATGTAATGAGCATCTAACTTATACACAAGAGTTTTAAAAGCCAACAGAAATTATCTTTTTTTTTTTTTTAAAGATTTTATTTATTTATTTGAGAGAGAATGAGAGCACGTGAGAGGGGGGAGGGTCAGAGGGAGAAGCAGACTCCCTGCCGAGCAGGGAGCCCGATGCGGGACTCGATCCCGGGACTCCAGGATCATGACCTGAGCTGAAGGCAGTCGCTTAACCAACTGAACCACCCAGGCACCCCTCTTTTTTTTTTTTTTAAAGATTTTTTTTTATTTGACAGAGAGAGACACAGCGAGAGAGGGAGCACAAGCAGGGGGAGTGGCAGAGGGAGAAGCAGGCTTCCTGCTGAGCAGGGAGCCCAATGCGGGGCTTGATCCCGGGACCCTGGGATCATGACCTGAGCCGAAGGCAGCCGCTTAACTGACTGAGCCACCCAGGTGCCCCCAGAAATTATATTCTTAAGGCGAATAAAACTATCCTGTTGTGACTGTTGCTGTCGAAATTATCCCATTGCTTTGGTTTTGGCAAGAATATTATCAGTTTAATGCAGTCACAAGACTTGGTTCATTCTTGTTAGAGGCTCTGGATATAAGACGTATATTTCTGTGATTATTAAAAATGGGAAGGCCAATTGATTATGATTTAATTTCTTGAATCAGCTGGGACAGGCTAGATTACACAATGATAAAAAACAACCCCAAATCTCCATGCTTGAAACCAGCAAACGTGTACTTGGGCTCCACTGCATGTCCATGGAGTCAGTCCAAGGCTCTGCTCTGCATTGTCCTCAATCCAGGACTCAGGCTGATCAAGCATCCCCTATCTAGAACATTGGGGTCAGTCTTCCTGCAGAGGGAAATAAGAATTCTTGAGAATCTGGCACTAGAGATGAAATGTTTAACCTCCTGCTCACAGCTCGCCAGCGAGAACAAGTCAGTCGGCCCAGCACAGCCACAAGGGGACTTGGCAGTGTGATCCAAACTCACAGTGCCTGAAAGGGGAAAGCATCTGAAATATTCGGTGAAGAGCACAAATGACTACCAAGTGTAATGAAGTTTTGCAGACTTTAATCCTATCCGCAGTTATCTAGTAAACACCAGTTCTGTGCCAGGCATTGTATTAGGCACTAAAGGTAAGACGTGGCTCTTCCCTTACAGAAAACTCAGGGGTACTTGAGACCAATTACTATGTCAAATAGTGTCTTTGGTGATGGAAAGTTGTAAAAGCCCAGCTCTATTCTTTTGCAGAGGCTGACACGAAAGCCCAGAGACGACACATGTCCAAGGTAACCCAGCTGGAGGAAGACTGGCTTCCTAACCCCAGCACTCCAGTAAAGCGAGTGGCAGAAAGGAGGCTGACAGATTCCTCAGTGTTTAGAAACCTCTTTTGAAAGTTGCATAAGTGGCCTAGGGTGCCCTGTTTATATGGAAAGACCAAGGAATGTAGACAAGGCAGCTACTTTGAGGGGTATGACAGAGGCCAGGAAGTCATGAACCCTAAACACAGCCAGGAAAGCTGTGGTCAGCTGCTCTGACCTGGCACCAGACCACACACCAGGTTCTGCAGGGAGTCACCATGTTAATGCTAAGCCATGCGAGACATAATGGTTCCCTAGTCTGCAGGAGTGGAGACTTCTCATGTGACAGTCTTAAGGGAATGTAGTTAAAAAAAAAATGGTTATTCAAAATCTCTGAAAATAAGACTGACATGAGTCAATGTATATGATGCTTTTTTGCCCCATTATACATCTATTGGATAGAGCAACTGACGACATCTCATGAGCAACATGGGTTAGACAAAAGAGCTTTGGACTTCATCAAATCTGCCTTTGAGTATCAGTTCCCCCACTTGCTCTGCAATGGACACTACCTTTCTCTGTTTCATATCCCTCACCTGTGAAGCAGGGATCACAATACCTAGCACCGTGGGCTTCCAAGACAAATTATATGGAAGGAATTAAGCAATGCACCTGAACTTGCCAAGTATTATTTCTGGGATTTAGAGAGCCCAAAAGGAATGTTAATTTTCATTACCTCTCACTTTGGGTAGCTCAGCTGAACTTGTAGTCATATTCTTCTGGACAAAAAAAAATTGATTTGTGTGTCCATCATTGTATTAGGCTAGGCTGGGATAATAAATACAGAAAATTGTGGTGGCTTCACATAATCGAAATGTATTTCTTGTTCACTTAACTGTCCTGGGTGACTGCTGGCAGGGCCTCCTCCTCCATACTATGGAGGCTTACAGTATTTACTTTGTGGCTTCTGAGGTTGCTCTAGGTATCAAGGAAGGAAGGACAGAAGGAGGGACGAGCTAGCTGAGCTGAGAGCATGACTGAAGAAAAGGAACTGCCTTTCCTTAAAACAACTCTATGAAGCAGGATTATCATTACCTATTTTAGAAGTAAAGAATTTAATGATGATGATTATGGTGATAGCCGACTCTTATTTAGCATTAACTATGCACTGAATACTGTTCTACTACGTGCTATATGTGTATATACATTTATATAAATACAAGTATATATATAATAAATGACAGATATAATTATATGTGTGCGTACATATGTATATATTCATACTTATCACTTAGTGTGTGTGTGGATATCTTATTTAATCCTTATAACAAGCAATGGGAGAGGTGCTATTATTATCCCCATCGTAAGTGTGAGGAAACTGAGGGCAAGGTCATGTTCAAGGCCACAGAGTTAAGAGGCATTAGAGTTGGAATTTAAACCCAGAGACCCTGGGTCCATCATCCGTGCTCTAACCGTCACGCATACCGCCTCATAGAAGTCAAAATGTTTAACGACATGCCCGGGGTCACATTGTGAGACAGCAACAACAACAGGACCGAACCCAGGGGTGTCTGTGAAGTGCCACTTGCTCTTCTGCTCCCTACTGCCTCTCAGTAGGATTGAGGTATAGAGCGAAGAGGGGGGAAGACATTTTCTATGAGGGGGCAGCACAAGCAAGCACAAAAAGAAGACAGCAAAAGCCCCCTCAAACCTCCACCCTTGCATGTTCTGACCTCCAGTGCCCAAATGCCAGTGGCTAATTTTGTGACTCAATGGAAGTGCTTCCTTGGTGACACAGGCCACAACTCCTAGTCCAAGATACATATATACCGTCAATGTGTTTATTCACATGGCGAGAAGCTTCCCTCAAGTTGGTGCCTGAGTTGTCACAGCAACAAGAAAAGACAAGGAAAGCCTTGAGAAGCATCCAGTGCAAGAAAAGGGAGGCTGGTTGTGAAAGCAGGTGGACTGGAGCAATCCTGGTGACACTGTGGATCCCAAGAACATCCAAGCCAGAGGCGTCCGGTAGCCCACCAGTAGATAGGGAACCAAGCTTCAGTGAAGGGGCAGGCACTGGGCTAAATGCTTTAACTAGGTTATAGCATTCATTTCTAACCAGAGCTAAGAAGATATGATCCTCACTTATAGATGAGAAACCTGGAGCTCAGAGATAGGATGCAACTTGCCCAACATGAAATCATGATTCGAGCCCAGAATGAATTCCAGGGCCTATGTCCTTAGCAGCAAAACTGTATTCCCTAAGGACTGTGATTCGCCCCCAAACCAAATAGCTATCCAAGTGACAGAACCAAAACCAGGGTCCTGTCCCTTCTGTCCTCCAGGGAACTCAGGTTTTTCTGGTTATCAAATAGCTAGACCATCACCTACGTAGAGATCAGCCATGTATTTCATCAGTACCTCTCAACATTCTGCCCTTCATTGCCCTGGGATGGGCCTTGTTCAAACTTCCCTTCTACAGCTCAACAAATAAGCAAACAAAAACTAAAAGCTGAGCTTTCCATGAAAAGGCAGTGTAAACATCTGGCAAGCTTCCTGGGTCTTGGCTTCTTCTGGCTGGGTCTAAGTATACAACGTGAGTGTATTTGGGTTTCAACAGAAGAGGCCTTGCTAGACATTACTCAGACCCCTGCAAAAGCAACCCAGCCCCAAAACTTACTGATGGAAATACAAGTGCTCTTGTTTGTTGACCAAAAACTAAACAAATCGTTTGAGGTTTTGGCCTCAAAATCTTTCAAAAATGCAGTTCCCACATATTCATTTGGGATATATGTGTGCTTGCTTAAATCTTGTCTGGAATAAGATGGAGCATTAATATCAATATGTGCAAATAACTTAAATAAATTCAAGTTTTATGAAGTGAAATGGGCCAAACTGGATCTCAAATACAGACCAGCCTTTGACAAAATCAAGTGGGTCAAGTTTTCTCTACCATCTGGGTAACTTTGGGAGTCACTTAAACTCTCTGGGCTTTAATTGCTCATCTCTAAAATGGGCATAGTATTAGGATAGTATGAAATCGGCTGTGGTGAGAATGGATTTGGAAAATCATGTGAAAGCCTTATAAACTGCAGAGTTCTATACATGGGTGAGAAGTTGTGTTTCCTCCTACTTCCTCTAGCAGGCACAGGTCCGATCGAAGCACCATCTCCTCCATGACCCACCTCCCCAGCTGGTCTCATGCTTATCCTTGACTATCCAAAGACCCCCAAGAAGACCTCTTCTCCATGGACCTCCTCTCCCTGAGAAGCACCAGAGATTTTGCAAAATATAGGATCAGGTGAATTTGGTTGTAGATGGGAGGAAAACAAAACTGACATCATCAGATTCGAGAAGGCCTAAGTTAATCAGCCACCAGTACTAACCAGTGTAATTACCTCCTCCCCTTCAAGAGAGGAGGCAAGAGAGAAAGTCCTAAGTAGCAGAGCAGAGCATTCATTTTTCTGGAGGGCATGATAAAAGGAAATCTGTAGCAGGCAACTGTGTAACAGGCAGCATGGGCAAGAGGGAGGAGTTTCGGAATGAGCAAGATTGAGAGAGGCTTAATCAGTGCTGGATTTTCTAATAGCAGCCAACTGAACCTATGCCTCAAGGAGGAATAGCTAATCAACAACTGAATACATGAATGAATGAGTAAATGAATGAATGAATAATTTTAAATTAAACAATGTAACAAAGTTCTGCTCTGGTACACTCCTCCAGGATGTTCTAAAAGGAGGGACTGATTTTAGTTTCAGACAGATTATCAGTTTTATGTTTTGATTTTATTTTGAATTACATACGGGAAAGGGATGCCACGATACTCTCAGTCCTTTGGACATCTAGTAATCCTGACCCTGACCCAGGAGGCATTTGGGTACTGTGTGTCAACAAGAGCTTCTAAGAGAGGATCAGATGACACCGCACAGTCCTGCCATCTGACAATCCAAGAGCAGAGAGGCACTGAGTGTAAGAAATGGCATGCTTCAGTAAGAACATGGGGAAAACGATGGTGGCAACTCTATAGACAGGTTGGAGTGGTTGGCCTTGGCCCAACGTAAAAGACAGGTTACATATGGAAGATGGTAGTGAAGCCACTTGGCTATCGCAAGAAGAGGAACGTGGGAGCAAAGGAGTTAACAGATTGCTATATACAATTTTTCTGTTAGATGAATTGATGAAGATTCTTGTCATGCTATCAGAGCTTGAAAGGAAAGAAAAATCCTAGGTGAGCTTTTTGACTATGAGTCATGTGATATTCTATGATCTCAAAGCCTTTGCAGTTGCAAAGCAGATAAAGTCTGATCCCTTTGGCCTAAATGAAGAAAACATACCTAGAGTTGTGCATGAATCTCACTCTCCATCTATCTTTACAGATTCCTCATCTACCTTATCTCCACAGCCAGAAAAGGGGGAAAAAGAGCTGAGGCAGAGGAGGAAACTGACATTTAATGCATGCTCTTTTGTGCCACCTTTGTATAAGTCAATAGATTTAAAAGTGCCTAATGATAAAGATTATATAAGCACCTCTACAGCATGGCACTCCTACAACCCAGTAAATTCGGAAGAAAGTTAAAGTCACAAAAAATTATCTTCTGGCTTTCTCACACTTACCTGTGCTTATGACCCCCAATAACCATCTTCCATAAGTTAAATGAAAATATGTTGACAACCAAAAGATAAAACAAAAGTAAAATAATAAAAAGTTATAATGTTCCTAATATGACTACTTGATTATTTAGTCTTTGTCTTCAATATGGCCTGTAATTAATGTAATCAATGATGGCATATAGAGATACCAAAAAATACAACATTCTCAATATTATGAAAAGCATCTTTCTGTATGTATGGCTGGATCTCAAGCCTCATGGCCTTCCTCATAAATTTATTTCAAAATTGCCCGGAGAAAGCCAGTAAGTGAACATTTTTAGAGAAGTGGGGGGGTGTGCAATTTGCTTTTATGTTCACTACGTACTACCCTTTTGCTTTCTGAAAGCCTTCAGATACACATTCAAATTCCTGTGGCAAATCTTTCCTGGTCTCAATTTTTAGAGCAGCGTGAAGTAAGTTTGGTACTCAGTAGTCCTAAGACTTCGTAGATGCCAAGAACTGTCTGCAGTTAAAACAAACAAGCAAACAAACTAACTAACTAATGGAATTATGGAAAGAAGAGAAGAATGAATCTCTCCCAAAAAGCAGAACATATGGTTTCTTTTACTAGGATTCTCCTTCACTTGCTCTCTCTCCTATTCTCCTTACCTTTAGGTAACTCACTTGATGTTAAGTTTCTGATGTTAACAGGAAAGTCTCAGAAGGGAGACTGTATTCAAATTTGTTAGCATTTATTTCTACAAGTTTCTTTCTCCTGGATTCATTCTGATTGCTCAAGCGCCAGTAGAACTAGGAGCCGACTTACTTGCATGTCTCAGAGTCTAACAGAAACTGTTTTTATGACAATATTTTGGTCTGTTTGATCTGCTACTTGCCAAGAACTCTTCGCCCTGACTTATCAAGCTTAACTTCAAGAAAAATGCCTGCCTAGCAAAAAAAAAAAAAAATATTATTGGGGATATTATCAAGGCAAAGCTGTAAGAATTCCCCATTCCAGTTTATCATTCCCTCACTAATTCTCACATAATTTCTCCAGAGAAAATTATAGATATTCATTTTTTTCCTCACTTAGACAAATGCCTTGACCTTTTTAAACTCTTAAATGTCTCAATGAGTAAGTACTGTGTCTACTTTCAAATGTATGTTTTTAGCTCCTTTTTTCTTAGTGGTTTCTTGGAGTTTGCTAACTCAGGAATAGAAGACCTTCCTTCTTCTCCTGTAATAAGTGTCTGAGTTCTCCTGTCCCCTTCCTGCATGTCACTGCCCCCCAGTCCCACACAGAGCACAAGGAGGAGAAACTCCATTGTACTAGGATGTAGCTGAGAGCCTGTGAGGTCTGATATGTCAAGGACTTGGGTTAGAGTGGCTGCGTTCTTGACTTCTTGTAGTTTTGGTATAAGGAAGCATTGTAAGATTGTGAATTCTATCAGCATTTCCAGCACACTAGCACAGTGACAGGCAGAAAGTAGATGCTGCTAGCTTCCTGCCTTTGTCCCTCCCATTCGCTCTGCTTTCATTCATCACTGGTTGGACAAACTTAACACAGAATCACCAAATGTGATAAAATATGTGAACGCAAAGAGCGCATAGGAAAGTCTCAACCACACCATGTTTTATGGAATCACTCCCAAATCACCTTCACAGCAGACCACAACATAAGTTTGTTTTGTTTATGTTTGTTTGTGTCTTTGTTTTCCTATCAAGGAGTCTATATGATTGACACGGTTTCCCTAGGAAAGTCTATCTTTTTAGAGTCTGAATACCCTGATGCCTTAAGTTGTCCTTTGCTTTCTCGGTTTCATTTTTAAAAAGGAAACACTCCTGCAACTCCACAGGGCTTTGACACTTTGCAATGTATCTGAGGGTGGAGGAACCCACGGGCTGAGACCATGTTTTCAAAGCAGGATGGAGGATGGTGATGGGGTTGGGTAATGGAAGCTATTTATTTACCACCAGCTGCCTCCAGCTGTGACACCCTGCTAGGTTATGGAATAAAGCACAGTAAATAAACACCCTGAGGAGACATGCTGAAGCACAGCACACATGGAAATCCATCTCCTCAAAAATCCTGGAAAAATATGTACTCAGTGATGAGCACGTCCAAAATAAACCATCCTAAGCCAATGATTCGGAATGATTTCCATGCTGCTGCCCCAGGAGCAATGCAAAGGAATAAACCAAGATTGCAAAGGTCATTG
Organism: Leptonychotes weddellii; assembly: GCF_054177405.1. NCBI lineage: Eukaryota > Metazoa > Chordata > Mammalia > Carnivora > Phocidae > Leptonychotes > Leptonychotes weddellii. Next base: position 41,229,866 of record NC_138372.1, read on the forward strand.
CTCTGAGTGGATACACTGTCCTTCACCTCTCTTTACAGGGCTGACTCCTATTCATCCTTCATGATTCAGCAGAGGCATCACCTCCTTGGGGACATCTTCCCTGACATCTGCCACCAAGTTATTTCCTCAGAGCTTCCATGGCCCCTGGGCCTCCCACATCACAGACTCATCACATTATGTTGAGGTTACAGGCATAGTCTCTGTCTCGCCCACTAGACTATAGGAGTCACTGGAGTGACAGACCACACTCTAGTCATCTTCGTACCCCTTGCACTTAGTACAATAGCTGTTTGTTGCTGCTCAGTAAATGTTTGCTTAGCTGAGTACATTCTTCTTGGAAGCTTCATTATTTGTTGGTCCTTAATTAAAAAAAAAAAAAAGAAGAAGGGGGGTGCCTGGGTGGCTCAGTCAGTTAAGCGTCAGACTCTTGATTTGGCTCAGGTCATGATCTCAGGGTCGTGAGATCAAACCCCATATTGGGCTCCATGCTCAGTGTGGAGAGAGCTTAATATTCTCTCTCTCCCTCTCCCTCTGTCCCCACCCCCTGGCCCCACTCACACATATGCATGTGCTCTCTCTCTAAAAAGTAAATTAATTAAATAAATAAATAAAAATAAAAAAGAAGAGAAAAAAAGAAAGGAAAAGAAAAAAGAAACAAGAAAAGAAAAGAAAAAAGGGAAAGTGCTGGAAGGGACCTTAAGCATTAGCCAGAGTCCATGGACCAAAGACACAAAATATCACTACCTTTATCCTGCCCATTCCTGCTCCTTAGCACAGTGATTGCATTCAGTTTCTCTCTTCTCTGTCCTTCCTTTTAACTCCCCTCTCCTTAGATCCCAGGTAGAAAATGCAAACAGGCAGCCCAGTTAGGAGACACTAATCTTACCATACCTCTTTATTTTATAAAAGAGTTCACTCTTAATCCTCACTCCATGGAGGCTCACCCCACCCTTCACTCCATCCCATCCACAATGAGGAATGTGGATCTACATCTTGACATTCTAAGACATTTTGTTGTCCTACCTTCATAATGGTTAAAGATTCCACAGAGGTTAAATATAAAGTGAATATGATTCTGACTTTTTGGATTATATCTCTTTTCCTTTGTGGCTTGTAAGTCAGGTCCAAAGGGAGCTATACCTCCCACCTTACTCCAAAGTGATCGAAGTCAATTTATAGGAAATAATTTTTTAAGTTAGCAATAAAGTCAACTTCATTGAACACCTACTAAGCACTCTACATTCTGCTAGATGTTTTGTGTCTATGGTCTCATTTCATTACCACCAAGACTCTGCAAGACAGATATTATTCCCATTTTATGGTGAGAAAGCTGAGGCTCAAAGAGGTCAAGTAGCATGTCCCAAATCATATAGCCAATTAGTGGATGAGCCAACATTCAAAACTAGCTGGTTCAGAAGCACACATTTTTTTCCTTCCACTCAACAATGAAGACATTTAAGTGAATGAAAAGTCCTGGTTAGATGCAGTATCTAATTTCTGTACACCTTTCTAGAAGCCATTTCTTTCATTCCTCTACTCCTCCAAGATATTTCTAGGGAAAGCTAGCTGTTGAATAGGTAAGTTGCCCCAAACTACAGGAGGCGCAGAACCAAAGCCTAGGATCAAATACCAGGAGCTCAGTCAAAGAATAGAACCCAGTAATATGGGGAGAAGTTGCAAGGACAGTCAGTCCAGTGCGCTCTGAACCTAGAGAATGTGGTTCCCTCCCATTTGGAAAAAGCTTTTAATGGGCTTCCACTTAGTGCTTCAGCTCTTGCCTAGCATCATCTTAAAAGCACCACTGAACACCTGCCATTGTGCTCTCATGTGGCCATGAAGGATTGCCCTGTGGGCACTGCAATTGTTCTTGAAACTGTGGGAACTCAATAACTTCCTGGAAATTGCAGGTTCTGCCATAACAAAGTGACCATTTTAGCCAAACTAAGTAACGTCTCAAACTGTACTCCTGCTAACCCCAAACTCTCCAGACTTTAGAGCAGAGAATAAAGACCCTGTAAGGCCACTTTATTCCCTCTCACACATTTTCTTTTCCTGAAGTCCAAATTCATGGTCAATTTTTATTCTTTGATTTTCTTTTTCAAAGCAACCTAGAATCAAATCAGTGGTTGACCGTGAAACCAGGAGTCAGACTTCAACAATGATTCAGCAAGAAGGGTTATTCCAAGAACTTAGGGCAATTTATATTGTGCCAGGAGACTCCTTATCCGTTCCTTCATTTATCCTCACAGCAACCTGGTTGGGTACAATTGTACCTCCATGTTGTAGGCGAGAGATTAAGTACATTGTCCAACATCACACAAATGAGAAGATACTAAGCAGAATTCAAACCCAGGTTTGTTGGCTTGTTGTTGTTAATTTCCTTCACTATTTCACAGTAATCTCCCAACCTAAAGAAGCAGCGCTACACAGCAATGGGTAGTTTCAGGAAGTAGCAAATGCTCATCAGGGGCATTAAGACATGAAACAGCAGGGGATGTGTGATTCAGTGCACTTTAAATAAAAAAAAATTAGTGGTGAGTAACAGGAGAGGGGTCTGGACAGGAAGTCAGAGCCAGATCATTGAAAGCCATATTAAGGCACTTGGGCACTAGGTAATGTAGACTGTTTGAATAGCTCTAAGTAATTAATTCATCATTCTTTCAACAAATATTTTATGTAGTACCAACTATGTGTTAAGCCCTGGGACAAAACTGTAAACAGAACAGATGTTTCCTGTCCTCACTGGACCCACAGTCCAATAGGGTCATTTCCGTATAGAGTGGAAAGTGCTCTGATAGGGGATAAGTAGGGTGCTAGAGAAGTATTAGAAGGACCAATGAAGGGAAGGCTGCCCAGGGGAAATGATGCCTAAGTCAAGACTTATTGGAGGGGCGGTGTGGGAAAGAGGTAGTCAGGGAGATTGTGAGAGTCCGTGGAAAAGGCATGAGTGGCACTAGAGGTGAGAGACAGGGCAGCACACCAGAGTAACTGAAAGATGGTAGAGGGGCTGATGAGCATGGCTAGAGGTGAGGCTGGAAGCATTAGACATGAGGCTGGAAGGGGCAAGATCAAGAAGCCAGGGAGTGTTGTGAGTAATTTTTGTTTTAGAAAACCACTTGAGTGCAGTGGCAGCTGGACACATAAAGCCAAGACTCTATCAAGATTCTATCTTTAAAACATTGTGAAAATGTGGTTCAAAAGTTGATGGGACCTCAGCAAGCAAATCTGTCCCCTCTCCCAATCAGGATGCCTTCAGGGGCAAGCAACAGAAACTCAAACTGGCTTAAATCATATATTACATAAAAGGAATCCCAGGAACAGGGAAAGCACAGCACAGAGGCTGAATGATATAATCAATGATATATGATATATATCATATATAAAACTCTTTGTTTTTTTTCCATCCCTCCATTCAGCCATCCTAAACACTGGCTTTATTCTAAACCTGGTCCCCCTTGCAAGTATAAATGAATGCCATTAGCAATCAGGGCTCTGTGCCTCTGTTATCCATCAGGTAAGAGAGGGAAAACCTGCTTCCTCAATGAAGTCCCTTCATTTAGCTGATTATACTCACAAGGCACTCCTAGATCACTGGTCATGGGGGAATTCCATGTGTTCATTGGCTTAGGTTAATCAAGATCTACCTTTGAAACTGGGAATGGTATCAACTTTCCTTGGGTGTCACGGTAGCAGAGAATATGGACACTAGAAGATAATCATGTGTTAGGAAGGAAGAAGTTAAGGAATGATTGCAGAGTCTACTACCCTCTACCATTACAGACTGGGCACCTTTGCTTTTGAACAAGTGACCACATGCCTGATACCCTATGTGCTCTGTTGGAGCAGACAAGCCTCAGGTCAATCCCCCATCAATTATCCATCCAGCAACAACAACCAAAATGGTAGCTCTAATTCTCCAACCTGGTAAATTTAATTATATGGAAGTGATTGTGTACCCAAACATCTCACACATTGGACATAGAAATCCTGGATAAACCAGAAGTTTATTAAACTAGTCTTCATACTCACATAAATAACAAAAAGATACTATCTTAGCCAAGCTCTTTTTTCTTTTTTCCTTCACAGAATAATGTTGAGGATCAATTTCTCCAGCTTAACATCACCAGCCTTGGCAGCAGCTCATATTTGGAATATAAATGATGTCATCTGGTTGGCTTTTTCCCATCACAAACAGTAAATCTCCGAATCTGGAAAGATCTTTTATTTGGTTACACATATTGTACAGCATCAAGGGGTTAGAACACATGTGCTGGAGATTATTAAAATCATCTGGAGGAGAATGGCTTAGTATTGGAAAGTCCAGAACTTATGACCCTTTCATGCCTGGAATCTCCATCAACTCTTCTTTTGCTCCTGCCTTTTCAAAGCAACAGTTGTGGCTGATTGGCTCATAATCCTTTGCCGACTAAAGTTTTTCTGGTGCACCATGTTTCTTCTCCAGAAAAAGATATCCCTAACACAGTGAGTGTAGGGCACAGAGGCCAGCCTCAGCTCAGCAATGGTTACATGCTCTTCACTTGTTTCTCATCAGTAAAATGGAGAGGATGATGACCAGCCTCACAGGATTGTTTGAGAGGAATAGTAAAAAATTACTGGATATTTATTTATCACTTTATAATTTGCTAAGATCTTTCAACTGCATTAGCATTGGACTTACCTCGTACAGGGAAGACACTCAAATGTTTGTTGGATGACACAGAAGTAGGTGGGAATATGGCTTGATGGATTCTGAGTCAAGTTGGCTCACATCTCCAAACTTGGCTTTCTTCAGCTATAATGTGCAGTCAATTTTAACTTCTTTTAGGGTTAGAAGAATGAAGGAAAGAACACACGTGAAGCATCAGCACTGTGCCAGGCACATTGGTGTGCTCAAGAAATAGAAGCTCCCTTTTCTCCACTCCCTTCCTCTTCAGGAAGGACACAGCCATGGAGAAGAGAGAGCAGCAAGCCTAGGCTCTCATCTTAGCTTTCCAAATTCCCAGTTGTGTGAATTTCAGTTGTGTGAATTTTCTGAGACTCTGTTCCCTCATCTGAAAATGAAGGAGCTGGCATAGATCTGAAGTTCTCACACTTTTGAAATCTATCCATCAAACAACCAAACAAAACACCCACAGACCAGAAGCATAACACAGCAGATTTGATTAATAGGTATTTTTCAGATAACTGCCACTTACCATTATAAACATTTCAGATGAACAGATAAAGGACACCAGAAAGGAAGAGCAAAATTTCAGAATACAAACAGCACTTTAAATGGGATGAATTAACTTTGTAAAAAAATGGTTGTATTGTCCTGTTGTCCTCATTTTTTTTTCTCATCTTTCCACAGACTGGTGAAAATTTGTCAGGACCAACATGGGTCTTCAGAGTAGCATTTGGAAACCAGCAGGCTATGTGACCCGGAAGGTTTCCTCTAGTATGATAGTTCTGTGATTCCATCATGATTTCACCATGGTGAAAGGTTGTGGTGCTAAAAGTTTATTTGGGGAAAATTAATAAAACAGTGAGTCAATCCAGAGAAGAAATCAATCCAATAGCTAGTTTTGCTGAATTGAATGATTCTGGATCTAAACAGGGAGTTTAACTTAGTCAAAATAGTCTAAGATATTATATGAACAGGTCGACCCCCAGGAATGCTCCACAGGTCCTCAAGACACTTCCTTGTCCCTCACGTTAATCCTTCTGATTCAGCCTTCACTCTTCACTGACTATAAAATGAGCATGAGTGCACTGGTAGTTACATCAAAATATGAGAGAGATGGGAGCAGACCAAATCCATCCAAAGTATTCCTAACTCAGGCCCCACATGTTCACCCTGAGGTCAACTTGTCTGATATCTGCCACTCTCTAATCTCAAGCCAGAAAAAGATCTTTGAGCTCCACTGTGGTGTTTTCAAAGCCCCGGCATGAACACCACATATTTTATACTAAGATTCTAAAGAGAGACTCACTGATTCCTAGTTAGCACTCATTTTTAACAAGCTTGGTTATCTGGTTTTTACTAAATTAGAAATAGATAAGCAGAGTAGAGGTAGAAGCTATTAAGACAGGTCAGTGGCTGAGGCTATGTGTCACCTTCCAGAAGGAGAGAAAATCAAAAACAAACACACAGAACTGCACTACTACTAAGAACAATAGCAGGTGTTCATAACTTTGGTTCTAAGTCATCAAGAAAAGCTTAATCTATATTCTATAACCTTTTAAAGGAAGTGAATGGTTATAGATTTTAACCAAATTGGTTGAAAAAGATGCTCAGAGGGGGACATCTCAGAAATAGAAATTCACCCAAAGTAGGTAAATGCTAATTCTCCTATGATCCTAAAGAAATGCACGACGTGCTCTTTACATCTGTTTTTTTCTTTTAATATTCAAATCAACCCTGTGAGGGAAAAATTCTTCTTATTATCCATTCATTTCTCCAAATGAGGAGACCGAAACTCGGCGTGGTTTAGTAGCTTGCCCAGGATAGCAGGGTTAGTAAGGGGCAGGGCACACAAACCCAAGGCTTCTGACTTTAACCCCAGTGCTTTTCCCACCCTTCCCTCCTCTCCATCCTTATAAATAGCTATAAGACTAAGAGGTTCAAAGGAACTTCCTTCTGGTTCTCAGGCCCATTATAAATGCCACTTGCCCTGGGGAGGAAAATAAAGTCCATGCTCTTTGCTGGCCTATGTGCTAAGTCATTGGCGCCCAGAAATAACCTCCTGGAGACTATGGGCCTTGTATTTACCACAAAGCAGTGGGTAAATAACTAGTTGGTGTTTTAGTGTTTTGTGGTCACTTAATCTGTTGTGTTCCTTCCCAAGACTCTGAAGGTTTCCTTTTTCAGTTAATTTTTATTTACATTTCTGAGGTCTGCGTTGTTTGGGGTTTGATTCATTGGATGTTTTTCTTGGAGTGTGTCGCCATTGGCTTCAGGAGGTTTCTGCTCTGCTATTTCATGGAATTTTCCCCGAGTGTGGATTGCTATGTATTTCTTCGGGGCGGTGAGCCAGGCAGGGCTGGTATGCAATCTGTTCCTCTGGCCAAAGGACTTCTTGTCACCCATCCACATGGCTTGATTGTATTTCTCCACTGATAATTCCCCTCTCGTCTGTTAATGTGCAGCGACCTTGGAGTTCAGCCATCTTGTGTGTTGTGTTGTTGGCTCTGGATGAGAGGAGCCCGGTTGCTTCTGATAGAGATTGTGTCAACTGATTCTACTAGTTTGTTCTATCAGCCCAGGGTTGGGGAAGGAGATACACACCAAATGTTATGGGAAGAGTGGAGAAGGCTCCTAGGGTTAATGCTACAGACAGAGCGAGTGTGTGATTGAAAACGTCCAGCCCTCCGCATAGCTCTGTGCCCCAGTAGGAGACGGAGCCAGGGATGCCAGGTGCCTCTCAAACACCACACGCTCCCATGACCCTCAGCAAGCCTTTCTTCCTCTGCCTTTGACAAGCCCATAAGTGATGTGCCAGAGAAAAATAAGAATTTGTTCCATATCAGAAAGTTTTGTTCTTTAGATGTTTTCTTTGCGGGTAGGAAAAAAAAAGAAAGAAAGGTCAAGTAGTGTTTGGTCATTAAAATGGCATGTTTCTCTCAAAGCTTTCAGGCTAATTAAGATGCAAAACACACTGAGACAAAAAGTTGCCCTGGATAAATCCTTTCTTTGGCTGTTTCATTTATTGTACTTCATTTCATTGTTTTGTTTATGTGTTCTACATTCCTACTCTTTCCACCATGAATTTGGGATAGTTTAGAAAAATATGTCAATACAAAACAAAATATCCCTAAATCATTGAAGAAGCAGGGCGAATGGATAATATTAAAGATGTGCATATAATTCGTGTTTAGAATTTCATAACAAATACTCTTGTAAAATTGCTAAAAACGATTCACAAAATGACTCCAAAGCCTACTGTTTATCACTTCAAGTGGGCTGTGGCTCTCTATAGTCTGAATTGGGTACACTTAAGAATCTGCACTCAATTTAATTTTAATTTGGAGGTGAAGGAGACCAACTTCAATCCCCATGCTGACTTAGGTGCTCTTGCACACCTCTGAAGGCCAACAGTTGTCTTGTTTGCAGGAAGATAAAAGTGGAACTAATATCTACTGGTTCTATAAGACATACTAGGCATTGTATCAGTAACTTGACATTTAATAATTTATTGAGTTTTCTCAACCACTCTGTGAGACAGGAATTACCTCCATTGGACAGATGACAAAACCAGATGAGTAACTTGTCCAAGTTCACCCAACTAGCAGAGACAAAATCAAGATCAACACAGGAATATTTGACCTCAAAGCCAATGTTCTTCTCATTTCATTAAACTAACTGCCTGAGAGACAGGTAAAAAAAAATTGTGGAATATGCTTCTTTCAGTTACTGAGTATTAACTTCTCAAAGGTAGTTCATTCAAAGGTTGTTCTCAAGCTGTAGGCTGACAGGAAATAACCGTAAGTTAAAAGAAAATCACAGTGTCTGGCGGTTAAGGTCAGCAAAAAGGAGTATGTGTGGTTATCTGTGGCTCCTGGCACTGCCATACAAATGTCCTCCAACCAGCCCAGAGAAAACGTATCCCAAGTTCCTCCAAATTAGAGGCCATAACAAAACAGGAAGAGTAAGGAGTTATAGGCCTGATACAGAGAAGCAATCCTACTAATCAGGGAGAGAATGGACAATGGTGTGTGTTGTGTTGGCAAAGTCACTTTCAAGAGCTATAAAAGAGGCGAGAAAAATAACACTGTCATTTGTAATAATAGCTGCCACATTGGGCATCTACTAGGTGCCAGGCACTCTCTGTGTTTCATTGCTAATCTTTTTTTTTTTTTTTTAAAGATTTTATTTATTTATTTGACAGAGAGAGACACAGCGAGAGAGGGAACACAAGCAGGGGGGGTGGGAGAGGAAGAAGCAGGATTCCCGCAGAGCAGAGAGCCCGATGTGGGGCTCGATCCCAGGACGCTGGGATCATGACCTGAGCCGAAGGCAGACGCTTAACGACTGAGCCACCCAGGCGCCCCTCATTGCTAATCTTCATCATGGATCTCTCTTTTTTCAACTGAAGAAACAGAGGCTCAGAGAAGTTTCATAGATGGCTATGGCAGGTCCATTAATAAGGTTCAGAGCCAAGGTCTCAATCGTGGGCTTGGCTAACTCTGAAATCAATACATTCTTCACTGTGCTTTGCGGCTATTCTTGTACCAGCCAGGCCAACGTGACACAAAGCTAAGGCAAAGGGGGTAACACTGATGCCCAAGATCAAATTCTGAAGGAACAGCAGCATCTACTTCTGGAGTCTTCTAGGCAGCAGAGAGATGTCTGCAATAGCAGTATTCTGGAGAGGACATGATGCTAGCCCACTGTCAGGGAAAAGGAAGAGCCCTGAAGGAAGAGAGCTGGGACCTCTGAAATGCTCATGAAGGAAAGGGTAGCTGTTTCCAACTCCCTCAATTTAGTGGCTCTTTCATAAGCTCATGAAGCTTGGGGACACAAATAATTTTAACAAGCTATCTATAATGTAAAGGGAAAAATTACAATTAAATGTAAGTCTCTCAGGGCACCTGGGTGGCTCAGTCGATTGAGCATCTGACTCTTGGTTTCTGCTTGGGTCATGATCTCAAGGTCGTGGGACTGAGCCCTGAGTCAGACTCTGCACTCAGCATGGGGTCTGCTTGGGATTCTCTCCCTCTCCCTCTGCCCCTCCCCCTGCCCACATTCTCTCTCTCTCTCTCTCTCTCTCTATCTCTCTAAAATAAATTAATAAATAAAAATTAAAAAAATCAAATTAAGTCTCTCTTCCTATTAGTCTGCTAGGGCTGCCATAACAAGATACCACAGATTGAGTGATTTAAACAAAGAAATTTATTGCTTCACAGTCTTAGAAGTCCAATAACAAGGTTCCTGCCAATTCAGTTTCTGGTAGAGCTCTCCCCCTGGCTTGTAGATGGCCACCTTCTCATTATGTCCTCACATAGCTTTTTCTTGATGCTTATGTGGAGAGAGTGAGAGAGCGCTCTCTGGTGTCTTCTTATAAGGACACTAATCCTATTGGATAAGGACCTTAATTTCTTCCTTAGAGGTCCCATTTCTAAATATAGCCACATTGGGGGTTAGAACTTCAACATAAGAACTTTGCGGGGGGACACAAGCATTTATTCCACAATATCCTTCCACTCCAGACCATTAGTCAGCATGTTCCCCCCCTCCAAAGGCAATTACTGTTACCAGTTTCTGAGTATTCTGCCAAAGACAGTCCATGCATAACATGTGTTTACACAAGTGAAGGGACACTATGTGCTATGCTCTTTACCTTCCTTTTTTCTTCTATAAGTAGGAAGTGGAGACTGTCCCATGTCTGCTTCATTCTTTCTCATGATCACATAGTATTCTATTAAATTACCATAATTAAATGTAATCAACCCCACACTTACACATACTAAGTTTGTGCTTACACTTTGGCTGTTACAAACAATGTTTTAGTAAACATCCTTGCTCAAATATGTTAGTAATTGTGTTAATATAGCTGCTACTTAGCACCCACAGGATGAATTCCCAGCTGACGTTCAGGATCCAGCAGAGCTGGTTGGGTGCTGCCCAGTTCTCCATGTCATCTCCAACCACTTACTTCCACCTGCAGGTTGTAGCTTTCCATCAGAGCAAATCAATAACATTAGAAATCCCCATGGTTTCCAGTACTCACATCTCTGAGCCTTTGCAGGTGTTATCCTGTCTGTCCTTCCATATTGTCTTCCCTGGCAAGCTCCTACTTATTCTATAATCTCTCAGATGTTACTTCTTCTGCAAAGACTTCACTCTTCCTCCCACACAGTCTTAGGAACTCTGTCTTGAACAAAATTACAGAACTTATGTACATACACATCATTATTACTATAATTTTATATGCTTCTCTGATTTCCCATTGTATAGTGATAAATATATGGAAAAAATTTGTTTCTCATCTTCTTATTTCTAATGAGTTCATTGAATCTTCAAAACAACTCTTTGAAGTAACTTCTAGTCTTACTTTACACATGAGAAAAATTAGGCATAAAAGTGTAAAATAACTTGCTCAAAGACGGAGTAAATGTCAGAGCAGGGACTTGTACCCTAACTTGGTGGTTCCAGAATCTTTATTAAATAAAAGTCCTCATCAGACATGTCCAAACCCCCAGGGCTCCTTGTACTCTTCTTCCAGAGGGGGTTCTTCTTGTCTTTTTCTCTGCCAGCTTCCCCATCTCTCCTCCCATTACAACTCCATTTCTTCCTCCCCACAAACTATATTGACCCCCCTCCTGATTAATGGAGATTCATTCAGCCCTCTCCTATTTCCAGCCTCAAAGCCCTCCTCTTACAACCACCAGGGATCAGCACACAAAGCACCCCCAGCTACCAGAGCCCACACACCATCACAGGGAGTGGGAGGATTATGAATAATAATTATAATATTAATAGAACATCTGTACCAGGTTGGATTCACCAGACACCAGACTCTGAATTGTAGATTAGCATACAGGACATTATTCAGGAGACTCTGGATGACACCTGTGGAATGGAAGGGGAAGGACACAGGGTTGGCACAGCGCAAGAAGTTAAGCTCTGGTACAGTCCAACAAAGACCTCAGCTGACCCCATGAGGAGTTATGGAGCTGAGATGGCCTTTCAGAGCTGTACCAAGTTGAGACGAGGTGGCCAGGCTACTGATCAATCATTGGAAGCAGGCTGCCCCTTGAGAGGGGGTGTGACATTGGGCAAAGCAGGTTTTTTTCATCACCACGGAAGACTGAAACAGAGGGCTGTCTTCAGTAGCACTCCCTGCAGTAAGGAGTACATTCCTGAAGCTGGGGGCAGGGGGAGGGGGTAATCAGTGTGGCACATCAGAGCCATCTACCCAATGTCCCATCCTTTAAATGCCTACCATCATATTATTCTAAGCACTGTAGCTTCATTTTACAGATAAGACAATCAAAGCTTAGCAAGGTAAAGTCAATTGGTAGAGATCACACAGACAGTAGCAACAGAGCTGGTATTGGAATCCAAGCCTGGCTAAATGCAAAGCCCATGTTCCTTCTCTACATTAAGCTACCTCCCTCAGGCACATTATAAATTGTATGACAGCATGTATGTGGTAATCTTTTAAAGACGAGAAACATACACTCATAGAACTGAACTCCTTCCAGAACTGTGCTCTCCCATCATCCCCCAAATAAGCAATTCCCTCTGAGTCCACACACCCATTTGCTCTCATTTTCCACATGTTTACTTGGATGTAGTCACCAATTACATACTAGGCAGATGTCATCTGGAAAAGAAGCCATGGTCATTGTCAAAGAAAAATGAGAAATGCTTTCAAATTACACTTGATATCTAGTCTACATTTGAGGCTATCTCACCTTTTAAAACAAAAAAATTAGCAATGTTTCCCAAATGTGGTCTATGGGCCCTGGGAATACCCAAGATTCTTTCAGGGGGTCTGTGAGGTAAAACCTGTTTTCATAATCACAGAAAAGAGTATTGCTTTTTTTCACCATGTTGACGTTTGTGCTGACCCTGTTGACTGATGGTGCAGGAGTCAGAGATGCTTTAGCACCAGTCAAGGCAGCAGCACCAAACTGTATTAGTAATTACATTCTTTAACACTGTGCACTCACAGTTAAAAAACAAAAATAAAAATAAAAGCCAATTTCACTTGAAAATGTTTTAAGAGAGAGCAGTAAAAAATATTTTTATTACTTGTAAGAGAGAGTGACAAACTATGGTTATTTAGACTTGGGTGTATGTCATACATTTTCTTAAAATTGAATGAAAAGAGCCCACCACTTCAAGAAAAACAAATCATGGCATTTGTTGTCAATGATTAAATTCAAGCTTTCAAGCAAGAATTTAAATTTTGGAAAATTTGTATCTGTCATCTTGAGCTTGACAACATTCTAACACACACTTCTCCGAAGAGATCGGTGGTGATAATAAGGAATGTGATTTTTTTATATTGTATAATGAAATGAGTCAACATTCTGAAGATCTGCATAATTCAGTGAACTGATATTTTCCATATGACCAGTACAAGATGTTATAAAATTATGTGTGGGCAAAAAAAATCCATTCGAAGGAAAGATAGACCAGTGGATTTCAGTGCAGGAGAATGTGAAAAGCTCATTGATATGGTTTCAGATTTCACACTGTAACCAAGCTTTAAGAAATTACCACTTGCCAAGTTTTGGTGTAGTATCAAAGAACATTCATGATTGTCTGAAAAGGTTATTAAAATGATTCCTGTACTCAGCTACATATCTGTGTGAGGCTGGGTTTTCTGCACAGACTTCAACAAAACAATACAATGCACAAATTCTGACTGCAGAACAGATGTGAGAATTCAGCTGTCTTCTATTAAATGAGATATTAATCAAATTTGAAAAAACATAAAACAATGCCACCCTTTTGACTAATTATTTTTATTTTAGAAAATATAATTATTCTTCATAAAAATGTCATTTCTATAAACATGGAATGAATTTATTAATAAATTAACAAATACTGTCATAATTTCTCAGTTCTAATTTCTAATCTTGACAGATATATCCCACATAAACAAAAGTGCCTTGGGTTCCTTGATAATTTTCAAGAGTGTAATGGGTTCTTGAGACCAAAAACTTTGAGGACCACTACTCTAGAATCCTTTAGCCAACACTCAGAGAGAGAGGTAGGATTTTTCCAAGTTATTGAAATAATGAATGAACAAATGGAGTAAGAATTTTTATCTTTTTTTCTCCAAGTTTTTATTTAAATTCATTAGTTAACATACAGTGTAATATTAGTTTCAGGTGTAGAATTTGAATCACTTACATACAACACCTGGTGCTCATCATAAGTACCCTCCTTAATCCCCATCACCTATTTCACCCATCCCCACCCACCTCCCCTCCAGCAACCCTCAGTTTGTTCTCTATAGTTAAGAGTCTGTTTCCTGGTTTGTCTCTCTTTTTTTCCCTCCATGTTCATCTGTTTTGTTTCTTAAATGGAATAAGTATTTTTGAATGAATGAATGAATGAATGAATGACAAAAGGATAGGGATAAAGTATTTGCATAACTGTATGAGGTAAGTCAGAGAGTGTTGACTGAGATTGGTTGTGTAGAGATATAAATCTAGAATATGAAAATGGGAAGACCCCTAGAAGTGGAGAAGCTGAATATGATTTATTCATTAGCTACCATATGACAGGCACTTTTTACACTTGCCCACATCTTCTCACAATGTCTTGAAGAGCTGTGCATCCTCATTCACTTTTCACACAAGGAGGCATTGATTCAGGAAAGTTACCTGACAAAGAGGACATGTGGTGTAGCTGGGATCTAACCCCAGATATATGTGATTCCACATGGTTCTTGTCTATTTCCCTACACTATGCTACTTCCCACCTGGTCTCCAACTCCCTCTCACTCCTTTTACAAAGGAGGTAAGGCTCAAAGAGGGTAAGTAAGTGGTAGAGGCCACAGATGAATCAGTGACAGAGTCAAATCCAGAAAGTACTTCTTGGGACCCCTGGCTGGGACTCTTTCCATTGCCCGATGCAATGTCAGGCCAAGTACCCCTGAAGAGGAAGGTATTTTGCAGGGTGAGTTATATGGTCCCCCAGCTCTGAGAACTAAGGGTTCTAAGAGAAAATTCAAGGAGAAATTTGTGCAGGGAAAGGAAGTTGGAGTGCACAAAGTATGAGGTGGCTGATTCTTCTACAGCAGGCGAAAGGAAACTGGAAGAAAGGAAAAAGGCAGAAGTAAAATTTTTAGGCAGAATGAGGCACTCTTGCTCTTTCTCTGGCTGTAACTTCATTTAACACATGTTTATAAAGCACCTCCCATGAGCCAGGCATTATGTTAGGTGGGACATCACACTGGATGCTGGAGTTTGGGGCATGAGTCACAGATAATTCCAGTGCTGGAGGGTCTCACAGTCTTGTGGGGAACACCAATGGAAACAGTTCTAATACACTGGGAGTGATCAAGGTTTTGACAGGGAAAACACAAGATGGTGTGAGATATAGAAGAGAAACGTAACCCTGCCTGGGCCCAATGACATGGCACCTGCCCCACTCTTAAAGGACTCAGAATTACCTAGTAGAGGAAGGAGAGAAGGCACAAGGAATATAATGCGTGTCACACACACACCCAGCATGTGACTTCAGGGAGAACTGAAAACATTCTGTTCTGACCAGAGAGGGAATGGCCACTTTTCAAGTCTGACAGCAGCCACTCCCACGCTCCCCTCCATACTCGGTCATACTAAAATACCTTCAGTTCAGGTTAGACGTTTAAAATAACCCACGGATCCATCACAACTCCCTTCTTGGACTTCTAGAGGTCTAGGGATCCCAGGCTGAGGATCAGTGGACTAGACCCTGTGTAATTTTCTGAGTTTGCACAAGGGAGATATCACCACCCCCCCAAGAAACACAACACTGCAGGGCTTTTCACCCATACCCCCCACCCCATACTAGGAGGCCCATAAGTATTTAATGAAGAGGTAAGAGTCTTTCTCACTTCTGCTTTTTGCTTTCTTCTATTCTTTTTATTTCAGTTACTGGAGAAGAATCAGTCACCTCATTCTATGCATGCTCAAACTTCCTTTCCCTAAACAGACTTCTCTTATAATTTGTCCTGGGGTCCTCAGTTCTCAAACTGGGGTGAGAACCCACCTGCTAATTGGCTTCCTCCCCAGGGGGTCTTGGTTCTTGGTGGACCATATTTTTACATCTCAATCTAATTATACCAACAATTTCTTGAGGACAGGGAACTTGACTTTTTCATCTCTGAATTTCCACCTTAGACCAAAGAACATTTGTGTAATGAAAAAAGAAGAAAGAAAAAAGAAGTTTTCATCGTAATGCAGCCCTCCTGCTCTTTCTCTGCTGTAACTGCTACCCAGATGCTCCCCTAAAACTGCAGCGACATCTTTTCTTTCCCACATGGACAAGTTTGTCATGATTCTGGGTTTATATTTCCCAACACGTTCTGATTCAGAGGGAATAATAAAAAGGACTCCACAGGAAAGCGCAAAACCCAAGCACAACAAGACGGGTGTGGGGAGATGCTGAGTGTGTGAGTCAGCTCCCGGATACGAGCAGATGCTGGATCCCTCTCACCAAAGTCTTCCTCAATTTCCTTCCTTCCCCACTCCAGCCAGGATATATCCTGAGCTGCAGCAGCTGATGGAAACCGGGCACTGAAGCCCATGGAAAAGTCTGAAAAGACAAGAGGAATCTCAAGCCAGGTCTTTCCAAAATCCAAAATAAAGGAGACTGAGAGGGTCCTTCCAGCTGCTGCTAAAATGGTAAAATTATAACCATTTCCTCCAGTGTCTGGTCAAGTCTCTCCTTAAACCTTGAGCCATCAATCACCTCCTCTTTGAGATACAGCTTTTCTCTTCTTCCTGTAGCACAGAACCCTGATCAGTTTCATTCATCCAAAATAAATCATATTTTTTTAAAGATGAGGACCAACAAAAGAATAATGAAAAATTAAATCCTACTCCTGAATCTTCTTTTGTCGTTTATCTAATTTTTTTTTTCTTTCTTTCTCATCTAGTTTTCTTAAGAACTTTCTTTCTTTGGCTCAATTTTCTCATTTCCCATTCACTTCTAAATCCACTGCAAGCTGGCTCTTCTTCCTCTCTCCTGATCACCAATTCCACTGTGCATATTCCTGCCTTCACCTCATTTGACATCTGGGCAGCATTTGACCGTCTTGGCCATTCCTTTCTTTCCACTGTCCTACTTGGACTGTGACTTTTACAGCACTATTCCTGTTTCTGTTTTGTTCTGTCTTTCCATCTCTTTCGTCAGTCTTTCCCAGAGCTTCTCACTGCTTCCCCTGCTCTCTGCTTAAATATTGATGTTCTCTATAGTTCATACATTTCATTTTTGGTCAGTTTATTCCTTTCTCACTCCTCATCTAAGAAATACTTTTGAGTCTTTTCTTTGTACCAAGCATTATTCTAGGTAACCTGGAATTTGCTGTCCTATGGAGCTTAGAGGATAGAGGGGGACACAATGATTCTCCACTCTGCACACTGTTACTGAAAGATTTCATCCTCGTTCATCATTTTACCCACCATCAAAATGCTCTTACTTTATAATCTACTGTTTCTATTCTGAACTTGATTCTATATTCCAGACACATACCTCTACTTCAAAGTCCTTTAAGAAAAATACTAACCCAAACTACACAAGACATTATTTCCATCTCATATAGGAAATCAATCAATTCTGCTTTTTTGAATTAAATTTATTTCCCCCATAAAACCTATTTCTTCTCTTTTATTTCCTGTCTCTTACGTAAATGGTATCATCACTCAACCAGCCATTTAAGTTCTAATTATAGGAGACATTTAAGAGTCTGCCCTTTTTATAAAGTCGGTGAGGAGAGTAGGAGGCACAGGCTTCCAGTTATGGAATGAATAAGTCACAGGGATGAAAGGTACAGCACAGGGAACAGAGTCAGTGGTATCACAATAGTGTTATGTAGTGACGTGGTAGTTATACTTGCGTTGCGCAGAGTGTAACGTACAGAGCTGTGGAATCACTATGTTGTACACCTAAAACTAATGTAACATTGTGTGTCAGTTACACCTCAGTAAAAATAAATAAATAAATAACCTGCCTTTTTTTCACGTACCTTTCATCCCATCTGTTTCCAAGTCATAAGGATATCACCTCCCAAATATCTCTTGCTTCTGTTACACCCCTTTTACAAAAACCTTGTGAATACTCTAATCAGGTCAGCATCATTGCTTCCTTCCCTTGGATTAAGCTCCTCTGAGCCCTCTACCATTATCCCTCTACAGGTGTGCTTTCTTTCCTTTTTTTTTTCTAACATACACTATTGATAATGTTACTGCTTTGCTTTAAACGCTTCTACGCCCTCCTGCTTCTGGGTAGAGGCAGAACTGCTTCCCAGTTTGCAAGGTCTCCCACAATTTAGACCTTCCATCATCAAGACCTTCCTAAGCCTAGCTATACTTCTCCAACTACTTTCTGTAGAGTTATATGACCCAATGGCACAAGCTAACTGAAAGTTTTAGAGTTATCAGAACGGGAGGTATCCCATGCTTATGCCTCAGCAACACTGCAAAAGCTCTTCCCTTTTCCTGAAATACCACACTTTTCCTTATCTTCTTCTAGGCCACCTTGCCATTGTTCAACATTCAGATCCTTGGCTAAAGTCTTCCCTTACCCCATCGGGAATAATCAATTTCTTTCTTACAACATTTTGCACATGTTTCATTTATGGCAACTACCATATTTTAGAAACTCTTGAGGGATGCCTGGGTGGCTCAGTTGGTTAAACGTCTGCCTTCGGCTCAGGTCATGATCCCAGGGTCCTGGGATCGAGCCCCGCATCAGGCTCCTTGCTCAGCGGGGAGCCTGCTTCCCCCTCTCCCTCTGCTGCTCCCCCTGCTTGTACTATAGCTCTCTCTGTGTCAAATAAATAATAAACTTAAAAAATCTTGAAAAAAAAGAAACTTTTGATATTTTAGGTCCTAGAACTGACAGTTTTCACTTCTGTATCCCTTGCTCTACAGACAGCACCTAGCACATAGTTGATGCTAAGAAAACATGCGAAGAAATAATAAGTCCTATAAACCCTGCTGTGCTTCACCTGTGGATTCATTTGAATTTGCTATTATTTTAATTCCATGGTGTTTTTTTAGCTTTTCACCAGGAGAGCAATATTTTTAGAGTGTGTATTATCTCTAGATACAAAAATGTCTTGACTGACTCTAAACCCAGTCTGGTAACAGCAGAAGCCATTGCTGAGCTCCTGATACTGCACTATTTCTGGGGAATCAACTGGTTATCCAGTAGCAGGTTGATTACTCTGACCCCATTTCATCATGAAGGCAGCAGTATTTATTCTAACAAGAATCAACAAAATTTCTAGATAAAGATTTTCCTCCCCCACCTGCACCCTTAAGAGAGCTCTACCCTTTGTGGCCTTACAGAATACCTTATCCATTGCTATAATGTCCTACATATCATTGCTTCCAATTAGTGAAAACATTTTATAACAAAGGAAGTATGACAGTGGGTTTCCACTCAAAGACTTCACTGGTCTTACCATGTGTCCCATTATTCATAAATTGGCTTTAGAGAGTGATGGAATGGCCTAATAAGAGCTCACTCTTTTTAAGATTTTATTTATTTGAGAGAAAGAGAGAGAGAGAGAGAAAGAGAGAACATGTGCACACACATGCATGAGAATGAGCAGGGGGAGAGGCTGAGGGGGAGGGAGAAGGACAAGCAGACTCCGTGCAGGCAGCCCGGAGCCCTACAGGAGGCTCGAGGCTCGAGGCTCAAGGCAGCTCGACGCCAGGCTCAGTCCTGGGCTCCATCCCAGGCTCCATCCCCATGACCCTGAGATCACGACCTGAGCCAAAACCAAGAGTCGGACACCCAACCGACTGCACCACCCAGGCACCCCAATAAGGGCTCACTTTTGACACTAGGTGGGAGACAACATCCTATGGAGAAATTTTTGCTTGCTAAACCATTATCTTGGGCTCACTAGGTTTGGGGTTACTACTGCCGTAAGGGAGAAATACTTTCGCCACAGTAAAGTTCTATTACTGTTGAATGAGACAGTACTGAGACTCTTACTTCCTCATATTTTTTGGGCTCCTCATGCTACTGAACTAACCGTCAAAGAAGGATATCACTGCCCCAGCAAGGATATCTGAGTCCAATTACCAGAGGGAAATTGAGATGCTATTACACAGTGGTGGTAAATGGCACTGTGTCTATCACTGAGGGGATTCATTAGAGCATTTCTTATTCTCCAACAGTTCTGTTCAATGGAAAACTAGGGCAACCCAAAACAGGATTTTCTAGGACTTAGATCTCATAAGAATAAATATTTGGGTTACTTCAACAGATAAAGAATGCTATTCAGCTGGGGGATTGGCAGTGAGTAATGGAAATGCAAATGTTAGAAGAAGGCAGCTATAATTATCAACACAGGCCACATGACAGTTAAATGAAAGCTGAGGTTATATCTGCTTGTTTTCTTTAATTAAAATTTTTCTTATCTACCCCTCATTTCCACCCACAACCTCTCCTTAAGAACCTTCAGGCTTCAGATGGGAATTTCATCAAATTGAGACCCCCATGTGATGTTATGGTATTGGATGGGATTTTTGTGTCATCTATGTTGAGGACATCAATCTTTTGCCTGCACAAAGACAGGAGAAGGTGTTGAAGGGCAAATGTGGTGGACATTACCAAATTTCTTCCAATTGGACTACCATATTTATACTCCACCATTCTCCAACCTGCTCTGTGCTCCTGAACACTGGCCTTAGGAACCCATCAACAAGCTCTCATGATCAATGGCTTCCTTGGGTTCAGCCAAAGGAAGACAGGACAGCAGAAGACAGAAAGGTGAGATTAGATATTTATTCTCTAGACTATTTACATAGCAGATCACCTCAGGTTGGCTGCGTCCCTGATTCGAAGGCCACAGGTCTCGTCAAGTATCCTCTACTACGATGATTCTCTCTGGGTTCTGACAACTACCTCCTCTCCTTAAGCTTCCTAGCATAAGCCTGTAATCAGTTCCTGTTACTAGCCCCAGGGCACTCCAACATCCCTTATTTCCCTAATCCATGACTTTACCATCATGAATAGTTCTTTTTGAAAACTATCCTCAAATCATTCAGTTGGAGAGTGTCATCTGTTTCTAGCTGGGATGTTGACTGATAGAGCTGGTGCCCCTTGCATTGTGGGAGGATGGTTCTGATTAAATAAGAGTCTTAAAAAGACTGCTGTTACAGATTTATACTCCTGTGGAGGTCCCAGATTTCTGGATGAAATAGCTCTAGGGGAGACTTAAGAAAAAAGACTTTATTTTTTCCTTGATAGAGCTGTTAATGGGCTTCCCTCCACCCCCTCTCCCCAAAAGCAAGAAATATGCCAGGGCATCCTAAACAGAGGTTTGGATTCATTTAATTTTGCTCTGATAGTGAATTCCATAGCTGTGGACCTTGGACTAGGACCGCTGTCCTGTAGCTGAGGACTGACAGTGGCTGTTCTTAGCTGACTCAAAAGGGCATTTGTGAACAGCCAGCCACAGGGTCAAGCCACAATGTAGCAAAAAAGAGGACCATGTGCTCTTCTTCCAAACTGCTAAGTACATTTCCAATAAATTTTTCTCCATATATTAACAAAAAAGTTGAATCATCTGTGAACTAGGCCATGAGGGAGAAATGGGTGTCCACTTGAAAGGAAAACGTCTCAGGAATCAAGCTCATTAGCTCCAGCCCCTCCACAAACCTTCCATGATCTTCCTGACCCTGCTAACAATGCCCCAGTGTGCTCTATGGTTCTAAACAGAAATTCAGGAGTGTTCTTTGCCTCTCCCTCTACTCACCTCAAATTTTGACCAAGCCTGGCTGACTGGAACCATCCAAACAGACTGGATTCAAATTGCAGCTCTAATACTTTAGAGAGCTGTGACTTTGACCAGCATATGTTTCATTATTTAGTTTCAATTATTTCATCTGGAAAATGGAAATAATGATATCTAATAACCCTTGATTAGAGATAATATGAGAGCAATTAATATGTTGAATGAGCATGATTTAGAGAATAATTAAAACAAAACTTTGTTTTCTATCATCTCTTTAAAATATTCTAAGTGGAAGTAATCTTATCATTCCCCTGGATGAAAAAAACATGTGCTGATGCTACAATGTTTCTCTTATTCTTTCTCTTAGTCTTAGTTACTAGATAGTTCCACAGTTCTCTAAGGAACAAAACCTGGCTCCTTTGAGACACGACGAGGGTAAGAAACAAAAATAATTAGGTCTAGGGGAATAAAAAGAAAAATGACTGTCATATTTGAAAATTATATAACTATCTCTAGAAAGCTTAAAAGAATCTATGGACCAATTATCAGAAATAGGGAGATAATTTTAAAATGTAGCTGCTTATAAGATCAATATATACAACTTAATTTCATTCCTATTAACCTCCAAAATATATAAAGGACTCACATAAAACAATAAGAAAATGCTGAATATCTTGAAAATGTAATTTAAATGAAGACTTCAATTAATGGAGAAATATAGCATAGTCATAAAAAGAGACTATTTTAAAAATGTTAATTATCTCCAAATGGACCTATAGACTTAATACACTTGCAGTTAAAACCCATTAGGATGTTTTAAGGAAGCTGACTCCCTGATTCTAAAATGTACACGCAAGAGCAAAGGCCAAATAACAGCGAAACACTTCCAAAGTGGGAGGAGATCCTCCACCAAACAGAAAGACTTATTATAAAGCTAGTTAATTAAGACAGTATGGTATCAGTGCAGGCAGAGACAAATCAATCACAAGATTAGAATAAAGATTCATAGAACAGACCTCCACATATACGAAAAAGTCATACCTGACAGAGAGGGGCATCACAACCCATTTGAGAAAAGAGGATTTATTCATTTAATGGTGCCAGGACAATGCAATATCCGAATGGACAAAAATGAAATTGGGATCCTTCCTACATACCATACACAAAAATCAGTCCCAAATGGATTACGGATATATATGACAGGCAAAACTTTAAAATTTATAGTGGATTGTGTAAGAGACTATCTTTACAACAACGAGGTAAAAGCAGACACCAAAAAAATGCTAACAGGAAAGAAAAAAGTGAAATACCCAACTATACTGAAATCAAAGACTTCTTTATATCAAGATACCATAAAGAAAGTGAAAAACAAGCCACAAGCTGGGAGGTCATATTTGTAATGCTTTTAAGTGACAAAAGATTAGTGTACAGAATATAAAAATAACCTCTATAAATTAATTAGAAAAATCAACCCCAAATAAAAGTTATGAATTGGCATTTCACAAAAAAAAAAAAAATAGTCACACTTACATGGCAAAAAACACTTGAAAAGATATTCAACTTTTTAGAACTCTGGGAAATACAAATTGTGGTATGGTTTTTACCACACTCACCAAAAAAAATCATTAAGTTTGACATTTGTTGGTAAGGATATGAAAGGGAGGGGCGCCTGGGTGGCTCAGTTGGTTAAGCCACTGCCTTCGGCTCAGGTCATGATCCTGGAGTCCCGGGATCGAGCTCCCTGCTCGGCTGGGGGGTCTGCTTCTCCCTCTGACCCTCCCCCCTCTCATGCTCTCTCTCAAATAAATAAATAAAATCTTAAAAAAAAAAAAGAAAAAAAAAAAGGATATGAAAGGGAATGTAAATCATTATGAGATTAGTTGGCATTATTTTATAAAATCAAATATTTGCATATCCTATGGTCCAGAAGTTCCATTCCTAGAGATTTCTCCCTAGAGAGATAATGCAAATGGGTACCAGAAGCCAAAGAATGATCATAGCAACATTGCTTGTAATAGCAAAATAAATAAATGAGTAAATGAGTACAATACTAATCTTCATGAAAATGGCATGTAAATTGTGGTATGGTTACACACTTAAATATTACAGAACAGTGGAAATTAATTAGCTATAGCTATAGATTATGCCATAGGTGAATCTTAGACATTATGTTGTAAAGCAAGTTTCAAATCATTCAACTCGGTATTATAACAAAAATCATTTTGAAATAAATTATTTGGAGAATAAATACAGATGTGATGAAACTATGGGAAAAAAGGAATGATAAATACAAAAATGCGGAGTGAGGTTACCTCTGAGAAGCAGACATGACCACGGGAGAGGGGTAGCTAGTGTACTGATATGATACTGTTCTAGTTCTTAAATTTGGTTATGGGTTCCTAGGTGTTCATTTTATTATTGTGCTTCATAACTATAATATAGCTATTTTTTGTGTTCAACAGGTTCCTGAGACTCATACTTTTTTCAATCTTTCAATGTATTTTTTTCCATCTTTTTTCTCTTTCCTCTGTCCCTTCCATTGTGATATTGAGACTTACACAGTGGATCATTTACTTCAGGTTACTGAACATTTTAGTTTGATTTGCTTCTTTTTTAATTTAAAAATTTTTTTATTTAAATTAACTAACATATACTGTATTATTAGTTTCAGAGGTAGAATTCAGTGATTCATTTGCATACAAAACCCAGTGCTCATTATTTCAAGTGCCCTCCTTAATGCCCATCATCCCCGACCCCCCTCCCCTCCTGCAACCCTCAGTTTAATCCCTATAGTTAAAGAGTTTCTTATGGTTTGCCTCCCTCTTATTTTATTTTTCCTTCCCTTCCCCTATGTTCATCTGTTTTGCTTCTTAAATTCTACATATCAGTGAAATCATAAGGTATTTGTCTTTCTCTATTTTGCTTAGCATAATACCCTCTGGTTCCATCCACGTCCCATCTCACAAAGGGCACGATTTCATTCTTTTTGATGGCTGAGTAGTATTCCATTGTATATATAGACCACATCTTCTTTATCCATTCATCTGTAGATGGACATCTGGACTCTTCCCATAGTTTGGCTATTGTGATTCACCCTTGTGCTATTCCACACAGTTGGTGGTCAAGATATGTTTGTTGACAGAGTACATAGTATCTGGCACTTATTTATTATACCAGGTGCTGTCAGGGCTTTGCCCATATCCTCTTGCCCTTTACTTCAGTACACACTGACCCAACCACTAATTGCCAGCTCCCAGATTTCTCTGCTTGAGGTCTTTCTCAGGCTTCTATGGCATGTTTTGTCCACCTGCTTGGCAGGTAGTTAGTGCCAGGTAATTAATATCTGCTAGAAGAAGACCTCAACCAATGACTGACAGAGTTGGTTTATAAAAGCCCCAGCCCCTTCCCCCTTGGGTGGGTTAACTCTGTATCCTACACTGACTTTCAGAATTTTCCCAGCAGAATTTAGTTCCAACTGCCCACAGTGATAGCTGTGATGCATAATTTATTGGCCACCTTTTCTTCTCTGACTCACTTTACCATCCTCTTTTGGTATTTCTTTATCCTCTGATAATAAACTACTTTCACCTAAACCCTAATTTCTTTTATGTTCTTATAGCCAGAGGTGTCCTTTTTCCAGTTTATTTAGCCAGAAAGACAGGTTGTCCTTAGTGGACTTAGATATCCACACCATGACCACCACCACTATCATGGGGCCAGCATCAGGGAAGGACAAGGAGACCGCCCCCCCCCAAAAGGCAGGAATATCCTCCTATACTCTCCAGGTAATAGGAGGCCTCTGCTTTCAGTCCTCAGGCTGTAACACAGGGTAATTTTTTCAGAATTTTGTTATATGTCCCCTCTCTGCAGTATGGGACTCTGTCTACCCTAGGTCAAAGCTAGGAGAAACTAGAGGAAAAACCCTGAAACTCACCCCAATTATGGGGTCATTATTCACCAATGGACTTCCCTCCCAATCTGCCTGCTATTGTTAATGTTTGGAGTCTTTAAATCATATAAATATATATATATATTTATTTTGTCTTAAGTTTTTAGTTGTAATCAGTGAAAGAGATAGGCTGGAGTGAACTTACTCCATCTTGGCTGGTGCTCAAATCCATATGTTCTTTTTTATGTGTCAAATATTATGTAATACAGTTAAGGATAACAAGGCCCATCCCCAGAGGATCTCATAGTTCACTGGACAAGGCAGGCTCTAAACACACTGTTTTAGGAATTTGGCTCCAACAAGAAGAAAAGAAATAGAGTCAGAGGTAAACGGAGATAAAGAGTAACACTGAATGAGAGGAGGTTTTGTTGTGGGTTCCTTTTGGTATTTTGTTTTTTGTAGTAAGACTTAGCTAAGTGGGGTTTATAGCTTCTCCTACCCACGAGATAGTACATTTTAATTATTTTATATTTATTTAGAATAACTTATTTCTGCCTTCCTCCTTGGATACTAAGCCACATGAAAGCAGGTCCGTATCTGGTTATGGGTCTATTCAGGTTTTCTATTTCTTCTGGTTTGATTTGCTTCTTGATTATCATTTCTATTTGTCACTAAAAGCTTCTACCCTACCACTTATTTCAAATGTATATACTTTTACTTCATGGAGAATAGTTCTAAGAGCTGCTTTAAAGTCTATGTCTGATAATTCCAATATCTGGGTTATCTCCAGGTTGATACCCATTGTCTTTTCCCTTAAAAGTGGGCCAGAGTTTCCTGGTCCTTTACATGTAAAGTAATTTTGGAATAAATCCTGGATATTTTGAATATTTTGTTGTGAAGCTCTAGGTCTTGCTAAATCCTCTAATGAATGTGGATTTGTTCTTTCACCTTAACCCTAATTTCAGTATATGCCTCTGGGGCAACCGAAATTAAAATAGTTGCATACTCTACATACATAGGCATGGTCTTTTATTAAGAAGTCCTTGTAGCTAGTGGAGTAGACAGAGCACTGGACTTCACATCAGATAGTCCTAGTTCATCCACTTACCAGCCAGGTTAAATTGAACAAATCTTGTTACCTTGAAAAATGATTACTCCGAGGCTCAGATTTCTTCATTTGGAATGTGGAATTAATAAAATCTACTTCATAATATTCTTGTGAGGATAAAATAAAATAATACATGTGAAAGAACCTATCATGGAGACCAGTGCATAGTGAGTACCTACTGCATTAGTGTGTGCTGGTTGAGTGTAAGTATAAAGAATTCTTTCTTGTGCTGTGAATCATCATGCCTGCTTTATTTTTTTTTTCCTGATGTAGAGTGGGGGTTATATTAACATGTCCAGTCAACATCAGGAATTGCTAATGGTGGGGAAATGTTGGAAAGCTTGTATTGTTTCATCTTGAGGAGCATGCTTCTAATTAGCCAGAGCCTGTTTTATTTCAACATAAATGAACAATGGCTCAGTGGATGGTCCCACTATTCCTGAGTCCCAACATGCTCCAGAGGAAATGTACAACAAACACTTCAGAGAGAGCACATCATCTTTTAATTTACATGGATTTCTCTTTCATTTCAGAATTGTTCCATGAAGTTTTCATGGCTTCATAGACTTTTAGGTCATAAAGAGACCCTAGTGATCAACAACAGTCAGACTCCATTGTTTTACAGTTGGGGGATCAGAGGCTCCAGTAGCCTCTCTTCTCTTACAGTATTTCAGGAACAATGACAACTGTCTCCAAATATCTATAGGATTAACAAATGAGAGAACAGGAAGTCTCATTAAAATGACTTCAAAAATTAAAGGTGGTGGGAGCATTGTGAATTCCACTAAAGAGGGAAGATTCTGTCAACTAGAGCTGTTCACAACCAAAGAGATAACTAAAGCTCACCATCACTGCAAAGAGGAGAGTGAACCTATATGGAGTACTTATAAGGGATTCTCGCTCATGAAAGGGAGACTTAACTGGGCACTCAAGTACCTTCCAATATTATGATTCTATAGTTTGGGGTTTCCTACAGGAAATGCTTGCATAGTACAGAGCTTTTAGTATATGCTCAATGAAAACAATGATTGATTACTACCAAAACCCACTGGATCCCCTCAGGTTGCCGGAGAGATAACTAATTCTCATCTCACCTCTTTTAGTCCCTTATTTTTTCATATTGACACTCCATTTAGGGCCAGTTGATCCCATTTCCAAGCAAGGTGGAAGCTCAGGTGTTTGAGGCCAGGTGCAGGAAGCTCAGGTGCAGGAGGCCAGGCCTGGCCACAGGGATGAAGATGGTTGCAGCAGCCATGTGAGTCCACTGCCCAGACCTCCCATCAAGAAACAACCTGCCATTCAGTTGTCAGGAGCAGCAAGCCAACAGCCTCCAGCCATTAGCACCTTTAGGATCCATCTTAGCTTCTTAGCCAAAGCCCTAAAATTCCCAGGTTGCCCTCACTGCTGACTGAGCACGGCAAAGGTACCTGGGCCTGGCCATTTCAGCCTAGATTGGGACTTCTCTTTCAGGCTCTTTGTCCTACAGCTCACTGTCGGACAAGTGACTTTTCAGACCTGGATCTGTGCCTCTCCCACCCCAGTCTTGCTTCTTCCCTCCTTCCCTTTTCCAGGTGTCAGGTCTACATCACAGGCTGAGGCTTTCCCTACCCACCCCTGCTTCTCTTCCTATTACCTCTCACAGACACCAACCCTCAGTAAAGCTCTTACACTCCTAACCCGTCTCCCCCTCTGCTTCCAGAAACACCAGTTGACTCAATGGTTGACACTGCAACATGGCAAAAGGGAACAAAAGTCCACATCCCAAAGAAGGAGAATCTGAATCATCAACACATCTAAGGAGATTGAGAAAGCAGGAAAGAGACCTAAAGAATAGGATGTGCCACAAAGAGCAGCAGGCAGCGCCAAGGTTTTGAGAGGCAGGGCCTGGAGAGATCCCTTAAGGAAAGAGCGCTGTACAGGGAAGTATTTCCAGAGGGACTCCCAGCCACACTGTCACTGCTCTGCAGACAGATGCCTCCTAATAATGTTTGGTCTTTAGAGGGGCCACAGAAAGGAAGGGAAACTGCCCATGCTCGATCCATTGACACTGTTACAGAGCACAAAATGCTGACATCAGCAATGAGCTTTATAGATGTGGAAGTGTCAGCTTTCAGGGAGCAGATGATGAACACAGCTAATATTTATTGCATGCTTAGTATGCATCAGGCGCCATTCACTGTTGTAAGGTCATTGATTATTAGTTTCTGAGGTTCAAGAATCTGGAAGCAGCTTGCTGGATCATTTTGACTTAGGGTCTTTCGTGAGATTGCAGAGAAGCTGACAGCCAGGGTTGTAATCAATTCAAAATGCACCTGGGGCTGGAGGACCCACACCCAAGATCATTCCTGTGGTTCCTGGCAGGTCTCAGTTCCTCACCATGCAGGCCTTTCCATAGGGTTACTTGACCTGGCAGTAGGTTTCCCCTGAAGTGAATGATCACTAGAGAGGTCACCAAAGGTGGAAGCCACTGTCTTTCGTACCCTAATCTCAGAGGCGAAATGCCTTCCTTTATGCCATATCTTATCACCACACAGCCCAAC
This sequence comes from Leptonychotes weddellii, assembly GCF_054177405.1. Lineage (NCBI taxonomy): Eukaryota > Metazoa > Chordata > Mammalia > Carnivora > Phocidae > Leptonychotes > Leptonychotes weddellii. The sequence continues at coordinate 41,258,807 of NC_138372.1, forward strand.
CCTCATATAGTGCAGGAAGGCATTACACCAGGGCGTGTACATCAGGAGAAAGGGGTCATCCAGACTGTCTAGGAGGCTGACTGCCACAATCTCTAGAGGAACAATATGAAGTATATATTTTACCAATGAGGAAATGGAGGCACAGAGAAGCTACAAGACAAGTGACAGAGTCACGATTTGAACTGAGAGTCTATGTTCATCATTATGCATACGGTCTCCCCAGGTGGAGGACCAGGATGCAGAGAAAGAAGGGGATGGATGCGTTTCAACTTGATCATCGTGGGTGGTTAAGGAAACAATGTCATAGGTAGTGATGATTTGTACAGAAGTATACAGTTAAACAGAGCAATTCCTCATTATCAAGGGTAATCTTTACACCAAATGCACAGATACAGAATTACTTCCCCATTTTCCAGATGACAAAATAAAAATTTAGAAGACTAAGTGCTTTGCCCATAGTTGCACAATCAGTACACAGTGGAGTTAAACTCTGCTCTTCATTTCTAAGTACAGGGCTCTTGTCTATACCCCGGCTGCTCTTTCTTCTAAACCAAAGGATAAATTGGTATTTCAGATTCTCTGGAGTACTAAATAAGGTAATTAAAGTGGGGAAGAGCACCTAGAAACCTGTAAATTGGTTAGGTGTGAGGTAAAGAAGGCCTGCACTAAAGAGAATTTTGAGGGTTTTTTTTCCCAGTGTTTCTTAAAGTATGACGTACATACAGAACAGTACACAGAAGTGTGTGGCTGGTGAAATTTTGTAAACTAAACAAAGTAAATGAAGAAACAGTCATGACTATTCACCCCCAAATCTCCTTTGTTCCGCCTCTCTGTCACTAACCCCCACACAGTAACCACCATGCAGACTTACACAATCATAGATTCGTTTCACCTGCTTTTGTAATTTATATAAATGTAATCTTATACTTTCTGCAACTGGTTTCTTTCACTGGATAATTTGTTCATGAGATTCATCTATACTGTTGTGACTACCTGTTGTTGTGTAGTATTCCTGTATATGAATATATAGTTTACTTATCTATTGTACCAGAGGTTGACAACCTATATTCAAATTGGCCCGTGTCCTATATTTCTATACAGACTGCAAGGTAAGAATGATTTGTGCATTTTTGAATGTTTTAAAAAGTCAAAAGCATTATTTACAATAGCCAAGATATGGAAGCAACCCAAGTGTCCATAATAGATGAATGGATGTGTGACACACACACACACACACACATACACATGCACGTGTGCATGCACGCACACAATGGAATATTACCCAGCCATAAAAAAGAATGAGCTCCTGCCATGTGGGACAACATGGATGGACCTAGAGGCTGTTATGCTAAGTGAAATAAGTCAGACAGAGAAAGTCAAATACCATATGATTTCACTTATATGTGGAATCTGAAAAGCAAAATAACAAATAACAAATGTTATGAACAAATAACAAAAAGACTCCCAAATACAGGGATGGTTGCTGGGTGTGGGGGTGTGTGAAATAAAGGGGGTTAAGAGGCATAAAATTCCAGTTTTAAAATAAAGAAGTCACAGAGATGAAAAGTACAGCATAGGGAATATAGTCAATAATACTGTAATGACCTTCTGTAGTGATAGATGGCAACCATGCTTATCGTGGTTAAGTAATGGATATAGAATTGTTGAATGAATATGTTGTATACCTAAAACTAACAGAACACATACTTCTATAAAAAAAATTTAAAAGTGAGTATGCCAAAAATAGAAAAGAAATAATAAATCCAAAGAACATTGGATGACACATAAAAATTATATGAAATTTAAATTTTTGTCCATAGATAACATTTTCTTGGGACACACCACACTCACTCTTTTTCTTACTGGCTATGGCTGCTTTCATGCTACCATGGCAGGGAGGCAGCTGCAACGGAGAGCTTATCAGCACTCTATTGCTTTGCGCTGTTGCTGGGGCGCTGCAAAGGGAAGTGAAGCAATTATAAGATGATTTTTGCCTCTCAGCCTGCGGAGTCTGAATATTGATAACCTGGCCTCACAGAAAAGTTTCGTTGAGCTCTGAGCAATAGTAGTGATGGGCACTTGAGTAGTTTCCTTTTGGATGCTATTACAAATACAGCTGCTTTGAACGTTCTGATTGGTGAACATCTGAAAGCATCTACTTTGGGCATATACCTAGGAGTGGAATTGCTGACTAGTGGATGGCGTTCAGCTTAGTGGGCAGGGTACTGGCAAAGTAGCTTGTGCTCATCTGACACTCTAACTAGCAGTGTATAAGAACTCCGGTTGCTCCATATTCCTACCAATAATTGGTATTTTCTGTCTCGTTCGTTTAACCACCTGGTGATTGGGTGGCGGTAATGTGAGAATGGTTTTGAAATGATAATTACAACCTTTTTGTTTAGGCTATGCCAAAGCTGTGCTAATAATTTCACCTACATTATCACTTTATTGGCAAGTCCATTTCACTGATGAGGAAATAGTGTTCAGCAAGGCTAAGAAACTTTAAGGTCACTCTGATATTAAGTGGCAAAAGCAAGACTCAAACTCAGATCTGATTGACTTCATAGCCTACATCTCTTCTATTGCACCACGTTGTCTGTCTATGTGGCAATGGACATCACACCCTTGGAAAGTATCAGCAATGGGGCGGTCATTAATTAGCATTCAAATATTTGTTAGGAAAAGAGATGCAGCAGAGCTACAAAATGTGGGTATGGGGGAAGTATGGGCACAGGCATTGTCATTTCTGATTCCTCCTGCTACAGTGGTTAACTGGACGTTTTCTGCTTCCCTCCAGCCCTCTGGCTGGTTATGTTTATTACATGTTCTGACAGTTGAGGTCCATGGTGAAAAATGATAACAGATTTGTATTCTCAAGATCATCTCCAGATGCTGGCCAGAAGCACCTCTGGATTCATGAAATATTTGTCTTTAGTATTTCTTGAAGATGGATGATAGGGAAAAAAAAGTTCTAGGAACATTTCAGTATAAATCACAGGGAATTCCTTCCTTTGGCAATCTGGAATGCATTTCTCTATTTCTTTAAGAAGAATAATGTGTGTATTAATAACTTGGTTGGAATGGAGTCTGGGCCAAGAGGAGATGATCACGGAAATCATTATTGATGGTTTCTTGTAGCCAAACAATCTGTTTCCCCAAACCTGGAGTCTGTCATCTGCAGGTGAAAGGCCACACTGGAGTCACTTGTATGAAACCCCTCCCCTCTATCCCCACTGCCATTCCTCCAACTAGTTTTTTGGTCTGAATTGGAAAGAGCTCATATCAGGTTTATTTTCATATCCCCCTGCATCTGCACAAGCATTCAAGTTAACACTAGAGTTGTCCTGTGAATCTGGTTATGCCTTTGCCTTGATCAAATATTTCTGGGGACTCACTATTACCTGTAGCAGTGCTCTCCAATCTTTTTTTTACTGAGATATAATTGACGTGCTAATCTTTTTGATTCTGCACTGCTACACATGAAATGGCATTGATTTATGAATATATATTGTTTACATTTATGTATGTTTATGAATTTATATATCTTGCATGTAAATTTTGAAAATACATTTTTTTTTAAAGGATGAGATAATAGATAACAGGAGTCAGCAAACTTTTTCTGCAAAGGGCCAAACAGTAAATATTTTAGGCTTTACAAGCTATAAGGTCTCTGTTGCAACTACTCAACTCTGCCACTGTAATACCAAAACAGCCATAGGTAAACAAATGGGTTTGGCTGTGTTCCAATAAAACTTTATTTACAAAAGCAAGCAGCAAGCCAAATTTGGCCCATGGTCCATACTTTGCAGATGCCTGCTATACATCTTTGGCTACTCCAGATGTGAGGTAAAATTGAATTCAGGAACTCAAATACTTCTGGCTTTCTTGTTCTATCCCTGTTGTGCATCTACTTTGTTCCCCCTAGAACTACAGTGTCCTGCTCAGCAGATGACTACTACTACTAATACGAAGCTGAACGCCGGCCCCCAGCAAGGCCCAAGTTCGACAGGTACAATCCAAGCACCCACACAAAGAGCCCTATTCATCTCTCTTGGCTCCAGAAGGAATTCCCCAGAAAGAATTCACTGACCCAACTTTGTGTGCCCCTCTCATTTCAATAACATTGTTTTACCTGGAACTGCTACCATAACCATTCAAATAGAAAGAAAAGGGGAAGTTCCCCCAAAAGCCATATAGGCATAGAACCTTCTCAGGTATCTTCTCCCATAAAAGAGTAGCACAAAGAAGGAAGTGATTATCACAACAGTCTGGATCATTCTCAGAAAGGAGAGCAGCTGCAGTTATAAAAAAGAACAGGAGAGACACATTGTCATATATTGCTAATCACCTACTGTGCACACAACACAGGTGGTTTTTTTAAGGCAGTGGTTTTCAAACTTCTTTCAGTACCTTTGTCAGAATGAATGAGTTATGTTATGCTATGATAACAAAAAACTCTAAAATCTCAGTAACTTAAGGAAACAAAGATTAATTTCTTATTCACACTGCATTGTCTATCATAAGTTGGCCCAGAGCTCTGCTCCCTGCTTTCCATCAGAGGTACAGGTATACTGAGTATCCCCTAACTTTCCCCCATAGTAGGGAAAAAGGAAAGTGGGGAATCATGCAATAGTTTCTAAAGGTTTCTTCCCACAAGCGACACACGTAACATTCACTCACATTCAATTTGCGTAAGCAGTAAACTTCAAAGGGCTTGATGTGCGATTAAGCTGTGTGCTTGGATTGTACTGCTGCTACCAATTACATGCTGCCCTTCTGTAAAAGGATTACACGTCCCCACCCACTGTCATCTGACTGTAGGTCAAGCATTCTTCCCCACTTCATTGATACCAGGCTTAGCCAATGAAATAGAAGCAAAAGTGATACATGTCACATTTGAGCAGAAAATTTAGAGCCATCTGAATGTTTTTGTTGTTGTCATTTTCCCTTTGTCACAAAAATGATATGTCCCAAATGGGAGCTGTTTATGCAGCATGAGTTCTAGAATGAGGAAGATCCATAGAGTGGAGCCATGTTGTACCTACAGCCAACAGGTAGTATGTGTGAGAAATGAATCTTTGTTGTTGTAAGCCACTGATAGTGTGGAGTCATACGTTATAAGAGTACAACCTAGATAAAAGATGACTAATACAGAGAAGCACCAGAAAGATCAATAACTAGCCCTAATGACTAACATGGCCAGCCAAAATTTTTACTTTACTTTGCTTTGTGCACACATCACACACACACACACACACACACACACACACACACCCTTTTTCAAAAAGTCACCCGGAAAGTCTATCTTACCACTGTAGCAAGCACAGAGTTCAGTGTATCTAGATGTGCTAATTAGTAGGGCTACCATAACCAATACCAGAGACTAGGTGGTTTAAATAATAGAAATTTATTTTTGCACAGTTCTGGAGGCTAGAAATCCAGATTAAGGTGTTGGCAGGGTTGGTTTCTTCCAAGGCCTGTCTCCTTGGCTTGTAGATGGCTGTCTTCTCCCTGTGTCTTCACACGGTCTTAACCTCTTCCCAATCTGTGTCCTAATCTCTTCTTGTAAGTATACCAGTTATCCTGGATTAAGGCCCACCTATATGATCGCATTTTACCTTAATTACCTCTTTAAAGATGTTATCGCCAAATACTGTCACATTCTGAGGTACTGTCACATTCTGAAGGGTTAGGATTTCAACATATGAATTTAAAAGGGACACAATTCAACCCATAACACTGGGTGATATGCAGCAATCTCTTCATCAGTGCATTATGTAAGATGGTGTCTTTATTAGGTCCAGATGTGGCTTCTCTTGATCCAGAGACCTCTGCACTATAAAGACAAATTATCTGTCCTCCACACACCCAATATACAACAGGATAGAAAAACCACATAAATAATCCCATTTAGAAAGGGAAACTATAGGAGGCACATAGCAGACACTGTCCCATAGTAAATCTGAAATCCTACTGGGCAGAAATCTTGAAGGTCCCTACTTAGGAATGGGGAATGCACCTAAATCATGCCTCCACACCTGAGGCGTAGATCCCTTATACTTTGTTCTCCACTGTCCTTGGCTCTGACCCCTAGAGATTCTTCCCTTTCTACTATTCATTTAGGCCACATCTGAAGTTGGTATTGGGCAATATGTTCTGAGGCTGGTGAGGAGGTAGGGGAAGGGCTAAGCTATTTTATCAGTCTACTGTCTGCCCATAGAATTTAGTGGTCTCGGGGATTATTTTAAAATTCAGATACCCAGGAGTGCAATAAATAAATAAATAAATAAATAAATAAAGTTCAGATAGTCAGAATCCCTTTTAACACAGGCAATTTTTTTGTTATTTGGGGGGATTTTTTGCATGTTTGTGTGTGTGTTTTGTTTGTTTGGCAGTACAACCCTATCAAAAGCTTTGTCAGTCTCCTGTTTCTTTAATGGCAGTCAACTTTATATGCAGATAACCCACAGTCATCACACTTTTGGAGAATTTATTTTGTGTGCAAAAAGAACATGAATGGGGGGGGGTCAAAGAGAAGAGCCTTAGGAGATGAATTGTGTCCCTCTCCCCAAATTCCTATGTTGAATTCCTAAACTCCTTAAAAGAGAGTAAATAAAAATGCAGAGGACCAACCAAGTGAAGACACTGGAAGAGGATGGTCATCTACAAGCCAAGAAGAGAGGCCTGAGAAGAAAAAACCTTGCCAACATCTTGATCTTGGACTTGTAGTCCCCAGAACTGTGAGAGAGAATTTTTTTGTTGCTAAAGCCCCCCCAGTCTGTGGTACCTTGATATGGCAGCCCTAGCAAACTAATATACCCAATAAAATATCACCAAAAGACGTGAACAGATATTTCACAGAGAGAGAAGTAAGAATTGACATTACATGCATGAGAAGATACTCAACATCATTATTAGTCACCAGAGAGATGTAAATTAAAAACACATGGAGATACCATGGCTCACTATTAGAATGGCTACAATTATAGACTAAGAATAGCAAGTGTTGGTGAGGAGATGGAGAAGGTAGAACTCTCTAACACTGCTGGTGGAAATGTAAAACAATAATTCTACCTTGGAAAAGCATTTAGCAGTTTCTTAAAATGCTTAACACCTTCCATAATCTCCAGACATTCCACTTCTAAGTACTTACTCAAGTAACTGAAATGGAATGAATTCTTTTTTTTTTTTTTAAAGATTTTATTTATTTATTTGACAGAGAGAGAGACAGCGCGAGAGGGAACACAAGCAAGGGGAGTGTAAGAGGGAGAAGCAGGCTTCCCACGGAGCAGGGAGCCCGATGCGGGGCTTGATCCCAGGACCCTGGGATCATGACCTGAGCCGAAGGCAGACGCTTAACGACTGAGCCACCCAGGCACCCCGAAAAGGAATGAATTCTTGATATACACAACAACATGGGTGCATCTCAAAATCAATATGCCAAGTGAATGAAACTACAGACATAATAGAATACATACTGTAGGATTCCATTTCTATAAAGTTCAAATCAATCCATAGGGACAAAATAATATCAATGGCTTCCTAGAATGGAGGGGAAGAAGAAGGGATGAACTACAAAGAAAAATGAGGCATCTGTGGGGGATGATGTAAACGTTCTGTATCTTCATGGCTGAGGTAGTTCGTAGGCATATACAATTTTCAGCATTCATTAGATTATAAAGTTTAAATAGATGCACTTTAATGGATATAGATAATTCCTGAGTAAATTTAGTAAGGAAAACATTGAAATTCTCCCTAAGATTTGCCTAATCAATGTCATGAAGATTTATGAGAGCTAGGGAAAAGAAATGCTAAATGATGTCATTGGAAGGAGTGAAGGCTTCTGGCTAGAACAGTCATGGAGGCTTCCTTGAAGAGGAGATATGAATCAAGTCTTGAAATCAGGAGAGGATTCCAACAGACAAAGAAAGGAGGGAAATACTTATATAATAATAGTTATACAACTGTTAATTCTATCCTTACCTGTCACATGCCACACGTGTATCCTCACCAGTATAAAACTTCTAGGACAATACTTTGTGGATTTCAATTTTTATTGAGGACCTACTATGTAAAAATTCTCAAAAAATATAGTTGATGTTTCTGTATTTTAAAGCATAATGATTAATTTTACCTTCATAGTTGAAGTAACTTTAGCAAACATCTTTTGCATTGTTCAGTCCCTTAAGGTTTGTGTATATAAAGTAGACTTTGCAGGGTGGAGAAGAAACTAGACACTTGGTATAACCCAGTGCACAAGTTCCTGGCTTCAGAATCACTTTCCACTCTAAAATTATCTTTGCGAGACAAGTGACAATTTATTGCAGTATAATTTTTTAAGTGGACACTTGATTTTTTCCAAAGTATTTTGACTTCTAGTGAAATGTCTTCCCAGCGTGGGCTTTTATAAGACCACAGTCTACTTTCAATCATCAACTTGTACTAAGAAAGAAGCTTTGTAAGCTTCTGAAAGGCAAAAACTGTGTCCTATATAAATCTCACTTTAAAGTAAAAATCATTTACCTTATGAAGTGATTAAATTCAGAAAAATGGAGAAAATGTCACGTAGTCTTAATATCCAGGGATAACCTCTGTTAAGAGTTTGCTGTATTTCCTTCCAGACTGTTTCCGTAGCATATATTTTTTATAAAATTGTGATCAAATATTACATTCAAGATATAACATGGAGATTTTAACATTTTCTGATTTCAATACTATTACAAACTAATTTTACAGAATTTAGAAATTTTTGGAGAATATAAAAAAAAATAAATGATGTGAAATCCATTTATCCAAAGACAAAATATGTATTTTAGCATATTTCTTTAAGATTTTGTCTCCTTTTTAAACCTAGTTGAATTTATGTTGTGTTATAGAGATTTTTAAGCATAATTAACACTGAGACATTTCATGGAGAGAACCTGGACGTGTGATTATTTGGATCTAGGACTAGCTGGTTTCTCAGTATTTTCCAATAATATATTTTTTAAAAAACTTAAGTCATTTAATGTAAGTTTTTAAATTATGGGAAAAAATGTAAAATGTTCATAACAACAAAAAGACGTATATGTTTATATGGGGCAGCATTAAATCATTTGGTTGATATCCTCCTTGCTCTCCTCTATGGAGGAGGGAAATAATTTTCTTCTTAGAGTAACTTGCATATCTCAAGTCAGCTAGCATGCAATAGCTGATCTGCTCTTACTGTTAATTTAACTGAGTAAATTTTAAAGATCTCATTGGCTTTATTCAATGATTCATAAATCAGGCAGCACCCAATCTAGCAGATAGAAAGGAGCTGAGGAGCTGTACAAAACGAAAGATTTTTATAGGCAGAAGGGAGCAAGAACAAGGAAGTTAAAGTAGGCCAAAAAAGCAGATTGGTTATGGCAAGGTTACTTTCCTTTAGGGGCTGGCAGGGGTCTATCGGGCAGATTATCTAACTCTTCTGATCAGGTGATTCCTGATTGACTGGTTTAAGACTCCATTTCTAGGAGAGCCAAAACTAATTAAATCTCAGTTTGCTGACATAAGTGACTCCATCATGGGCCTATTGTCTTGTTTGTAAGCATTAGCAAATGTAGAGTTGCTTTGTGCTCAATGATTATAAGAAATTTCTACAGAATTATAGAGTAAAAATGAAGGATATAATGTGAAAAAAACATTTCTAGTACTAGGGATTTATAACAACAAAAATAAGAATATGTTAATAATCCCTACCATTTTGGAGTGCACACTGTTTATTGGGGACCACACTAAGTACTTCATATGCATTACGACTTCTATTTACTCATGCATTCAATATACCTGGGCTCATTGCTGATGGCTGGGAATGCTATAATAGGAAAAGAACCAGTCTGAGAAGGACCTTGATTTGCTCTCATGGAGCTTAGAGATTAGCAGGGAGGCAAATGCAAGGTGATGCTGGTATAATTGAAGGCCACAGGCCAGCTGGGGACAGCTTATACTTTGGGTGCTAACTGCTGAAAACAGGGATGAGAGACTTCGTGAGAAATCTACTTGGCAGAGTGCGCACTGGGCCTCATGCAGAGGGCATGACTCACTTAAGCCAAGGTGTGGGAATCCCAGGAGCTTCAGTGTCTGAACCCCTTGGCCTGGCCTCATTGCCACATCAAAGGAATAAACACTTCCCACAGGAGGACTGGGTTCTGGACTGGGCTATACCCAGTCCCTGGGGTGGGGAACAGGGAGACCAGGAACCAAGGCACCATGGAGCTGCAGTGAGCCATGTCAGAGGCTACCAGTACCAGCACAGAAGGAGTACTCAGGAGATGCCCGGTCTTTGACATTGTTACCTTAAATCCACAGTGCCTCAACTGCAATTGTGCAATTCAAAAAGCTGGGGCGCCTGGGTGGCTCAGTCATTAAGTGCCTGCCTTCAGCTCAGGTCATGATCCCAGGGTTCTGGGATGGAGCCCCACGCTGGGCTCCCTGTTCAGCGGGAAGCCTGCTTCTCCCTCTCCCTCTGCCCCTGCTTGTGTTCCCTCTCTCGCTGTGTCTCTCTCTGTCAAATAAATAAATAAAATCTTTAAAAAAAGAACAAAAAAAGAAATTCAAAAAGCTTTGAAAAATTGAAGAGGTTGTTTTGTCTGCAAGCGGCAAACTCATTTGGCAGCAAAACCCACCCTAAATTTATGTGAGGCAATTTGTTGTCTTTCTATATCCCACATAGAGCGACAATTCAAACGTTTTGCTTCAAAAAAAAAAAAATTATTTCATTATGGGGTGTTTCCTAGACCCAGCTGAATGTATTTTATAATAATGAAAATTCCAAAAATGTTTGATGTCTAAGACACTTAGGCCTAAAGGGTCTAGGTAAAAGATGGTAGACATGCATTATAACTGTTATCCTTACATTTAATATTCCTAATGCCTAAGGAGGTTAATGCTATTATTATTATTATTATTATTATTCCCATATTACAAAAACTTAGAAAAGACTCAGAAAGGTGAGTGGCAGAATCAGAACATGGACACATGTCTGTGCTTCAAAGCCCCAACAGAGTTCTACTGATATTGCTCAATGAGAAAGTATATTGACCTTGATACTTTTCTCTGACCTCTTAGGTGCTGGTGGAATTACCTTCTTAACCACTATTATCTAAAGAGCAAATTGATAAATCATGGCTCCCAGGCCAGCTATTGTATAAAGCAAGCTGATTTGGGACCTTCTCCCACTCCCATGCTCTGATCCTGATAGAACAGACAAACCTAAAATTTGTATCGAATCAGAAAAGACCCCGAATCACCAAGAAAATGTTGAAAAAGAAAAGCAAAGCTGGGGCCATCACGTTGCTCAATTTTAGGCTATATTACAAAGCAGTGATCACCAAGACAGCATGGTACTGGCACAAAAACAGACATATAGACCAATGGAACAGAATAGAGAGCCCAGATATGGACCCTCAACTCTATGGTCAAATAATCTTCGACAAAGCAGGAAAGAACATCCAATGGAAAAAGAACAGTCTCTTCAATAAATGGTGCTGGGAAAATTGGACAGCATCTGGATATATACAGAAGAATGAAACTCAACCATTCTCTAACACCATACACAAAGATAAACTCAAAATGGATGAAAGACCTCAATGTGAGACAGGAATCCATCAAAATCCTAGAG
>NC_138372.1:41270947-41327258 GCF_054177405.1 Leptonychotes weddellii
AAAAAAAAAAAAAGAACAGACAGAGAACTCTGGACCTTCCAACCCCCAGGATGCCTCCTACTGGCCCTCGTTGTCTCCAATTCTTCTGGGAGGATATACTATACTATCATCAGCAATCCTCCTGCTGCTCCTTCCCCAACCACAGCTGTGGTCTCAAAAACAAAACAGATCTAGTCCTAGGGTTGTGCACTGATTTGTTTCCAAATTTCTGATCAAAAGTTAACTGTCAATCTAAGTTTCAGTATTGGGAGTTTTCACCTAGCTCTGTGTCACCCCATTTACTTTCAATTATGGAAAGCCCTGTCCATGGCTAACGAGATGGTGTTTTAAAATGGTAATCCATTAAAGGGTTAGTATCCAAAATACATAAAGAGCTTATAAAACTCAATACATACACACAAAAAAACCCACAAATAATCTAATTAAAAAATGGGCAGAAGACCTGAACAGACATTTCTCCAAAGAAGGTATACAGATGGCCAACAGACACATGAAAAGATCAACATCACTCATCATCAGGAAAACGCAAATCAAGGCTACAATGAGATATCACCTCACACCCGTCAGAATGGCTAACATCAAAAACACAAGAAACAACAAGTGTTGGCGAGGATGCGGATAAAAGGAACCCTCGTGCACTGTGCACTGTTGGTGGGAATGAAAACTGGGGCAGCCACTGTGGAAAACAGTATGGAGGTTCCCCAAAAAATTGAAAATAGAATTACTATTTGACCCAGTCATTTCAGTCCTGGGTATTAACCCAAAGAATATGAAAACACTAATTCAAAAGGATATATGCATCCCTATGTTTATTGCAGCATTATTTGCAATAGCCAAAGTATGGAAGCAACCCAAGTGTCCATCAATAGATGAATAGATACAGATATAGTGTATATATAAAAATAAATATTATTCAGCCACAAAAAAGGATGAAATCTTGCCATTTGCAACAACATGGATAAAATCTAGAGAGAATAATACTAAGCAAAATAAGTCAGAGAAAAATAAATACTGTATGATCTCACTCATGTGGAATTTAAGAAACAAAACAAATGAACAAAGAAAAAAGAAAAAAAAACAAAAAACAGTCTTAAGAACAGAGAACAAACTGATGGTTACCAGAGTGGAGGTGGGTGGGGGGGATGGGTGAAACAGGTGATGGGGATTAAGAGTACATTTATCATGATAAGCACAGAGTAATACAGAGAAATTGTTGAATCACTATATTGTACACCTGAACTAACATAATACTGTATGCTAACTATAATGGAATTAAAATAATAAAAAAATACAAAAATAAAATAAAATGATTATCCTGTCCTATACTTTCTGATATCTCTTTCTCCCAAGGGTTTTAGCACAGTGCCTCAGAGAGTATATCTTGAATTAGTGCTACTTAATCAATTACATAATTAATTAAGGGACAGATTCCTCTGAAAGAGAAAGTTTTTATCTGCCCCAATCCCTGTTTCCAATCTTCCTTAGCCTCCACATTCATGAGTTCTAAGTAAAAGTAAAATAGGAAAATAAACCAAACAAAACCAATAAACAACAAATCCTAAAGCTTACCTAGAGAGTTTTCATCACTAAAACAATGTGTTCACCTCATGGCTTCAGTGTGGGGTGATGCGCAGCAGGGGGTGTGTTGACACGTGTAACTGAAATGGGAGGATGAAGTCAGAGTGGTTCAGAGAGTTGACCCTGGTGCCCACCCCAGTAGCTCAGTCCCATCTAAGCACTAGCCCTGTGACCTTGGAAGGTCATATGAACTCTCTGGACCGTGGTTTCCTCATCAATAATATGAGAGTAATTATAACATTGCCTATCTCCCATTGTGTTTAGGATTAAACTGAGCTAATGTACATAAAGCAGCTGACTCCCAACACGCCCAAACTCAGTTACATGTGTTTGTTTCAAGTGTAATTTCTCATGATATCAATTCAATCTTACTGAGTCCAGCCGGTACATTTAAACTCTAGATTCAAAATAAGCAATAATAGCACAGTAATTATAAAGACAAAAACACAAAATTTGAGTTAATTCAATTTCATCATTCTCGCAACCACTTAAGAGTTTTTATTTGCATTTAAAACTTAACACGCTGAAATGGTACAAACTGAGAGGTGTAATATTTTTGTTTACACTAGGATATTCATTTTTAGATTTTTACTACCAAGATAATGTATACCAAATTTAATTTTAAAAAATTTTCATTGTTTGCATGTCTGTTCTCACCATCATTATTATATGTTTTATTTCATATCTCTTACTGTATTAAAATAATCGTGACGCTTTGGGGCAATGGGGGTATTAAATGATCTGTTTCAGGTGTCAAATAGGTTAAGGTTGCTACTCTTAGTAACTGACTGCTAAAGTGCTTCTGTGACGTTGTAATGATTCACCATACCCACAGCATTCTCTTGTTGCCTTGAACCTTGACTCTCTGCAGAGTCAGGAGTGTAGCCCTGAGCAATCTTGGTCTTCAGTGTTGGTTCCCACCTGAAAACAGAAGCAGTAACAGCTATCCTGCAGAGCTGTGTCCAGGGTTACATGGAATAGCACAGCAGAGTGGCTGCCCAGGGTTGGTGCTCCTTACAGGGTCTTCTCCTGATCTTTCATCTGCATAAGAAAGGATTATACTTGCCCTTGCCACCCCTCCCCAACCCTCTGGCTGGGACTGTCTCTGATCCTAGGATCACAACACAACACTCAGACAGCATAGGGCTGGATCTCATGAAGTCCTAAGTAGCCACTTCCTCCAGCTTGGAAAACCTCTCAGTCCTCAAGGTTCAGATGTGCTCAGCAGCTACTTCACCTTCATTCCTGGTTTCACAGTGATAATATCCTATGTGTATCCAAGGTTAAATACCATACGTGCTCCACCAAATATGTTGCTGCTACATATTTACATGGCTCACATAAAATTGGATGGAGTAGCTTGGCAAATAAAATACAGCATTTGCAAAGTATGGTTAAGAATTGGGGGGGGTGGGCAGTTCTGCATGAAACGAGGCATCTGCTCTATTTGATGAGCTGATAATTCTATACTCCCTGCTTCTCATATTAAATTCTCTATTTCAGGAACCTCAAGAGCCCTCCCCACGACTCCAGATCTCCCTGCAGAGTCCTTAAATTTGGGGAGCTTTGTTTTTCAAAATTAGAGCCAAAAATATTTGGGTTTACATAGTCATCTTTTAAAAGTTGAGTCAATTTATTTTCTTTGAGTTTTGGTTGAAGATCATTTCCCTTTTTCCAACTTTAAGATGACCGTGTTTCCATGAAAAGAAAGATAAATGTATTTATTATAATCTAATTACAACACCTACATGATTCCCTCCTTACTAGTGACAACATGCCTTTCCTTACATTTCATGTAATCTTCACGTACACCCGCACGCACACGCACACACAAAATGCTCCCAGTGCTGATATTATTCCCATAATATACGAGGCCACAGAGCCTCTGAGAGCTGCAGCAGCACGCCAGGCAACACAGGCCCTCAGGGCTGGACTCCATATCCTGCGATCCCCTGCACTTCTGATGGGTTTGTGGGTCAGGGCCCCACCCTCTCCCCAGGGCTATAAACAAGGCAGGGATATAGTCAGTATCCTAGTATCCTTTATTTCCCTAGAGTTAATACACACAGGAACTTCTCAAAAAATATCTGCCAAAGAAAGGAACCAGGTTCTGCTCTTACCAACAATTGTTACAAGTAACATTTTGTAATCAACATATCAGCTCTTTCTTTAATACCGCTATATAATCCTCTTGGTAGAGATGAAATGCAAGTGCAGAGAGCTAAGTCAGGACTTCAAAGTCCCACAGCTAGAAGAGAGGTAATGAAAAGACTTGAATGCAGGTCTTCTGGAACTTACTTCTGAGTCCTTTCCAATAAACCATAATGACTTTTCGAGTGTAGCTGTACCTTAGAGATGAGTAAGAACCCTAGCTATACTCCAGACAGGAGTGCAAAAATTCCCCTTACTTCGGTGAGGAGACACTGGGGTCCTAAGAGAGCTCTAGGGTCACAGGAAAAGGACACAAAGGCCACAGAGGACTTGATCTGAGCAACCAAAGGTAAACGGCCAGGACGGTAGACTCTGGGGTGTTGCCTGAGTGAACAATTTCCACCTCAGCAACCACCATTCCAGAGGCAAGCGCAGACCAACCAATGAGCCACAGGGACCAGTGAGGGGTCCTTTCCTGGCCACAATGGAATTGTATATATACATACCTACAGAGCCGTCCAGTGAGGAGGAAGGCAGAGAGAATTCAGGAAGACTAAACATTGATGAGAAAGAGACTAAGTCCCTCAGAAGAGGTAAAACAGATCACGTTCACTGTTAGTCCTTCTCTCCTGCTCCTCATTGCCCAGCACAAGGGTGAGGTTCGTGAGCAAGATTAGAGTCACTGGAGGAAATAAGGCTGCACTTTTTTTTTTTTTTATCAAAGCTGAGTCTGTGATAAGCTGAGTAATACAGAGGCATATAGCGTCCAGTCCTCCACACTTAAAGATGAAATTTTTTAAAGCTCATTTAAAATTAACTGGCTAATCTCTTCACACAGAGCGGGCAAAAAGAGAAAATAATTTCTGTAGAAGATCTATAGATGTATCTATTGCAGATCATTGCATATTCATTCGAAGAATAGTTTTGACTGCCGACTATAAGGTGTCGGGAATGGAAGAGAGAGCAAAACAGAAGAGATAGTGAATTCACTACATGAAGTAAAGCTGAAAAGTTTGGTAACTGGTCCAAGGTCAAACCACAATTTAAACTCTGGTGTATCTGATTCCAAAGCCCATATTCTTTCTGTCTCCTCATACTAGTTAAATATGAACTAGAAAAACATAGAATTTCATGCTTCTAGCTTGACTGCTCTTTTTTTCTTTTTTAAGACCAGATGTGCAACTTGTACTGTTTAATAATTTTCTTACCTCCCTTAACCTCCCTTAAAGAAGTTTGGGGCCCTATGTCTGTGCATTGTGTCAACTAGCTAATGATGAAGCTTGCGTTGCAAGAAAACCAAACTAGGCCCATAAGAAATGAAATACTACAGTAGTGATTCTAAAGTGTGGCCCCAGGACCAAGAGCATTAACTTCACCTGGGAGCTTGCTGGAAATGCAAATTCTTGGGCCATACCTCAGGCCTACTGATTCAGAAACTCTATGTGAGGCACCCAGCACTTTTTTAACAACCTCTCTAGGTATGCACACTGCAGTTTGAGAACTACTGACTTAAGGGCACAGGGGAGTGCTAGTTCTCCTGAACCTTGGCACACCTTAGAATCCTTCTCAACACAGAGATCCAAGAAACCACGCCCAGCAGTCCCAAGTTAATGTTTATAAAGAGACCTATTTGCCATTGGGGGTAGTTCAACCAACTAATTCTGCAGATAGGAAGATGAGGTCGAGGAAAAGAAAATGATATCCACAAGGTCATAGAGCAAAACAGTGGCAGAAATAAAGTAGACTACAATTTGGTCCTTCTAAACACCACAGTGGTTTGGCTCGTGCAGTATTTCCTGATGAACAGAACGTGAAAAGGCAGGGCGGGGATTGGGTGGGAGTTAATAACTTTAATAGGCCAAGATGTGGGATCTGGTTGAGGAACCAGGACACCATCAGGGACTGAGAAGGAACCTGACACCCAGTTTGGGAGAATAGGCCAGCATGAAGCAAAGGAGGCAAAGGAGAAATCTGAGCTGGAAATGGAAGGGCATCTCTCCCCCTTACCCTGTTTGGGCCGCATCCAGCTCCCCCAGATCCTGCCTCTGTTTTGCAATTTGGATGAATTACCTCGCTGGGCGCCTGCTTCCTGGACCATCCTCCACCCACAGCTGCTGGATCTGATCTCTATCCATCTTCACCCAGGCGAAGAGCCCAAAGGGGGCTCCAGGGAGACTGCAGTCTCCAGCAGGAATGAGAAGCAGAACTTCTGGGAACACCGCTGTTGATGAGTAGAATCAGGGAACATGATCACCCAATCCTTGTGAAATTACTGGGGATGTGATGGAACAGGTAAAGAATGTTTTGTTTGGGGAAAACAAAACAAAATCAAACTCCTCCATGACTCTGAGTTCACCAACTTCTCCCTTGGTTATGGCCGAGTTGTTTTTTGTGAAACCGATCCCATCTACAATATTCCTTCAGTGTAAAAATAGCACCAAAGTGTCTGAATTGGGGAAAATAACTGGATTTTTTTCTCACCTTGGGTCCAGATGCTAGTGATTTCATCCCAGTTGGAATTTCCATCGCTTAACCAGCCTGGTAAGATACTTAATATCTTCAAGCCTCAATTGTTTCATGTGTAAAATTAAGATCATAATTGAGATAATTCCTGCCCTATCCATCTCATAGGATGAGGTTCAAGTGAGATAATAGTTTTGAAAGTGCTTTGCAATCTGTCAAATATCACAGATGTGACTATACATTACCACTATCACTTCTAACCAAATTCTAGAGCCCCAATTTACTAGTGTATTTTATGGCTACATCCTGGAGCTTATCATCAAAAGGAAATGTCCCACCCCTGACATCTTAAACTCTAATATACAAATCTCTGACTCTCACTTCCTATCAGTCCAGTTTTCCCTTCCTTTAAGCCTACCACACATATTTTTTTACCTCATCACAACCTTCCAGTTCTTTGGCCTTTTATTTTCACTATGAACCTCCTCCTGCTTTTACTTCCTTCCCTAATCCCCGAAACTACATGGTCCATCACTATGATCTTTTTGTAGCCAATGCCTTCATGCTCTCAATGTCTCCTTCTTCCACCACACTGGACTTAGATCCTCAGCCTCGTATCACTGTTAAGCATCTGCCTTCTCCCCTTCTCCTTCCTGAGTTGCTGAGCACTGTTGGAAGAAATGACACAAGTGGATGGATTGCTGCCACCCCGAATTTATGGTCCCCAAGCTCATTGGGCCTTATTGCCAGAGCAAACATTCCACATCTTACTCTGGTCAAGCCACCTTCCTAATTGCTGCTCCCCCTCTCGTAGCAAATAACCTGGTTGACTTTTCAGAGAGAAAACTGAGGCTCTCAGATAAGCACTTGAAAACTCTCCTTCCAAAACCACACACTTGAACATCTATATCTAAATCCAGCTGTACCTCCTGGGATCCTGTGCCAAACTGACAGACATCTTTCTCCCATTCCAGGGAAAGTCCTCCATCTCTTTCCCAGCTGATCTTCACCTCATTCCTCCAGAAATGTTTTCTCTCCTGGATATTTAATCTCTAAAAGGTCAAAGGAAAGTTGCCCCTATGTCTTCTTCTAGCACCTGTGCCCATGTCCCTTTATCCTCACAAATTCTCCTAAAGAGTACTCTACCATCACTGCCCTCACCTCCCCAATTCCCATCCAGTCCTCCATCCATGACAATCCAAGCCCTTCACTGCTCTACTGAATCCATCTTGGTTGAAGTTACCAATCACTGCCTAACTGCAAACTGCCGGATTGCCAGTGATTCTCAGTCATTGACTTGGTTAACTCCCTTGTGACATCTCGATAATACTCTGGCTTCTTCTTCTAACTCTCCCTATCACTGGCTCCTGAGATGTGACTCCTTACGGAGCTCCCTGACCCACTCTGACATTTCCTTCTTGCTGATATATATGCACATTTACATATTTCCTTCTTGGTTATGTGAGTATTTCCTTCTTGGAGATATATTTATATACTAGATTCTTCATATCTGTCTCTCCTGAAATGCCAAGTTTCCCAATTTGATTTTTTTTAGCTATTAATACGTTCTGAATAATTTCATCTGCTCCAGGATTCATGCTGATGATTCTTTTATTGAGGATGATTTCCAATTATGAAATTCCAACCTGAAGTGTGCAGCCAACATTTCCACTTAACTGATGCACCCAGAAAGGAATTTAATACCTTCCCCCCAAAGAGGCTTTCCTCCTGTGCTCCTTACTTGGTAAATGTATGACTAGACACCTAAAATCCTGGATATAATGTTGACCTCTCTGTCCTGCACTGTAACAGCAAAGGAGCCCTCAAGAGCTGTTTATGTCTCCTCTCCCATCTCCTCTGCCTCTGCCTGAGTTCAGGCATTCAGTGTCTCTCCTATGGATTGCTGTCATCATCTCCTGACTGGTTTCCTGACTCCAATATTAGATCCTTCTAATATATTCATCATGTCAAAGTAATCTTTCTAAAACAAAAAACCTATCAGTGTATTCCTACCATTTTTTAAGTACTTACTATATGTCAGGTATCCTGCTAAATTATTTACATTTATTGTTATATTGTAGCCTCACAGCAACCCTATGAAGAAAATACTGATATTCACAATTTCAGAGGAAAAAAAATACCATGAAACTACTACATGGGCAAATTAACAATTAAACCAAAGCCCATGTGCTTAATGTCCATCCACTAATATGCTTCTCCATGGCTCAGAGAATAAATCCAAACTCCTTAGCATGCTATGTCCCCAGAAACCCACCTCATACCCTAGTTTCTCACTGTCTACACGAAATGTTAACCCCTCCCTCCCCTTCCCTCCCCTCCCCTCTCTTCACACCTGAAGAAGCACCTGTTCTTCCTTCTGCAGCCCCACTAAACTCTGTGGAGACTTCTCACAGAGCACTGGTCCAGCTTTATCTCATTTGTTAATCTTCTTCCCACAGTACTGTGTGTGAGCATCTTGAGATCTTTGTCTCCAAGACCTAACACCATCTTTGGCCTATAGTATGTGGGTTGGGAAACTATAACCTGTGGCCCAAATCTGGCTTCCCAATTGTTTTTGTAAATAAAGTTTTATTGGAACAATTCTACTTCTAGTCATTTGCCTACTATCTATGGCTACTTTCATACTACAATGTCAGAGTTGAATAGTTGCAACCAAGACTATATGGCCCATGATCCTAAAATACTTACTATCTGGCCCACTACAGAAAAAGTTTGTCAGCCTCTGACATAGTAGATGCATAATTAATGTTAGGCAAATGAAAGAGTGCATGCAAGATTGGCTGAATGAATCCCTGAATGATTGAATCATTCTTAAGAATAGTACCTTTAGGCAATGGAAAGTAAGAAATAAGAAAATTTAGATTTAAGCAAGTGTTTCCTGGCAATTAGCAATGATCTTGTTTTAACCATACCTCCCTGAGATGAATAGAATAAATGGTATTTCTCCTTTATATCTATCTATCTATCTATCTATCTATCTTCTGTCTTTAGAATAAAGTAGAGGCTCATGGAAGTAAAGTCATGAGCCTATGATCCAATGACTAGCTCAGGCTGGACCCAGGATTTGGACTCTATCATTTATGGGAAGTCAGAAGTCATGGAATCCCCTTGGGTCTTTAGAGATCAGTCTCCTGGGGCATAGAGCAGGGCAGTAAATTAGACCCCAGAGGGACAGGGGGAAATATGCAACATTAATAATAATCACTCTGAAAAAAAATAATAATCACTCTGCCTACCCTCTCAGAGTGTTTTTAAATGAGCCTTGTCATTTATAAAGTACCCAGAAAACATAAAGCATTGAATGTTTAGAAGATGACAAAGGGGGGCACCTGGGTGGCTCAGTCGTTAAGCATCTGCTTTCAGCGCAGGTCATGATCCCAGGGTCCTGGGATTGAGCCCCACATTGGGCTCTCTGCTTGGCGGGAAGCCTGCTTCTCCCTCTCCCACTCCCCCTGCTTGTGTTCCCTCTCTCTCTCTGTCTCTGTCAAATAAAAACAAAATCTTTTTTAAAAAAAGATGACAAAGGACTTATCTTACTCATTTCACCATTTTATCAACCTGTAAGAATTCTTCAATGAAGAAATAAGTAATTAAGCTCAGAAAGGTTAAGTTTCACCCAAGAGATCAGTGTTCAAACTTGGATCTCTCCAGTTTAAAATCCTTGCTCTTTTTACCACTCCAGGCCACTCTCCTTTACTTGTAAACACATCAGTTATAGTTTGAAGAAGACCTCATTTCCAGATACTTTAGGACTTGCTGCACATCCCTTTGTGCCCTGCTATCCTGGTGGCGTGTTATATGTGGACAAGATTTACCAGGCACTTTTGAGAAGCTTTGATTGTCATATTTACGTTGTTGTATATTGTTATTTGTTGTATTTGATTGTAATATTGTTGTCCCTGAAGATCCCAGGGACAAATGCTGAATTTGTTTTTCAAGCACTCCCAATGGCTAGAGTTAACCAGTGTATTTGGATAGAGGGTGTGGAGGCTTCCCTAGCCACATCACACCCGCCTAGATAAGGAGACAGGATGCCACATGACCTTCCAACATTTGCCAAAGCACAGGCTAGCAGGGGGATCAAGAGAGGGTGGGTGTGCCTAGTTAATCAGGCAGAGCAGACTAAACAAGCCTACACATGCTGACCTTTTCCTTCCTTTGCGCTTTTAATGAAAGTTCTTTCTACCCAAGAACAAAAACAGTCATTTGTTCCTTCATTTAACATCCACTGAGCACCTATCCCAGGACAGGCCTTCTTTCCTGCAAGGAGCCTGCCAACTGGTGGGCAAAACAAACATGTAAATAGACAACAGGTGGTGGACTCACAAGGTGGTGAGAACTTGGAACAAAACTCTAAGAGAAAGCAAGCCCTTCTCTCTGGGACTTGGAGAGTCCTCTCCCAGAGGAGGGAACACAGGAGCTGGGTTTTCAAGGATAAGTAGAAATTTACCAAAAAGAGGATAATAATGATTTCAGTGATTTATTGACTACGTATGATGAACCAAAATCAAGGCTGGGAACCTATCCTTCGTCGCTAATTCTCACTTCCATTACAGTTTAGAAACAATGAAACGAGTTCAAAGAAGGAATCCAGCATGTCCAAATTCATAAAGGCAGTAAATGGCAGAGCTAGGTCCAGGCCCAGGTTTTCCTGGCTCTACAAACTGCATTATTTTGGTATTTCTATTTCAGATGAGGGCCAGAGAGGCAGAATACATTCTGGGAAAAGTGAGGTGTTGGGATGAACTGAAACACACAGCCATGGAGGAAAGGAGCTGAGGATGAGTGATGACAATAAGCTCAGGCTTTGAAGGGCCTTGTATGTGTCATCCACTCAGACATTTTCCTTGGGATTGCTAGGAATAAGCCATAGTCAGATTTCTCATTTAGCAGTGTCATCCTAGTAGAAGGCAAGAGAAAAACCGGAGGCAGATGGAAGGCAGGGAGACCAATCACAAAGCTGTTGCCTTCATCCAGGCCAGGGATATTTAAGACCTGAATGAAGAATGCATTTCATGAGGATCGAATTTTCAAAATCGGTGTGAATTGGAACAGCCTTCTGGAATGGGTCTCCCACTAAACTGTGACTGTGCTTTCATAGAAGAGCCCTTTGATATCCACTGCATTTTGGAGATGGAAAGTTGAAGCCCAGAGAGGGGATGAGTAAGGACACAGAGGGTGTCAAGACTACCTCCTGACCTTGGTCCGATGGCCTTTTCCCCTTCCTGACAGCCCTTCACGGGTGCTATAACGCTGGCCCTCCCCTCCCCCCGCCTCGCATGGGTTGTAGCCGTTTCTCTTTCCCCTCAAGTCATCCTGGAATATCTCCCAGTACGTGGACAAGATCCAGCCATCTAGGAAGGCTGGCGGGAGGAAGCCCCTAACAATGAACAAATGTTCAGGGAAAACCCCCAGTGATTTCCCAAGCTAGCTGAGACAGAGCAAACCTTCCCGGAGCTCCTGCTTCACTGAGCAGGACCAGGTGATGAGGAAAAGCAGGATGGTGGAGCCTGCAATGCCCCAGACAGGCTTTGAAGCAGAAAGCCAAGTGCAATCAGTTCTAGGAATATTACTTACCATCCTCTGCATGCAAACAGTGGGTGGGGGTGGAAAGGGAACACTGTGCAGAGACGCTCCCTTACTAGACAATAGGGCTTGTTCAAGATTCTGGTCTGTGTTAGACAACGACCGCACCAATTCCAACATCCTGCACAGGCTCCCACTGACCTCCCGTGGCTACCTGTGCAGCGTCCCGGGAGGCTCTTGGGCTAGCTCCCATTTCCCCCTAGCCAACCCATGAGCTCTGTGACCTTCAGCCAACAGAGGGCTGATTTCATCCTGCCCTCCTATTTAGTCCCACTCACTGGAAGGAGAGACCAGCAGCAGGGAGACAGCTGATGCCAATAATGGGTGCCCCTGCCCAGCTAATGAAGACCCCAAGAGCCTTGTTCTCACAGGAGAGAGAGTGAGTCTACACTGGATAGCTGAGTGAGTAGGCCTGGTGAAGAAGAGAGGGAAAAAAAGGGACCAGACCACTTTGAGGACAGACAATGGGCAGGTCTGAAGGCCTTTCAGCCACAGGGTATGAACACAGGCAGTGTGTTCAAATGTGTCCTCAGTGCCAGCTTATTCGAGTGAGACAGCTTCTTAAGAGGCCAAGAAAGGGAACAAGGCTCCCTTTATGGTGTTCTCCTACCACCAAGAACCTTCCATGAGAGCCAGCAGAAAATGTTCTAGCCAGTTCCACCTCCCTGCCTTTGGTCATTTCCTTTTCCTGCCTGGCAACCTCCCTGCAATTCCCTTAACCCATAGTGAACGTTCCAGTTCATTTCACACCTTCTCTCCCAGAAGGCTTTCTGCCTTAGGTTGGTTTCCTCAGAAAACAAGAGCCCCAGTCAGAGACTTGGATGCTGGTCGTTTATTTGAGATCGATCCCAGAAAGCAAAAGTGATGAGTGTGATGAGTGAAATGAAGAGGGAAAAACCAGCATCAGGTGCAGTGTCAAAGTCGCCATGTGCAGGGTGACGCGCGCCTCCCGAGAAGTGTGCATACAATATGCCTCCCAGAATTATCCATCGGTTGGATGAGAGACTGGGGCCCTTCTCCTGGGGCTTCTCCCCTGCCGCCCCACCCCAGTCCCCATCCCCGGATGAGGGTTGCCGAGAGCACTGCCTGTGTATTTAAGTTCTCCTAGAAGCAGATGCTGAGACAAGGATTCAAGTCCAAGTCATTTGAGAAGTGACGCAAGGGAGCACCCATAGGAGAGCAGGAAGCTGAGACTGGAAGGGCCTGTGGAGGCCAATAAAGGTGTGTTAGCGAGCAAGTTACCACAGCTGGGCAATTCTAGGAGCCAGTGTAAAAATGTGCCTCAGAATTATCCCTGCAGAGAGGAGAGGGCTCTGGAGGGTCTTCCTCCACTCTTTCCATCAGTCATTTTTTGAGGTTTGAAGCCTGCCGCCTAGCTTGCAGGTAAGAATCTAAAGCCCTTCTAGCATTCCCAGCACAGAGACAGCATGGGGTCTGGCTGTGGGAGAAAGCCCACAGGCAAAGAATTATAGCTACTGGCATTGTAATTCAGGTCCATCCGGGTAGGGGATGTGGGTCTGGCACTGTCAGCTGGCTGAACAAGCTCCCCAGACCCAGAAGGCCCTGAGCTAAGGAGCTGGAAGACAGGAACTCCGCCAAGGGGAGGGGAGTCTGAGCAGTCTACTACACCTGCGGCGGCAGTGAGAGGCAAGCCCACTTCAGAGCACCAAGGCAGCATCTAAGCACACGGTTTATTACGGCCGGCAGCATTGACTTTCTCTTCCCTTCCCTTGAATACCTAGTAAGTAATCATTAGACATGTGTAAGCTGCCCTATATGTATGTGTAAGTGGAATACTTGAGAGTAGATTGCCAACTTTTGGGGGTCAGAGTCTTCATCCTTTTAGTACTTAACACAAAGCTTTGTACCTAATTAGGATTTTGTTTACTTTTGCAAAAAAATATTGAAGGCTTCATGCATGAGTTCCCTCCTTTCCCCATCTATAAAGTTATCTTCCTGTATATATGCCAGGCCTTACATCTATTCTTTCTGTCTTGGAAATAACAAGAATGAGATTTCTCCTTTTCCTGGTTTTGGTCAACTCATTTGCTCACACTTCTGACATGACTGACTTTGCCTCTCTTCTGGAATCCTCACTCCATCAGTCATTCCTTCCCTCAAATTGTCTGCATAGCAGGGATTTGGGCTGGGTGGGGGTCCTGAAGTCTGGACCATCCCACACCACTTAGGCTTTGCGCAATGTGTCAGAGGAGGTCTCCTAAGGAGCCCGTGGGATAAAGTGCAGGATCTGGAATGCACCATAGGATACCCAAGGCTAGTATCCTATTTGGCTTGGCAAGAAACTCCATTCTGCATGATCAATTGTGTAACATTAGCTTGGGAAAGGGGGCACCTGCTTTCTCCTTCCCCTTAGTCCCCACAGGGTGAGGACAAATAAGAGGACCTTTCAGGCCTGGAATGAGGCGTGGAAATGCTTGAGTCATGCCCAACACACGTACTGTCCTCATCTTCTCCCACTAATTCCAAGGTCTGCCATTTCCTAAGACTCAGCTTAGCCTTTGGAAAATGAATTGCCCCTTGTCAAAATCATATAGATTCCTTTAGAAGATGAAAAGTTCCTGTTGACCTCCTTGGAATCTAGAAAATCAAGTGGTTCAAAAAGTGGAATATGGATCTGAGAAGGACAACAGTCTTTCTGCCTCCTCAAATCCTTTTGGGAATAAGGTTGGAAGTGAATGAATAACCCTGCACAATTTTACAAAATTAATTTATGCATGAAATTTTTCTTGCCTCATTCCATCCTATCCCCAGTCTAATTCCTACTCCCCTTCTTGCCACAAGTCCCCATGCAAATGAGTTTGAATTATGTCCTTAAATATTCGTGTATACTTGTAACATATGCAGTGTTGGTTGGGAAACATAGATGTGTTTAAGCTATATAAATCATATGGTATTATAAACCTCATTCTGTTTCTTCCTTTTGTCACTCAGCAATAGGATTTTTTTTGGGGGGGGGAGGACACAATGTTTGTTTTGTTTCTTCTTTTTCTCTTGAAGCATATCACACATGCAAAAGAATGCATGGTCTTTGAAAACTGGTCATGTGAACCTCCCTGTTACCATGTCCCTCTCCCACTAAAGGAATCCCTGAAGTGAACATTATGTTAATCACTTTCTCTTTGGCGTTGTTCCATCCCTGCACAATATTCTGTTTATTTGCCTGGTTTTGCTCCTTATGTAAATGAGTCACACAGAATGTGTTCCTCTGTGACTTGCTTTTTTAGCTCAATATTTTTTTTTGAAATTTATCCATGTTGATGACATAGCTGTCATTGGTTCATTTTCATTGTCACAGAATATACTGTAGAACACAGAATATATGCTGATATTTTTCATCTGTCTACCATAGGTAGTCATTTGGATTACTGGTGATGGTAGTGATGCTATTCTGAATAATGTTGTTATGAACATTTTAACCATGTTTCCATGTATGGTTGGGAAGGAGTTTGACAATGAAATAGGTCTAGGATTGGAATTCCTGAAGCATGGGGCACAGACACACTCCTGTTCTAAGCAATGCCAAACTACTTCATGAGGTTATTACACGAACTCACAGTCTCTCCCACAATATGATGGTTTCCTTTCTCCACATCCTGGGAAATGCTTACATTGTCAAACTGCTTACCACTGTGAATCTGGTGAGCCTGAAAACATCTTCATTTTGGTTTTAATGTGTGTACCTTAACTGCCAACGAGCTTGAGCATCTTTTCATAACTTTATGGGACGTTTGTGTTTTCTCTTCTGTAAAATTCCTATTTGTATTTTTTGCCCATTTGCCCCTTAAGTTGTTCATCTTTTTCTTATTAATTTATAGGAGTTTTAAAATATATATATTTTGGATATTAATCCTTTGTCATGTATATGTGTTCCAAATATATTCTCCCAGCCTTGGGCATTAATTTTAGCTCTGTTTATGGCATCTTTTGATAAATAGAAGTACCTAATTTTAATGAAGTAGGATTTATCAATTGTGTGTGTGCTGTGTCTTGCATAAAACATTATTTTTCTTGTGGTCATTAAGATATTCTTCAAAATGGCACACCATCATGGCTTTACTCATGTTATTTACCTTCTCTGATCCTTGATTTGAAAAATACTTGCATCCTGGAGGTTTTATGAGGGTTGCAAGTGATAAATGTGTGTGAAAGAACTTAGCAAAGCACTTCACACATAATTGGGACTCAATATGTATAGTTCATCCACTGAGGTATAGTCCTAGTTCTATCTTTCACAGATGTTAGACTTTGCAAGTAATTTCACTTTAAACCATGAATATTTAGAGTGTTTTTTATGCAGTATATTTTGCTAAATATTTTATTGTTCACCAAAACCTTATAAAATAAACATTATTATCACCATCATATTGATGAGGTAATTAGTGCTCAGAAAATAAGTGATTTACCTGGGGCACAGCTACTAAAGGGCAGAGTCATTATTATATTTCCTGTCTGCCCTTCTATCTAGACTGTGAAATGCTTTGTGGGAGAATTTGTGTTCAGTGAATGGCAAGAGCCCTGTAATGTGGAAAATAAGTTATATAAGTACATATGTGGGGATGTGGCAGAGGGAAAAAGGTAAAGGTGGTCTACATATCCTTTTGCTTTTCACCTTATGGAACACAGGATATAATATGCCCTGGTCTGCATCTTCCATCCATTCCCCCCAGACCTGACTCAGAATCTTTTGAAACCACCCATGCCCCAAAGTGCCTGCCTTGAGCCTACAGCCCTCCAGATGTGCATCATAAAGATGGTGTCCATAATTGAACCAACCACATTGCTCCTCTTTAAGGAATTCCAAATCAAGTGGAACATTGCTTCAGTCATTATGTAACTGGACTCAGTGAGTATCTTTCTGTCAGAATCTTGAGTCACCCAGGACCCATGTGTCAACAGGGTTTAGAGCTCTGTTTGTTTGCCTCCCCAGACAGATATTGAAATAGGATCTCCCACCACCAAACTGCCCAGACAACCAAGCAACTCAGTAACCACTTGCTAAAGTTAACACTGTTCTGGCATTCAGTTTCCCACGAGATGAATTATAGCACAGTGTATACTGGGTCCATTCAAGTCACTGAAGGTTAGATCTGAAAGGACCTGAGCAATCACCTAGACACCTCGTATTTTATAGCAGAAAGGGAACCAGATTCAAAGACTGAATGTATGGGAGTAAATCTCTACATTAAATGTACATCCTTAGTTGAAGAATATTATATGAATGGCCCTTATCTATAAAATGAAGATTAAAAAAATATTCCCCCTTCTTACATCATAGGGTTGTTGTGAGAATCAAATCAAATATTATACATGCTTCTGTGATGATCAACTTTAATCCAAATATAAAGTTGTATATGTAAGAGAAGAAAAGCAAATACAAACATTTGTTGGCTTAGTTCAGGCTTTTACAAATTCAAGTCTATGTAAATTGTCCTGTAAAATGCATAGCTAAAAGAGATTTGGAAAATTTTTTGTGTGTCCAGATCAAAACAAAGCATGTGGCAGATTCCACAAAGAAAAGATCAGTTATTCTCATTTTTAAGTTATGCCTACACAGAGCATAAATGCCATTATTCTGCCCTATCCTTGCCTATGGAAGACACTACAGTTTTCAGTTTTCTTTCAAATGAGCATCTATATGGTTTTAGAATCTTCCTCAAGTCAGGGAGTTATTCCAGGAATTAACTGACAATTATTTCTTGAAATTAAGTTTTTTATATTGTTTACAAACAATGAGTTCAGCTATACTCTATGATAAATTCCATGTAATAAAGTTCGTTTCAGTTATTTTTTGCTACTTAACTTACAACTCCAAAACAAGAGCAACTAATTTCGTAGGTTGGCTTGAGTGTTCCTCAGATGGATTTGCCTAGGCTTGCTCATGCAGCTGTGTTTAGCTAGAGATCTGGCTGGGCTGGAAGGTCCAAGATGCCTTCATTTACAAGGCTGGCAGCTGGTGTTGGCTATGGGCTGGGCTTCAGTTCTCCTCCATGTGGCCTCTCATCCTCTAGAAGACTAGACTGACTTTCCCTAGATGACACCTCAGAGTAGCATTCTAAAAGGTCTTATAAGGCTTAGCTTCAGATGTCACTTAATTTCACTTCTGCCATAATCTACTGGTAAAAGCAAGTCACTAAGATACCCAGCTTCAAGAGCATTATATATATATAATTAAATAATATTATATATCTGTATCGATATCTCTATCTATCTATCTATCTATCTATCTATCTATCTATATGATGGGAGGAACAGCAATATACTGGGATGGGAGGAATTTGTGGCCATTAAACAATCTATTAGAGTCTTTCCTCTTGTCATAAATCATTCATATTCCTCCCACGTGTAAAATGCTGTCACCTCCAAACTAAGACCTCCAAAAGTCTCATCCTAATTGTTTTAGTTATCTATTGCTTCATAAATTATCTCAAAACTTAGCTTCCTAAAACAAAAATAAGCATTCATTATCTCCCACATTTCTGTTAGTCAAGAATTCAAGAGGTTAGTTGGACACTTTTGACTCAGGGTCTCTCATGTGGTTTAAGCAAAAATGTCAACCAGAGTTGTCGTCACTTGAAGGTTTGAATGGGACCAGAGGATCCACTTTCAAGATGGCTTACTCATATGCCTGTGCACAAGAGGCTTCAATTCCTCACTACACAGACCTCCTCCTAAAGTTGAGTAAGTGTTCTCATAATATGGAATTCGGCCTTCCTCAGAGTAAGTGATGTAAGAGAGAATAAGGAAAAAACTGAAGTGCCATTTGTGACCTTGCCTTGGAAGATATATATAGTTATTTCTGTAATATCTTGTTCATTACCCAGGCTAGCCCCATTCAGTATGGGAGGGGATGACACAGGGGGTCCATTTTGGAGGCTGGCTGCCACACCAATTATGGTATCAAGCTCACAATCCAGAATTTCACAATCCACAGTCTGGATGTGAATGAATCTCCAAAAGTGTGGTTTTCAGGTACAGCAACTCTTGAACATCAGCAACTCCAGAGACTTGTGAACTAAAAAGACAATACGTCTTCCCCAGACACACTCAACATATACCACTGAGATGGGGGAAATGATGGACAATAGACAATTCCATTCAAAATGGGATAGTGGTACACACACAAAAGTCATTTATAGAAGTTCTGAAATCCAGATGTCACATTTGTTGGCTCCCCACCCTGGGGGTGAGAAGTGTTCCTTAATTAGGGACTCTTCTGCCTGAGAGTTGTCTCATTATTCCCCTCAGCTCTTCACTCTACCTTCTGAGCTCTTGTTCTAACTTTCTAAAAGGCTCTTCTTTTTATGTAAGAAATGGTTTGTCCTTGTATCTGAGTAGCTTCCTCAGGAGCTTGTGCTTCCTGCTTCCCACAAGCCTCTTTTCATTTGAACTACCTCTATCTCTCTCAGTTCAAGTTAGCAAAGTGCAAGTTACCAACGCTAATGACATTTTAATTCTCTTAAAATCTTTGTGGGTTTCCCTTTATTTCCACTGCATTCATTCCATGCCCCTCAAAGCCAAATTTATCATTCTTTTTGAGACCTCTTTATATTATAGAAAAGTCTGCTTCTTTGGGACAATGCCACTGAGATTATTAAAAGCCCCCTTTTCTAGCTAAAGGTGGTTTCTGGACACCTTAAATTTTATGAGATAGTAACAAAAGGTATTACAGCCATACACTTGATCTTTGTCCTGAAGCCATTTTTTACTTTGGTAATCTTCTGTGAGCTGTAGAGACAGAAAATATAAAGCAGTATTACTTTCCAATCTAGCAAGTCCTTGTTCTTTTATATTTTCTCCAAATTCTGCTTGCAAATGCTACAGTTATCTCATTAGCTCATCTCTCTTCTCATACTTTATTATATGCAGTTGAAGACACCATTTGGTATTTTTATCCTTCTGCTTTAATATCTCCTCAGCCAGATCCAACAAGCTTACGAGGCACATTTCTATTGTCCACATTCCTATAGTTCTGCCAAAGTTATACCAAAGATTGTCTTTTCTTGCTTTGTCTTCAGCCACCATTTCCTTTCTGCTCCTCTATACTCTTCTCTCTTTTCTCTTTCCAGCCTCTACCCACCACCGAGGTCCAAAGCCAATGCCACATAGTTGAGGTTTTTCTTATGGCAGAATCACACTTCTTGTTACCAATTTGCCTCAGTTTTCTATTGCTGTATAACAGATTAGCCAAGATTCAGTGGCTTAAAATGACAGTGCTTTAGGATATCTCACAATTTTGTTTTGACTAGGTCATTCTTCTGATGGGTTTTGGAGAGCTCACTGTTTTGTTTATTTTTGATTTTCACAGTTTTGATTGTCACAATTAGGTGGAGGTTATCTATCATGGTTAGAGGCCAGGGATGTTGGTAAACATGCTACAGTGCACGGGAGAACTTCCCACAACAATAAATTATCTAGCCCAAAATGTCTATAGTGCTGATGTTGAAAACTTTGTGATAAGTATTTTTATATGCAGTAGCTTCTTTAATCTTTACAATAGCCCTATGAGGTAGGTAAGATCCTCATTATTTACAAAAGAGAAAAGTGAAGCCCAGATGTGTTAAATTATTTTAACAAGATTACATAATTAGTAGAGGGCAGAGTTAGAACTTTAATACATAGCCCATGTTTGAGCTCTTAACCACTATACTACTTGATGTGCATTCCACTTGGGATTGATGATCTTCATAAAAGATCAGATTTTCTAAATACTAAAACCATACTAGGCAATAGCCTAATCTCTGCACCAATTATTTCTTCTTTGGGTTTTTCCATTCTATCTTAGCTGCTTTTCCTAGAAATAGAGCCTGAGGAAAGGATTAGTGTGAATGCTTTGTTTAGGAGGTGCAATACTATTGCTGTAAAAGTGAGCAAAAAGAGAAGTGAGGCAGAGAATGGGAAAATAATGCAAGGTGATACATTCCACAGCAGCTATAGGAGATGTCTCTAGGCTATTCAGAGGGTGGAGATGCTCCTTCGTTCACTCTACTGGAGGGAAGAAGAGAGAGGAAATTTATTTGCCAAATCCTTCACATCTCCTGAGTTCCACTGCTCTGAGTTTGCCGTCTAGGGGTTTAACTCCTCCACATTCCCAGGCTGCATCACTCAGCCCCTGCAGCAGCTGCTCAGAAAGCCAGGTCTCACACCTGCAGCTTGGTCTTCATCTGAGTCCAGAAGTGTTATGAGACACAAATGCTTTCAGGCCTGTTGTTAGTTGACCTCAAGTAGTTTAACTCTAAGGGTCAGTACGGAGTCAGACAGCTGCAGCAACTGGAATGGACCAGGTAATCAGAGGTTCAGGAAATAGGTGAAGCCAAGAGAATCTGAGTAGGACATAAGATGTGTCTGACATACTCTTCAACATGCTCCCCCATCACTGGAAGGAAATCTTTCTGGCTTGGATGAGCTAAGGTATCAGTTGGGATTCATTAATATTTAGGAAGTAGACAACCCAGATCGAACAAGCTAAAATGCTAAGAAAAGAAGGGAAGTTATTAGCTCGCATACATAAAAGTTCAGAAGGTCAGCAAGCTTCAGATTTTGACTCAGTTGTGTGGCTCCAGCTCCATGGCCCTCAAGTTCTAATGGCTAAGCCTTCCTCCATCAGCCAATTTTATATTCAGACTGGTAGTGAAGTGATTTCAGTAACTCTAGATCTCTCACCCACATATGACTACATCCAGATATGCAGAGGAAGAAATGAACTTTCTCCATTTTATTCTCTCTTATAAATGACAAAATTTTCCTAAAGGGCCCCGCAGCAAACACTCCCTTCCAGTTCTCATTGCCCAACTTGGGCAATGTATCCATTCCTCAATAACCCCCATTAGAGGAGCCTTATGCACACTGATTGGCTGATGCCTGGGTTCCTGGACCAATCACTATCAAGGAGGGATTACCACCACCACTTAAACCAACCAGGGCCTACCTCCCACTGCTATAACCTTCAAACTGCATTGCTATAAAATGGAAGGGGAATGAAGAGACAAACGTGATGTTAAGAGAAGACCATGATGTCTACAAAAGACAGCCTTCCAAAGCTCCTAAAGACACAAAGACCAAGCTGCCATCTGCATTTCTTACTAGACAATTGTCATGAGGTCCTGACTCACTTCAAATGTATACTTCTCCACTGCTGTTCCTCCCCTGATCCCCAGTGGCGGTGGGGGGGTGGGGGGTGGGTGTTAATCACTCCACCATCCCCGCCTTTGATGGCCCCTCTATTCTCAAGCTAATCTCAAACGCTTTCTCTGATGTTTCACAGTCAGGAAACATAGGCTATAGAAAATGAAGATTTTAGAATAAGCAGGGATCTTAGAAACCTACATCAGGTTTCATCACATTGTATGCCATGGGGTCCCAGAGGCTCTTTAGAGTGCTCTCAGATGTGGCCTTCAAGGGCTGAAGGGAAGAGCTAAACAGATTGGCTCTGGACACTCTGTACTCACCCAACCAGGGCACTGATGTGATTTAGTTTGAGTTGAATAATCACATCAATTTGAATTGATCTATTTCACATAGTTACATATTTTGTTTCAAGATTAACTTCCCTTTGTAAAAAGGATTTCTTGAGGTTGGGGAGGAAGGTTATGAATAAAATCCATTTATTGTAAAAATGAGAAAACTGATGCTCAGAGAGGGGTCTGAGGCATGTGTTGAGGGTCATGGTGCTGATCTGACCACTATGCCATATTTGGAAAGATCCATTCTGTGCTTCCTGAGTCCTCTCTTTTCCAGAACCCATGGCCTGAGCTCTTGCAAATCTCACTCACAGAAAGACATTCCAAGTTATCCCACCAATTCATAGCTCAACTCCTTGTTAAAATCACATATAATAGTGTAATGCCAAGAAATGAACATGATGATTCAGATACATCTGAGCAGCAGAGAGAAGAGCAGGACTACCTCGTTCCCCATCAGAACGCTGCACTCCTAACAATGCAGCCAGGGATCACATTAGCTACTTGGCAGGCACAAAACACCATTGCCTCATACTGTCCATTAAAACTCTTAATACTTTTTTTCAGAAGCTGCTGCAAAGACTTTTCTTCCCATTCTGTTCTCAAGCACTTGTTTACTTAGACCCAATTTCAGGACTTAACATTTATTATATTATCTAAATAGTCTAAGAATTGAAAATTCTAAGTGGCCAACCCTGTACATTTCTGGTCATATTCCAGGAGGGAAGTAGAATTCTAGGGCATGAGTAGCAAACTCACCTACCTATAGGGACCAGGAAGGGAGGGAGGGAGGGAATGTTAGTAAATGAAGGCAGTATGGTACATTTCAAAGCTGTGATATGTGAACTCTGGTAAGCTGGAGAACTCAGCCCCATCTGAAGGGACAGCTCCTACTCAGCTTCAGCTCACCACTACTATGCAAAAATCAAGCCCAGTGTTGCTCTGTCTTTTGATTTTTTAAGAGAAGCCAGAAATATGGATATTTACTGGAAATATCCAGTCTTAAAAGTTGGCCACTAATTTGCAACGTTCTAATATAATCTGTAGGCCAAAGAAAATACATCTGCAGGCTGGATTCAGCCCATAGACTGAAAGCTCGCAACATTTGCCCTGTGGAGATGAGGGAGTGGGGCAGCACTGGTTATTGAGACAAAAATATAAAATGATTTGTATTATCTTGGATTTAATAGCATAACATTTATTTTTAATATTCCCTTGCTAATCATAGGCTTGGGCATTTTAAAACTTAAAAAGAATCTTGGAGATTATATGGTTTAATTCTCTTGTTTTACAAAAGAAGAATCTGTGATCCAGAGAGAAGTGACTTGGAATTTAATTAAATATATTTCAGTGAAATGAATAAAAAATTAGATTCCCAGAAATGGAAAGAGCTGGCTTGGTCCCCCAAGTCCAGGGTTTCTTAATCTCAGCACTACTGACATTTTGGATTGGATAATTGTTTGTTGTGGGCAACATCCTGTGCATTAGAAGATGTTTAGCAGCATCCCTGACCTCTACCCACTAGATGCCTAACACACCCCCACAGTCTCGTGGGACAAAATGGAGGCAAAAATATACCCAGATATTGCCAAATGGCCCTGGGGGACAAAATCACCACTGCTATTCACCAACTCCTTTGTCTTACAAATGAAGAAACTAAGACACAGAAAATTGAAGAGTTTTGTCAAGGTTACATGGAGAATTATTGGCACAGCTGGTACTAAGTCTCAGGTATCTTATTTCCCCATAGGCACTCTTTCCGCCAGAGCCTGCAAATCTGAACTACAATTTCATCAGCAAAAGAGTTGTCTAAAACTGCGTATTTTAAGTTAAGAGGCAAGATGGCATGATGGTGAGGAGCACAGCTTCTAAGACTAACAGATATGGACTTCATTCTTAGCTCTTCTACTTACTTACTTTATGACATTGTCCAAATTAACCTCTCTGAGCATTTGTCTCCTCATTTGAAAAGTGGGTGATTCTAAGAGATAAAGCGGTTTTTTTTTGTTGTTTTTGTTTTTGTTTTTAAAGATTTTATTTATTTATTTGACAAAGATATAGTACAAGTAGGCAGAGAGGCCGGCAGAGGGAGAGGGAAAAGCAGACTCCCCGCTGAGCAGGGAGCCCGACATGGGGCTCGATCCCAGGACCCTGGGATCATGACCTGAGCCGAAGGCAGCCGCTTAACCGACTGAGCCACCCAGGCACCCCAAAGCGTTTTTTTTTTTAAGATTTATTTATTTTCGGGAGTGAGAGAGAGAGAGAGAGAGATAGCACGAGCAGAAGGAGAGGGAGAGGATCTCAAGCAGACTCCCCACTGAGTGCAGAGCCCAACATAGGGCTTGATCTCATGACCCAAAAGATCATGACTTGAGCTGAAATCATGAGTTGAAAGCTTAACCAGCTAAGCCACCCAGGCGCCCCAGAGATAAAGTTTATTTTTTAAAATGTGTTATAGTGCTTGCCACATAATAGGGATCGGTCAAAGGAAGTAGTTATTTTATTATAGTTATTATTATTATTAACTGGACCTGGGGTCATCAAACTACAGCCCCCAAACCAAACCTGTCCTGCCTATTTTTATATAGTCTATAAATAAGAATGATTTTTACATTTTTAAATGGTTTAAAAATCTTTATTATTTATTTTTTTAAGATTTATTTATTTTAGAGAAAGCATGCAAGTGGGTGAATTGGGGAAGGGGCAGAGGGAGAGAATCCCCAAGAAGACTCCCCGCTGAGTGAGGAGCCCAACATAGGGCTCAGTCTCACAACCCATGAGATCATGACTTGAACCAAAACCAAAAGTCAGATGCTTAACCGACTGAGCCACCCAGCGCCCCTTGAAAATTTTTTTTTAAATACTGTTTTTTTGATACATAAAAATAGTGTAAAATCAAATGTCAGTGTTCACAAATACAGTTTTATTAGAATACAGCCATGCTTATTCATTTACTCATAGTCTATGGCTGTTTTCACACAGCAGAGTTGAGTAGTACAACCTAGATCACATGGCTGGCAAAACCTAAGATACTTATTGGCCCTTTACAGTAAAAGATTGCCAATCTCTTAACTAGATCTTTGATCTGCAGGGAGAAAACAGGCAGCCACAATTTGCACAGAGCCCTCTGGTGTACAGGAGGAAATATAGCAAAAGAATCCATCCTTGCTTTTTGATGCTCCATTGCTGTTCTAACACCTCTAACCATGTGTTTAACTCTGCTCACTTGAGATAGTTCTCAGCATCTGTGTGCACCTAGTGCTTTCAGAAATAGTCATCCAGGGAACATGAGAAAACTTTACTTTTTATATATGTCCTCTTTTGAATAAATCCCACTGTAGACTTGATACTTGGAGTTATTTTTCAAAATCTGGAATATTTATCAGAAAGAAAGGAAATGGTTTGCTCAGTGTTAAGCCAACCACATATTTTAAGTGTTACATGATTTGGACAGGACAATAAAGAAGGATATCCAGTAAAAAGGAAAAATAGATAAGAATTATCTGCCAAGACTAAAATTTAAGAGATGTTGTCATGTCACTGTTTTATATATATATATATAATATATAATATATATTTATATATATATGTATATGTATATTTATATAAATATATATATATATATATATAAACACCTTGAGCATTTTTGTTTTTATTTACTCTGACTATAGGCCAAGGGTTTAAAAGTCAGGATACCTGTATACAGCCCTAGCCTTGCCACTAACTAGATTTGTGGTCTCTGGAATTCTTTTTCAACTCAATACAATACATATATTGACTGTCTGATGTGTGCCAGACACTGGACTGGGCATCAAAAGTACAAAGATAAATCAGACATGGTCTTTGTCCTGGAAGATTTCACCAAAGGTCTGTTTATGTCATTGAACTTCTTTGAGGACCAGTTTTCTCATCTGGAAGTGTAGGGCACTGAACTAAATATATCACCCACTCCAGAAACTTTTATTGAGTTCCTTTGTCTTGCCATACCCTCTAATACATAACGACAACTGAAAATAAGACTGTATCATTATCATCATTCAATTTTAAAGTGTGCCTACTCATGCCCTGTGAAGTAGTTCACAGGTAATTATAATACAATAAATAAATGCAATATAGGTATATGAAGCATGTGAAATGAAGCCACCAATGTTTTCTGAATGAAGAAAGACAGGCTTCACAGGACAAGTGACGTGAGTAAGTCTTAAATGATGAGTTCATTGATGACGTTGTATGTTGGGCATTCTCATCACTGAGAAGGGGGAAAGCCAGACCAAAACAAATTTAGGAGATGAGGAAGAAGACTGTGGCCAAGAGAGACAGCCCCTCCTGACTAGAGCGGGTAATTAAAAACCAAGTCCAAGGAAGGTAGGCAAGATTCAGTCTAATCCAATCTAAGTCCAGGGGGAAGCTGATACAAAGAGGTGAGGTGAGGTATGTCATTCAGGCTTCAGGGTGTTTAGTGTTCTTGGCACCACATGTAAACTAAAAAGGTTCATTCTAAAGGAGATGATGGAAGTCAGGCACAAGGTTCCCCAAGGAAAAGTGGTGATGAGTATCAGGATAGTGTCAAGCCAACAGACAACTGCTCAGTTTTTAGGATTTCACTCAGGACCAGTAAGACAGAAATAAGCACCCTGGCTCAGAATTAAGAGACAGCAACACCATGCTTGTGGGTGTCTGGAATAAGGGATGCACAAGCAAAGGTACAGATTATTTCCAGACCTCATGTTCACGTGGCAAGGGAGCTTTACATGGCTTGTCAGTCCTGGGGATCATAATCTTGCTAGTGTGGGTACCATGGCAGGAAGCTCAGGCATTGAAGGGCCAGGCAGGATTGGTTGCAAAGACAGAGAAGGATGAGAGGTCTTCATAAATGGGAAGCACAACATGTACAAAGCATACAGATGCACTTCTAACTCTTCAACCACCCAAATATTTCCCTTCTTGCTTTCCAACTTGCCATCTGCAAATGTATCTACAATGCCAATGAGAGAGACCCCATCATGACTCTCCATCTGATAAGTCCTAAGTAATTTGGCAAGTGGTGTAGGATTCATACGCATTGTTCAGCGCTTTCCTGATTCAACTTAACTAAATTCCAAACTTTAAATCCCATTGTACAAGGCACAGCATAGAGCCAGACCTGCCTTCCTCAGGAAGGATCCCTCGACATTCAGACCCTTGACTCTCCAGAAACTTTGGATGCCTCTGCCTGATTTGATAGCTACATCTTCCCCCATTTCCCATTACAACATTACTCCACTTACTCCTCCATTTCCCAAGGTCCCCTGTAAAGACCTGTCCCACTGCAGCCAGTTCAGAGCACACCTGGCCACAGCTAGTTATTGACCCCTTGTCCCCACCCCACCACTTCTCATGGGACCGAGGCTTCACTAAGTTCCCCGGTGTGCTATGCCAAAGCCTTCCTCTCTACCCACCCCCACACCCAGCCTCCACTCTACTCCTAGGCCACAGTGCACTTGGGGGAAATTCAATCCATATGTTTCCTTTTCTTCCCAGAGAACGCATCCAGCCATTGTTTAAAGAGGGAGGCAACGGCCAAGAAGAGCCACGTGAGGCCTCTCTTAGCCTTCCAATCCTTCATTAGGGAGCAAGGAAAGAAGGACTTTGCCAAGAGCAAACCTGAAACATTCCTTTGGGTTTGGTTCAAAGCCTGCGAGTCACGCTTCCACACAAACATGTCCCTCAGACTGAAGATGTAAGGCACTGTTCAAGGGATCTCTTGGGCATAAAGAGAAGAAAACAGCCACCATCACCACCACCGGCCTGGCTCTGAGATGTATGTGAAGGGGAGCCATATGTAGGAGGCTATTTTACACCATTACCTTCCAAAGCTGATTCTCTCTGAGAATATCAATTCTCCCTAATTATAAGCACACACTACCACAGATCAACAATTTTACTATTCAAAGAAGCCTGGGATATCCATCAAGTGTGTCTCAATTATCTCATTTTAAAATAAGAGAAAAATTAGGCTCAGGGAGGCTGAAGGACTTGCCCAAGGCCAAATAGCTGACCAGTGCTTCACAAAGAAGCTAGGACTTCTGATTCCAAGTTCAGAGCTTCGGACTCAGTGCTTCATGCCCTGACCTCACACAGATGCTAAATGCCCAATATAAACAAGATTCATTTCCGGGCGCCTGGGTGGCTCAGTCGGTTGAGCGACTGCCTTCGGCTCAGGTCATGATCCCAGGGTCCTGGGATCGAGTCCCACATCGGGCTCCCTGCTCCGTGGGAAGCCTGCTTCTCCCTCTCCCACTCCCCCTGCTTGTGTTCCCTCTCTCGCTGTGTCTCTCTCTGTCAAATAAATAAATAAAATCTTTAAAAAAAAAAAAAGATTCATTTTCTTTTCTTTCTTTTTTTTTTACCATCACTAAAGTTTGGTTTTCATTTAAGATCATAGATACAAAGAATAGGTTGGTGATTGCCACAGGCTGGGCATGGGGGTGGGGGGTGAGTAAAATAGGTGAAGTTTACCAACTGGTATAAATGTCCAGTAATAAAGTAAGCCATGGGGATGTAATGTACAGCATGGCCACCATCGTTAATAATAATGTATATTTTTTTCATTTTTT
This sequence comes from Leptonychotes weddellii, assembly GCF_054177405.1. NCBI lineage: Eukaryota > Metazoa > Chordata > Mammalia > Carnivora > Phocidae > Leptonychotes > Leptonychotes weddellii. The sequence continues at coordinate 41,299,821 of NC_138372.1, forward strand.
AATTTAAATTCAATTAATTAACATATAAGTATTATTAGTTTCAGAGGTAGAGTTCAGTGATTCATCAGTCTTACGTTAACACCCAGGTGCTCATTACATCCCATGCCTTCCTTAATGTCCATCACCAGTTACCCCATCCCCCCACCCCCTCCCCTCCAGCAAGATTCATTTTTATGTTTAACCCTCCTGGCTTATTTTGGACCAATCCTTTTAAAAACTTTTCTTTATTCACCTATCTACTTTCTTGTGTTTGTGTTTTGGGGGTGGGGGGATTCTTTGAACCCACGAGCTAGGGACTCTTAGGCATCCTAACAAATGTCTATGTGGGCTTTCCTTAAATAATTTTGAAGACACGGTGCTCACTGCCCTCTATATTGGTCCATTCCATCTTTGGGCAAGCTCTAGTTGCTGGAAAGCTCTTCCTCACATTAAGCAGAAGTTTGTTTCTCTAGCATTTTCCCCAAAAACTCATATGCTTATTATGATCTCCCAGAGCTGCTTTCAGTAGTAGCCAAATAGGGAGGCTCCGGTGCTCCTAGAGAGCGAGAGCACTGCCTTGCCCTTTATCACAGTCACCCCTGGGGCTTCTGCCTTTACCAGAATCCTAACAGGGAAGGTCTTTTTTTAACTGAGATGTCATCGACATATAACATTTACAAAGTTTCAGGTGTACAACATAATGATTCAATATACATATACATTGGGAAATGATCACCACAGTAAGTCAAGTTAACCTCCATCACCGTACATAATTACAGATTTTTTTCGGCAACTTTCAAATATTCAATACAGTATTATTAACTATAGTCACTATGTTGGAACATTACAACCCCAGGACTTATTTATTTTATAACTGGGAGTTTCTCCCTTTTGATCCTCATTACCCATTTTGCCCACCTCCCACTTCTGCTAACCACCAATCTGTTCTCTGTATCTATGACCTCAGGGGTTTTGCTTTTTTTGTTTGGGGGAGGGGGTTGTTTAGATTCTACATATAAGTGAGCTCATATTATTTGTTTCCCTCTGTCTGACTTATTTCACTTAGCATAATGCCCTCAAGGCCAATTCATGTTACTGCAAATGGCAGGATTTTTCTCTTTTTTATGGCCGAACAATATTCCCTTGTGTATACATATACCACATTTTCTTTATCCATTCATCTGTCGATGGACACTTAGGTTGTTTCCATGTCTTGGCTATTGTGAATAACACTGCAATAAATATGGAATTGCAGGTATCTTTTTGAGTTAGTGTTTACATTTCTTTCAGATAAATACCCAAAAGTAGAATTGCTGGATCATATGGTGTTTTTAATTTTTTATTGTATTTTTTAATAAACGCCATGGCAGGTGAAGACCCAAGATTCTATTAACTAAGATCCTGTCAGAATCTCTGAAAACACTAACAAGCATTATAGTAAAAATGTAATTTATGATATCAACATAATAATTCATTAAATACAATTTTAAAAATCAAGGGCTTTGCATGTGTTTCTTACTATGTATATATTTAGTACCCAGTTATTTGGCACCTTCTTATGTACCAAGTACTCTTCTAGAGTGCCAGGGATCTTATGAAAAACAAGATGAACTTGCTCTTCCCTTTGTGGAGGTTCTTTCTAGTGATTCCTTTTGGCCTTAAACCTCTATGGCTCTAAGACAGAATCTCAGCCAGGAAGGGAGACCAACCACTGCTGACAGAGGCAGATGGCAAGGATAAGAGAATGGGGCAGTTGAGAGCAGGACACCAGAGGGGAAGTGGGAGGTTTAGAAAGTGGGTAAGAGATGCAAATAAGGGAAAAAGGTACAGGCTGATTACAAGGAGCCACAGATAATAACGGTTGTGGAACATAATGCCATAGAAAAACCATTGACTTCAGAGTCAATCAATGAAGGTCCAAATCCCAAATTCCACACCACTTGTTTGAGAAGGTTTAGCCTTTAGCCATTAACCAGTCTAAATCTCTATCTCCTCATCTATAGAACACAGATAAAAACATGTATTTCCAAGGATAAAATGAAGTCACAACAAATTTAAAGTGTCTGACACACCCTGACCAACAAACATAAAATTCCCATCTCCCACAGAGAAGATGAAGCCTAGAAAGCAGACCATTGCTCTGACCTTTGCTAGTCTATTCTAACACCTGATGGCCCTTTTCCTCTTGACCAGGGAGTCCTGGAAATTAGAACCTCAAAATAATCAATCTCATGGGCTTAAGCTCCAGTTTGACAGTTATGAAAGGATATATCCCCTTCCCTCAACCAGTGAGCATGGTTTCATTCTTCCTATGTACACCTTGCCTTGGGCAGAAGTGAAACAAACCCAGATATCAAGATGTTCATGAGGTGGGATTGGGGGGATGGGGTGCAGGGAGGACACCAGTCTCCTAGCGTGCTAGGGTATTTGCACAGCTGCAGTCAATTAGATGAAACTGTAATTGTTTTATACTTTTGCTCAATGCTTAATCCTGGAGAAAGAAGAATGGATTGTTGGTTTTCCTTTTTCATCTTTTGGTATTTTTGTTTTGTTTTTATTTCTCATCATAATATTTAGATAGTATTTGTGTAAGGGAAAGCAATCATAATGAAATGGATAATCAAATAGAGTGCTCTAAGGCACATTTACAAAAGGCTTCATCTCAGAAATGCTTCATTTACCCAGACAGTGGGCAGCCGAGGGCATGGGAAAGTCTGTGTCCACGGACAGGGAAGTGATTCATGCCAATCAGCTAGAGAGTTCCTCTTTCAAAATGCTCCATATGTAAGACATAGCATAATAAATCACATCAACAAGCAAACAGGAGGTACCATACGCCTTCCAGGTGCTGAACCCATGCTAAGGACTGGAAGTGCCAAAATGAATAAGAGATGAGGCTCAGGGCCAGGATGAGGGTAAGAAGAGTGATACACTTGCTTCAGGGACAAACTTTAAGGGATGCGCAAAAATTCAGTTATCAAGATAAATTAAAAAAAATTTTAAAACAGTAATTTAAAAAATAAAAATTAATGCAACAAAAACCCATAGTGAACAAAATATCAAAACTTTGGTATGTTTTTACTTTTGATTATTAGTTGAATATGCATTTAGACTGTGAAAAATTTTAGGAAAGCCACTCTTGGAGTAAGAAACAAGAATGTTTACCTTACAAATCATAAAAGCTAGCTTAGTGCTGAATCTAAAAAATACAAGATGGGGAAAGAGCAAGAAAAAAATACATGAAAGCCAAAAACATATGACACAAAACAATTATAAAAAGAACTGTTAAGTGTTTTAAATCTCCCCTTTAAAAACTGAAACTAATATTAACTTCTAAAGTAAAACCCCTTGATTTGAAATTTGGGAATAAGATTAAAAGTCAAACAAACATTCATTTCCTTTGACCCAAAAATCATACTTCAGGGAATTTATCGTAAGTACAACTGAAATATGGAAAATGCATCATTTGTAACCAAAAATACTTAAAAGAACTCTCAACAGAATATTATCCAGTCATTAAAAATAATGGTCATGTAGACCAAGCAATGTTAAAAAAATGATAACGTAATGAAGTGAAAAAAGTAGGAAGCATAAATACATATATACCACAGTAACAGCTACATAAAAACTACACAGAAAACAAAAACTGAAGGTAAACACACCAAAATTATAATAGTGATTTTATTTTGATGGTAAAAATCTGAGTTTATTTTCCTTCCTTTCTTCCCTCCTTCCTTTTCTCCTTCCTTCATTTTTTCCCTTTATTTCTTCCTCCTTTACTGTTTTCAGGAATTACAGATTGTGTTTTGTGGTGTATACTATATATTATATCGCACCATTCAGGGTCCGGGCAGGGAACAGATGGCATACTTAGATTACTGAAAAGGATGTAATTACAAGACTACTCTCAGACGTATGAGCAGGGTAAAGGAAGCACCAGGAGATGATAAAATACAATGTCTAGCAACAGCTGGGAGCTGTTACTATTTTTAGGTCAGAAGAAAGAAGAGGAGGGAACAGTTTCTAGAAGTAGGAGAGAACTGTATCTATAGGGGAAAGCTGCTCCGGAGGAAGAACAGCCACTATAAAACTACAGTACGGGATGAGAAGAAATACTCCGGTCTCTCTCTCCTCCCCTCTTCCAGTCTCCTGCTGGTGGCTGCCACTGGCTGAGCTGAGCGAATGAATGCTCCAGGATAAGGGAACCTACGTAATGAGGTCTGCAGAGGTCAGCCTCTTAGGGTACAGAAGATGTAAGGACAAGGGTGAAAAGTGGATCTGGAGGGATAAAGAGAATATACCTCACAAAATCACCGTATCACTTTATTTCTAAAATGTATAAATTAAGAAATCGATTGCATTTGAAATTCACTTTTCTCACCCATCAAATACAGATAAAAGTAATTCCTACCTCGGGGCACCTGGGTGCCTCAATTAAGCGTCCGACTCTTGATTTCAGCTCAGGTCATGATCTCAGGGTCGCAAGACAGAGCCCCCAGTCGGGCTCTGCGCTCAGTGGGGGAGTCTGCTTGAGATTCTCTCTCTCCCTCTGCCTCTGCCCCTCCCCACCACTCGTGCACATGCTCTCTCTCTCCCGCAAATAAATAATTAAATAAAATAATCCCTACCTCATAAGATTACTGGGTAATCTTGAAAATCATCAATGCTGTTTTATCACTAATATTATAATCATTATACATATATGTTCATGGCGCTGACGGTGATGGAGCTGGTAATGACGTGTGGCCACAGTGGTGGGGATGGTGCACGTGACGGTGACAGTTGCCGTGATGGAGGTGGCGGTGGTAATGGTCGTCGTGACGATGGTGTCACACACATGACAGTAGTGTGATGGTCGTTGTGTCATTGATACATTATCCTCTTACATGAGAGGTGAGTTTCCTGTGTTTCAAATGCTACCTTTCAAGCACATACAGCTCCATTCACAAGTAAGTAATGGCATTAAACCTATCTTCTCCGAGATCGGGTATGATCAAATGGTAAGATATGGATCCCTCAGGGCTCATCTCCATGATACTTCTTTATTTTATTTTTTTTATTTGTTTATTTTTATTCTTATGTTAATCCCCATACATTACATCATTAGTTTTAGATGTAGTGTTCCATGATTCATTGTTTGTGCATAACACCCAGTGCTCCATGCAGAACGTGCCCTCCTCAATACCCACCACCAGGCTAACCCATCCTCCCACCCCCCTCCCCTCTAGAATCCTGTTTGTTTTTCAGAATCCATCGTCTCTCATGGTTCGTCTACCCCTCCATGATACTTCTTTAATCCATGGGAAAAATTATCTCAACCCACAGTGCATTCACTAGGAAACTACTATGTGGCATCTCCAGAAGGAAAGTTTCTTTCTTCATCGTCTCTACAGTGGAGAGCAAGGACAGGAAGCAGACATACGATACTGTGAACACAGCATCCTAGGCTGTGAGCGGTGCCTGGTAGAGTGCCTAGCACCTTCCAGCCCTGAAAATATTTACTCAAGGACTGAATGAAAGCACTATGGATTATTATGGAAGTCCCAACCAGCTTGACTGTGTAGAGAGGATGATACTGAGCACTTAACTATTCTATCTACTTCACATGTTTTAGCCCAGTAAATCTCAAGTCTTACAAAATGGATACTAATATTATTCCCATTTTAACAGATATGGCAACTGAGGCACAGAGGACTCAAAGAGTTCTATGTTGCACAGCTAGCAGGTGAATAACTTAGAATTTATACTCGGAAATCTCAGTGCTAGAGCATGGCCTCTTTCCCCTAATGTCCCCCGAGAAGGCTTCATGGGGAGGAGGTACAGTTGGAACTGAGCTGAGAGGAAGGGGTAATGACAGGAAAATTCTAAAGAGGGCCATTCTGGGCATAGGAAATAGTATTCGGCAAAGACCCAGTGAGAAACCACAGAAGTAGTTTGAGTGATATTCTCAGAGATAACTTTCAGGAAGACATTCCGGAACTCAAGTCACAGGTGGATTGCATGGACTCATGTTTGGAACAATGAGATAAACAGAAAGCAAACTGGCATAAGTTATTCTGGATTCTTTAGGACTACAAAGGATGTCTTGCTTGTCTTCAGAGGGATCCCTCTCCTGCATTAACGTGCAAAAGTGAGCAATAATGGTGGGGACGGGGAGGACACACCATTGTAAATTTGATGCTCTTTTGGCCATAACTCTAGCCAACACAGCCACACTCAGGGCAAGAAGCAGGGATGAGCTCAGTGATGACCCTGACCTATACTTGGGAGGCAGCGCTCGGGGTGGGCAAAGAGGGGCTACACCACGGAACAAGGAAGGTCCAAGATGGGAAGCAACATCTCATGCCCAGGAGGGAATCGGGTAGGAAACTAGAGCCTGGCTAGGTTTCACAGGGGAGCATGGCTGGGCTCCAGCAGAGGGCAACTTGGGGCAATTTCTCTGCCGTTTCCTATTTCCCAGCTGTATTTTATTGGCTCAGCCCACCTGCTCCAAGTCTGCTCTCTGCCCCAGCACCTAGAGGCACAGCAGCACCTCTGTTTCTGCTACATTAAGACTGGCTGGAAAAGGTGAAAATTCACTCTACCTCAGGACAGGAAGATGAATGGGTTACAGGGAAATGATTTAAAAATCTCCTCAAAATAAAAACTACAATGTCAGGGTGGTCAAGAATACAAAAGAAAAAATATATACAGGCAGAGAAGGCATGAGAAGAAACCCCCGCGCATGTGTTTTCACTTGGCGAGGTTTCTTTCTAATAAAAATGTTGGGAAAATATTCTGAGTGAGAATTTCTTTTCTGGCACCAAGCTGGCTGTGTTTGGGCTACCTTCTCAGAACACCAGGGCACTTCAAACCAAGTGCGGGATGTTGAGTGTGGTTATCTGCCATAAGCCTTGCTGCCGGCCTGGACTTGGCATGTGGTTTGAATTCCTCCCCATTCTCCCCTGGCTGTTGCATCCACCTTCTTTGACAGGCGGCTTGGGGACCCTGCTCTCACTCAGCCAAGTGACTCCACTTCATGCTTGCCTCAGTTTTCTCATCATGAAATGCTGCTAAAATGGCTTGCTCAGGGGCACCTGGGTGGCTCAGTCATTAAGCATCTGCCTTCGGCTCAGGTCATGATCCCAGGGTCCTGGGATCAAGCCCTGCATCGGGCTCTCTGCTCAGCGAGAAGCATGCTTCTCCCTCTCCCACTCCCCCTGCTTGTGTGCCCTCTCTCGCTGTCTCTCTCTCTGTGTCAAATAAAAAAAAAAAAAAATTAAAATGGCTTGCTCAGCAGCCCTCCCCAAAGTGAAGAGCCCCATCCTCATTTGGGGTGTGGGGGCACTCAGGTGCAGACCACTTAAAGGTGCATGCGCAGGAGGTAGGACATTTTCAGATGGGTGCTTCTCATAAATGGGGCAGTCGGCACCTTCCAAATGCAGTTTGGTCTGGGGAAGGTGGGAATCAAAGGACATTTACAATCAATGGGAATTTTTAAAAACATATTTTGGTTACCTTTGCTAGGGAGGAAGACACTAAACAAAAATAAGGGGCCCATTCAATAGTACTGGTGTGATAGTTATAGTTGAAGAATTTCATTTTTATCCATTTAATTTTTTAATTTTTGAAGTATTTTTTTAAGATTTTATTTATTTATTTGAGAGAGAGCGAGCGAGCGAGGGTGGGGAAGGGCAGAGGGAGAGAGAGAATCTCCAGCAGACCTCCTGGAGATCATGACCTGAGCCGAAATCAATAGTTGGACACTTAACTGACTAAGCCACCCATGCACCCCTCATTTATTTAATTTTTAATAAATATTTAGTAAATGCCCTCCATACTCTCAGGCACTAACTTAGTACTGGATTGTGAGAGTAAAAAACATCGAACAGATGCATCTCCTCCCCAATAAGTCTTGCCTTCCAGTAGAGGAGACAGACATTAAGCAAATATATACGTACATATAAGTTCCCATGGATGCTATAAAGAAAAAGGAATATTATCCTCTACAGATGATCCCAGGGGCTCAGTAAAGCCCAGTCTATGAACACCACATTTCAGCTAAGACCTGAAAGGCGAGCAGGAGCTAGCTTGGGCAGAAAGAGCATTCTAGGCAGAGAGAATGGCAGGTGGAAAAGCCCTTGGCAAAGAAAAGGCCAAACTCTGTGATAACAGAGGGCACGGGTACAGGATGGGGCTGGAATGGGGGAGGAGCCGGCATGGTCCTGTAAGTGGCATTCAGATCTGGGGGCTTATTTTAGTAGCGGTGGGAATTTGCTGGACAATTACTGAACCACAAGGGAATGAATGACATGAGCCACAAGAGTCCATGCAACAGACTAGGGAAGAAAGAGGCTGTCACCAGAGTCTAAAAAGACACAAGGTGGGGGCGCCTGGGTGGCTCAGATGGTTAAGCGTCTGCCTTCAGCTCAGGTCATGATCCTGGAGTCCCGGGATCGAGTCCCGCATTGGGATCCCTGCTCGGCGGGGAGTCTGCTTCTCCTCCTTCTGACCCTCCTCCCTCTCCTGCTCTCTGTCTCTCGTTCTCTCTCTCTCAAATAAATAAATAAAATCTTTAAAAAAAAAAAAAAAAGACACAAGGTGGAAGACAGCTACAGTGACCGTGGTGCAAGCTAGAGGAGTTTGGAAGCCTAGAGTTGTTGGGTCATTTTGGGGTTGGAGGGAGTGCAGAGGACTTGGTGGCTCATTGATGTGGAATGGAAAGGGTAGCGAAGGTAACAGGGAAAGCTCCAGGACTCTCAGGCTGAGCCAGCAGCTGGGTAGAAGTATTATCTGTGTGATGAGGGAGTGATGCAGTCGAAGCCGCTTGGGGAGCCTGCAGCCCAACACGCAGGGAGGACTTAGGTGCAATGCAACTGCTTATTGCCAAGCTCGAGGAATACACAAAGCCTTATGGCAGCAGAAAGGAAGGAGCCTATGACTCTGGCCAGAATTAGAAGAAAAGGAATCACAGAGGAGCGGTCATGGAGCGGGCTCCTGGAGATGAGGAGTATTTAATAGATTGAAGCAAGTAAAAAGATCTTCTAGGAAGAGGAATAGCATTTTAATATCTATAAGTAATAATGCCAATCCTACCAAACATTTGAGAGGATTAAGTAGGATGATTTATGTGGAAATACCTAAAACTATGTCTTGAAATGTATTGATTGTGTTTATACCTGTCACCAACCCATCCACCAGGCTACGTTGTATGCGTTCATTTCATTCTTTGCCAGCCGACAGGAGAATAAAACTCAAGTTGGCTTCCCTGCCCCTTCCCAATATACCTGAATAAGTATATGAAATGGTCAACGTGTATGGACCTGCCCTACTAGTTACTGAAGGTTGCAAAACAGGAATTAAGTTGTAAGGCTAGCTGGTTTTATGCATTGCCTTTTAAATTATATTCTTTTAAGTTTTAAAGTAAAGTTCATTTTGAAAATTCCTATTCTCCCCATTTGTCTCTCTACCTCCCTTACCCATTAGCACAGGATCCAGCTCACGGAGGTGCTCAACTGAAGTTAACTAAACAAAATGAATCAGGAGAGTCCTTATGGGGGTACCTCCCATTTTCCAAAAACTGTATTAGGTCTGGGGGCACAGAGATAGTTAAAGGTCCTGTCCTCAAGAAAGTCAAAGACATAAATCTAAAGGAATAAAAACACGTGCATACACACTTACATACAGGATGATAAATGTGTCCAAATAAATATATTAGTCTCTCACCTGCCCCCCAAAATTCAGAAGTTAACAGAATACAGCCAAACAGAAATATTTTTCAATCCATAAGCATTTTCAGGCTTGAAATCTCCAAAGTAGAAACATGAGGGTACAAAAGCAGACTAAAGTACAGTCAGTGGAATTCCTTGAAGTTACCCATAAATATTCACCAAGCCTTTCCCCAGTCCTACACCTAGTCATAAATCCCCCTGCTTCTTTTCAAGAACTTTTACATTTGATCAACGATGCAGGGTGATATTTAAACCAGGCCATTTGGAATATTTGATTTTCATACCAGTTTTAAGATTTTAATTTCCAGTCTGCAAGCCGGCTCGGATTTTCCCTGTCCTGAAATAAATCAGGATTTCCAAGACATGAAAGCAGGCTCCAAGCACAGAAGGGCTTTCTGAACGTTCAGCCTGGTTGCATTGCTCAGTCAAGTCATACTTACAAACAACTTACCTCTCACCTCATCTCCATCCTGGGGGGATAGCCTGGAAAACTGGCAGCTAATGTGGTGAGAGAAAAATACCCAGCACTCAAGATCAATCTGTCAAAAAGAGGCAAGAGCCATTCATCAAAGGAGAGAGGGACACACTCAAAGATGCTGTGAAACATTTACCCAACCATTCTGAAACTAATTGGCCCCTTGACTTAATCTCCTTCTCCCCTCCATGTCAAGCCAGTGGCCACAGAGCCATAGAGGGATAGAAGTTCGTAACTCTAGAATGGATGATGTATACAGGATGTTGCTAATCTATCACAGAATCAGCATAGTAAAGCTCAAAGGGTCTTTGGAGTTCATTTACCCTGGTTTGGACTGGTAGCACCAGGGAGCAGGAAGAGTCCTGAACTTGGATCAGACTGGAATAGGGTTCTAGTCCTTCACTCATTATTTGCAAGCCATGTGATCTTAGGGAAGTCACTTCAACCTGTATGAAAACTGCCTCATCTGTCAAAAGGGAAAAATGTCTTACAGGGATGCCATGAGAATATGATAATGTCAGGAAATGCGCCTGGGAAATGCCCCTGAACATTTAAGTGGGTGAGAAATTATTATTATTATTGCAAAAAATCCAATGTTACCTGATCCAATCAATAGTAGAGTAGATGTCACTGAACCTTCACTGAACTGATCTGATAGAATCAATAGCTTCCATTCATTTTGCAAAAGATGGAGTCATGCCCCTAGTGAATGCCCAGTGCTAGTGTCCTTGTCCCCAGCATGCTAGAAACTTAATCTCCCAACAGTTCAGTGAGATGATGATCACAAGTCACTGATATTCAGTCCCCTACTCTTTATTCTGGTTGTATTTCCGAAAATAATTTTTAAATTTAATTAAATATTATATAAACTAATAAAATATGAATTTTATAAAGAGATCTGTTGTGTATATGAAAATACAGGTGATTGCTATGTAAAAACTATTTATTTATTTATTTTTTAAAGATTTTATTTATTTATTTGACAGAGAGAGACACAGCGAGAGAGGGAACACAACCAGGGGAAGTGGGAGAGGGAGAAGTAGGCCTCCCGTGGAGCAGGGAGCCCAATGCGGGACTCGATTCCAGGACCCTGGGATCATGACCTGAGCCAAAGGCAGACGCTTAACCGATTGAGCCACCCAGGCGCCCCTGTAAAAACTATTTAAAGACAACTTGGTAAAAGATACTATTGTCAAATTAGTAGTGAGAGAGACTATTGTTAAAGACTAGAAAAAAAAATCACAAAAATCTAGGAGGCCTATACATTAAAATTTCTCCCAAATGTCTTTTATATCTTGCATCACTTTAAAGAAACTGAAAATTGCAGAGCTTATGAACACAATGGTTCAAGAGAGTCAACTGGGCACAGCTGACATCCATCCCAGTGGTTACATGGACAAAGCAAAAGCCTTGGTCCTTCTTTGCAAGACTGTTACATGAATTTTGCATTAACAGGATTCTTATCCTAACTAAATCGAATAATTAACCAACTACTAGTTTTAACTGACTTGTACATAATTATTTATTGTCACTTACATACATGACTATCTGCTGATCTATAGGAGCATTGAATATAAATCATGATTAATGTCAGCTTGCCATTGAGGAACCCACAATCTAGCTACACCCTAGTAAAACGTGAAATACTTGCAGTTCAATTATTGACATACAATTTAACTTAAAAATTACCCTCCAAGTGCGATGGTACCAAGAGAAGAAACTAGATTTTTAAAAATAGCTGGAGCACTATTGTTTCTGGTTGCCACTGCCATAAACTACCCAACTTTGTTATCTCATCAATTCAGGGATGTTTCCTTATTATCAATTCACCTTCAGCACTTAGAACAGAGCAGGTGTCCAATTGGTATGAGCAACTGGCATGAAAGGTATGAGAGAAACATACACCACACTTTGAAGGAGGGATTAAACAAAGGGGACAATCCATGAGGCAGGAAGAGACTGAGCCAGACCTAGAGAGGAAGTGTGTCCTGGACCCATTTGTTTTTGTAAACATTTCTTGAGAGCATCTCCTTAGACCTCATAACCTCTACCTGCGTGCCAAATCTGACCAGCAGCCTAGTTTAGCGCAAACAATGGGGATTTTGAAATGTGAACTAGTTGCCATCATTTATATACCCATAGATGTCATGTATAGATTCACAGTTTCTCCTAAAACATGAAAAGGTCCAGCAACACCAGCATTCCCACATGGAAGCAATGAGCAGGCACTTCCCTATGCAGCCACTCTTCCCTGTAGATGAGACATGACCTCCCCACTATGTCATGGCCACCACTGCTCCCTGGCTGGCTTCACTCTTTTTCGTTCCTGTGTGTCCCTTTGGCAGTTAAGGTTTTGTCTGATCCTTACCTATGTGCCTTGCACTCTGGTGATGCTGGGCCCCTGCCCCGGAGGGGCTGCAGAGTAACAGGGAGTGATCCAGGTGGCAGGTGACGTGAACTTGAACGAAGAAGTGGCAATGGGAAAGGAACAGAAATGTTTGCTCCAGACATCAATTTTTTTAAAGATTTTATTTATTTTAGAGAGATGGAGAGTAGGGGGAGGGGCAGAGGGAGCAAATATTCAAGCAGACTCCCTGCTGAGAACAGAGCCAGATGCAGCTAGATCTCAGGACCCTGAGATCAGGACCCTGAGATCAGGACCTGAGCCGAAACCTAGAGTCAGACACTTAACCAACTGAGCCCCCCCAGGCGGTCCTATACTCCAGACATCTTTCAAAGACTAAAATCATGGGGATCAGTGAAATATATTGTGTAGGGGAAGGAGAGGCAGAGTTTAAAGTAATTTCAGGGATTTTAGCCCAAAACACCAAAAGAAAGGCAATTAAGATGGGATAATTAGGGAAGAAAGCAGCAAAGGAAGGAGGGGAGGAGGCAGGAAGGGAGGGAGAGAGAAGAAGAAAATATTTAGGTGGCTGTTCTAGCAAGCATTTTCACATAAGCTGGTTTTAGGGGGAGTATTGTGATAAATTTTAGACATACTGCGTTTTGAGGCTAGTGCCACTCCCAGGGGTGGTGTCCATTGGGCAAGAGGTAAGAAAACAAGAAGTTCATTTCTTCAACAAGCTTTAATAAAATAATGACAAAAACATCTAATCTGCATTGAGTGTGTACTCTTCACCAGTTCCTATGCTAAACCCTTCCTACGTATGAGCAATCTTTTGCGATCTTCCCAACAATTGTCAGAGGTAGTGATAATAATAAAAACAATAAATAGAAACAGCCGATAGAAAGTAGAGTCACTGTATCAGACACTGTTCTCAAGTCTCCACATATTTTAACTCATTTGATTTTCACAGCATCCTTGTGAGATAGGTATTTTGTTACTGACTGCATTTAATGGATGAAAAAGCTAAAATCAAGAGGACTTAGAGAGCTTTCCCAAGATGACATGACTAGTAAGTAACATCATTGGACTTTCCACCCACATCTGTCTGACTCTGTAGTTTAAGTGTTGGGCCATTACAATCTACGAACACTCTGTGCCAGGAAATATATGTGGCACTAAATTCAAACAATAAAATAAGATGGGCAGGCTCTCCTGTCAAGGAACTCATGGTCTAAAGGGAGGGGCAGACGTGCACACACACTCCAGGCTAACACTCAAGTGCTATCTTAGAGATGCCCGAGTACCAGGTGCTGTGAAGGCACAGAGGGAGGGGAACTGAATCTACCTGGTGGCACAGGGGCTGGGGGGTAGGCAGGCAAATGAGTCTTCACAAAATCTCAGGGCAAGGAAGTGGACTCTGGAAAGATGCATACACATTTGCTAGGCAGGAAGAGAGGGCGAAAAGTGGAAAAAGGCATGGAAGTGTAGAAGCTTAGACTTTCTTTAGGGAAACATCAGGATGTCTTGGATGGCTGGGAATTCGTAAAGGCAGAAGAGAGTGGAAGAAGAGGAAAAAGGTAAGAGCAGACAGACCTGGACTGAAGGCCTTAAGGGCCATGCTAAGTGATGAAGGGATGCAGGAAGCTAATTTTTCCCATGAGCACAGTCATGCAAAAGGGGTGGGGTTTTGTCCTGTAGGTAATGTGGAGAAACTGAAATCTATATTTCTCTATACCTGAAAAATGCCCCTCTGGCAACAAGGTGGACATTGGATTGCAAAAGGGCTCAACAGTTTGAGAAGGGGCATTTTAAGAGACCATAGTGATGGCTCAGGTGGAAAAGGATGGGGGCCCTGATCTCAAAGGGCAGAGGGAAAAAAGGATAGATTAAAGAGAAATTTCTGAATTCTAATATTAACAGATTATGCAGACGTGTCTTTCCTAGGGGAACATAATCTCTGGCTTTATAGCAATCATTTAAAAGACAATAAATAGGGGTGCCTGGGTGGCTCAGTCGTTAAGCGTCTGCCTTCGGCTCAGGTCATGATCCCAGAGTCCTGGGATCGAGTCCCACATCGGGCTCCCGGCTCAGCGGGGAGCCTGCTTCTCCCTCTGCTGCTCCCTGCCACTCTGCCTACCTGTGATTCCTCTCTCTCTCTGTGTCAAATAAATAAATAAAATCTTTAAAAAAAAATTAAAAAAAATAAAAGACAATAAATACAGTGATAATCTAACTTCCACAAACTCAGTTCATTTTGGCTATGCTGAATAACCTGTACTCAACTGAAAGGAAAATGGCTATTTTTGTCTCTTTATATTTATAGCCACGAGTCACCTCTTTCCACAGAGGATTTGAGGTGCCTGGAAACTCACTAAATGAAATGCAGCATCTGACAAATGGCTTCTTCCTAAGAGAACTGATTTGGCCGCATAAATCAGCCTGTCGTGTCAAATGAGACAAGTTCAAATTGAAGATATCAAGAAACATCCTCTACGTCAGCCTGGGACTGCAAGTTACTGTCCCTTCCTTTGTCTGGAGAAACAAATGGTGAGAAAGTGTCCAGTTTGCTGTACTGCTAAGTTGAGCATTTCTCCGGGAAAAGGAAGAAATATTGAAACCGGCAGTGAGTTTCAAACAGAGCTTACACACCCTTTCCTGAAGACACTTAAAATTATATAAGAAGACACACAAATAAATCAAAACTTTAAATAGGCAACACCTTCATCTTAAAACAAATGGACTCTAAGGGAAGTGAAGCTTATATATAAAATATATATATACACCCATATGTAAAACAACTCACATTTGGGCAGAGAGCATTTTTCCCTTCTAAATCTCACTGAATTCCTGCAAATGGGCTGCGAAAGAATTATTGTCTCCATTTTACAAATGAAACACTGAAGATCAGAGATTTAGAGGCTTCCTGAAAGTAGTACACCTTTAGTTGTTAGTGACAGAATTAGGTCTAAGCATCAGATTTACTAATTCTCGTTTTAAGGAAAATGGGGTATTATAAAAACAGTAGGAGCTAATATGTAGAGTGGTTACTACGGGTCCCCTGGTGTTAGTCACGATGCTCTGCCCATTATACCCATTATCACATTTCATTCTCAAACCCCCTATGATAGGGTCAGTATCATGGTTCCCACTTTACAGATGAGGAAATTGAGGCTAGATTTGGTCATTATGTCAAGGTCACACAGATCATTATTGGTGGAGATGGGATTGAAACCCAGGCATTTCGTGTCAAATCTAGCTCTTAACCAAACACGCATCTATTTAAATCTTAAATCTTGCCTCTGCTAGCTATTAACTGTCTAGCCTTGGACAAATTATCGCATGTTTGGAACCTCTGTTAAATAAAAGTGTGTGTGTGTGTGTGTGTGAGAGAGAGAGAGAGAGAGAGAGAGACCTGGTTTAGTTAGCATCTTACTCTTTGTAAGCCACCAATAAACATAAGTCCCCCTTCCTTGAACCACAATGCATTGTCACTAGTTATTTTTATGATAGAAATAACCATGTTAATGTAACATCATAAAATAGCAGCACTTCTATGGACAGTGGCAAAAAAAATAGGGAGTATATCTTAAGCTCATCTTAGAGTCACATTTCACTGCCATTCCCAAAGTTTTCTCCCTGGGTTCTTAGGGTAGAATTAAAATAAGGAAACAAAACTACACTTGTTCATAAAATTAATTATCTTGCCCACAAAAAGCCCATTTGTCATGGAATTCCCAAATGACCAAAGCATATTAAGTCTGTGTTACTTAGTAATACGATAGCTTAAATAAGTAAAATCTTGTTAATCAAAGATGGGTCCCAGAAAATTATCCTTTAAACCTGCAGGCTTTAGAACTTCAAGACTGAGGCACTTGGCTTTGAAACTACATCATGTTTGAAAACCAGAGCTCCAGTGTCATGGTTTCTGACCCTTTAAGGTAAACATGCTCCTTTTTAAACATAAAAGAACTTGTGGATTGCCCCCGTCATAGTAAGAAAAATAGTATTATCAGTCTATGTTGATTTTTAAAACTGCAATTATAAAAGTAGCTGTGTGTTCATGAATGCATAAATTAAGTTTAATTTTATCAATCCTGAGTATCTAATACACTTATGTCAAAAAAATTGATAATACTTTGAGCTGCTAGACATTTTTTTACAGCATACAAATTCTTGTGCCTATATGGATTTATGGATCCCTTTAAAAAAAATCTGTGGCATCTCACAGTGATCTACAGGGTAGAACCCAGTATTCTAAAATGTTAGGACTAGAAGGGGCATTTAAGGTTATATAAACCATCTCGGTACCCAATAAATTCATCCCAGCTTCAACATTTTGAATGCTAGGCATGTGCTATCTATAGGAATACACTTAAAGAGGTGGGAGTTGGGGAAGCTGGAGTAGAGGAGGCATGGCCAAACAGCCAAGGGGGTACTAAGCACCTCACAAATTGGTCTACCCTGCTGTGGACATATGAGGAAAGTCTTTAGAAGGAACTTAAATCTGCTAAAATTTCTCATGTCCCCTGTATCAGTCAGGATCTCGTCAGGACAATCAACACCACATTAGTGATTTCAAATGGGAGGGGGAGGGGTAATACAGGTTCCTGGTTCTAAAAGCACTTGAAGGCAAAGGAAGCCAAAAGTGGTAAGTAATCCCAGAGATAAGTAAGTGCAGAAAGCTGCTACCACCCAAAGAGCTAGAAGCATGAAAGGAAGGAGGCAGCCTTAGCAGTGCGCATGAGCGCACTCCCTGCCCACCCTGAAACCATCTAGGGAGAGAGCAGCTACAGCACCTGCTGTTGGAGCCAGGACCACCCCACCTACCCCACCTACTGACACCTCTGAAGCCCTAACCCAGCAGTCATGGGCAATCAATCACCCATCAGATCTACTGCTACTAGACCTACTGAAGACAGCTGCCTTACACAGCCACCCCTTTTTGCCCGACAACACCCAAAAGCAGAAACAGAAGAGCAATGACCTTCCCCCTTCGTATCCCCTTTCCCCAATTCTACCCCTGCTTTCCAATCTAGTGCGCCTTCCTCCCACTGGTGAAACAGAGGGACGCCAGCCATCAGGAGAGCCTGGGGAGCACCGTCTGCAGAAGTCTACCCCTGCCCTACCCTGAGCATGGGAACCTTGGAAGGGAGCTGACAGCAACACTAAATTATCTGTGTGGCCCATACCTGCAGCTCTCTGTTAGGTCTCATCTTCTTAGCTACATCTGACTTCCATTGATAATAGAATCATGATTTTACATAATACAGTGCACCTCCTCCTAACACAAAGATCCTTTCATCATCTTCAAACGTCGATAGACATAGAGCCCCATCAACTAGCATACCCCTTGGTCAATCCTCCCTGGAAATTCTGTAACCTAAAAATGAAATAGAAAGAAAACTACCAATAATACTCCTCATATAAAATATTAAGTGTAAGGGAAAGAGACAAAAAGAAAGAATTGGTCAATACAATGGATACATAAAATATAAGAAAGAACATAGATACAGCTGCTTCGGTCTTTGTTTCTGGAATGGGTCATTTATTCCAAATTTGGTATTTATCTCTATCTCCTTGCTCTTGGCCAGCACCCTGATGGAGACTCAGAGCTCACCTGTGTTATTTCCCATCACTCTGAGCCTTCCTAAATTCTGATGCAGCACCTGCCAGAATTAGCACTGAAAAGTTAGAGGAATTGGCTGAACACTATCCTAAATTTAGATTAGTGTGACTGCGACAATCAGTGAATATATGATTTTATGAAAAATATGTTAGTAACTTCAGTTGGTTATTTCCTTTCTGAGTATGGAAATATTTTTATCATTTACATGTCATGTTCTTATCAATATGGTTGTGTTTAAGGCTACCATCTTGTTTTCTATTTGTCCCACCTGTTTTTGGTTTCTTTTACCCTCTTCCTGATTTCTTGTGGATTAACTGCATAATTTCTAGTGCCATCTATTTTATCTTTTTATTGGTTTGTTAATAATAACATTTTGTTTCACTTATTTAGTAGTTGTTTTAGGATTTACAGTGTACATCTTTAAATAACATTACAGTCAACCTTCAAATAATATTACACTACTTCACATGGAACATAAGAAACTTATAACAGCATATTTCCTTTTTTATTTTCTTATTTTATTTTACTTTTTATTTTAATTCCAGTGTAGTTAAATACAGTGTTATATTAATTTCAGGTGTACAATTTAGTGATTCAATACTTCCATTCAACACCTGGTACTCATCACAACAAGTGCATCCTTAATCCTCTATTTCCCCCATCCCCCCACCCACCTCCCCTCTGGTAACCATCCCTTTGTTTTCTATAGTTAAGAGAGAAGAGTCTATTTGTCTCTTTTTCTTCTTTGTTCGTTTGTTTTGTTTCTTAAATTCCACATATGAATGAAATCATTTGTTATCTGCCTTTCTTTGACTGACTCATTTCTCTTAGCATAATACACTCTAGCTCTATCCACATCATTGCAAATGGTAAGATTTCATTCTTTTTTATGACTGAATAATATTCCATTGTATATATATACATACCACTTCTTATTTATCCATTCATCTTTCGATGGACACTTAGGCAGCTTCTGCAGTTTGGCTATTGTAAATAATGCTGCTCTAAACACAGGGGTGAGAACCCTGTGCATATAGGGGTGCATATAATCCCTTCAAATTAGTGCGTAACAGTATATTTTCATTTCCCTTTTCCCTTATTTACTCATCATACATTTTACCTCCACATAGATTATAAATTTCACAATACACTATTACTATTTTTGATTTTAAAGAATCAGTGCTCTCTTAAAGATAATTTTTTTTAATGTGAAAAAAATATTTTATACTTACCCATATATTTACCATTTCCAGTGCTGTACTTTCATCATGTAGATCCCAGTTTCCACCTGGTGCCATTTGCCTTCAAACTGAAGAACTTCCTCAAACATGTCTCATCAGGCAGGTCTCAGGTGACATATTCTGTTATCTTGTGCTTGTCTGAAAATGTCTGTCCTCAATTTTGCATGTTGTGAACTTTCTCCACAAGAGCCATTGGCATTTTCATCAGAGTTACTTTTAAATTCTCAGTCTGATCATTCCAAAATCTCTGCCATATCTGAGTCTGGTTCTGATGTTTGCCTTCGCTCTTCAGATAGTGTTTTCTGGCTTTTCATGTACCTTCTAATTTTTTGTTGATAGCCAGACATGATGTATCAGGGAAAGAGAAATGGAGTAAATAGGCCTTTAGTGTGAGGTTCGGTGTGCATCTGGCTAGGAGTTAGGCTGTGTTTACGGTTTGTTGTAGTTGTAGATGTCAGAGGCTAAACTTACCTCTGATGTCTTTATTTTTGTCTCCCCTGTTGTTTTTGGATTTCCTTAGAGACTCCTTATTAAATAGGGCCTGAGGCTTGCAATTCTTTTGCTATAATCCTCTATTATTATGCAGTAGCCCAGCTGATGTGGTGGCATGTGGTCCGGACTCCAGCAGCAGGCTTCTGCTCCTGGGCTTCCTCCCAGTAAACTGCTGTTCCTTGTATTCATCTGTCCCTCCAATTTTCAGGGTGGCGGCTTGTGACCCCAATTCTCTCATAAATCTTAGAAGAGTTGCTGATTTTTAGTTGGTTTGGCTTTTTTCTTGCTGCGAAATGGGAGTGAAAACTTCCAAGTCTTTACATGTCAGACCAGAAACTGGCAGTCTCGTTGCCTTCCATTTATAAGGGATATTTTTTCTGGATGTAGACATTTAGTTTGACAATTTCTTTTAGCACATTAAAGATGTTATTCCATGTCTTCTGTCTTGTATGTTTCTGATGAGAATTCAGTAGTCGTTCCAATATTTTTCTCCCTTGTATTTAATGTGTCTTTTTCTCTGGCTGCTTTTATGATGTTCTCCCTATTGCTGGTTTCCAGCAATTTGACTATGATGTGCCTGGTTGGTTTTTACTTTTGTGTGTGTTTATCCTGTTGAGATTCTTGAAAAAATTTTGACAATTACTTCTTTAAGTAATTTTTTTTTACCACGACCTACCACCCTGTATTGGTTTCTAATTGCATGAATATTAGATTATTTTCTGAAGGTGATTAAGGCTCTGTTTTTTTGGTGGGGTTTTTTTGTTTTTTGTTTCTGGGGTTGTTTTTTTTTTTATTTTTGGCTCTTGTTTTATGCCTTTTTCCCTATGTGCTCTCTTTTAGATAGTTTCAAGCTTGCTAGTCTTGTTCTGTTATTAAGCTCATCCAGTGAGATTTCATTTCAGTTACTGAAAATTTCACCTCTAGAGTTTCCATGTGGTTCTCTTTGTATTTTTTATTTCTTGACTCATATGTTTCTAGTATTCTTTAAATCCTTAAAACATTTATAACAGTGGTTCTGGAATCCTGTCTGCTAATTTCTATCATCCCTTGTAACTTCTGGGCCTATTCCCACTGATGGGCTTTTCTTCCAGTTATGGGTGACATTTTTCTGTTTCTCTGTCTAGTAAATTTTTATTTAATGCTGGGCATTTCATTATAAGTTTTACATGACTGAATATCTGTATTTTACTGTCTTCCTTTAAAGAGTCTGAAAGTTTCGTTTTGTCGGGCACTTAATTTGTTTGTGAGTCAGCTTCATGCTCTCAAGGCTTGTTTTTAAACTTTATTAGGGTAAGTCTAGAGTAAGACTATCCCTTGCTCTGCTACTGGCATGAGCCTTCTCAGGTCTCAACAGAATGTCCTAGATGTCCAATAAGGTCTCTGTGCTCTGGCTGTTCAGAACTCCTAGCCTTTTGTGGGCTTTAGGAATTGTTTGGCTTATACCTCCTTGGCAGATATTTTTTACTGGATACTTGTTGACCGCTTGACCTCAGAGAGTCCCACTCTACACATGCACAGGATGGCACTGATCTAGACTCAAGGGGACCCCTATGCATATTTCTGGATCGCTTTCTGGTCTCATCTTCCTCTTCTGTGGTGCTCTGCCCTGCAATTCAAGTGACATAGGCCTCCCGAATGCTTATCTATTTCCTCAACTCAGTGAAACTGAAAAGCTTTACTTGGGTCCTCCCTCCCTGTTCCACATTCCAGAGAATGCCTCTGGGCTGGAAGCTGATTATGAGCCTCACCTCATTTGTTTACCTTCTCTCATGAAGCATAATTCTATACTATGCAATGTCTTTAAAAAGAGGTATCATGTATATTGGTCAGTTTTTCTAGTTGCTTATGCCCTGTGAGCAAGTCTATAATCAATTACCAATAGATCTTTTTAGCATTTCAGTATAGCAAAAGGTAACAGGAGATTCCACATGTTCATTTATGCATTAATTTAACAAAGAGCTATTAAATATCTAACAAATTCCTGGCAATGTGCCTCAAGAGAAAGCAAAATTATACCCTGGGAAAAGTCTAACACTTGGAGTCAAAAGATCTTGGTTTCAATCTTGGTTCTCTATTTTTTCACTATGTGACAAGTCACTCAACCTGAGTCTTATTTCCTTAATGTTAGACCAGGATAATAATGTGCCTACTTTGCAGGATTATTGGTAGGGCTAAATACATTGTACACAAAACAACTAGCCAATTCTGGCACATAGCCTGAGCCTGATTAATTGCAATTATTATTTTTATCAAATGTGCTATGAATAGAACTGAAGGGACAATAAATCAGCAGACTGGGGTGAAAAATGCCTCCATCTGAGGCTAGCAATAACCCTGTGCTTGGAAGGAAAGGCATAAACTGGGAGACATCCAAGAGAAAGAACAATGAAAACTGAGAGCTTAAAGAAATAAACTTTCCCTCTGGTTAAGTAAGGGAAAGCCTCACAGTATGCAGTCTGAGATTTTCAGAATAAGTAATACAGGCTCACCCAAGCACTGGAAGGCAGACCAGCAGCTACTGATAAAGCAACTGGATTCCTTAAGACAGAAGATGGAGCACCAGGAACAATGGGACCCAGTGTCAAGAAAGTTAATGGTAGCATATGACAACTGATAGCAAGATGGCCCTCGGTGTCAGTCTCCATAACTTGGATGGAGAGCTACAGCTAAATCTGAGATCTCATGACATGCAGAAAGAAGACTGCGCCAAGTTAATGAGCCAAACATGAAAATAATAATGTTTCCAGTTAATTAACCGTAGTAGTAAAACCCTGTGAGTGTGTGTTCTATTTTTCAGAAATACTTAGGAGAGCTGCAAAAAAAAAGATTATGGGTGAAGGAAGAGGGGTAAAGGATATATCATAAATAATCCAGGCTACTAATTAACTGGGGACTGAAATGAAAGAAAGAATGATGTAGGTATGAAGCTTTACATATCAGGCCATTTCCCAAAGCATACCAAAATCTACTTTCTGTGCTTTCTGCCCCAACACCACTTTTCAAAGTAACCTTAACAGAAATGTGTTTAAATAAATTAACATGTGTTAATTTCCTTGTGTTCAGATTTATCTCCTTTAATAGAATGTAAGCACCCTGGATTCAGTCAATGATGACTTATTTTTCTTTATATCCTATTAGCACCAAATGCTAATGTGTGGCCCATAATAGGTGCTCCAAATGTGTTTTAGGCATAAAAGTTTGAATGAATTAGTGAATGGAAAGAAAACCCACCTTCCTGACATAATTAGCAAGAAAAAAAGTTATGAAGGGATGACTTTTCAATAGAAGCTGGCCACTAGCCAATCAGAACTCTGATGGTTACAACAGTTGAGGCACACTTTTGTCTAAAGCTTTTGGACAAATCATCGCCCTGTCCCTCCCCTCACCCCCTCACCCAACTGAGCCACAGAAAATAGAAACTTTCATGGTTATGTTGAGACAAACTCTCAGAAGCACTAAGAGCAGGAAATAAACCAGAGCAATTTATGGCATAAGAACTTGATGAGATTTTGGAAATTTTATATCATAGTCTCACTTTGGTTGGTTTCCACTTTACCCAATTAAAATTCTTTAAAGTACAAGACAATACCAACCAGTAAGTTCAGGCAGAAATAAGACATGTTAAATGACGTTAGGTAAAAGAAGCTGTTTATGAGATTTTGTCCTCCATCTTTATCAGAATCATCGAATAGGGCTTATTTATCAGTGACATTCCTGGGATTATTCCTTAGAGTGGATCCTTTGAGAGTGACCAAACTACACTACTGAATAGAATAGACTATATATTGTTTTCAATGTGGTTAATTTAAGAGCAATGATATATGATATACCATAAATAATAGCAATAACTGAATTTGTTTAAAACACTACCTGATTTAGAGCCTGAGTCTACTGTCTAGCCTGTTGTGAATTCCTTTATATGCACAGTCCAAGTTCTATAGCACTTTATTACACCAAGGTGTCACTTTTGGTATCAAGGCCTTTATTACTATTTAAACAGACTTTTGATTTCCCTGGCCATTTATATTTGCTCAAAGTCCAAGAGCCAAATTGATATTAATTGTATTTAAGGAGATTAAGTGCCACAAAGAGATATCCTCTGAAATTCTAACACTAGTTAGGTATTATCCTGGGGACAGTATCCTATATTTCCTTTGTCCTGCAATATTATCTCTTTCTATTTGATGATACCCTATCCTCTCTGATGTCAATATTTATTTTTACTTGAAGCCAATAGCCTCTGGGTTGTCTATGTTCTAATAGTGTGAGAAATGATTTAAAATCCTTGTCAGATGAATAGTAACTGCTTGACAAGATCCTAAGACTCAAAAATCTGTCTTTTCCCCATTAGACAAAAATCAATGAGGGTTTTTTTAAAGACTAGATTTATAATTTATATTTAGTAAAATTATAATACTAAGTGTATAATGGGATGAGTTTTGACAAATGTGTGCACCTATAAAACTGACATTTCCATCAAAATACAGAACATTCCCATTGCTTAGAAAGTTCTCTCATAGACTTTACCAGCCAATCTCCTATGTCAGAGATAGTCCTTCTAAAATTTGTTCTGTATAATAAATTGGGTTTTGCCTGTTTTAAATCCTCATATAAATTGAATTGTACAGAATGTACTACTTTTTATCCACGTTTTTTGGCTTACCATAGTGTTTAAGAAATTTATCCATGACATTATCGCTGAGTAGCATTTGCTTCTTCTCCATTTACCTGTTGCTAGACGAAAGGGTTGCTTCCAGTTAGAAGCTGCTATAAATATTCTTGTACAAGCATTTTTGTGGACATTTGCTTTCATTTCTCTTAGAAATATACCTAAGAACAGACTTACAGGGTCCTAGGGTAGGAGTATTTTAACTTTATGAGAGACTGCCAAAACTCTTCCACAGTGGTTTAGCGGCTGCTGTGGTGTGCTGCCCAGCTTCCCCTTCCAGAACTAAAGCACGCATTCCCTCATCCGCTAGAAATGTTGGCAGCTCCCACCAACAGTGCAAGGGGACTCCCCTCTCTCTGCATCCTCGCCAACACCTGTTGTTTCCTGTGTTGTTAATTTTAGCCATTCTGACTGGTGAAAGGTGATATCACATTGTAGTTTTGATTTGTATTTCCCTGATGCTAAGAGATGTTGAGCCTCTTTCCATGTGTCTGTTGACCATCTGGATGTCTTTCTTTGGAAAAATGTCTATTCATGTCTTCTGTCCATTTTTTAACTGGATTATTTGTTTTTCGGCTATTGAGTTTTATAAGTTCTTTATATATTTTGGATACTAACCCTTTATCAGATATGTCAGTTGCAAATATCTTCTCCCATTCTGTAGGTTGCCTTTTAGTTTTGTTGATTGTTTACTTCTCTATGCAGAAGCTTTTTATTTTGATACAAAAATACTGATTGGAAGGGATACATGCACTGCAATGTTTATAGCAGCATTATCAACAATAGCCAAATTATGGAAAGAGCCCAAATATCCATCGACAGATGAATGGATTAAGATGTGTGTGGAATGGAATGGAATATCACTCAGCCATCAAAAAGAATGAAATCTTGCCATTTGCAATGATGTGGATAGAGCTAGACAGTATTATTCTAAATGAAATATCAGTCAGAGAAAGACAAATACTGTATGATTTCACTTACATGTGGAATTTAAGAAACAAAACAAATGAACATAGTGCGGAAAAAAGAGAGGCAAACCAAGAAACAGACTCGTAACTATGGAGAACAAACTGAGGGTTACTAGAAAGGAGATGAGGGGAATGGGTTAAATGGGTGCTAGGTATTAAGGAGGGCACTTGTTATGATGAGAACTGGGTGTTGTATGTAACTGATGAATCACCAAATTCTACACCTGAAACTAATATTACACTGGATGTTAACTAACTGGAATTTAAATAAAAATTTGGAGAAATTTTTAAAAATGTTGGCAAACTGACACCTCTAAGCTAAATCACTCTCTGGGCCATGCCCTTAGTGGAAGAGAGCCACCTCACCCAACTCTCAGGGCTGGGGCTAGGGTGAAGCAAGCAAAGTGTGTAGGGTACAAAATTTATGGAGATACTGCTCCAAGGTTGGTGCAGGTACTGTCCCTTTTTTCTCCTGCCAACATACATCTACACACAACTTGAGAAGCTCTCTTCTCTACCACCTTTAAGGGCTAGGCCTACTATCAGATGAAAGGTAGTAACTTCTAGTTTTTGCCATCATAATAACTTTTTTCTCTGTGTACAACATAATACAACTTACAAAGCATTCTCATCTGTGAATTCTTTTTATCCTTCTATGAAGTTTAGCAGATAGAGAAGGACTTTACCAGCAATGAGTCTGATTCAAGACATTAACTAACATCACCAAGAACAAAGCCAGAATTAAGTCTCAATCCTAACACATGGCAAGTACCAATCTCTTCCATAAATGCCTTCCTAATAAGCTAGACGTTCCTTCCTAGCAATTTCGCTTACAAAGACAAAAAGGTAAAGGAGTGGAAAATGCATGAACACTGATGACAGAAACTTTCCTTTAGCCAAACTACAAGGCAATGACCAAGTTCACTGGCTCTGCATTAATGAACTATCTCTGATAGTGGGAATTCTCTAACGTTTGAAAATCGCTTTTCTCATTATATGTAATTCTGTTTCCTTTCTCAGCACTAAACTGTTAGTCAGTAGATCTAAGGTTTATTCCTGTTCTTTAATAAATTAGACTATCATTTTAGGGCAATCCTATTACTTCTCATTTTCCCCATCTGTAAAACTGGTTCTCAAATTAAAGTGTGATTTCAGAGACTCTGCGTGTTTGTGTGTGTGTGTGTGTGAAAACTACCATACTATTATCACTACCAATCTGTCATTTCATAAAAGAATAGAATAAAAGGCAATCCTTTAAAATGAATATATTGAGCTGATGCGATCAATATAAATGCCATTTTAATAAGCAAGCCTGAGCTGAGGACTAGCCTTTAGGAATCACGGTCTCAGGTGATCTCTAAGACCCTTTTAGTTTCTGTAGAAACCAAAAGAACAGTAGAACAGATCAACGAAACTAGGAGCTGGTTCTTTGAAAGAATTAATAAGATTGATAAACCCCTGGCCAGACTTACCAAAAAGAAAAGAGAAATGACCCAAATAAATAAAATCATGAATGAAAGAGGAGAGATCACAACCAACACCAAAGAAATACAAACAATTCTAACAACATATTATGAACAACTATATGCCAGCAAATTAGATAATCTGGAAGAAATGGATGCATTCCTAGAGATACATAAACTACCAAAACTGAACCAGGAAGAAACAGAAAACCTGAACAGACCTATAACCACTAAGGAAATTGAAGCAGTAATCAAAAATCTCCCAACAAACAAAAGCCCAGGGCCAGATGGCTTCCCAGGGAAATTCTACCAAACATTTAAAGAAGAATTAATACCTATTCTTCTGAAACTCTTCCAAAAAATAGAAATGGAAGGAAAATTTCCAAACTCGTTTTATGAGGCCACCATCACCTTGATCCCCAAACCAGACAAAGACCCCATCAAAAAGGAGAATTACAGACCAATATC
>NC_138372.1:41327758-41358560 GCF_054177405.1 Leptonychotes weddellii
CAATGGAATATTATGCAGCCATCAACGAAAACGAAATCTTGCCATTTGCAACAATGTGGATACAACTAGAGGATATTATGCTGAGCGAAATAAGTCAATCAGAGAAAGACATGTATCATATGACCTCACTGATATGAAGAATTCTTAATCTCAGGAAACAAACTGAGGGTTGCTGGAGTGGTGGGGGGTGGGAGGGATCGGGTGACTGGGTGATAGACATTGGGGAGGGTATGTGCTATGGTGAGCACTGTGAATTGTGCAAGACTGAAGAATCACAGACCTGCACCTCTGAAACAAATACATTATATGTTTAAAAAAAAAAAGTAGGAAGGGAAAGATAAAGGGGCGGAAATCGGAGGGGGAGACGAACCATGAGAGACTATGGAGAAATAAACTGAGGGTTCTGGGGGGGGATGGGTTAGCCTGGTGATGGGCATAAAGAGGGCACGTACTGCATGGAGCACTGGGTGCTTTATGCAAACAATGAATCATGGAACACTACATCAAAAACTAATGATGTAATGTATGGTGATTAACATAACATAATAAAATAAAATTTTTTAAAAAAAGACCCTTTTAATTTCTGAAGTTACCAGTTTCTCTAAAGGCAACATGAGAGTGTTTGTAAAAAAAGCATGGTCCTTGGTGGTGGGTAACAGTTCATAATATTTCTGACTTTCTACAGGAATTACTTTAAGAGGCTTGCTACTGGGAGCTGGACACCAGAGGACAGGCCTGAATGAAAGAAATCTGGTCATTAAAAGCAATGTTTGATTGTCAGCTTATTTGGTTTGGGGACCATCCACATCCACAGAGTGTCTGAAGTTTTAAGAGCCCCACAGAGAACACACTGCCCCATAGCACTGTGAGCCCAGCAAGGCCAACTGGATCTGTAGCAGGTAATGGCCCTTGAACTTGATGGCTTAAGTAGGCAGTAGGTCTTTCACTCCCAAAAATCATTTTTAATGGAAGTAAACTTGAAAAGACATCTCTGATACAGTCTGTCTGACAGGGAAAAGAGTGACAACTAGCAGTTTTCAAACTCCATTCAGTAGGAAAACAATTCAACTTCACCTTTATGTTTGCTTTTTTCCCATTTACTTTTTTTTAGAAGTTTTTATTTAAATTCCACTTAGTTAACTACAGTATAGTATTAGTTCCAGGTATACAATATAGTGCACTTGTTTTGATGAGCACCGGGTGTTGTATAGAAGTGTTGAATCGCTATTTTGTACACCGATTTACTTTTTAAAAGTATAGGGGGTAAGCCAGTACAGTAATAAATAAGTCTTACACTATCCCTCACAGTTTGTAAGCAGTATTTCCATCTGATCCCTCATTTAATCCTCTTAGTGATCACTCTTCTTCTCATGAAAACATTGAGACACAGACCAAAGACATGACCTTCACAAAATCACAGAGCCAGAGACCAGTGGCATCCAATTATTTGCCTGGATTACAGTTGTTCCAAATTAAAATCTCTATGGATGGACACCAAATTTGCATCCAGAGCACCAAGTCCAATGCCCCATGTGTGAAAGGCACTCAATAACTATTTTTGACTGAACGAATGGATGAATAATTATAGTAAGGAACTAGAGAGTAAGATTTATCCTGCTTTTTAGCCATCTTTGGCTAGATGTAATGAGCTTCCTGAGAGTTTCTAGAATTGCAAGCATGGAGATACCTGTGGATATGATCATCTTCCTATTTTTGTTTAATTAATACATACGCATTGAATATTGCCACATGAAAGGCAGGATGTTAAATACTATAAAAATTTTACATGAATATGTATGGACCTTATTTATTTATGTCTGGAAAAATGGTGTTAGTGAGTAGAAAAATCGTAATTTCCCCACACCCGTTCCTCCCACCTCCTATGCTGCCTGCTTCCCATCAATAACGCTGGTAAATGCAAGCATTAGCCTATAGAGACAGGGTTGATGTTAAGATTTCCTGTTATTCATCCCAGATTTCCATGACAGTCAAACAAACAGGGAAATAACAGAAAGATATACCAGCTTTTCCATCATGACCATGTTCCTGTTAAATTAAATATGTCTCATTAAGTCAAATGCTTTGTTCTACTGACTTCCAGTAAAACTGGAATTTTCGACAATTTCATTTTCATTTACAGTCATCTTCAGTTAGTAAGAGTTCCTAACACAAAAACTTAAATTAATAGTTCTCAATCCTGAACACACTCACCAAGGGAGTCTTAAAAACATATAATGCAATTTCCTGACTTCAACCAAGATCAACTAAAACTGAGTATCTTGGTTTCATTTTCAAATTGCTTTTCCAAAAAAAAGAGAAAGTTAGGAGCAAGTATATAGTCTTGCTATACAGGGAGCAGAGAGATGAGGAGGTAGCTGGAGGGGGGATGTGAGGTAAAGTGAGTACTATTTTTAAAGATGAAACATCTTACATTGTGTTTATATCCTGTGGGGAAAGATCCGGTAGAGAGAAAGGAGAAATATATTAAAGATTCAGGAGACAATGCAATTACTAGAGGCAAGTCACTGAGTAGGTAAAAGGGGATGGATCCAGTGCACAAGGAGAAGGTCTGGTCTTTGATAAAATCATGAATGTTCATCTATATTAAAGGAAGAAAAGCAGACTATGGTTGGTTGGTAGGTGTCGTGGTGAGAGTATGTAGAAATTCTACTTTCCCATTGAAACTGGAAGCAAGGTCATGAAGAAAACAGTGGGGGTAGAGGGAAGAGGTACATTGGAGGTTTGAGAAGTGAAGCAAAGATATGAAATTGTTACCTAGGAAAGGAGCATAGTGACTGAACCAGGAAATTATGGAGCATGCAAATGCCACATCAACGAAACAGACAAAGACCTACTCTTATGGCATTTATATTCCCATGACAGAGAAAATAAACAAATAATTAACCTAATGTCAGATAAACTCTATGAAGAAAATTAAATCAGGGTAATGCATAATAAGGACAGGATGCCCTCAGTAGGAAGATCTTTTGATTAGATAACACTTGGAAAAGATCTGAATAAACTCAGGGAGTAAGATCGGATGTAGGGGGAGTGATTATTTCAAAAAAAGAGAACCCTAAGTGTCAAGTCCATAAGGGAACACGTTTGATGTATTTAAGAATCAACAAGTAGTGTGTGTGGCTGGAATGGAGTGAGCAAGGGGCAGAGTGAGAGAACGGAAAAGCAGAGAAGAGGCCAGGGAACAGACTGAGATGGGCCTCAGACATAGTTAGGGAAGCCACTGGAGGGGTTTAATCAGGGCAACAGTCATCAGACTCCTCTTTTAAAAGAATCCCTCTGCTGGTCTACTGAGAATAGACTTTAAGGTGGCAAGTATGGAACTGTGAGGACCAACTAAGAGATGTTTTCAATAGTTCAGGGGAGAGATGATGGTAGCTTGGGAGCGGTAGCAGAAGAGTAGTGAGAAGTGGTCACATTCAGAATGTATTTTGTAGATGGACCCTAGCAGGATGTGTTGATGATACAATGTGGAAGAGAGTCAAAGAGGAGAATCATAGATGACTTCAAATATGTTGGCCTGCACAAGGGAGCAAATGGCAATGCCAGATCTTGGGGAAGAGGGAATCAAGAGTTCAGATATGTGACTATCATTCCATTAGATGATCAGCCATGCAGGTAACGACTACAGATTCCCAACTGCCTCAGTACCTAGCCCATTTTTAACATATGTTAGCATGATACTGTGATATAATGAGAACTGGATGTTTGGTCCTGGCTCCTGGCACATGGGCTTCTGGGACCCTTGGAATTTCCTGAGGGATAGAGATGAGAGGATCGTCTTTTGTTATTCATAATAAGTCATTTTCAGCAATGCTTGGGTTTATGCTGATGAGATGACTAGCTGCTGGTGGCCCTTCGAGGGCTTCAGGACTTTAGCACTGGGGCTGCTTGCCAGAA
Organism: Leptonychotes weddellii; assembly: GCF_054177405.1. Lineage (NCBI taxonomy): Eukaryota > Metazoa > Chordata > Mammalia > Carnivora > Phocidae > Leptonychotes > Leptonychotes weddellii. The sequence goes on from NC_138372.1 coordinate 41,331,677, forward strand.
AGACCAAGGCAGGACTGGAGGGTTGGAGCTTTCAGCTCCACCCCCAGCCTCCAGGGAGCGGAGAGGGGCTGGAGAAAGTTGAATCAGTCATGACAGGCTGATGACTTGATCAATCATGCCTATGTAATAAAACCTCCATAAAAATTCCTAAATGCAGAGTTTGGGAAGCCGGGTGAATGAACAGACTGAAGTGCTGGGAGGGTGGCATGCCTAGAGATAGCAAAGGGTCTCCATGCTCCCCTGCCCCCATACCTTGCTCTATGCATCTCTTCTGTTTGGCTGTCCCGGAGTTGTGTCCTCTATAAAAACCAGCAATAGCAAGCAAAGCACTTTCCTGAGTTCTATGCACCATTCTAGCAAATTCTCAAGCCTGAGAAATGGGAGTTTATGAGAACCCTTCTGACTTTGTAGACACGTCAGACAGAAGTGTGAGTTACCTGGGGACCCAATACTTGTAATTGGCATCAGAAGAGAGGGCAGTCATGTAGAACTGGGCCTTTAAACTTATGAAGTCTGATGCTAACTCTGGATGGTTACTGTCAGAATTGAACTGAATTGTAGGACACCCAGTTGGAATCCAAAGAGTTGGAGAATCGGCTGGTGTGAGAAAAAAAATCTCACACTTGTGGTATCAGAAGTGTTGTGAATAAAAACATACGAGAAGTAAGGGAGTCCTTAAAATTCATTGAACAAATCTTTAGTCTATTGAAAGATTAATTATTTGCCAAGAATTTATTATTTATATATGCTTTAAATCATGGGACCAAAATGTAACTTTATATCCAATATGGGAGTTATTTTAAAAACACAACCAAAAGCTTCTTTTTTAAAGAACTTACAAAATAAACAAATTTCTTGCAAGTTTTTTTAAAAGAGAGAGTAAAAGCATAAATAAGCAATATTAGGAATAAAAATAAAAGTGTCTACAGGTAGAGATTCTGAAAATCCTAACAGAGGACTGCCAATAATCTAGGTTGAGAAATTTTAAAACTTAAATAGATTGGACAACTTCTTTGAAAAACATAACAAGCAAAATTAAAAACAGAGCTACCATATGACCCAGCAATTTCACTACTGGGTATCTATCCAAAGAAAACAAAGACACTAATTCAAAAAGATATATGCAGTCCTATGTTCATTACAGTATTATTTACTATAGCCAAGATATAGAAACAACCTATGTATCTTTGATAGATGAATGGATAAAGAAGATGTGATATAGGGGGGCCAGGGTGGCTCAGTCAGTTAAGCATCCGACTCTTGGTTTTGGCTCAGGTCATGATCTCAGGATTATGAGATCGAGCCCCACTTTGGGCTCCGTGCTGATCATGAGCCTGCTTAAGATTCTCTCTCTCCCTCTCCCTCTGCTCCTCCACTCTCCCTCTCTAAGAAAGAGAAAAAAAAAAGATGTGAGAGATATATACATATACACACACAACAGAATACTACTGAACCATAAAAAAGAATGAAATCTCACTATCTGGGACATGAATGGACCTGAGGACATTATGCTAAGTGAAATAAGTCAGACAGAGAAAGAAAAACAACATGATGTCACTTATAAGTGGACTCTAAACAAACAAAACAAAACTGAAACTCATAAATACAGAGAATGGAGTGGTGGTTGCCAGAGGGGTGGGGGTTGGAGGGGCAAAAGAGGTGAAGAAAATCAAGAGGTACAAACTTGCAGTTATAAAATAAATAAGCCATGGGTGATACAATGTACAGTATGGAGAATGCAGTCAATAATACTGTATAACTTTGTTGGTGACAGATGGTAACTAGATAGCAGGGTGATCAGTTCCCAATGTGTACAAATGTCAAACTGTGGTTACACACATGAAACTAATATGGGATGTCAATTATGTTCAATAAAAATAAATAAAAATAAAAACACACAAAGTAGAAGTCACATCTTTGGAAAGGGGAAGGGAGAGAAGTATGCTTGTTTTAACTGTGTTTCTTTTCCTTCTTCCTTGTTTTTAGAGAGGGCTGAAGCATATCTGTTTAATCTTTGGAACAGATAATAGTTCTTCAATGCATGATTTTCTATGCATGAAATCTTTCATCATTTTAAAAATATTTTCTTTTTAAAAAGCATAATATAATTACTTTAAGTATTCTTTGTGATAAAAGTGGGCAGTAAATCCTTTGTCCATAAAAAGGCAGTTCATTCTGTCTTGAGTGTAAATAGTGAAGAAAACTTTTCTTGTGTGTTTGTTTGTTTTGCAATTGGAATATTAAACAGACAACTTTCTTTAACATATGTTGGTTGTCTTACAAAATAGTCTGGATCCCTTTATAAGTAAGGTTGCTGAGTTGATCATATAGTAAAAGACTAAAGGAAATTATTAAAAACAGATGTGACATTTTAAAAGCTTCCACCATAAAAAAAAATACAGAAAAAAGACAAAGAGGGAGCCAGGGGGATAGTCGAAGTTATATTGCACTTCCACAGGTATCCCTTTGCCCGTACTAAAGAAAGCTCATCACCACCCTCCATCCCAAATATACAGAGAGGACAGTTTTCTCCATATAGACAAAAAAGAACACTGATTCAGGAGCTGCTCGCTCTGAAACACAATTAAGAATCAGACCAGTATCAGTGGTTGGAATCTCATGATGTCTCCTTAAAAGGGGGATAAAAGCACTGATGTAGGATTATATATTGCGAAGCTCTACAGAAACTGAAATACAATGGAAAAAGAAATGCAGAGTCTTAAGAAACTGGGGTAGTTACTGAATCAACTGAGTAGACTAATTTCCATCGATTTCTGGAACCCTGGTAAAAATCCTTATGGGTCACTGTGCTCTTTTCCAAGGGAAGCATCAAATATTGTCCAGTGTTGTTGGGAGACGATTCATTTCTGCAGGTCTTCTGAGCAGAGACACTGAATATTTTGTTCTGGACTAATGTATCAAGGATATTTATATAGTAAACAACCTCGGAAAACAGAGAGTGTCTCCCTCCAGAACAGAAAAAAGGTCTGTTTGCAATCCAATAGAAAAGATAGAGGTTTCCTAAGCTCAGGATTCCCCAGCTCTGAAGCATTCACCTCGGTCCTGCCACGTGGCTCCATGGAGTTTGGAAGTCAGGGGAGCCAATGAGACTAAGAAGCTCATGCTGCTTGCTGTATTGTGAGTAATAAACTCCTTTGTCTTTGATCCAGGGGCCTTGTGACTTCTGTAAGTGTCCACAAAACTGTGGCACAGTAACCTGCATTAGCTTCACATAGTGTAAAATCTCAGACCCTGCACAATCTTAACAAGTAGTACTTCTAAGGTTGGTGGTTGAATATATCAAGTTTGGACTCAACAAAAATGTACTGATTACTTATTACGTGCCAGGCACTCTGCTAAGTCAGCATTTGACATCTGTTGTTTATTTAATCCTCACACTGGCTCTCTGAGGAATTGAAGCATAGCTAGGTTGCACAATCTACCAAAAGTCACAGAGTTCGTGAGGAAGAGCTTCAGGCTCCTGATCCAGGCAGCGTGACTGGAGCATCTACTCTTAATGACTTCCTCTCTGTGCAGCAACACTTTGAAATTGCAACTGCTGTCCCTGTTAACTGTAAGGAAACTGATTCTGAACTGTTGGTGCTTCCTCAAAGTCCCAAAATTCACTCATGTCAATTTATGATATCAACTCCATTATGAAATCAAAAGGCAATGAGTATTAAGAAGTAGCTTTCGAACATTTTGCATTAAAATCTTGATTCTTGCCATAGTCTTCCAGTATTTTCTATTTATTTTGTAAGTCTTTTACTAAAAGCAAATGAAACAAATCGTTGCAGATAAGATTAACTAAAAGACACTAAAATTAATGGACAAAAGTGTGAGAAGAAACAAGATTTTCATAATTTCAAGTTATCTTCCCCAAACAACTTTATTGACTACAAAGGAAAAAATAGAAACTTTACAGTAGAGAAACCCAGCAGGCACTCACAGATCAACCCAGTGATGAAGCTGTATTGCCAGAAAGAAGACAATCAACATCATAAACTCCTTGGTATGATACACTGAGGAGGACACATCATTTTTCTGGTATTCTTGCCAAAATAATGCATATCTCATTCCAGTCATGAGAAAACATCAGACATATCCAAACGGAGGGATATTCAACGACACAGCTAACCAATACTCCTCAAATGTGTCAGGGTCATCAAGCTGAGGAAAGACTACAGACCTATACAGACTAGAAGGGACAAAGGAGAAATAGCAGTGAGACACAATGTGAGATTGTGGATGAGGATCTTGGAACAAACAGGGAAGAACATTCATGTTAAAACTGGTCGAATTAGAAAAAGGCCTGTAGGTTAGTTAGTAATGTTAATGTCCTACACTTGATAACTGCATTGAAGATGTTAATGGTTGGCAGAGCAGGGTGAGGGATACATGGGGGATTCTTTGTATTCTTTTTTCGACTTCTCTGTAAGTCTAATATGAGTTCAAAATAAAAAGTTTTTGAAAACCTAAATTATTCTGTCATTTATATAAAACAGTGTTTTAAGAGATGTACTAGAGTAGTTAAGGAGCACCTGGTTGGCTCAGCTGGAAGAACGTGTGACTGTTGATCTTGGAGTTGTGAGTTCGAGCCCCACATCAGGCATAGAGATTATATAAATAAACAAACAAACAAACTTAAAAAAAATTTTTTTTAAAGAAGAAATGTGGGACACCTGGGTGGCTCAGGTTAAGCATCAGCCTTTGGCTCAGGTCATGATCCCAGGGTCCTGGGATCGAGTCCCACATTGGGCTCCTTGCTCAGCAGGGAGCCTGCTTCTCCCTCTCCCATTCCCCCTGCTTGTGCTCTCTCTCTGACAAATAAATAAATAAATAAAATCATTTAAAAAACTAAAATAAAATAAAAAGAAGAAATGTACTATAGTAGTTAAGAGCATATTCCCTGTATTCAAACCTCAATTCTTTCCCCAAATAATACATTTGCGGAAAGTTATACTAATCATTCTGTGCTCCAATTTCTTCATCTCAAAAGTGAGTGGCACAATAATTCCCACTGTATAAGATTGCTGTGAAGATTAAAGAAGGGAATCACTGCTAAATGGTAAAAACAGATTGACACAGAATAAACACGCAACAAAAGTTGTCTTTTTTGTTGTTATAGCCAGTGGTTGATCTAAGCCAGGCACCCCTGGGTTTCACCTGTCACAAGATGGCCTCATCAAAGACACCAATCAACTCTTGGAAGTGAAAAGCAGGCAAGTATCAAGAGCAGAATTGTGGCCTCATTAGAGCTTGCTCTGAACCAGAGATTGCAAGCTCAAGTGTCAAGAGAGGCCAAGCCTGCAGCGTTAGAGTGAAGTCAATCTGGGCAAGAGTGTGGTGAACTAGAGACTGGTACCCGGTCCAAGGGAACAGCTGCACTCCTGCTACCACCATGATGCACTGTGGTCCGATGCGGCCAGATCTTATAATTTTTCAAGAAAAGCAAGAATCTTGGCTTTTTATAATAAAACTCCCAACTTCTAAATGTTAGAAAATAACTTAAAAATATAAAACCCTCTAAGGCCAATACCACAAAGGTCAAACCAACCATGTCAGTGAACCAGATGGAGCCAGTAGCCTCCACTTTGAATGGCTGACATCTTTGTGGATACAACTAAAGGAACAGCAAGAGAGTGGGACTTTGAGGTCAAAATACCTCAGTCCAAATTCAATTCTGCTGTTAATTAGTGTTACCTACACACACATAAATAAACACACACACACACACACACACACACACAACTGGTCTTATAAACTCAGGAAACAGAATGACACAAAATGAAACACAATTTCTTGAATTGCAAGTCTCAAATCTTTCATATGCTCAGGTACATTGTGAATCCACAGTAGCAGCTATGGTACCCATTTTATTTTTTTCTATTTCATCCACATTAGGCCTTCTTCTGAGGAGCTACTCACGGGACAAGTGTTACATAATAACACTTGGGGGACTTGAGACTAGATGGTCTCTAAAGCTCCTCCCCACCCTGCCTTGCCCTGCCCTGCCTCTCCATGATCCTGAACTTGGCATCAAGGTCACTTTCCCCCTTTTCCACAGTGCCTGGTGCATGGTAGATTCTTGGTCAACGCTTACAGAACTAATAGCCTCTTCCAAAGGACTATGGGGCTCATGATGCAGCCTGTACCTTAGGTTAGGAAAAGAAAAAACGGAAAGGAAACAAAGATGCCACATTGGACTGACCAAGCTTGGACTGTGCAAGCTGGCTGACTCCACCAGTTGGGTTTGATTGCTTACAAAGGAAAAGCCAAACAAAGAAGGAGGTGGAGTTTATTTCAGTAAACAGCATCCCTTAGAGAGAAAGAACTCACTCTACTCCAGGAGAGGTGGCCTCATTGCTGTTACAATCAGAAAACATCTGCAAACAACCACTTGGTTAGAGAAAACAACAAGTTCAAACAACAGAACTGTGGATTTCCTCTGGGTGTTGGGGTGTTTGTGTTTTAGAAGGAAGGCGGGGGTGGGGGGGATGCAGTAGCAAACATCTCTACTTTTAAGAGCATTTGATATCTCGGAATTCGAAAGTAAAAGGTTTATACATGTAGTACATTTAAACTTCAAGGGATTTTACACCATATCCTGCCAAATACTCAATTAGCTGATGAGGGAAAAAAGTCTCAGAGAGGTGAGTGGCTTTCCTAGCCAATAGATTCCACCCCGTTCCCTTCTTCCCCTCCACCCTCCTCCGTCTCCCATTCTCTACCCAGTTCACTGCCTCTTAAAGCACAGGAGCATTGTAAGCCATGGTTTACAAAGCTACAACTCTAAATAAATAATATCAGCAAGGGCAAGACATACAAACACGGGAAGGTCAAACAGAAGAGCCAAGCGTTGGTCAAGGTGAGGAGTTCAACTCTAAAGCCACAAAACTGCATACCCACATCCAAAGAAAATCTAATTCCATAGCTGGGAGACCTTAGAAACTATTAGAATAATAATAGCTCTGCCTAACAACCAACATTTACTCAGCTCTCTGCCTGTGCCAAGCACCATCCTGAATGCCATCATCATTTAAACCGGCAGGAGAACTCAGGGTTAGGAGGCCTAAATACGTAATGCCCAAGGTTACAGTTAAGAAGGAAACAAGTCGGGATCTGGACCCAGATGGATCTGGTTCCAAAGCCCTGCATTCTTCTCTGGCACCAAAAGGAGCAATGGGAAGCTCCCTATGCATTATGATGTGTGAGCCGATTTTTGCATATCTAAAGAAAATACTCATTCCTTGTCTACTGTGTCCTGCAGGCGTCACTTGCTGTGGTGGGTGCTGAGGATGAAGCAATGAACCAGACCTCAGGGGCACTCAAAGTGGGATCTGAGAGGGTGACGAAGACAAGGTCAGTATTATGATCTGAGCAACGCAAGAGCACTGTGGGGACCCATGAGACTCGGCTGGAAGGCTGTGGAAGGGTCCTTGGAATTGATGGCATTGGAGGTGATCTTTGAAAGACAACAGTGTGCTCAAAGGAGAAGCAGGAAGAAAATGCTGCTCAGTACACAACTGAAGGTTTGGAGAGCCGGGGGTATGGGGATAAAAACAGCCACTGGAACATGGCTGGGGCACAAGGCATATCGAGAGGCAGAGGGAAATGCATGTGGAAAACCTGAGGATCTTGAATTTCAGGCTGAGCTACTTGAACTTCATGTTGTAGGTAAGGAGGATGGAGTGGGCAAGGTTCCATTTAAGACATGTGACTATAGAAATGACCCAAGTGAAACAGGAATCAGCCTGTGGGTAAAGTGGGTTAAAAGGGAAAACAAGCTTTTCTGGTCAGATCAATGTTAGAATTCCAGCTCTGCTACCCACTAGCCATAGCAGTTAGATAAGTTACCCCTCCAAGCCTCAACTTCCTCATTTGTAAAATGGGACTAATAAGAACATCTTGCTCACGACTTTGCTGTGAGGGTTAAAGAAGAATCGAAGCAAAGTGTTTTTGAAAGTGCCTCACACATGTGAGCTATTATTCACATGGTGGGTCCCGATTTGCATAATGTTTGGTTCGTCAGTGGTTTTGGGTAATCAATGCCAAGGTCTTTTTTCCTTTAAAACTTGCCCTCTGGCTAGGATTCACAGAAAGTGGGTGGTGTAGCAGAGCATGAGTTTTAGAGACAGGCAGGCTCAGTTTCTAATTCTGATACAACCCCATTATTGGCAGAGCCCAAACTCAATAACTTTAGGCCAATTTACTAAAGAGCCCGGTCTGAAATTTAGGGACCCTCCTTCAGCACCGTGGGTAGCTCGGAGTTGATAATCAGCATGGATTGGTGCCCTTCTCTTCCTTTCTGGGCTTGGTGATTAAGCAGGTCACTTAACTTCTCCGGACCTCACTTTTCTCCTTAGGAAAATAGGACTAAGGATCTACACTGGGTACTTACAACGGGATTATTCTGAATATCAAATAGCAGATGGGAAAACACAGACGGATGTTCTATAAACTGAATCTCTTTACAAACATATGTGATCATTATTCAGCCAACGTTCGAGTGGTTCCACTGAAATTCAGAGTCTCTGAAGCAAAAAGAGGTCAACATGAACTCCAAAGAAGAATAACAATGAAACTTTTATTCCTTGGCTCCGTAATAGTGACAAACGGTTTACCTTGGTGAAACTATTCATTGCTACCCTGTGAAAACAGGGCTATCGGCTATAAAATGAGGCCCGTTAAATCTACACAAGTCTGCTTCCTGCCTCCCCTCAGTCTCCCCTCTTGCTCCTCCTCTCCTGAAACACAGCCCCTCCCCCACCCTTCTCACCATGGGAAGTCTGCCATCTGAGAAGGTCATAAAACACACAACACAACGGGAAAAATCACCCTAGTGCACACACAGACACTCACACAACACGTGCAGGGCACATCACCTCTTCCTGACCATATCTCTAAGAAAGGAGGTAACCAACTGGGAAGGGATGCATCAATGGAGTCACTGAGTGGCCTTGGTGACGTGGTCATGAGCATTTCCTGAATCCTTTCCACGCGCTCGGCACTCCAGGGCACAGGCTCAGCCCAGAATCAGCACTGTATGGACATTAGAAACTAAATGCCCTTTAGTTAACACCAATATCACCAATATCAGAGCATTTGTTCCAAGGGTTTGCAAGAGTGGCTGACCAAGGGGCACTTCCCGTGGGTTTCTTCTGTCACGGGGAGATAGAAATGTTGCCCATAGAGCACCCACAGATGCATAATGCCCGGATTTGGAAATGTTGTGTTTCTGTTTTTATTTCTGCTTGCATGCCATTGGGAACCGTATAAAAGAAAAAGATGCAGAAAATATGCTGGACTGGAAGCGAAACGGCCTGAATGCAAATACTGTGTTCCCTATAAGTTAGGTCATGGGTGCATCATCGCTCACCTGTAATATGGGGTAAACGCCACCCCCCAAAATTGTTGGGAGGTCAACAAAAGCATTCCAGAAATAAGAGCCTTTTATATTTCTAGTGTTGGGAAAATGTGAGTGGTCATCATTCTAGAGCGCAATGAACAGGAGACAGGAGACATGGGGCCTGAATCCTGGCTCTGCCACTGCGTAGCTGCATGATCTTCACAAACGATTTCACTTCTTAGAGGTTCATCTTCCTCACAACATATTCAACAAATACTCACAAAGCCTCGATCACGTGGAAGGGAATGTGGATCATTCTATAAAGTTTTAGTCAAATATAAGGAATAAACACTCTATTATTGACTAATTACTACTAGTTAATTATGTGAATCATACAAGGTCATCACTTTAGTGTGGTGTCTTCCCTTATGATTTACGTTTCTAGGTTGTATTATTCTCTGAGATCTTAACCTTCTATTCAAATTTATATTTTCCCAGATTTGAGATACTAAATTTTTTTAAGATTTATCTATTTGAGAGAGAGAGAGAGCATGGCTTGAGCAGGGGGAGGGGCAGAGACAGAGGGTGAGAGAGAGGAAGAGAGGGAAGGAGAATCTCAAGCAGACTCCCCATTGAGCGGGGAGCCCTACTCGGGGCTCTATTTCACAACCCTGAGATCATGACCTGAGCCGAAACCAAGAGTCAGATGCCCAACCGGCTGAGCCACCCAGGTGCCCTGAGATATTAAATATTTTTAATTTCTACTTTACTATTTTAAGATAGCCATATTGAGTAAGCTGCTGCAAATGCTTCGTAGGATGAAATGTGATAATAGCAACAAATAATAGCAGAGGAAAATGTTCCAGGATTAAAGTTGACTGATTATGCCTAAGTAAATCTGATGTCATTCTTTGATTACCCAACCTCAAACTTACCCTAATGTGAGGATTAAAACAGAGATGCTAGCTTTTACAAGATTAGATAAAGCTAAACCACACAAACAAACAAACAAACAAACAAAAGAAGACTGCTGCTCTGGAAGGTTGCTGTAATTCACATCATTGTAAAAAACAATATTAGCAGTTTTCCTGATAACTAGTTCCGAAAATGGGGGAAAATGTTGAAATCAAAAGTGCTGTCTTTTGAATACTATGGAAACTGGTGGTAATTCCCAGCAGGAAAGGGAGGGGAGGAGAAAGGCAAAGAGGGGGGCATGACTAGCCAAAGGCAACTGGTTTCAGGGAACACCCACTAGGCACCAGATAATGTTTCACAGCTGCTAACACCTTTAAATCCTTGCAAGTCTGTAAGGAAGATGGCACCATCCCCTCTTAACAACTTAGCCAAGCCCACGTGACTATGGATTTCAAACCCCAATTTTTCTGACCAAATGTGCACCATCTTTCCACTCCACCATGCAGACTTATTTTGCACCCCTTCCTAACTTCATTGAGTGTCAGCACGGCCCCTGGCAACACCCTCTGCCGCTGTCTTACGACACCCCTGAAATGTAAGAAGTGAGCCCAGTGGGGGCCAGGTACACCCAACCCACATTCTCCTCCCTTCCCTTCTGACTATTTGTCCATTGCTGCTCCACACTGGCCACATAGAGGATGGAGCAGGCTTACTAAAGAATCAGCCTGCATCTCAGTGTATACTCTATCCAGGGTGAGGAGGAGAAAGTTTCTAGTTATGCTTAAGAGGAATTGTCTTCCATTTTAGGAGCTTGCATGATGTGAGACCACTCGGACTGGCATAAGGAAGGAGCCCAGAACGTTGTCACAAAGATCAGAGTTGAAGCCCAGGCTCTGTAGCAGCACGGTACAATAGTATTCTCTACAATGATGAAAATGTTGTGTAGCTGGGCTGTCCAATATGGTAGCCACTAGCCACATGTGGCAACAGAGCACTTGAAATGTGGCTAGTGAAACTCAATGACCCACTTTTAAATTTTATTCAGAATTAACTGATTTACATTTTAATGGCCATGTGTGGCTAGTGGCCACTGGGTTGGAGAGGACTTGCTGCCTAGCTGTGTGACCTTAATCAAGTCTCTTTTCTCATCCTGAGCTCTCTCATCTGTTCATGACTCTGCCACCTCACAATTCAGCTGGATTGATCAAATGAGAAAAGAACCACTCCGGTGCCTGGCACAAAGCCATCCCCTTAATAAGGGGCTTTAGTTGAATCTGAAAATGTCCAAGAGAAATGCATGTTAAAAGTCTAAGCCTGGATTTTTCTCCAGAATTGATTCCTTACGATTGCTTTATTCATCCAAACCTCATCTGCCTGCCAAAGAATGACCTCGGAGAAAATGAGGGCTGGAGACAGGCACGCCAGTGACAGGACTGCGGGTACAGTCCCTACCCTTTACTGCCCAGCTTCCCCCTGGAGCTTGGACAGGTCATTTTCTCCAGGTGGCAATGAGAGAGTAGCCAGAAGCAGGGCAAAGTGCTGTATACATCTGATGTAGCTAAAAATCTTTGAGAGTTTTGCCGAAAACTTCTCTCCTTCTCCACTTTTTAAACACGTTGTTTTCAGGAAAATTTGCCCATCTGGTTCTGATTCATTTGCACTTAACGCATCAGAGGGTGGTGTTGTAATACCAGATTGACTTGCAAAAAGTTCTGATTCCCATATCTCCCCAGCTTCTCTCCTTAGAAACTGGGGAATGGGTTTGGCCAGCAGATGCACAAAGCATACTAAAGATGGGCCCCAGGGCATGAGATAGCAGCTCCAGCTCTGTTACAAACACTCTGTGTACCCTGAGCTGTCCCTAACTCCTGGGGTCTGGGCCTACTCTCCTGGGAAATGAGGGCTTCAACTCAGTGACAACTCAAATTCATACACATGGACTAACAATGGTTCTTTAATATGGAAAAGCCCAGTAGTTGTCACAAAAGACTCACACAAAATTGGACGGTTTGATGAAGGAAACCTAGAATATGTTTTGTAATGATCAAAAAAAACCCAAAAAACAAAAAAGGAAATGTGGTCACCAGAAGTTTGTGTTCAGGAAAATCAAATCATTCTAGATCAGCCTTGTTCTTTAGTTGGTAAAATCCTAAGATTACTAGAGCAGGCCTGATATTTGGATGGCTCTACACTGAACAAGGTCTTCTGGGCTAGTCTGGTGATGATAAGATGGTAAAGAGGACAGGGTGGTAATACAGTTTAAATGGCGAATCCAGGCCTTACGTGTAGGGCAGTGTGAAACCAGGAACCTGCTCTCTTTGCACTCGACCATGTGGCCCAGCAAGGGTTACAAACCTCCTACAATTAGTACTCAATTAATCATTGAGATGCTATAGGGTGGACAGTTTCCTTGAGCAGGGGTTGAGCTGGTGACCACATGGTTCCTTTTGAGACCAATGCCTATAATTGCATAAAACAAACTACAGGATTCCTTAAATATATCCCAACCAGAGTTCTTAGGACTCCATTCTCCTCGAGTCCTGAAGAGTTCCCTACACAACTCACTGACTACCCATATAACCACTATTGAAGTGATTTCATCAAAGTCCTTGGTTTTAATAATCTCCTCCAGGATAACAGCTCCCAAATTAGGCCCCGAGACTGTATTTTCTTCTGACTTTCTCTCAGATACACAACTGCCTCCTTAACATCTTCACTTAGAGGTTTTTCAGGAATCTCAAACTAATTACGTCCAAAATAAAACTTAACATTCTTCTTCCACAACTGTTCCCCACCCAGTGTTCTCTATGTCAGTAAAGAACTATGCCATGAACACAGTAGATTAGGAGACATTAGTTTGAGACACACCAGAATCAGCCACTGTAAGTCTCTCAGCTTTTCGTTGAACTTGGTGAACCCAGAGGGTTAGAACATTTTGAGCTAAATGGAATCTAGATCTATCTTCTTGTATCTCTCACTCACTGAGACTGCTGTAGTTAAGACATTATCTTCTGTGGACTTTGGGTTGTTGACTCAAGTCCCTCCTAGAATAGGTATTCTTCCACTACCCTGTGAGGTCTGGAGAGTGGAAGGAGCACATTCTGACTGTTCTACAGTCTTAGCACAAAGCAGGTACAACAAAGTCAATGAGATTCTGTTCTCAACATCCTCCTGCGATTTCTTGGTACCTTCATTCTAGCATTATCACACAGGCTGTAATTATTTCTCTTTATTCTCCCTCACTAGACTGTAAGCTTCGTCTTATGTGTTCATCTTCACCATCTTGGCACAAAGCTCATAGCCCGACACTTAGGAAGTGTTGAGAGACTATGTAATGAATGAAGAAATGACTAAATGAATTAGTGAATGAAGATCAGAGAAATAAAGGAAATGATGAGGCGTTCAGTCCACCAGGCAGTCTTGGCAAGCCCTGAACATGCTACCTCCAGCCCACGTCTCCTCACACACATTCCCTTTCCCCCCACCTTACAGCCCAGGCCACACTTGGGAAGAAAGCTTCAGGAAGAGCTTAATGTTCAGTGGAAATTTCTCACCAACAGTCAACACCCAGTCATGATTATCTCTCTCTCCTCTTTCCCTCTCTCACTCTTTAAAGTCACTTGCAGTATCTTTTCCTCCCTCCAGCTTACCCATTATTTACGATAATGACTTCAAACACCAAGCATTGCTATTCAGGGCACTGTGAAAACGTGTTTTTCCCATCAGTCCTGATGAAATAGTTTCCACTGTCTGTTTCCCTTGCAGATAGCAATCAAAGTCCAGGCGCAACAATTAAAAAAAAAAGTCCAAACTCTTGTCCGATATAGCATCTAAAACTTGTCCTTGGAAAGCGACACCCCAGGGAATTTAATCAGAAATCCTCTTCGCTCGGCCCAACCCACTGCTATTGAATACAGAGTATTTGGAATGACTTGTTTCTGGGAGCTGATTTCCCTATGCTTCCCGCCCCCCCCCCCCATTCTTCCCAGAAGGCCAAAATAAGAGCCCTTTGAAGAATGTTATTCCCTTAAGACATGTGCTGGGATCTCCAGAGTCTAACGTTAGCCTGTGAATTCTCACTGTCATCTTTTTACTACATCCTCTGGTGACAGCCCCCAAAGCTCTGACTGCACTGTTCCCTGAGCTCTGCATTCCCTCACTTTGGCTGACTTTGTATCACCAGGTCAATGTCTATCACTTACTGTATCATCGTACCAGGTCCTCTCACTTACTGGTTATATGACCTTGGACAACTATCTTACCTCCTAGCCTGTGTTCCCACTGTGTCTCACAGGCTAGTTGTGAGGTTAAATTCTGGTCCTCAAATGGTCGGAGAACCATAGATTCACCTTCCCCTTGTCAATCTCCCCCTTCTCTGAACTTCTGTAGCACTGGTATCATTTGAACATAGAATTCTCAGCCAGAATGGCCTATAGAGATGGTCATCTGAAAAATTCCCATTTTAAATGCTTAGTACACACACACACATACACAACACAGACACAACATGTGCATACACCATAACTATACATACAAACCGCACTACTCCACACACACACACAACATACAACACAGACACAATGCATGCATACACCATATTACACATACATACCGTAAACACACACACACACACACCACCATACACAAAACACACACCATAAGCTGGGCATTTAGACAGCTTCCATTTCAAATTCCAAGGATGGCCTGTCTCCACTTTTCTTCTCTTGTGATTTGGCCTTCTTAACTAGGAAAGCAGCCCCAGTGCTCAGTCCAAAGTGGTTATGAGGAAACACTGTGGGAAACATAAAAGGGATGTGCTGTTTTTCTAAAAACCTCTGTTCTTTGGTGAGTTTAGACCCTATTTCTTATGCCCATTGGTGACAGTGATTAATAAGTAACTAATAGGTAACGTATATGCAGAATATTTACCCTCTATTAGGCACCATGCTGTGCATTACATGCAGGATGCATTTAACCCTTACAATATACTTATACACCTGCAGCTATTACACAATCAAGGTGCAGGGGGAGCAGTCATCCCTAGACATTCTCAACTGCCAAGGATCCAGCCAACACCTGGGCTCCCCACTCAGTTTTGCTCACTAGCAATTAAAAGAGCAACTGTACATCAAGCTGGGATGACCGATGATTAACCAGCGGAAGGGAACCATGAGTGTCAGTCTTAACGATATTCCATTCATAACTGATCCAAAAAAGTAACAGGTGGGCCTCCAGGGATCAGGGACCATGGATGTTTTTGTCATTTCATCATGCTACAAAAATGCCTCGATGTTTGCGGTGCTAGTGCATGGCATCTCCCCGAAGCCTATAGTCATTCCAGAGTCCACGTGATGCCTGGAGCTCTTGGCTCCAGACTGGAATCAGGACATATAGTTTTGTTCTTCAAAATGCAAAAGAGTTTCTGTAGAAACCAAGCCAGCTGTTCTCCGCCAGACTACTGCTGGCCATTAGACTGACCCGAAGTTGTGGGCTTTTGCTGGCAAAGAGGCAGCACTAACAATCGACCCAGTTGTTATCAAATGCTACTAGGGGAGGACATAGCTATCCCAACCCTGGCGAATGACGGAGGTGCTATATTCCATTAAGGCAGGTAACTGGAATTCTAGTGAGATCATGTAGGGAGGGAGCTGTGTCTTTTGGGACAACTTAACCATGCATATAGTATAATATAAAAAAAAAAAAAACACACAACTGCTCCTACCCCTTTAAGTGACATAGAGAGCACACGAACTCCTGAAGCTCTAAAACAGTGTAAGACTTTGAAAGGATTGGCACCTGGTAGCGTCAACATTTTCTATTCCTTGTTCCATTTCAGTGCTGGGTCAGATGCCCTACAACGAACCTCCTCCCTTTCATTCACATGGTTCCCAAAGTACTTACATCTTCATTATTTCATTAGTCATTCACAATGACCTTAAAGGGTTATCATTTGTGTTTCCCAGATGTGGCAACTAGGGGTCAGATGGGATAAGTAACTTGCCAAATCTCCTATAGCCCATGATGGCAGAGATAGAACCACATGACTGTTTGGGCTCCAGCCATCCCAGATTTCTACCTGCAGCTTGGTACCAACAGACATTCTGGGTGATGACCTAGGTTCTCTGCTCTACGTGACTGGAAGAAGCAATGACCCTTTTAGACTTTGCTAGACTCTGTGTCTTCCCATATGCTGATCCCAACTGGTCTTTGACTCCAATTCATCTTAAGTCTCAGCTCAGCCTTCTCTGACACCCTTATCTAAGTTAGGGATTCTACTGTTATGTATTCCCAAGGTATCTTGCTCTTCCTATTTTGTAATACCATAATTATAATAAACTTTTCAATTGTTATTTTCTTTGCTAAGCTATAAGTTCCATGAAGCAAGGACCATATTCAGCTAGCATAGTTCCTAGTACCTATTAGGAACTCAATACATGTATAGTAAAAGAGAACAAACCATTCCCTCTCATGGAGAAGTCTGGATAGGGCCAAAGAGTATCAACCCATCAATCAGAAGAAGACTGACCAGAGGTTCTAGTACAAAAACATGTCCAAAAGATCAGCAGCTGGTAGACTGATGTAAGCTACTTATTGGCAGGTCTAAACTGGGGCTGGGAACCAGGAACAGGACCAGAGGCAAGGGGAGGGGGTTTGTTTCCAGCAGGGTGAGTCACTCAAAGCTCCCCTCTAGGGGCCAGAGGACCAGCATCCCCAAAACAGCGCCAGGAAAACAAAGTTCGCAGCTCTCTTGAGGGCTGTTTAGTTAAAACAGATGGCTCTGTACCTTGACAGATGCTTTCTTTTTTTTGTATACCCAACCATCTCCTATAGAAAGATGCACTGGTAGGATATCATGGCAGAAGGTATGTTTAAAAAAATTATCCTGATAGAGAAAAACCACACAAGAATCAGTAAGATCACCTAAAATGCTAACAAACAAGAGAGGAATGAGAGCATAAATGACAACAGTGAACATCCAGACAGAATGAACAAAATTGAAATGCATTACAAAGATATACTCTGTTGAGCTTGGTAACTGATAGGGTATATAACAGTATCCCCTTTTGACTGGCTTCCTGTTTCCTAAGTACTTTTAGGTCCTTTATCTCATTTGAGCCTCATAAGAAGCCTATGTGTTCGATGGATAAGGGAATAGGCCTGACAGGTGATCCGCCCAAGTCACACAACTCAGAGGGGCTGGGCAGGCCCTGGAGACCAGGGGTGCAGACCACCATCTCCAAGCCCCCTGCAGGCAGCATGGGGCCATTGTGCATCCCAGACTTTGAGTCATGGAAGTACACTCACCTCACTCCCCCAGGATTAGGCAGTCTTTGACATTGTTTGTATATTCGTGTTTATATAAATGCACATTTATAAGTGCATTTCCCACCAGCAAGGTCTGAGATACCCGTCAGCTCTGGGAGTCTGATAACAGCCCCAGCCCTGCCACACTGAAGACCCCACTGCCTCATGGCAGGCTCTGCTCCCTATGAGTCAGACCTGTTTTTCATCTTTACTGTTATTACTGATTACTAAAGAAATTCCAGGGTCCTTGTAAAATCTCCAAATAAGAAATGTGAAGAAGATAAAATTCTATATACTCTGCTACAATTTCACTTTTATTTGATAATATAATACCAGACACTAACATTTACGGAGCCTCAATTAATTGCCAGACACTGAGTGAGGCACTTTTATACACAGTATCTCACATAGGCCTCACGACAGTCTCAGACAAGCACTGTGAGTAGCTCTATCTTACAGACGAAGAAACTGAGGCTCCCACAGAGTAACTGATCCAAGTTCACAGAGCTGGTGAGTGGCACAGTCAGAATTCTGGGCAGATCCAGGATTCCAAAGCTCACACACCTACCTGCAACCATATATCAGGGATATCTTCCCAAGTCAAACATATTCAATCGTATCTGTTTCTTAAAAGAAAAGGATATTGTCTTCTTCTATTCCCCAACATGTTTCTTGACTTTAGTTAACTAGAGTGAAAGGGCCAATCCACAACTCATTAAAAAAGAAAAAGTCACATTCTTCAAGTAAGCTTGAATAGGTTCTTCCCTCTCTACTTGCTGAGCCAGATATCCTCATAGTTATGCCCCCTTGTCTGTGGTGATAAAGCTTGGCTGTTGGGTTAGTAACAGCCTACTACTCACTTACTGAGTGATCTTGGGCAAGTACCCTCTCTGTCTGCATCCTGGCTTCCTCATCTTTATGATGAGAAGCCTGGGTGGCCTCTAAGAACCCTTCCAGTTGTGATCTAGTGACAAGAGATAACCTGTTATCTCTTGCTGGACTGTGGATGGGCTATTTTTATAAGATCATTTATTTCAAATGAAATTTAAATATACACTGTAATATTCAAAATGGTAGATTGACCAGGGAAAGGAGATGGAGGGTATATTAATTTCCTATGGGTGCCATAATAAATCATCACAAATTTAGTGGTTTGAAACAACAGAAATTTATTCTCTCTGTTCTGGAGACCAGACGTTGAAATCTGGTGGCTGCTGACATTCTTGGCTTATGACTATATCACTCCAACCTGTTTCCAGTCTCTGTGGTCACGTTGCCTTCCCCTCTTGCTCTGTGTGAAACCTACCTCTACCTCTTTCTTATAAGGACATCTGTGATTGTATTTAGAGCTCACCCAGATAACGTGGGACATCCCTGCCCATCTGTAAATCCTTAATCACATTTATATTATCACATTTATAACAGTCCTTTTCCAAATAAGGTCATATTCACAGGTTCCAGGGATTAAGATCTGATCTCTTTGGGGACCAATGTTCAGTCTACTACAGAGGGGAACTGAAAATCCTATTTCGGCTGCTTTATGATGACAGACAAGGTCTCATCTCACAAGGGCATCATTAAGAGCAATAAGGGCCAAGCACAGGTAAATACAAACATGCTTTGGGTACTTGACAGAGGGCAGAGAGGTAAGCAGAAGAAAAAGGTCAAAAGAGGATGTCTGTGGTGGGATCATTCAGTAATGAAGAAGCAACACAGCATCACAATGATGGACTGAGGCACTGCACCCCACAAACCAGGACAAGGCCACCGAAGAGCCCCAGAGAAGCCTATGAGTAATTTTATGATGCTAACCATTTGTTATAAAATCAAACCTCTTGGAGTCAAACTCTCCTCTGACTTATCCTATTCCCTGCAATACATTTAACTATTTTCTTTCAGGAAAAAATAAGCCAAATTTTAATTCTTGCTGGCACTATACATGTGCTCCTTAAAATAGCATGGGACCTCTCAGTTTACCTTCTGTCTTAACAAATCACTAACTTCAGGAAATGTTCTTAAAGATCAAGGTCCAAGTAATAGTTTAATGAACCTAAAGATGTCTGCTTTTTTGAAAATTTCCTAGGAAATCTGGATTCAAGACTAGATTCTACCAGGTACCAGCTGGGTTCCTTTGGTTAAGTCACCCCTTACTCAACCACACAACCACTCAGAGGTTGGCCGTCCCCTCAACGAAAGCCACTAGCTCTCTCCCCTGATTTAGAATAAGCTTGAAAAAATGTCTTAACTCCACTTTTAAACCATGAACTCCTAGATGGAAGGGGAAATGTCTTAAAGAAAATGATGGCTGATTTATTGAGCCACGTGTTCCTTCCAGCACTCAGTAGTAAGTCCCTATAAATCATGTAAATTACTTCTGTTTTACAGATGAAGAAACTGAATGCTTAGAGAAGTTAGTTGACTATCTCAAAACTATACAACCAGAGAAGGAGAAGTCAGGATTTACACCCTGAGTCCAAACTTCATACCCTTTTCCTAAACTCATGCTCTGTCGCCTATCTCTAGCACCTAGTATAGTAATCTAGGATGTGGGAGACTCTGGAGAAAACAGCTGGTGGATAAGAATGGAGTGGAAAATGAAGGAAAAACACTTGTTTATACTATATATACACTATGCCACCTTCAGAATGCTGGAAATCATGAGGTTTGTACATGAGAGAGGGCAAGCAGGGACAGATCAGGAAAGAGCAGTGATATACAAAATAAAGCTTTACAAATTACAGCTTTGCACTGCCCAAAGCAATTTTCATAGGTATTGTTGCACTTGATTCTCACAAAACACCTGGTATGAAGTATGAGGAAGTAGATTTCACCGTAAGTAACAGAAATACAATCTGCAATGTATTTGATATATTTGACTTCTAAACGGTAGGGCCAGGATTCAAAGCCAAGTCATAGGACTTCTTTCCAGTGCTTTTCCCACTGGGCCTCACTGCTTTCTCTTCCCATGGACCTTCCTTGGAGGCCACAAAGCCCTTACCTATCACTTGCTCAAAGGCTCTGAGGCCTGCTGCCTTCCACCAGCCTCCTACCACCATCATGAGTGTTCGCACAGACACACACACATGCAAGATTTCCTTTTGCTATATTTACAATGCCTTAGGGGTGAAGAAAAAGGATGGGGCACCCAGGGAAGGGATACAGAATCTGTAAAGGGCATAGGACTCATGATTTGGTCATC
This sequence comes from Leptonychotes weddellii, assembly GCF_054177405.1. Lineage (NCBI taxonomy): Eukaryota > Metazoa > Chordata > Mammalia > Carnivora > Phocidae > Leptonychotes > Leptonychotes weddellii. Next base: position 41,352,445 of record NC_138372.1, read on the forward strand.
ACAGCTTTCCCAGAAGTTCTTGAGAACTTTTTCCAAACGCTTCTATAAACAAACTGTATATGTGTATGTATTTCTGGGTGTGAATAATGCCCATGGCATAAGAGAAGTCAGAGGTCACCCAATACAGGCATGGTGTCCTAGAAAAATCAGACTTGGGTGAGCACCTAACTTCTCCTTCCCCTCACTTCATCTACAAAGGAAAACCACAGGATGCTTTTAAGAATGAAGGTGGTCACCAGCACAAAGTATCTCACACAGATTCAAGCAAGTAATTATCATTCAACTTATTTAATTAACCTGCTTCTTATATAAAATGGATGCTCTTACATACCCATTTTTTAGAAATGTACTGATTCCACTGTATTAGTTCAATAGCTCTGGTAAGTCCTATGTTATGAGTTAATTAGAAGCCAACTGTAAACTCCTCCAGACCATAATCTCCACGAGGACAGGCATGTTTTCCTTATTTAACCCTCTATTCTCAGTGCAAGATACAATGTCTGCTACATTGTCAACAGTCTATGAGTAGCAGAGAAGGCTGAAAATAAACAATGCATGGGACTGAGCAAAAATACCAGTAGAAGCAACTGAAACTTTTCCTCATATGTATATAAAGGAGGCTTCAAAAGAAGCTGTTTGGATGTTTATTCTGATTTGAAATTCATCTTCTGTTCCAACTGTAGAACACAAAAAATGATGTTATCTTTGCTGGACACCAAGAAATCAAACTTACAGGTTTGTGTAATGAGTTTTTAATTCCTAAATTATCATGTACTATATGTCAGATATGTGGTGCGCATTTGTGTGGTTTGCCACTCTTTTCCCTCATCATCTGGAGGTGTCAGTCCGATTTTCTTTCAAGAACCCACTTTCGCCAGTCTCAGTCCATGCCACTCACTGATCCCCACTCCCTGCTCCAGCAGTGGGTGTGTGACCCACTGACCAATGAGAGGTCAGCAAAGCCCTGGCCACCATGACTGGCCCAGAGAGGAGTACATGACAGGCAGTCTAAGATCTGAGTTAAACTATTGGAACAGCAATTCTGTCTTCCAGCTTAGATTGCCAAAATAGTAAAATCTATGCCTGAAGGTTTGAAGATGCCAGTGGCCATCTTGCTGCTCCAAGAACTTGCTCAAGAACGAAGCTGGTCAGAGGAAAGCAGGCCACCGTAAAGAATGAGGCAGATTATTAAAGATAATCTGGGTCCTCCCCTGGCGGGTAAGTAAGTTAATCAATTTCCCCCTTTGTTTCTTTTTTTTTTTTTTTTTAAAGATTTTATTTATTTATTTTACAGAGAGAGACACAGCGAGAGAGGGAACACAAGCAGGGGGAGTGGGAGAGGGAGAAGCAGGCCTCCCGCCGAGCAGGGAGCCCGATGCAGGGCTCGACCCCAGGACCCTGGGATCATGACCTGAGCTGAAGGCAGTCGCTTAACCAACTGAGCCACCCAGGCGCCCCTCCCCCTTTGTTTCTTAAGTCAGTTTTGGTGAGTTTCTTTCTGAAACAGCCAAAAGACTCCTGTCTGATACAAATTATCACCTCAAAGAAAAATTGATAGGAGTAAAGTATAAAAGTGGGATAATTCTATCCATTAATTAATTTCACTATGTAGGGCAAAAGCACCATCATTCACTTTTCGAGCACTGACACTCATTGAACACAGTCAATATTTATAACCATCTAGTGTGTTGGGCACTGGGCAAGGTCCTAACGTGGACATGGTCTGGGCTAGCGACTGCCTTTGAGAGCTGACACACAGAAAATGCCAGTGCAGGGGGGGCAGATGGGTTTGCCTTCAAAGAGCCACTAAGTTGGCTCTCCCTTGTGTCTGGCCTGAAGCAAGCAAGCGACTCTAAATGCTTTTATTAACAAGTGAATTAAAGGTCAGAGGTGAATTTCCCTTAGTCCTCAATTTCCTGTCTGTGTGCCAAAAGTAGGTGGGGGAGGGGTGGGGGGCATGATTTGTTAAACACCAGATGAGGATCCATGGTGGCTGGGAGAAGAGAGAGAGGCACCACAGGACCCGGCCGGCTGGGCCTGGAGGCTTTAGCTGTAGAGAAATGGTTCTGTATCCCTGTGATAGCAAGTTTAATATTGTCAAGGGCCCTGGTTGAAGGAGTGATTAAAAGTGTGGGGCGGGGCAGGGGGTGGGGGTGGATTCAGGGATTAGCATGTAAGCAGATGAGCTACAAGAGGGAGAAGCAGGAGGTCAGCTTTCATTAAACATAGGCAATTGAGAACACGGAAGAAAAATGCCAACATTACCTTCTACTTCCTGGTTTTCTTCTACTATGATATTCATGAAACAATCCCCTTCCACTGGGCTTTCCTCTAAATGCTAGATGATCTCAAGGGGCCGAACCACCTTGGGATTAAACAAAGGCTCTGCCACTGGCTACCTGTATGCTACATGGTAGGTTACAAATTCTCTGAGCCACTCTTTCCTCACCTTAAAATCAGAGTTTCAACATGGACCTCTAGGACAGGGTGAGGACTGTCAAGAAGCCTTGTGCATAGTAGGGACAGAACACGTGTTAGTTTTCATTCCCTCTCTTCCCTGTCTCAACATCGTTCAGCAAACATTAAGACATCCTTTGGAGCCAGAGAGTGGAATGGAAGACATATGACTGGGGTCAGGCAGCTGGAATTTGTATTTTACATTTGCTATTTACCATCCATGAGACTTTGACAGACAGTTTTCCTCAAGTTGAGGGTTTTTTTTTACCTTTAAAATGAGCATAATTACTATTGCCTTGTGTACTGCACAGCACTGTTAAAAGAAAAAAATGAATCGATGATTTTAAAATGCTCTGTAAATGAACACATGTCATACGTCCAGATATGTAAGTATGTGTGTGTACATATATATGTATATAGTTTTATGTATATTAAATTGTATGTGATATAAAAGACATACTAAAACATTCACAAATATTAAAAATAAAGCAATCTTCATGATATTGAATTAGGCAATGGATTGTCAGATCTGACACAAAAAGCATGACCAACTGAAGAAACAATAAACTGGGCCTCATCAAAATGAAAAGCATTTGTGTATAAAAGGGCATTCTTTATCAAGAAGTAAATAGACTACCTACAGGGCAGAAAATATTTGCAAATCCTGTATCTGATAAAAGCCTAATATCCAGAATATTTAAAGAACTCCCATGGCTTAATAACAAAAAGACAAAGAAAAAAATTTTAAGGGGCAACAGATCCGAATAGACACTTCACCAGAGAAGATATACAGATGGCCAATAAGCACATGAGAAAATGGTCAACATCATGAGTCATGAGGGAAATATGCAAATTAAAACCACAACAAGAGGGGCACCTGGCCGGCTCAGTTGGTGGAGCGTGCAACTCTTGATCTCAGGGTCATGAGTTCAAACCCCAGGTTGGGCATGGAGCATACTTAATTAAAAACAAAAACAAATAAACACAAACAAAACCACAAGTTATCCCTTCATACCCGCTAGGATGGCAATTTAAAAAAATGGAAAGTAACAAGTATTGGCAAGGATGTGGAGAAGTTGGACCCCTTGTACACTGCTGCTGGAAATAGAAAATGGCTCAGCTGCTATGAAAAAGTTTAGCATTTGCTCAAAAAGTTAAACATAAAATTACCAGATGACCCCTCTTATGCTCTAGACCCAAAAGAACTGAAAACAGGTCCACAATTCCACTCTTAGGTCTATACCCAAAAGAACTGGGACAGGTATAGTAGAGATAAGCACTTGTTCATAGCAGAATTACTGACAATAATCACAAGGTGGAAACAGTTCAAATGTCCATGAAAGGATGAAAGGATAAACAAATAGTGGGATATATATGTAAATGGAATATTACTTAGCTATCAAAAGGAAGTACTAATAAATGTTGTAATACGAACAAACCTTAAAAATATTATGCTTTAGGGCGCCTGGGTGGCTCAGTTGGTTAAGCGACTGCCTTTGGCTCAGGTCATGATCCTGGAGTCCCGGCATCGAGTCCCACATCGGGCTCCCTGCTCAGCGGGGAGTTTGCTTCTCCCTCTCCCGCTCCCCCCTCTTGTGCTCTTTCTCTCTCTCACTCTCTCTCAAATAAATAAGTAAAATCTTTAAAAAAAAAAAAAATATTATGCTTTAAAAAAAAAAAAAAGAAAGAAAAAGCCAGACACAAAAGGTCACACATTATATGATTCTATTCATGTAAAATATCCAGAATAAATAAATCCACAGAGAGACAATGAATACTGGTGGTTGCCAGAGTACTTTGGAGTAATGGAAATGTTTGGGAAGTAGATAGAGGTGGTGGTTGCTCAACATTGCTCAACTAAATGCCACTAAACTGTTCACTTTAAAATGGTTCCTTTAAAAATAAATAAATAAATAAATAAATAATAAAATAAAGTGGTTCCTTTTGGGGGCACCTGGGTGGCTCCACTGGTTAAGCATCTGACTCTTGATTTCAGCTCAGGTCATGATCTCAGGGTTGTGAGCTCTAGCCCTTCGTCAGGCTCCGTGCTGAGTGTGGAGCCTGCTTGAGATTATCTCTCTCCCTCTGTCCCACCCCCCACCCCAGCTCACTCTTGCTCTCTCTCTCTCGCAATAAATAAAAACAAAATGAAATGGTTCCTTTTTGTGTGTGAATTTCACCTGAATAAATTACTTTTCAATAGGTTGACAATTTCAATAATGTTAAAAGAAGGTCCATTAAAGAATGGCTATGTATCAAAATATGTTGGCTTTTTAAGAAAATATAGTAGTCATCCCACAATTTTTTTAACAAACTAGTAAATGCATCAATAAATCAATTAATAACATTATCTTAGAAAAACAGTCTATTGGAAGGAACACAGAGAAGATTCCAAATAGACTCTCAAGCAGCATAACAGAATCATTGCCAATGATATCACTGTTTTGTGTCAAACCATTACCAAGTGAAACTGAAAAAAATTAAAACTATCCATAAATTTGCCAAGATAGCATGTAATACTATGACATAATGGTGAGTTTTTCCAAAGTATGTTATTTGTTTATTTTATTTTTTGGTAATTCCTATCCCTGTCTCTACTGAAGAATGTTCTTTCTTCAAATTAAAACTAGCTAAAAACTATTTAAAGAACACTAAGTGACAACATTTGTCTCACTTCTGAGGCTCAGTCAGCTGAAAAAATAAAGCTGAGAAACTTACAATTAATATTGTTGCTGTTAAATCAAAATGCAGACCATTCTAAGTTTGCTTATAACTTTGAAATGTGTTTATATTGACAGGATATTTTCTTTTATATTATGTGTTTTAAAGTTTCAAAGTTTATTTATATAAAAATATTACATTTTTAAAAAGAGTGCTGTCTTATCATTAATAAAATTTAGCCTATGTGTGTGTACATATCACTCAGGATCTAACCCGTTAAGCAAAAACTAAGTGTCTAAAACAGAAGGAACTTAATAGAAGGAACTGGATGCACAGGTGGCAAAAGAGAAGCTACATGGGACACCTGAGGTGCTCCAGAGGTTAGCAATGGCAGGAAGTTGCTATGCCCCTTGACTGAAAGAACAAAGCAAGGTGCCCAAGAGCCAAGATCACCTGGCTGAAGCTGGAATCAAGAGCCAGGGGCTGTGGAAGAGACAAAGCCTCAGCATGAGATACAAGACACACAGGGAGAAGAAATACCCAGGCTTCTCCCTTCTTCCCACCCTCCAATCTCTCATCAGTACATCCCATTGGGGAAACCCAGCCCGGAGTTAACTGGTTGAAATAGGAGCCTAGGAAACAGAGGCTTTTGAGGCCAGCCCTCCTGCAACATAAAGGCAAGCAGGAAAGGATAAGAATGAACTGGAGGCCAAGAAGGCCAAGGACCAACACAGAAGGCAAAACTGAAACTAATTTGCATGTGATGGGTACAATATTACATGAACTAGAGACATCCAATCATATACCTTCAGTCTCTGCCTCGGGATTTTACCATCTACTCTGGGAAACGGGCTGTCTGATGATTAACTTATTAGTACATAGTTCACCCCTGTCTGTAATAAAAACCACACAAATAGTAAGTAAAACACTTTATTTCACAAATAAGAAAAAAAGCACTTCACATAGCACTTTCATACACATTATTTCCATTTTTTTCT
>NC_138372.1:41359060-41408180 GCF_054177405.1 Leptonychotes weddellii
TTTATCCAGTCATCTGTCGATGGACATCTTGGCTCTTTCCACAGTTTGGCTATTGTGGACATTGCTGCTATAAACATCGGGATGCACGTACCCCTTCGGATCCCTACTTTTGTATCTTTGGGGTAAATACCCAGTAGTGCTCAGGCCCAATTTTTAATAGATTACCTGCCTCTGAGATTTAGAGAAGTGCCATCTACCTTGAGACAATAGATCTTCACTTTTTTTCATAAGAATTTCCTCGGGGGAGACACAGCATGAAGTGCAAGCAAAGTACAGAGCTTGGTAATCAGAGAGAATTGAATTTGATTTGTGAACAAATTATTTTACCCTTCTGAGACTCTTTACTGTATCAGTGAAATGGAGATTAGTAGGATCTACCCAATAGGGTTATTACTAGCATAAAATAAGAGAGCATGGGTAAAGCATCTGCTATACAAGGGGTGTTTAGTGACTACTCTAGAATCAAAGAAAGTTTTAACCATGCAGTCTGTGCTTCTTGACAAATTGTGAGGTCTCAAGTCTCCAAAGGCAACCAAGGACAAAGTTCCTCCAAAAAGAGTTTAATAATTGGCTTCTTTGACTATTTCCTTGAATAAGTGACTCATCAATACACCTGAAAGCTAGACGTTACACTTCTTTGTGGATCAAATTACAAATGCTGTTAACCTGTGGGAAATTCCATATTTAATTCATAATTTATTAACGAAACCATTAGAATGGGGTTTTTTTGTGGTTATCCAATTGAAAGTTCTACTTCTCACAAACAGCCCTGTGTCCCTGCATGGGTGACTCAATCTTCCTAACATAATAATTACACGTCATAGAAATAGCACAAAGAACAAATGAGATAAATGTATATACAATACTATATTTTTCAAAATTATTTCCCCAGTAATTAAAATTGAAAGAAAATTAAAACTCTCCCTGCCTACCATCAGCTAGTGTTCGAGAAAAAATTAAGACAAACAAAAGAAAAGAAAAAACAACAAAAAAACAAACACAAAAAGTTAGCTGTAAAATAAAGAAACGTTCATTATGAATTTTATTATTCCAACTACTGTAAACTATGTAGGAATCGGAGCTGCAAAGCTACCCATTAAACTGTCTGCTCTTTCCTGTTTAAACAAGGCCCCTCTTGGGTCGTGGCTGCCTGAGCCTTCATGGGTCTGCATCCAGGAAGGAAGACGTTTCTACGGTAACCGCTGAGGCCTTCTCTGGAGGTTCTCTGGGAGAGGCCAGGGTCTGGTGCAAGTGACAAACCCCAGTTCCCTTGATAATGTACAGAAAGGTAGCAGCCGTGATGTCCAGGCGTGAGCAGAATGAGAGCATTCAGGCGTGAAATCGCTTTCAATCAGTCATTTGTTTCCCCCGGTTGGAGAATTCACTTTGTGCAGCTCTTTTGAGAAATGGCCGACCTAGGTTCAGTGGTGTATAAACAATAAATATTCCAGAAGGAAAGATATTATGGGGATGTGGGAAGGAGGATAGTTGGCATCCTATCGTAATTTGGTTCGAGTTTTTAGAAGGCCTGAAAGTGTACGAGATCACAGAGAATAGTCCAATAGCCTCATTTTATAAATGGGGAAGTAAGTCCTGAGAAGGAGCTGGCGGGGGGCGGCGGGGGGGGGGCGTTGCACGGCAGGGAAGATCGGTCAAAATCATAGAATGAGGTGGTTGGTATCAAAACGTATCCTAAACTCCTGGTGAATAAGGCCTGCATTGTATAACTGGGACCATCACAATCCAGTGTGGTAAGCAGCCCATGGGGAGTTGGACAAGAAGCAGTGGGGATATGAAACAAAGAAGAAAGAGAGCTTGAGCTGAGACTCAAAGAGTAAGTAAAAGGTAGAAGTTGCTATCATGTATTTAGCAACAATGTGCTTTATCTCCTTTAATCTTCACAAAATCCCTCTTACGTGGGTATCATTACTGGCCATTTATTTTAAAAGGAAGAACAGGCTTAGGTTAGTCATTTGCCCACAGAGCTGGCTGATGGCTGAGTCAGAATTCAAACCCAGGTCAGTCTAATTCCTACACCCATGCTCTTTATTGACCATTGATACGCTGCCTGCATAAATAAGTGCAAGAGTCTAGCATGCAGGTGAATTGGGGGACAGTGTTCTGGGAAGGGAAACAAACAGCACAGGTGAAGGAACAGAGATCGGAGGTATAACGTCTCCATCCTAGATGGAGACGTTATCTACCCACTTTAAGCGTCACTGACAATCTCCCATAGACTTGTCTGGGCATAAGGAAGCCACTACATCACTTCTGAATTCTCAGAACCTGTTCTTGGCCATAGTGGGACAATCTGAGACTTACCTAATATAAAATCCACACACAGTTGGTGGCCTGGATGCAGCCCCCACATCCTCCATGGAAGTCGGAGTAGTAAAATCCAAAATGAACCATTCTCTCTTTTACAACTTACTTTTACAGCTCATGGGTTTCTGGAGGCTTTAATCATTTGGATCCCCCTTCATTTCAGATACTCAAGAGTATAAAGAATTTCCATCTCAGCTTCTTTCCACAGGGACATATTGACCCTTGGTGCCTAGAGCCAAAGTGGTTCCAGTTCAGTAAGAAGTTTCTCATGGAAAATCCATGGTTGAGAGCTTGATGGGAAAACTGCTTGTTCATTAGGGACCTACCCAGTCCACACAGGAGGCTACACCAGTTCATGCCAAATAGAGAAGGTTATCCAGATGTCAAGGCCAAACTGGCCACGTTTAGGTAGGAACTATCCAGGTTATAATAGCCACAACTGACTGCTTGCTCTGCAAACAGCACTCTATATACAGAGTCTTATCTTCTTCATAATCCTCTTTGCCACTGTACATACGAAGAAACTGAGTCTCAGAAAAGTTCAGCTGCTTCTCTAAGTATAGAGTAAGTAGCCAACACAGGGCTCCTACCCAGAACTCTGATCCCCAAACCACTCTTTCCACATCACCCCCAAACCATCAATCCAGCAATCAGTTGGGAGTTATCCTAATTTTTGCCACCATTTTGTCCTAGGTTCCACAGAAGCTCATTGGTTAAAACATAATGACCATGCCTTCAGCAGGCAAGTACCTTCTGTGCCGCAGGTGCAATGCTAAGTCCAGAGAATTTAGAGATTGTTTCATTCTCTAGGTTAGTTAGTCAATGAAGACAATCGAATGCCAACAATGTGAGAGATGCTGATGCTAAAGGGATGAGCAAAAAGCAGAGACGACAGACTCTCACACTGTTATGGGTGCCATGAAGAAGCGGCTACATAGAGCCATGAGTGGGTAAAATAGGGGTGGGGAGGGGACTGGCACTGTCATTAAAGTCAGAGAAAGAGTCCCTGAAAAACTAGGCAAGACTGGGGTCATAGCTGGAGCAGGGAGAGATAAACTGGGGGAAACCGGTGCAAAAAAGAAGAGAAAGGGACAAGTAAGCAGACAATGAACTCTAAGAGAATGGGATTTGGTGTTACAGTCAGGAAAGACACCATGCTTACAGAACTGGAAAGAAAGGGTAGCTCATCTGCCTGAGGGCGGGGGTAGCTGGAGAACACTTTCAGGAGGCAGTGATGTCTAGGCTGAGAACTGAGGGATGCACCAGAATCCAAAAGAGGAAGGACTGTTTGACTTGTGCACACAGAGGAGCCAGCACACATGAAGATCCAGAGACAAGAGAGCATGTGACATGCTTGGGGAACTGCAAGTACTTGCGTGTGTCATGGGACTAAGAGAACAAAGGAAGGGCCAGGATGGGGGTGGGGATATGAGAGGGAGTGGCACTGATAGTGAATAATGATACTACTGAGGAACATCATTCTAATGGCAAATTCATGGGTCACAGCAGATTTGTTCCCGTGTGGATATCAATAAGGCAGACGCCAGCATCATGAAAGGGAAGAGAAATGGGAAAGAGAAAAAGGAGCTAATGTTTATTGAGCACCTACTAGGTGCCAGATACTTTCAGGCAGAACTCCCTTCAGTGGATAAAGAAACTGAAGCACCAGAAGATGAAGCAATCTGACCAAGGTCACACACGAAATAGGCAGTGAGCCAGCATTCATATCCAAAGTGTGCTTTGGTGCTTGGTGCTGACTTCTGGATCTGTCTTGTTACTCTTGTTTCCAAGGGCTTTCTAATCTGACCAGAATGTCACCTGAGTGGGTGATTAAGATTGGCAAACAATAATGGCATTAGTCAGGACTCTTACCTGTAAATGACAAAAATCTAAATTCAACTTGCTTAGGTAAATGACGGGTGGTAGGTACGCCAGAATTGAGGAAATAATTAAGGAAATGGTTAGCACTGGGGCATAAGAGGGGCCGGAAGCCACCAGGGCCTCAGGAACAACTGGACTCCTTAGGGCCTTCTGTCCCTCTTATCTAACTTTCTACCCACAGGCTTTATTCTCTCTTACCACCCACCCCTGTTCTTCCTCCATGCGGCAGGAGGTTGGTTATCCATAGCCATGGGGCCTCCAACCACTACAGAGGGACCTGCGCTCTGTTTCAGTTTTTAAATCCAAGGAAAGATATCTGATTGACCCAGGCTAAGTGTCTGCCCATGAATCAACCAGCTACATCTAGGATCACAAACATGGCTACTCAGGTTCATCCCTGTGCATTGGGGGGTTATTCTCCAAAACTCTTTGTGAGTCAAGAAGCCACTCCAAAGTGTACCAACTAAATTAATAACAACATTTATCATTTATGGGAGATTTAATACATGGCAGGCTCTGAGATGAGAAGGTACATTGTTCTCCCTTGACCTCATTTGATTCCCGCAACAACCAGGAGAAGTAGTGACCTCCAACTGACATATAAGGAAACTGAGGCTAAGACAGGCCCATTTATTTGCCCAAAGTCCCATAGCTAGTAAGTGGTAGGGATAGGATTCAAATCCTGGACTGACTCTATAAAGTCCTGCACTTGAATCCCACACTCAACTACTCTCTACTGCCTGTGACTAATGCCTTGTGCTTTGGCCTCCTTGGAACTAAAGTGACCGAACCCAGAAGTGCTGGGAACTACCTCTGCCACTGTCAGGTGATGTGGCCTTGGACAAGACCCCTGATCTCTGTGCCTCCATTTTATTGTGTGCAAGATGAGAGTAATAATTTGTGCTTGCCTGCTTCTAGGATCATGAGCTTAAGTGTGCCTGAAAGTGAAGTGCTTAGGAAAGACTTCCATTTTAACAAAAGTGAGCTACTGTTATCATTTTATATCTCATCATTCCAGTACACCATGATTTTGGAACTTTCTCGCCATGGAAAGGAAAACCTGCCCTTTGAAATAAGAGTATGTTTGTGAAGCGCCAATAAGCAGACCCAAATGTTTGGGGCTGTATTTTTTTTTTTTTTTCAGAACTCCGGATTGACAGAATTTAACTCAGGAAACAGAAATAGAGTTAATTTATCCTGGATCCAAATGTTGGGCTCCTCTTGGTTTTTCCAAAAGACATAAACAGTGCTCCTCTGGATTCATTCTGCACTGACACCACCTGATTTCTGCTTATTTTTTCATTTCACCCACTTCAGGGATATTGAATTATAATTGGATTCTGCTGAACTTTCTCATGCTGGGAAGTACTGATTAACAAAATGAAAGTGTTCTTTCATTTGGTCAACAAGTTCTGCCCTGCTGCAGTGTCTCAGATGGCAGTCCTTTAAGGAGTTGTGGAATAATCTCCATCCTTAGGAAACAACTACAAGGCTCTAAAAGGAAGCCTCTGGAAGCCAACATTCTGCTCATGGCCCATCAGCCACAAATTTGCCCAAATGAGGAACTGTGGCATAATCCTCCTGCACCTAAACCCACACGTGTCCTCAGGCACTAGACCAGGTGATAGTCTCCAGTCTGTGTCCTCTTCTCTACTCTTGTCATACCTCAATGCAGACCTTGCCACCTCTGCTCCAGGACTGTTTAACCAGTCGCTCGCTGCCACACCGGAGCCAGAATAAGCCTCCTAAACCACAGATCTGACCATGTCTACCCTGCTGAACACCTTCCCATGACTCCCTGTGAGCTAGATAACAAAGCCCAGATTATTGGCATTCTCCATAATGTGACTTCTGTATATCCTTCTAGAATCCTCACATCACCACTCCGACCCACCACACCATCAGGGTCCATCCTACTCTGTCATCAGGCCAACGATACTACATTGCTCTCTTTTATTGAGGGTCTACGACATGTCTGATTTGGCACAGCACTTTTTCACAAGTTCTCAGAAACCTGGGAGATATTTTTATACCTTTATTATACAGAGATTCAGAAAGTTAAGGAAAGTGCCCAGGATCACCCAGGTGACAGAACAGAGACCCAAACCCAGGTTCACCTGACTCTCAAAAGCTTCCCACTCTGCCCTGCAGACATTCTGAAATACTGGCAGCTCTCTGAATGGACCATGCTCTTTCTACACCACCAGTGTCCTGGCGATTTCTCTTCCCTCTGTCTTCACTACCCTCCCCTTTTCTTTGCCAGCTGGCTGAATGCAACCCATCCCCTAAGATTTGGCTCAAATATCACCCTGGGTGAAACTCTGAAACACCGCAGACAGAGAAAGTAAAAGAACAAGATTGGGAGGCAGGGAAACTAGCAAGTCCTCACTCTCTCACCTAAGCCTCCTTGTCTATAAAACAGGGGTAACAACCCACACCCTGCCTAACACCTGGAGTTTCAGGGAGGATCAAATGGGACTCTATATTTGAAACCACTTTGCAAACTATCAAGCCCCATATAAATACAAGTTATTATTAATTGTTATATTAATTAAATAATTAAATCCCAGCAATAATAATGAACCTAAGAAATTACTGTTAATGACTATTAATCAAAATGCATGCTGACAGTAATTATGCTAAGTAAAATTCTCAATAATAATGATAATTAGACCTGATACCGAGAAGTAGCCCATGGGGTGTGGACTAGCATGAAACTGGAGAGTAAACATCACAAATGAGAGTTGGCAAAAGGACCCAGACACAGGCAAATGAACCAAATAAGCAGATTAGCCTCGTGCTCCCAGGGCCAAGTTCCACGGTACTGAGGTCAAAGGGACTGATAAACACCCAAACCGCCTACTGTGCTATAAGCATTTGAGTTGCAAATGTATATATCTCCCCGTGGGAGTACCTTCATATTAAGCTTCACCGGATTGAACTGCTCATCGATCCACAGCCATGCCAGTCCCTAACACCACCGACGCACCAGTGGCATTGCCCGTGCCTCCTGGCAGACCCAAGACCCTTCATGTCCTAGTTCATGTAAGTTATCTTCAGTGAAGTCTTCCTGAATATTTCCTGGAAGACTAGGAATCTCTCTCCCTTGTGCTTCTCTTCACCTTCTGTAGACCTCCACTCTGAAACTTATGATCCCAGTTCCACTACTTGCAAGCTGTGCTTCTTTAAGGTTACTTAAAAGAGGGGTGCTTGGGTGGCTCAGTCAGTCAAGTGTCCAACTCTTGATTTCGGCTCAGGTCATGATTTCAGGGTCCTGGATCAAGCCCCGAGTTGGGCTCCGCTTTCTCGTATTTGTCTCTATATCTATTGCTCTGCCAGAGCTGAGCTCTGTGAGCTCCTTCTTTTTGGGTCCCTATCTCCTATACTTGTCACATCATAGCTGCTCTTTTCATTGTTGTTATGAAAATGGAAACGGATGGAGGATGTCCTAAAGAAATTCTGTGGACAAGAGTTAAGGCAGTGGGGTGGGAAAATCATTGATATGAAACCAGATTTGGTTTAAATCTGGGCTCTGCTGCTTGCTTAGACATTGACTTTGTGCAAGTCACTTCCCCTTCCTAGGACTCAGTTTTCTCATCTAGAAAATGGAACCAATAACCCCTGGCCTACTTCCTCACAAGCTCCATTGTGGGGTTAGAATAAGGACATGGATATGAAACTGCTTTGTAACTGAAAGGCACTAATCAAATATAAGATACTTTTCCTATTACTGGAACCATCTGGAAGTTGTTTGGACTTACAAATTGATAGAATCAGTCAACACCTACTTGGCTTACACAAAAAGTGGTTGTTAGGCTTGGGTACTTTTAAAAGCCTGTAATTCTATGGATATTGCAGGTCTTCTCCATATCCACCCCAATTTGAGAATAGGTTTCTTTCCCCAAAGACTGAGTAACAGTAGGAATAAAAATATAGCTAAAGCTGAAACTTCACTAAAGATTTTCAGTTTCTATTTCCCTTAAGGGAGTTTCTAGAGCCCTGGCTAATAGCTAAGTTATTAAACACAGCTCAATTTACAGGGTTTCTTGAGGTGTCAGGAAGCTCAACCTCAGGGGTTACTTCAGGATAATAGGGAGTTTAGATTAAGAGAGCCAGTAAATTTGGGAAAAAGAGAGAACCACAGAGATGGCAAGAACACTAGACTAGCAGTCAGAAATCCTAAATTCTAATCTAGTTCTACAGTCTTCCTAATTAACATCTTCCCTATCTGGGCTTTAGTTTTCTCAGCATAATGTGGATAAATTCCCCCCCCCATTTCATTAGCCTTTACCATACAACAAATCACCCTAAACTTAGTGACTTAAAACACTGAGAGTTTGTGTCCCACAATTCTGTGCATTGGTTAGGCAGATGCATTCAAAGTGCACGGGCCCACTCATGGAGCAGCTGGTGGGTCAGTTGGGACCTGGGCCCAGCTGACACAGCTAGGTCTCTGGTCTCTCTTCATACAGGGTCTTTCATCTGAAAGGAGTTAGACCGCGGTGGGGGGAGGGGGGGAGTTTCTTCTCTTCTTCTCTAGCATGGTGTTGCACAACAGCGAAAGTGGAAATTGTATGGATTTTAAGGCACAACCTCATAGAGTGTCACTTCCTCCATATTATACTGGTCAAAACAAGTTATACGGTCAGCCAAGAATCGTGGGTTCAGGAAACAGATTCCACTATTTAATGGGAGGAAGGCAAAGTCAAATTACAAAAAGCAACACAGCCACAGGGAGGCATGATTTACTGGAGACCATTTGTGTATCAATCAAACACACATCTGTCCTGCCTCTGGGGTTATTTACAAGCAGATAAGCTGATATAATTAGACGCTTTGTAAAGAGTGAAGTGTTATGTCATACAGATGGAAGAGAATATAATTTTTGTCCTAATATTTGTATTTGTGTTATTTAACTGGTCTCAAGATGATCCAGGTTTTCAGATTTCGATTCTCTATTATTTAAGAAAAGTATATAAGAATATAAAGGAAAGAATCCCAGGCAGCTTATAGAATTAGAATACCATCATTTTCCAACCTGTAATGTATTAATGGGTACAGGTTTTATGCATCAGTAGCTGCAAATCACATCACAAAAACCAAGACAACTAGATATTATAAGACCACTGAGGAGGAGCACTACATCACCTGTGAAGTTCTCTTGCTAAAATAAAAAAATTGACCCTAAATCTGATCAAGCTTCTAGACACAACTCCCAATTTTCAGTAATGACAAAAGAAAAAGAAACATGTTAAACCATACCACACAAATGCAATCAGCAAAATCCAGACTGGGAAACACTACAGGAAAATAATCTCTTTTTTCAATAAATAAATTACGAAGAAAAAAAAAAAGAGGTTGAGAAGAAGCATATGCATTAAAGGAAACCAATAACAATGTGCGGGACTTATTTGGATTCCAATAAACTAAAAAATTACAACATTATGAGATAACTGGAAATTTGTAAACTGGATAATTGAGGAAATGAAGGGATTAAAGCTAATTTTAGGTATGAGCTGGTATTATGATTACATCTTTTTTAAAAGACTCCTTAGCTTTTAGAGTACCTATTAAACTACTTACCTGGGAAATGATATTATAGCTGAGTTTTATCCTACAGAGTAGAGACAAGTGGATGGGGGTACAAATGAAGCAAGAATGCCCATGAGTTCGTAACTGCTAAAGCTACGTAATGAGTACATAGGCATTCATTATACAATTCTGGCTACTTTATTTATATATCTTTGAAATTCTCCATAATAAATATATATTTTTAAGAATTGCACAAGTAGTAAGATGGCACTGGGTTCGAGTAGCAGCTCCCAAGTCTCTCCTTAACTGTATGTTCTTGAAATATTCATTTCACTTCTCTAAGCTTCCATTTCCTTATCAATAAATAGGGATAATCTCCCCTCGTTAGTTTCACATCATGCCATGAGAACCAAATGAGTTTACAAATGTGAAAGCATTTGATAAACCATGAAGGGCTACCCACACACAAGGACTGTTTTGTCACCATCACTATTGGCCTTGAAAATAATTTGGATCTGTTGGCCCCTGCTGCCCCTTTAGTAACAGTATCTCTTCATAGTTGGTCTGCTCCCACAAGAAATTAAGTGTTACAGGCTCAAAGAGATCTGTGGGTGGAGGCTATGACTTTGACAAAGGGTCTTAAGATTATTTTTTAAATCTCCTCTTTTGTCCTTATCTTAAATTCAAGTGGGGAAAATTCTGCTTCTGGTCAACATGGAACAAGAGAGACTGGATTTACTCTCATCCATATGACACATATATATTTTCATATGTAGTATATGTTTCATATATACATATATGAAATACTGGTTTTCAAGAGATGTGGGAAGTAAACAAGTTGAGTCCCACAACTGTCCAGTTGACTGCCTTGAAAGAGATTTCAGACAAAACCAAAAAGAACAAAAGACATCACAATTGGAAAGGAAGAAGTAAAATTGACTTTATTCACAGATGACACCATCATCTATGTAGGAAATCCTACAGACTTTACCAAAAAAGGAAAAAAAAAAAGCTCCTAGAAATGAGTGAGTTTAGCAAAGATGTAGGGTACAAGATCAGTAACACAAAGACCAATTGTATTTCTATATACTAGCAATGAAATATCAAAATTAAAATTATAAAAAGATATCACGTCCAATAGCATCAAAAATATTAAGTATTTAGGGATGAATCTGAAATAGCTGTGAAATACTTATATACTGAAAACTGTAAAAAATTGCTGAGAGATGTTAAAGAAGACCCAAATAAACAAAGAGATTACTGCCATCATTACGGTGAATGGCTCAGTATGAAGATGTCAATTCTCCCCAAATTGATGGATAGACTCAGCGCTATCCCAATCAAAATCTCAGCAAAATTGTTTAAGTAAACTGACAAACAGATTCTAAAATTCATCTGAAAAGGCAAAGGGTCTAGATTAACCAAAACAACTTTTAAAAAGCAGAACAAAGTTGGATGACTTCCACTATCTGATTTCAAGACTTATTATAAATTTACATTAATCAAAACATTGGTATTGGCACAAAGATACATAGATCAATGGTACAGAATAGAGTCCAAAGATATAAGGACATAAACAATTGTATGATTTTCAATAAAGGTGCAAAGGGTATTTGGTCAAGGAGGCTAGTCTTTTCAATAAATAGTGTTAGAACTAAATATGCATGTGCAAACAAAACATTCTTGAATCCACTTTGTGTCATAAACAAGGATTAGCTCTAAATGGACCACAGACCTAAATGTAAAACGTGAAACTATAAAATTTCTAGAAGGAAACACAGGAGAAGACCTTTGTGACCTTGGGTCAGGGAAAGATTCCTTAGATCGAACAGTACACACACCTTGATAAAACAAAGCAGACTGCTGACTGTAGGGGTTGCTCTACGGGCCAAAAAATCACCAGGTAGTCCTGGAGAAAAGCAAAGACTTTCAGGAAAATTCCTTTGTAAAATCTTTATAGCTCTCTGAAGAAAACTAGATTCATGTGAGTTTTCTGATATTCCTCAGAAGCAGAAAGGCCATATATGAAAAAAAAATAGCTCCTTTTTAGTTCCTTTTTTTAGACCCTAATCCAGAACTTGGGGGTTTTTTTGGTTGGTTGGTTGGTTGGTTGGTTAGTTTGGGTTGGTTTGTTTTTGTTTGTTTGTTTTTAGCATTTACCACCAACAACCCTCCTCCTCCTTCCCCCTTAGAATTCTTTCTCTGCCTTTTGAGAATTGAGCAACTATTGTTCAGGCTTTGACAACTTCCTCTTACGTCCAATACCCCTGCATTACCATTTTTATATAACCAGCTATGCAACCACAGACAAGGTACTGAGTCCCTTTACATCTTGGAAGAAAATAAAGTGATGGGGGACCTGATCTCTAAAGCCTTTATTCAGCTCTGACCCCCTCTTTTTGTCTGATTTCCAGGAAGAGTGAATCGGCAATAAAAGAGCATGAATTACAACTAATGTTATAATCAACCAAGTATCTCTAGAATTCTGTCACACACACGCACATATAAGATGCTTTTCCCCTGTACTCCCAGATTGTAACCATGAAGAGGAGTGACCACTGGTTATTGCCCAGATCAATAATTCACTTAAATACAAGGCACACTGGAATGAAGCCATATTAGATAGACTCAAACAGATCTGGGGCATCTATTAAATAGCCAATAGCATGTACACTTGGCTCATGCCTTTCTTCATTCATCAAACTAATATTTCATAAGCACTTATTATGCCCCAGGTGCTCTGCTGGGTAGTAAAGATGCAGTGCTCCCATCCTGACAAGGGTGACCCACAGAATGCTTCTCCCTGTAGTACATTTAAACATGTGTCCCTTCTGCCTGGGATAGTCTTCCTCTTCTCCCTTCCCCTGGCACACTCCTAGTCTTCAGAATCGCTATATGACTTCCTCAGAGAGGAGCTGCCCACCATGAAGTGAATTAAGTCCTCCTGTTAGTTATTTCCTTGCATCCCTCTATTCTTTTCCTTCCTTGCCCTTAACATCATCAATGTCCACTTTATCCATCACTGTGTTCTTAGCACACTTGGCACAGTCCCAGAAAAGAGTAGATGCTTATTCAACATGTACAAACTAACAGGATGAATGGAGGAACAGATCAAGGGGGCATAAATAGATGGGGAGAAGGAGGGGTAGAAAGACCTCCTAGAGTACTGAATTTAGGTAAGGACTTCTGTAGGTGAAGGATGGTGGCAATGCACAAGCAGGTGTCTCTTCTTGAGCCCATGATCTTGTATCTAGGAAATAGTCTCCTAACTGGTCTCAAAACTTCTGTTCCCTTCAACTTGACAGGCTGTTATTATGCCATAGTCAGCTACATCACATCCCTTAATGTCTCCAAAGTGCAATGGACTCCCTAGTGAAAAACAGCCAAATTCTCCAACATGGCACCACCCCCATCACCCAAATGACCTGGTTTTCCATCATCTGTCTGTATTTGTATCCCTCCTAAATCTTCCATTTACTTCACAAAGCAGTCACGATGGCCTCCTCCCCACTGACCAGACACATCCTGCTCTTTCCTACTTCCATGCCATATCCTTTCCTCCATCCTCCCTCTACTGAAGTTCTTCTCTGATTCAAATGTAACTCAAATGCCCTCTTCTCTGTGGAAGCTTCCCCAGTAAGCCACCTTTCCTCCTCTGAATGAATCTCTCCTTTCTGCTTCCACTCCATATGCTTACACTTCCTTGTTGTGCCTAAGTCATTCTCCATAACATCACAGTTTATATCGATATATCTTTCAGCAGCTTGTGAGCTCTACTAGGTCAAAAGCAGCCTGGAAACTGCTCCCAATATGGGGTAAGTGCTCATAAATGTCTGCAGAACTACATGTCCCAATACATCCACACAGGACATCCATTTCTACTGCCCCTCACTTCCTGTGGTGGGCCACTGGGAAAGCACTGCTATTGTCCTCTCAAAAACCAGATTGCAGCCTTCCCTCCAATTCTGATAATTTACTTATTCATTGACTATTTACTGAACACTCATCATATTTTAGCCACTTTTCTAGGCACTGGGAATCCAGAAAAATCCCTTGCCCTGATAGTGCTTATATTTAAGTAAGTAGGAGACAAACAGTAAGTTAGTATACTATGAACTATGTCAAATGGTGAAAATACTATGGAGAAATATAAAGCACAAAGAGGGATAAAGAATACATTGTGTGCTGGAGGGCAAGGGTTCCTGCAAGGCCTCTAATAAAAGGTGATTTTGGAGCCAGGACTCAAAGGAAATAAGACAGTGGGTAGGCAGATACCAGAGTGTGAGGCATTCCAGGCAGAGGGAACATAAGCACCAAGACCCAAAGGCTGCGGCAAAGCCAACAATCTAGATTAGAGAAAATGATCATCTGCCCCAGAATGGCTTGTTTCAGGATCAAGCCTAAGGCCAGTGTGGCTACAACACTGTGTAAGTTACAGGGTACAGTGGTGGCAGACAAGATAGGAGATGGGTGTGACTATGTGTAGAGCCTGAAAGTTTCCTGGAAGGACTCAGACTTTCTCTGTGTGAGACCGGAAGCCACTGGAAGGTTCTGAACAACAGAATGAGATCAACTGACATGTACTTTAAAAATGTAATTTAGCCAAATGTCCACTGAGTGATGAATGGATAAAGAAGATGTGAGATATAGGTATGTGTATATATATGTGAGATATATGTATGCATATATATAATACACACACACACACACACACACTGGAATATTACTCAGTCATCAAAAAGAATGAAATCTTGCCATTTGCAATGATGTGGACAGAGCTACAGCATATTATGCTAAGTGAAATAAGTCATTCAGAGAAAGATGAACATACGGGAAGGAGAAAAAGAAAGAGAAAGGGAAATAAATGATAAGAGACTCTTAATGATAGAGAAGAAACTGAGGGTTGATGGAGAGAGGTGGGTGGGGTTGGGCTAGATGGGTGATGGGCATTAAGGAGGGCACTTGTTATGATGAGCACTGGCTACTGTATGTAAGTGATGAACCACCAAATTCTACTCCTGAAACAATATTGCACTGTATGTTAACTAACTAGAATTTAAATAAAAATTTGAAAATAAATAAATAAAACATAAGGATAAAGAGTACAGCATAAGGAATATAGTCAATAATATTGTAATAAGGTATCATGACAGATGGGGACTACACTTATCATAGTAAGCACTGAGTAAGATACAGAATTGTCGGATCACTATGTTGTACACCTGAAACTAAAGTAACATTGTCAACTATACTTCAATAAAACAAACAAACAAAAACCTTTAAAAAAATTTTTAAATAAAATAAAAATAAAAATGGAGTTTAGTTGCAGTGTTGGAGCAAAGCAGGAGGGGAACAAAAACAGAAGCAGACAGAGACCCATTGGTGCAATAATCTAGGCAAGAAATAATGTAGTCTAAGGCGGAATGCTTGCTGTTGTGGGTAAGAGGTGGACAAATTCTGGATATGTTTCAAAAGCACTTGTGGACTAACTAAATGTGGAAGTAAGAGAAAGAGAGGACACACAGAAAATGCAGTAAGATTTTTGGTCTGAGCAACTAGATGGAAGGGGTTGATGGGGGTTTTTTTCCAGCTTTATTGAGATATAATTGTCATATAATGTGGTGTAAATTTAAGGTGTACAATGTGATGATTTGGTACACATTATCTCTTAAGAATGATTGCCACAACAGGATCACTTAACACACCCATCACCTCACATAATTACTTTTTGTGTGTGTGTTGAGAATATTTGAGACCTACTCTCTTAGCAACTTTCAAGTATATAATACAGTATTGTTAACTATAGTTGCCATGATGTACAATGGATCCCCAGAACCTACTCATCTTATAAATGAAACTTTGTACACTTTCACCAACGTCTCCCCATTTCTCCCAGCCCCAACCCCTGGCAGCCACTTAGGATAATGCCCTCAAAGTCTACCCATGTTGTCACAAATGGAAGACTTTCCTTCTTTCTCGTGGTTGAATAACATTCCATTTTATATAAATATATATATTTAATACATACATCACATCTTCTTTATCTATTCATCTGTAGATGGATACTTAGGTTGTTTCTATGTCTTGGCTACTGTGAATAATGCTGCGATGAACATGGGAGTGCACATACCTCTTCAAGAACCTGATTTCATTGCCTTTGGATATACGCCCAGAAGAGGAATTGCTGGGTTATATGGTAATTCTATGTATAATTTTTTGAGGAACTTTCACACTGTTTTCCATAGTGGCTGTACCAATTTACATTCCCAGCAACAATGTACAAGTGTTCCTTTTTCTCCACATCCTTATCAGCACTTGCTGTTTTCTGGTTTTTGTTTTGTTTTGTTTTTTGATAGTACTAACCATTCTAATGAGTATGCAGTGGTATCTTACTATGGAAGCCTATGAAAGAAATAGATCTTGTGTGAGAATCAGGGGGATCCAGGAGCTCAGCTGTGGGAAACTCAAGTCTCACATTTTTATCATCCAGGTGAGATGTCAGATTGATAGGAAGAACACTCTAGATATCCCTGAAGAAGTCAGAGCTAGAAACAAATCCAGGACATGTCAACACAATGACAGCATTTCAACTGTTGGGCTAAATAACATGTGGACGGACAACTGATCATCAGTTTTAACAATGTAGAAACTGGTGATCTGGACAAGAAAAGTTTTTGTGAATAATGGGGTGAAAGCTTGTTTGGGGGAAGGTTCTGGAGAGAAGGGGAGGAGTGGAACTTGTGACAGAATGTAGACGGGGCTGCCATTTGTCTTTGTTTGCCTGTGGCAATCCCAGTCTGTACCTGCAGACCAGTGTTATGTCCAGTTAAAAGTGTCCCAGTCTGGATGATAAATTGTATAACAATTTGAAGTACAGACCACTCTGTCTAGGTATCTATTACCATACTCACCCCATCTGTCCATATAACACTGCACTTCTCCCTCTCTCTCTGGGACGTCACATCGCTCCCAGTCCAAAGAGCAAAGGCCTGGAGGACCCTCCCTGGGACGATCATTCTCAGTGGTGGCTACACAGTAGAATCACCTGGGAACCAGAGCCCTACCTCAATAAATTTAAGTCATTTCACCTGAGGTAAAGCCTGGGTCTGTATTTTCTCTCAGAGACTCTACTGTGTAGCCAAGGATGGGAACCACTGCCCTGACTAATGAAGAAGCAAGCAGTGAGGGAGTCCTGATGAGGTTATTATACACCACTCTTGAGCAATCTCTCCAGAATCCTCCTTTCTGCTCATCCTCTGCTCAGTGATCTGGTTCATACGGTCATTTTCTCTACCTTGGACTATCGATGTTGCTCTCCAGATGGTTTCTCCGCTCTGAGTTAACCATCTCCAGTCCATTTTCTCTCATATTAACAACTTACTCCTCTCAACTGACTCTGTCCTTCCTTTAAAAACTTCTGATGTAGGGTGCCTGGGTGGCTCAGTTGGTTAAGCGACTGCCTTCGGCTCAGGTCATGATCCTGGAGTCCCAGGATCGAGTCCCGCATCGGGCTCCCTCTGACCTTCCCCCCTCTCATGTGCTCTCTGTCTCTCTCATTCTCTCTCTCAAATAAATAAATAAAATCTTTAAAAAAAAAAAAAAAACTTCTGATGTAGCTTTACTGACTTCACACTAAAGTTCACATTTCTTAAAATGCCATTCGAAGTCACAGTACTCAAGAATTGCACCGTGAATGAGGAAGGAATAAATGGGCTCAGACCACCGGGGTAAACAGAGGCATAAACAGAGAGTGAGTGACAGAACAAAGCAACATGGGCTTGGATGGGTGGCTTTTAAATGTCCCACCAGAGATTTAGGAATTTATGAATCTATGATTGTAGGGAATTTCCCCCTTGACACAAATTCTTGAGCGCATTTTGCTCATGCAAACCATACCTGGATAGGAGTTGGGGTACAGGGAAGAGGGAAAATAGGGAGTGAGATCCCTCATTTCTCATTCATCCTCACCCCATCGTTACCTATACCCCACTGAGAAATTACACTCGTTCCTCAAACATGGCACACTCTCTCACCTCCAGTCTCTAGCACATATTTTTTCTCCTTCTGAATCGCTCTTTATCTCCCTTCTTCAACTAGCTAATTTCCATTCATCCCTTTGACCTTGGCTATGGGATGAATTCTGCTGACAAGATTTCCCTGACATCTGTCACCCCCTTCCCCACCATCCCCACCAAGCCAGGATCGGGGGCCTTTTATGCAGCATCCCCCAGCACCCCGTACTTCCCACACCCCAGCAATAGTCACTTTACATGTCCTCTTCCCAACTAGACTGCCGGAACCACATCTATCAGTTCGAGGCTCAATAATTCTCTGTTGAATGAACACTAATATGAATTCAACCTAAAGGGTCGGTGGAAATACCTAAAATAAGCCCCCAAAATCACAGGTGCTGAACTTTCCTTTGACATATGACAGCCCCAAGAATGTCACATCTAACCTGGGCCTGGTTTGGCCTGACCCCCCCCTTGGTGGACATGTGCTTCACTTTGGCCCGGGTGCCTGCGATGTATGATTCATGCTGAAAGCACATCTGAAACTCTCATCTTTTATAGCTCTTTTCTGAGAAAATTACCCAATCTGGCAGTCCTTCTGGCCCCACTTGACAGATCACAATGAGCCAGGCCAGATGGGAAGGGGGGGAATGAACTCCACCATCAAATTGTCCAACGCCTGAAAAATGTTGGCTTCGGAATGATGCAGGCCCTCTCTTGTGCATTGACTAGAACTGGAGGAAGGTGAGCTCTGCCAGGCCATGGCAGTGAGGTCTCTGTGTTCCTGGCAGAGGCCCCCAAGCCAGCTCTGTCTCCACAGCAGAGCTCCCTGCCAGGTGGGGTGTCACAGCTGTGGAATCAAAGAAGTTGTGCAAGAAGAGAAAGAAGTTTCCAACTCAGCAAAAGAACAACTCTTGGAGAGCGAGCCTGGGGAGAGTGGGAGTCCAAAGCAAGGCCAAGAATCGTGAAATAAAGTCCACGTGGCAAGAAGTAAGGATCTTAGCAACTGCAAGATCTAGAGGAAAATGAATGAGCAAAAGTTAGGAGGAAGAATGAGTGTGGGTCAGGAACACATAAGGAATGCCACTGTTTCCTTACAGCCTGTTGTTTGTTGCAAAACTTTCTAGAGAGTCAAGTTGTGGATCAATGGATTCACCAAGCATTTCTGGAGGCTTTGTACTTAACTCTCTTGATGTGTAGCAACTACCCTAGCTTCTATTATTATTGCCACTTTAGAAATGAGGAAATTAAATTTCAATGAGGCTCACAAGTGATCAAAATGGGCTTCATGCCCAGGACATGTCTGATCCAAAGCCCCTGTTCTGGATTGAGGCCCACCCCAAACCCTCTCCTGGGCTGAGTGACACCGGGCAAAGTCACTCTCTCTTGCCTCATCCATAAAATGAGGGTGCTGTAACCACTGACATAATCTTTATTAAATGATTTTGTCAACCATAAAGCACTATGCAAATTTGAGTTGCATGTATTTGTTTATTTGCCTGCCTGTTCCTTTATATTTTTTTTTCATTCTGCAAGGAAGCCTACATGAGACCACACACAGGAAAATAACACTGTTCAGTAATCTGAATACCAGTGCAGATCTACAAAAGAGATTAATTTCTCCGCTTGATAAATCTTCATGGAGAAAGACTTTGCAGGCACAAATAAAACAAAGGATTCCAATCTCACATTCATAAAATCATTCATTCAGCAAACCCTTACGAAGCCCCTGCACTGGGCCAAACCAGAGTGCAGTATATAAATGATGAATAAAACACAGTCAATGCCCCCAAGGATCTCAGAGCCTAGAAGAGAATACAGAGGAATAACAGGCTACTTTACGAGAGTGCCTGGCACTACAGGAAAGAAAAACACAGCAAGTTGCAAGTTTGGGGAGGGACAGAAGGGCCCCAAACCCGAGAAAGCACTCCTGAAGGCAGGAACTTCTGAGCTTTTTCTTGAAAAAAAGACTGGCTTCTGGGGGTGAAAGGAGCAGGATAGTCACACCCAGGGAGGAGTGGGTTCTGTGGAACTGCAAATAACTGGCCCGGCTTAGTTGTGGGGGAGAGGGGGAGATGGATGGTGAAGCTCCTAGAGCTAAAATAGCTCCCCTGGTTCTGCTCGTGAATGTCCCCAATCCAGAGCCCAGGGAAACATCAGGGAGTCTTCCAGAACCTTCAAGGGCTCTGTGCCTCACTCAGACCCACCGGCTTTTCCAGTTGCTCCTACAGGTAGGCCTCAACCTGCACCACATCTCACTTCCCTTGTAAACAGAGACAAGCTGCCCAAAGCTGGAACAGAGTATGCCCATTTCCCTTAGCTAAATGGTTCAAGCCTTCAGTTAGACAGTCCTACCTTCAGAGCCTGCCATGGCCACTTACTCGCTGCACAAACTGGGCAAGTAATTTATCTTCTTGCGCCTGTTCCCTCATCCGCACAAGGGGTAACAGTATCTCCCACATTAGGTTTGTGTGAGCATTAAATGAGATAATATATACAAAGAACTGAGAGGAGTGTCTCGCACACAGCAATGATGCAACCTTACACACTGTCATTATGATAATTACCTGAAGGGTCAACTTCTACAATTCCAGCCACTTTATTTTTAACTTCAGTGATTTCCAGGGACTGGGGAAATACACATAAAGAGTGAGAATGAAGGAAAAATACCCCCAAGAATCATGGATTAACACGGGGGAAAGAACACAAAAACCCAGGCCATGAGGTCTCACGTGGCTGCAATGGTGTAGTTTCAAGTTTGACGTCCAGTTTCCTGGCAGCCAAAGCAAAAAGGAGAACCAATTCATAATTACTTGCCCCAGAACAGAGTTTCTGAAAGAATTCCTTCCACTGGCTTCATACAGGAGGCACTATGTGATGTAGGGAGCGATATTCGCAGCAATGTGAAGACGAGTCTAACAAAGCACCATGGACTGGGGGGCTTCCACAACACAAATGTATTTTCTCACAGTTTTGGAGGCTGGAAGTCAGATCAAGGTGTCAGCAGGGGTGTTTTTTCTGAGCCCCTTCTATTTGGCTTATAGATGGCCTTCTCTCTGTGTCTTCACGCAGTCTTCCCTGTGTGTGTCTGTGTCCTAATCTCCTCTTCTTATCAGGACACCAGTCCTACTGGATTACAGCCTATCTCTGGGACCTCATTTTACCCTAATTACCTCCCTAAAGGCCCTATCTCCAAATACAGTCACAGTCTAAGGTCCTGGGTGTTAGGACTTGAACATATGACTTGAAGGGGGCCACAATTCATCCCATGACAAAGTCCCTACATCAAAGGCCATGAGGACATAACCCAGCTTGATTCTGCAAGGCAGCCTGCAGAGAGAGGCTCCCACTGCCCTTCTGATGGCTCAGCTTGATGACGGAAGAGAACCCTAAACTATTTACATTCCAAAGATCTTTGGGGAAGATCACCTCCCTCAGCCAGTGCTGGGAGGTGAAGGTGGGGCAGAAGAAATGGAGACCCCACTTCTCGCTGTGAGCCTGGCCTGTGTCTGGTCTTGGATACTCGTAAAGGCTCTTAAAGGCTCCTTAGGCATGTTGCTCTAGTGGTGGTGTATAGCTAAGACAAAACAGGGAAAGCAGTTAAGACAAGGCTGTTAACTACCCAGCTCAAAGAGGCAGATCTAAAACTGGCTTCAGAGAAGTCATGGTTAAGAGCAGGGGATCTGCAGCCCAACTGTGTCAATTCAAAGTCCAGCTCTACCATTTACTGTTTGTGGGAACCTGAGCAAGTTATTAAGCTTCTTGGTTCCTTGGTTTCCCCATTTGTGACGCAGGAATAATAACAGTACCCAATCCCATAGAGTTGGTCTAAGGATCAAATGAGAATAGTGTGATCAACTCTACATGATATACATGTGTTGGGTGGGTAGGTAGGGGTCCAGGAAGGCTTGCCAGTAAAGGTTACATTTGAGCCACCTCCTCACATGAAGACGTAGGAGTTGGCCAAATGTATGTGGAAAGAGAAGACCATCCAGCCCAGAGGAATGGCTTGACAAAGGCATCTGTGTCCTGTTCAGAAAGCCACTGAGAGCTCCATACAGTGACTAAGCATGGCCACGAGTATACCCCCTCCTCTCCTTTCAAGCACAGTTTGGGACAGCATTGCCCCACCTCTTTGAAGTTAGGTGGGGCCTGTGACTGGCTTTGGCTGATGAAATGTGAGTACAAGTGTCCGCTCTCATTTCTACAAGCCACATACGTAACTTTAAATTTTCTAGTAGCCACATTTTTTTTTAAAAGGCAAAAAGCGAGAGATGAAATTAATTGTAATATATTAAATACTCTAACTTCATATATTCAAAATAGAATCATTTCACCATGTAATCGATATAAAAATTATTAAGGAGACATGTCATCTTCTTCATACTAAGTGTGTTGTGCTCTAGGTGTGTATTGTACATTTGCAGAACATCTCAGTTTGGCCTAGCCCCATTTCAAGTGCTCAGCAGCCTAATGTGGCTGGTAGCTACTGGTTGGACGATGCTGTGTAGCTGGTAGAGGCTTCGTGACCCTCAGCTAGTAAGCAAGAAGCACAGAGCAGGGGCCCAGCCAACACTCAGTGAACACGTGGCATAATCAAGACGTAAGTCATGGTTTCTGTAAGCCATGGAGATTTTGTTATGTGTTTCAGCATGACCTCTCCTAACCAGCATATGCTTCTTGTTGCTAGAATATAAAGGAAACCAAAGGAGACTGGAAAGACGCAGAAATCAGTTAAGGAGAGGTCTTATATGAGATACTCAGGCATTTGGATTTGATCCTGAAGGAAAACTAATGGATCTCATGACACTCTTCAGATTTGACAGGCCATCCCCGAGGCAGGGGAAGCCAACAGAGGGCTGGTGCAATATCCAGCCAATGCGGCCTGGTACAGGGACCGAGGACAGCCTGAATAGAAAAAAGGCAGACATGCTGCTCTCCATCGACCTGCATACGGAGCGATGTTTGACTCCGTGCACAAGGGGAGTTTTGTGGTCCAGCCAGGGAGGGAACCATCAGCCTGGCTTCGTGCAATCTGCTGTGGCTTCAGTTTCATCTTGTAGCTGTTGGCTGTGAGGAATTATTCCACAGATCCATCATGGTAGAAGGCTTTGCCCCAATGAAGTATTTTGGATTCGTTTCAAGGTCATTTTCACATTTCAAGGAAATTTTCCTCTTGTTTTTCTTCCAGCCCACGCCAGACTTCAAAACCTCCAGCTTTTCAAAGCACTCCCGCTGGGGTGGGGATTTTTCCCTCCTATATTTTTTCCTCCGCAAATGATATGCCATAAAGAAGAGACAAAGAGGAAAAACCAGTGATTGGATAATTCTGCACCATCCACAGAGATCAGGAACTGGGGTGGCTAGGAAAAGCCATGCAAATAGATAGGTGATGATTTGATGTCACCACATCAAAATCCATTCCATGGATCTGAACTACTGTGTTTTGAGAATTCCAGTTATTTATCTTTTTAAAAAAAAAAAAATTTATTTATTTATTTTAGAGAGAGAGTGTGCACGAGAGGGGGAAGGGGGGAGGCAGAGAGAAAACCTCAAGCAGACTCCCTGCTGAGTGTGGAACCCGACGCGGGGCTTGACCCCAGGATCCTGAGATCATGACCTGATCTGAAATCAGGAGTCGGCCTCGTAATCAACCGAGCCACCCAGGCGCCCCCAGGTGTTTCTCTTTTTAAGCATGGGGGGAGGAGACACCATTTGAGCCCGCATTACCATAAAAGAGCTCCATAAAAAACATCTTGGCAAAATGACAGCGACAGCCAGGAGAGAGGTTTGTTTAAAAACTACTTTGAAGATTAAGAGGCACAAACTTCCAGTTATACCGTAATAACATCCAATTATATTACTTCCAGTAATACTGTTAATTTTGTACCATGACAGATAGTAACTACACTTATCATGGTGAGCATTTTACAATGTATATAATTGTTGAGTCACTATGTTGTGCACCTGAAATTAATATAATATTGTATGTCAACCATACTTCAACTAAAAAATAAAGAAAAAATTAAAAATTAAAAAAAACTACTTTGAGCCTTTTCTCCGAGGTTTTTGTACAGAATCATTTATATCGCAGTGATTTTTCCTATTATTTAATCAGCCGTGGCCAAGAGCAAGTCACAGTGATGTGGAGGCCGAGCTCTTACACTGGCAGACGGACAGCAGGAGTTACTTAACTGCTATGGCATGAAGCAGAACGCAGACCCGGGTGGAGTTCTACCACTTACTTGCTATGTGATCTCAGGCAGATCCGACAACTTTCTGAGCCTCGGTTTCCACGTCTATAAATGGAGGGCAATGATCCCTACCACCCAGCGTGGCTTTGACGATTCAGGGGGAGAACTGGCATGTTAACTGATGTGCCATTAATCTCGGGTACTTATCTGAATAAAGAAATACATGGATTTGGAGCCAATAAACAGAGGACAAAGATCCAGTCTGCCATTTCCCAACCATGTGGCTTTAGAGAACTCACACACATCATTTGTCTATATTCCATAAAGTAGGAGGACAGTACTTTCCCAGATTAAGCAGCATGACGTATCTGACATTCAGCTTAGTCTTTATCCTCTAGAAAACAATCTGAGGCAAGGACTAAAGTGCGGCTTCATGTTGGAGGTGCAGGCCAAGGGAGGCCAGCAGGAGAAAGCAAAGCAGGAGTGGAAGAAATATGGAAACTAATGTGACGTGTACATTGCTATGGTACCACTCTTCATGAGGAGCGGCAGAAAGATGTTCCACCTGCAAAGGCACGTTCATTTCTTCAGTAGGTAAGACTTTCTGGAAGGTCTTCAAGGAGACACTGCCACTCAGCACTCCACAGAAGGAGGAGAAGAGAGAAAGGTGCCTGCCTTGTTCCTCCTGGTCTCCCTGCCCCACTGGGGAGCCTCCCACATCTGAGTGGAATCACTTGGCCCCTGAACAGCTGATCAGGAAGCATTTCATCTGTCTCAGTGGAAAAGTGACTCCGTGTGGTCTGGCTTGGCCTACGGGCCATGTGGGCCAGGCAAACCTGGGCCTTGTGACTCCAGACAGCTCGAGGAGCTCTGTCACCACGGTGGCCTCAGAACACCCCAGTCCTTCCATGCTGTGCTCTACCCTTGTGCGCGGGAGGAGGGGACATCAACTGCGCAGACCAGGAGTGAGATTCTAATTTTTGTAACATACTTTAAAAGTTTAAGTGTGACCTGTCCATTTTAGAAACGAGGAACTGGAGCCCCAGCAAGGGAAGCGGACTCCCCTAAGTCCCACAGCTGCCACTGGCAAAGTCCCTCAGACCTGTGCTCCTCCACTCTGACATGGTCCTCAATCTACTTGTTAATCTTGTTAAAGAGGAGATTCCGATCCAGTACTTCTGAGCTGACACAGAGATGGGGGTCTGTGGACCACTTTTTGAGTAGCAAGGCTTTCAACTGCCACAGTCCCCTTGGAAATCCACACTAAGCACCACATAAATGAGACTTGGCATCCCTCCTTCTTTCATCCACTGCCTTAATTCAGATTTGCTCTCCTTAACCATCATTTGCACCTGATTCTATCCTGCTTCTGAACTTCTGCTGACTTTGCCTCTTATTTTCTTAATGCTGTCCTTGCTACCTTGGCGTTCACAGGATGACCTAATGCTTCTCTCTTCTTTCTTGGCGAAGATTTTGGCTACCCCAGAGAGTCCCATTTGAGCATATCACTTCAGCTATGCTGCCTTAAGCCGCTTTGAGTAAATGCTCTCCCTCTACAACTTGAACCCTCCAGCCCCAATGCACTCCTTGTGGTCAGTGCCTCTAACAGGCTCCACCTGCTTCTTTTGTGTGACAACCACACTGCAGAGATCCCAGGTCTTTCATGCACTTTCCACTATGCCACCCAGCCTTCATTCTAAGATGGAATAAGGCTGAAGGGGATTCATAGGGCGTGAAAATATTTTTGTGCTGGATGTGTGCTTGTTTCCAAAAAAACAAAGCTTATGGTCAAACAGGAATACTCTGGTTTCCTAAAACTCACAACCAAAATAGACTTTCTTTCCTGTTTACCCTATGTATGAATCAGATTATGCTTCAGAGTTACTGATTTGCTGAATGAATGAGTAGAAGCAGATCCAAAATATTTATTAAAGCCTACTATCTTCAACAATATAGGAAGCAGAACAAAATGGCCTAGAGTTGGTGAGTAAAGGAGAAACTGAGTCCTCATAGGGTTGGTGTAAATGATTAAATGAGTTCATCATTTAACCATAAGCCATTTAAATTTTTCCCACCACATAATAAGCACCCAGCAAATGTCAGCCAGCATTATATCAGCTGAAACTCCACCCCTCTCACTCCCACTCAATAAATTATATTGCAATGCAAGTGAGTGAGAGTGAAAAGAGAAAACAAATCTTAATAAATTTAAGAAGATTAAAGTTATAACAAGCCTGTTTTCCAACCACATTGGAATATATTACAGATACAGCAGGTCAGCACTTACGCTAATTTTATCAGGAGCTGAGATTGTTAGCGTGTAAAAAAAAGATACAAGTATCAATCCAATAAAGTTAAATGAAACTCTGTATTACTACATTTGGATTGGAAATGATTAACTCAATCCTGTGATTTTTTTAAAAGTAAATCTTCTCTAGTTACGTCCACTGAAAGGACCTGGAAGCAATCACAACCTCACAGCAACGGGATCACTGGCACCCAAATTGTGGCTTATCAATAGCGCTCCCCTCCAAAGCAAACAGCCATTCCTCTGAGCAATGGATGATGGCTAGGATCTGGAGCAAAAAGATTTCCAGGGGCTTCCTGTACCAGAAGGTAGGAAAGCTATCAAGGACTACTGATGGCTTGATAAAAGGACTCATGGCTAAAACAATGACCGCTGCAATGTATCGAAACACATTGCATTAAAAACTTAATGTGTTCATCATGATACTCAACAGGAAAATACATAAATAACCTCAACATTCTCAGTGTTCACATTAGTGGTAACTAGACACCAACTCCCAACTGATAGCAGCAATTAAAAAAAAAAAAAAAGCAGCAGCATTTATCCTGCCTTTTCTCAAAGAAATAGGTTTCAGGATAATCAGATATTCACCATTTGTGAGCATAAGGATCCTAAAGAATTGCCACTTTTCAACCCCTAATGAAATTATTCATTCAAGCAAAGATTATCTATAGATGAAACCATTAGACGAAAGGTCAAACGGACATTTTAGAATGGAGATATCAGGATATCACCATCTGAAACCCCAGAGCAAATTAGCATCTTAACACTGTTCATGACTTCACATGGCTTCTAATGCGATGCAACATGAAGGACAAGGTGCCAACAACGAAATATTCTTGAAATGAAGTTGGACTTGAATCCCATCAAGACTTTAGAACAAACTTCTAGTTTTTCTTTTTAAAAGATTTTATTTATTTATTTGACAGAGAGAGACACAGCCAGAGAGGGAACACAAGCAGGGGGAGTGGGAGAGAGAGAAGTAGGCTTCCCATGGAGCAGGGAGCCCGATGTGGGACTTGATCCCAGGACGCTGGGACCATGACCTGAGCCGAAGGCAGATGCTTAACGACTGAGCCACCCAGGCACCCCAAACTTCTAGTTTTACTGTAAACAGGAGTAGAGAAATCAATTAAATGACACCACAATGAAGCAAGTAAAGACAAATTCAGAATGTGGGACTTTCTGTAAGACCTGGTTTCTTTGATAAGAAAATGGTATAAAAAGGGAAAGGTCAAGGAAGAAGGGAGAGGAGAGGCTGTTCTAGATTTCAGATAAGAGGTTTAAAAAGCACAACAACCAAATGAAATATGTGTCAATCTTATTTAGATCCTGATTTAAACAACAGTAACATCACATTTTTGAGATAACTGGAGAAATTTGAGTATGATACCAAGGCATCAGAGTGAATTTTTTTAGATATGATGATAACCCTATGGTTAGCTAAGAAAATGTCTATATTCCTAAAAGATGTATCCTGAACTATTCATAAGTGAAATGACATGAGGTCTGGAATTTGAAAAAAACAACACTTGAATAGAGTTTGGGCAGAGGGTGGAGACAATGAAGGAAGAGAGGCAAAATCCTGGTATATATAGGGTATTGGAGTTTTAAAAACTGTATTATGTTATAATAGTAGTAGTAACTAGTATAACCTCGCCATGTTTGCATATGTTTGAAAGTTTTTATAATAAAAATATTTTTAGGGGCGCCCGGGTGGCTCAGTCAGTTAAGTGTCTGCCTTCGGCTCAGGTCATGATCTCAGGCTCCCCTGTTGGTGGGGGGCCTGCTTCTCCCTCTCCATCTGCTGCTCCCCCTGCTTGTTCTTTCTCTCTCTCTCTCAAATAAATAAATAAAATCTTTAAAAAACAAAAATAAAAATATTTTTAAATAACAGGAAAACCTTGAATCAGACTTAATATGCATTTTGTTAAAAATCATTTACAAACCTTGATTTTTCTTTTTATTAACAGCAAAAACTACCCTGTTCCACCACCCACCACCATGCCAAGCACGGCATCACGTTTACTAACCACTAAAGCTGTGTGTGCTCCATCCCTGCACCAACTGGTTTGAATTAAATGAGTATGCTCATTTGTCACCCATCAGACTGTGGCTTGGGAGCAAGAACTGTGTCTTATTCAAGCATAAACCCCAGCACTGGTACATAAACAGTGCTCAGAGGAGAGGCACATAATATGTGAATATTCCTAAGAATCAACCAGAGATTATTCAAAACGCTGATACCTGGGCATTAACCCTAGGACTTCTGATGCAGAGAGTCTGTGGGGAGGGGGTCTGGGGCATCTTCACTTTTACTAAATTTTCCAGTGATCCCTATGCACAGTATTTGGAGCCCACACCTTGAGAAACATTTACTTATCTGGACCTTATTAAACAGTCACGTAGGACAGTTTCATAGGGGAGCTCGGGAATAAGTAAAGCCAATAAACAAATGGATCGCATGTGTGCAGTTACACACATCGGTTTCAGAGGCTCTGATTTCTGAGGTTTAAATAATGAGAGGGACCGATTACTAAATGCAAAGGAAGCAGAGCGGCTTCAAATGCAGCATTTGATTTCAATTTTATCTTTACTTAAATGGAAACTTCTGCAGGAGTCAAAAGCAAAGCTTCTTGATTACAGACAGCGCAGCCATGGATAAATGTAAATCCTAGCTTTCTAGACAGCTTTGTGAGAGGGATAAGGAGCACACGGTGCTAACTAGCGTGATTATACAAGGCATGTGCTTATAATAAGACTTAAACGAATATGGGCTTCCTCAGAGTCCAATTATAAAATTTCTCATTCTCTCCCATCAGCCCCATAGGAATCGGCTTGAATCTGCCAGCTCATTGGTTGGAGTAATATTGTTTCCATACAATTCCTTATCCCATGCCAACATACTGTTAGTGGTGGGTAGTTCGTTGCCTGATGAGCCTAGAATTGTCCACCACTAGAGTTCAAGTAGAGGACAGATAGATGGTCAGTGAACGATCATGCTGCCGAAGAGATCCCACTCAGCGTCTTAGGGAGAAAGGCCCAGGATTCCTACCAACTCTGTTCCTGTTGTCCCTTGTTCCTCCTCGTGTCCATGCTCGGCAAATGCTCTGCTTCTGCATTTTGGTTCTTCTCCCACGTCTCTGTCCTACCAGGTCCCGCTCATCCACTGAGCCACAGCCCTAGATCAGCTGTGTGGGGAAGGGTCCTCTGACGTCAGGCTGAAGTAGAAGGTCCCTTCTCGATTCTCGTCTAAGCAGCCTGAGCTTACCTCCATCATAACATAATTAACCATTACCATTTGTTATCACTTCCTCAACTGCCAGAACCACATCTCACTCTCTGCTGTATCCCACGTATGTTGCACAAACCTGCCACGTTGCAGATACTCAACAAAGGCAGTACAACTGACTGAATGAATTAAGGAATGAGTATGGAACCCACAGGTCTGAGTTACTCAACTAAGTCAATTCAAGTGAGTATGTCCCTGAGTTGAAATATTAGAAACATTTTCAGGAATTTCTAAAATATTAAAGAATTAGAGAAAAGCCACAAGACAGGAAATGGATACGAGTGTTGGTTTCTCAAAAAGCAACTGGAGGTAAATTTAAAAAACCACAGACAGATTAATGTGTAACTGATTACTACCAAATTTAGGAGCATTTTAAAAATGAAGAAGTGATCACTGGGATATATGTAGCTTTTCAAATCATAAATCCTGACAAATCCTCTCCCATTCGAGCATTTGACAAATCTTGTATAACGTCCACGTGAAAAGAGAAAAACATTAGCAGGAAGATCATGCCATTTGGACAAATCTGTACCTGGTCAAAATCATGTAGTAATGAACGTATCAAGATTTGTCTAGAGGGAGAGTGCTGTCCTCATTTCTTGGCTTTTCCTGTTTAACAACTGTACAAATTACTCGGTAGAGATTTCTAAGATAAGCTTATTAAATACATTCATTTATTCAACGGACAACCGTTGAGCACTTACTTTGTACTTTCCCTTGAGATGGTCACTGCATAGTAAACAGCCAATTTCACTACAGTGTGATGGACACCATCACAGATTCTGAAGCAGAATGTCAAGAAGCTGCCTAGAAATCACTGTTGTTAATAAGAGCCCCAGGGAATCCTTATTGTTACCAGGCAAGATTTGGGAAACCATGGTAGACAACACAATCAAGTTTAAAATAGCTCTAACCAAAAATGAATAAATGTAATTAAGGGGAAAAAATAAAAAGCAAAACTTTAAAATATGTCCACTGGCAAGAACAATGAGTTGAAAGCTAGGAGAAATGTAATGATAGGCAAAAATTGGTCATAACCAATTACGCAACAAAATAATGTATGTGATCTAGTGTGACAGGTCTGTTAAAAGGTGGCATATCCACACACACTCTCTAACTTCCTATCTTTACTACAGTAGGAGATAAAAATAGAGTATGACCATAGCAATACAATTTCTTTTTTGAGGCTCAGTGGCCTCATCTATCTAATGGGCATAATAATAGGACCTGCCACAAAGAGTTGTGTAGGGTCTCCAGGTATGGTTGTACAGGAGAAAACTGAAGAGTATTTGCTTATCAGATATTTGTTGAGTGGCTACCATATTCTCATAATAGGCTCTGGATGCTCATAAAGCACTTTGCACCATGCTTAGCACATAGTAGATGTACCCCCAAAATGGAAGGTATTATTATTATTACAAGCCCAGTTGTACCGATCCTGGTTATCCGTCCTCCATCTAGAAATTGAACCTGCTTTTTAAGGCTCAACAATGGGAGGGTCTGTGCTGGGCTACTGCAGCTAGCACATCGTAAATCTCTTCAGAGCTCTTCCCTTATCAAGTGTCATTGAGAGTTCCAGCCTCTCAGGATGATGTTGCTGCTGCTCGACTTCTTAGGAGAATCAAGTGTTTTGAAATCATCATGATTAGTTCCCTGCCTAGACCAGCTTTCACCAAAATTCCTCACGTCTGAACTTCTGAGCATTGTTAGCCCTGTAACACAGTCTAGCGCTTAATTTCACCATCTTGAAGTAGAAAGAATGATCAAGATGATTTTAAAAGGTATAGAGCTTGGGTTTTTTGGAGTCAGACAATTCTATGTTCAAACTCCTACTTGTCTGACCTTGGGAAAGTTATTTTGATTCTTAAGTTCAATGCAGTACTGTGCTGACCTAATGAGATTATGTACCCAGCAGGAACTCATGAAATGGGAGTGGTCAACAGCATCCTCAAAAATAGGTTGCTCTACTCAGCTGTCAAAAAGAATGAATTCTTGCCATTTGTAACGATGTGGATGGAACTAGAGGGTATTATGCTAAGCAAAACAAGTCAGAGAAAGACAAATACCATATGATTTCACTCATATGTGGAACTTAAGAAACAAAACAGAAGAACACAGGGGAAGGGAAGGAAAAATAAAATAAGACAAAAATGGAAAGGGAGACAAACCATAAGAGACTCTTCACTATAGGAAACAAACTGAGGGTTGATGGAGGAGAGGCAGATGGGGGGATAGTGTAACTGGGTGATGGGCATTAAGGAGGTCATTTGATGTAATGAGCACCGGGTGTTATTTTTTTAAGATTTTATTTATTTATTTATTTATTTGAGAGAGAGCATAAGCTGGGGGGAGGGGCAGAGGGAGAGGGAGAAGCCTACTCCCTGCTGAGCAGGGAACCCCATGTGGAACTGGATCCTAGGACCCTGAGATCATGACCTGAGCCAAAGGCCACTCGTTTAACCAACTGAGCCACCCAATAAATTCTACCTCTGAAACAAATAATATACTATATGTATATAAATTGAATTTAAATAAAAAAAAATTTTTAAAAGCAGGCTACTCATTGGTTTGCAGTCCTCCAGGTATTGAGCCCAAATTCTCCTTCCTCTAACTTTGTTCTTTCCAGTGGTCTAAAATCACCTTCTGAAAGTGGATAGAGTGAGTTTACTTCCTATCTTTCTCTGAGAAAGCTCTTTAGATAGTCAAAGATAGCACTGATGTCTCCCTAGGGTGACCAACTAGTTTTGCCCAGGACTTAGGGGTTCCCTAGGATACAGGACTTTCAGTGCTAACATTGAGGAAGTTCCAGGCAAACCAAGATAGTTGGCCCCCCTACCCCCCACTTCTTCTCCAGGCTGAATATTCCCATGGTCTTCAATCATTGTTTTTGTGACACACTGTGTGGTCCCCTCATCATCCTATTATCCCTTCCCATAGGCATTCATTTTTTTGTAATGTCCCTCTAGAATTTGCCACAAACCAAGAATGGGACTCATGAGTCATGGACATATATGCATTTAATTTGCCCACGTAGTGCCCAAGTAGTTCTTCAGAATGACTACACAAGTCTACACTCCCACCAGCAGTACATGAGGATTTCTGACCCTCTTCTCCCTGATAACACTTGCTAAAAATTTTTGCCAGGCTAGTTATGATGCCAAAGTAAAAAGCACATTTTTAGTGTCCCACTACCCTGTAGGAGCTAACTAAACTTGATCTCTGACAATTTTTTCTGGTGTTTCTGACCTGGACTGCTGCCAAACTAACTCTCCTCAAGCCAGTATTTCCATTCTATATATAAACTTAAATTCTGGACTTGACATTTATCTTTGTAAAATGTTACTTTAACAGTATTAGCCCAGTGCTCTGGTCTATCAAGATTATTTTAAAGTCTTTATCCTGTTGTCTATTTTTTAATTGCCCCTTTCAACTTTGGGAGAGTAAAAGGAAAGGGAAAGGGTGTTAATTTTCTATTTTACACACAGGAAACTGAAGCTCAAAGAAACTAAGTGACTTGCTCAAAGCCTTGCTGTGGTAAGTGGGAGAGGCATGCTTTGCACCAGGTATGTCTGAAGCCAAAGCCTCTCACACACAGGATTATACCATGCTTTGCAAAATCAGTTGTAGGGGGTATCTGAGGACTAATCCAGACTCCTTTCAGTTTAACAATTTAAAACGCTATTTTCAGAATCACAGTACCTTTTCTGACCCTTGTAAATAAAGCTTAATGAAAAGACACCAAACGTGGCTTACTGGAAAAATTTTCAAGACCTCAAAAGATATCATTGCAAAAAATTAGTTTCCTACTAAAAAAGTGTTCAAGATAGGAAAAGTGTGGCTTTTTTATGATCTGCACACTTTTGCACCTGTCACCCACCTGAGAATCTTCTTCATCTAGATAACACCTCTTCATCTCCCAACACCAGAATCAACACGATCTCTTCTGTTTTGTCTGCTCTGACCCCCCCCCAGAGAGATTTAAATCTAGGTACTTCGATTCTAGAAGCCACTCTCTTGACCCTTATACACATAAACTAGCATGAGAAGAAACATGAAAGCAAACATATAATAGGGTATGATTTACCTTACAATGACAAAGGCATAAAAGGAACATGGAGGAAGAAGCACCTGATTTGGCTGGGAGAGTCACGGAAGGTTTTCAGAGGAAGTGACTGTCGAACTGACTCTTGAAGAAGGAGCAGAGAGTTCGCCAGGTGGACCAAGTGAGGAGAGAACTT
Source organism: Leptonychotes weddellii (assembly GCF_054177405.1). NCBI lineage: Eukaryota > Metazoa > Chordata > Mammalia > Carnivora > Phocidae > Leptonychotes > Leptonychotes weddellii. Next base: position 41,392,843 of record NC_138372.1, read on the forward strand.
CAAGCAAAGAGGAAAGCAACAGCTAAAGCTGAGGAGGAAGGAAAGGGCATCTTTCTCCTATAAAGCACAATGATACACTTTTCCTCCAAATATCAGTTAATCGAAGGATGCCTTTTGGAAAAGTAAGTCTGGATCTTAGACATCATCTTTGCAGTAAAATTTTTATTTTACCCTTAAAGGTCAAAAAACCAGCCGTTATCACCAATCAATCAGTGGTAGAGCTAGGATTAATGGTGTTTTCCAAAATTCTCTGATAAGAATTGTCTGGGGCTCTTACGAAAAACATAGCTTCCCAGGCCTTCTGGAGCCTCTTACTCAATGGGTCTTGAGAAGAAACCAGGAACTAGCAATATTTAGTAAGTACCCCCAGGAGATTCTCATTATCAGAGAAGTTTGGCTAACACTGGGCTAGCCTGGGTGCTATAGTACAGAGCCTCTCGCACCAACCTTGGCCGAGGAGGCAGACTCCAGCATGAAGTCAGCCTTATGCTCAGTGAACAATTAAATCAAATGGACCGCCGCCCTGGGTAACTCCAAGATACAGTTCACTAAAGGCTATGACTTGTGGGGTCAGCAACCTTGTACCACATTTCTCTTTACAGACCCAGTGACTGATACTTTTCCTACACTGTCTCATCTAATCCCCTCCACAATTCTGCAAGATAGATATGTTCTACACTGTACAGATTTGGAAGCCAAAACTCAAGGAGTTTGGAGATGCATAAAAGGTCCTGCAGCTTAGAGCAAGTGGCCAACTTGGAATTTCAAACCAAATCCACCTGAGTCTGTGCTTGTCCCGTTATCCTGGCTTCTGGAAGGGTCTATGGTACAGCCTGTGCTCAGAGAGTCAATCTGTACAAACGGTTAGCCATAGTTGAAATCTGCAAGCCTTGACTCAGGATCTTGCAATTTTAGGCTGACCCTTCACTGACCTCTACTCCCCCATCCCACCTGCTTCATACCAAAAAGCTATCCTGTTTGCTTTTTGCCACTCTGCTACAATTTTCCACCCTGGATTATTTGTGGCTATAACAAGCAAGGCCACGCCAATGCCTGGCATTAAAAAAAAAGCACGAGCCTTCATTCCTGAGGTAATGAGACCTTTTTTTTTTTCCAAGTTCCTTCCTCCAAAGTTCATGAACTTAATAAAAAATAAAATAAGACTGGCTGTATTACAGCCCAGACCTCTGCTGCAGGAAGCCAGGGCCGATTGGGTAAAGGCAGTGCCTGAATGAAAAAGAAAACATATTCACAGATCAGCTCTGTCTTTACTGACCGAATCTATAGAAAACCACAGTGGGAAGCACCAAGGCCCACCTCTGAGCTTCCTGACTACACACTGCAGGTAATACTCATGGCTCAAGGGCAAAGTGGACCTGGGGATAGAGATGTTTACAGCATTTTCTTCCCCTTGGAAGCAGAGCTTTAGAGCAGCGTGACACTCAACCCTTCCAAGTGATGAAGACTTGCATCCATCAAATCCCTACATACCACAACCGCCCAGAATAGTGTGAAATACCCAGGAGATGAGCAGAGTTGGCCCACACTCTGACCTCATTGGCCTCTTGTTCCTCAATGCCAGTGGCCATTGCCACATGCTTGTGCAGCTGCCCAATAATGGCCCACAGCGGCCCTTGTCATTACTCCCATGGCTCCTCCTCTGAGACTCTTCAAGCCCACTACCCCCCTCTCAGGTCCCCAGCTCCAGCAGCTCACTCACACAACTCCTGCTCTATGGCCCCCACTGGACCCTCCAGGCACTTGACTTGCCCGTCCCTCAATCCCCTGCTAGCATTCACACACCTATTCAGTAGACACCTTCTGAATGCCAATCATGATCTGGCGTGAGAGATTCACCTTGAATAAGCCCCATCCCTGCTTTCACAGACTAGCCTCAGCCCCTTCCTGGCTAACCTAGACCATCCTCATCTGCTAGACACCCTTCATCTGCTCCACCCAGTCACTCACCCTCACTACTTGAGCTGCCAAACTGCTGGAGAAGCTTGCCTAAGGATACTGAACTGCACTGGAAAAGAATTAGCAAGCTCTGTCTTCCTTTCAGCTTCTACCTTGTGAGGCTGCAAAGAGATATGTGGAAGAGAAAGAATGTAAAACCCCTAATAGGCTGGGTAACACCGCTAGGTATTCGACAGATCCCACCACCACCCACCTGATGTTTGAAGTCAGACAGGCCTTTCCATTGAACTTGAATTCCAGCAGTGCCTTTAATTGCTGTGCGTTCTGAGCCACAGCCCCCTCATCCGTAAAATGGAGGCAGTAAAATAACAACCTCGTAAGGCTGTAGAGAGGATTTAGGAACAAATATGTCTACAAAGCATTAGTTCCACTGGGCCTTCCCTAAATGAAAGTGGTCTGTCTGGGCTTAGATCCTGCACTGTTGCCGAAGTTCTAGGTGGTTTTTCTGATCAGCAGCTTCACCCTGTTTGATCAGAGTAGCTCAGCTGATGACAGGTTTAAGACCTGCTAGGCTCCTAGAACCCGAGCCACCACCTCCTAATTCCCAGCTAAAACCATGGAGAAGATTGTGGAGAGATTCAGAAAACAACTATCAGGAGCCCCTGAAGCCTGGGAGGTTTCATGCAAGGGAAATGTAACATTTCAGTGCCTGGAGCTCAGCGCTCCCAGGCACCGGGACCTCCATCCCAGATGTGGTGGGCAGTGATGAGGAGGAGTGTGTTGCATTTCCTATGAATTAAGCCATCAGGCCCAGAGAACAATGTCGTCATTGATGGGGAAAGGTCGCTGAAATTCCAAGGACACTTGAGGCCTTTCACTGGGCTGAGACAGAGATGCCTAATATTAATCCTACATAATATGAGTCTCTGACAACCCACTTTCTAAGGGGCCTGCTGGCAGCTCAACTGGCCATTCACTGTGATTCAGTGCATCCTCAAGGAAGTGGTTTGGAAGGGGGAGACTCTCATTTTTTTAATCTATGATCCAAAGCTCCCCCCAAAATATATTAGCACAGGCCATTCTGATTCTTGGGGGAAAAATGCTTCGCTGTACTGAAGGCTTACTTAATTTGGGGTGGGAGGGACCAAACTCCGAGCACAGTGAAATCAATGTTCTTTCATTTATTAAGCACACCCCAATGTGGTGCGAAATGTAACTAATGCATGGACTATTTCTGCTGCCCTCTCAATGGTGACCTTGGATCTAGGGCTATCTCTTTGCACTCTTTACACTGGTGCTTTAGGGGTCCCTCATTTATGTGACAAACACTTCACGAGCACATCCCCTAAGTCAGGCACTGGAGTGAGGGATAAAATGGCAAACAAGACAGAGCCACTCTCTCCCCATACATAGTTTATTAACTAACTGGAAAGTCAAACCATGACTTTTATTTCAATGAAGTGGGATGGGTGTTAAGCTAGCGGACCTTTAGGACCCTGTGAGTACATATAACAGGCAGTCCAACCTGTAAGGGCAATCTGAAGAGCATCTTTGGAGAAACTGACATTTCAGCCGGGACTGAGCAGAAGGCTGATTTAGCCCAGGGAAGGGGAAGCGGGAAATAAGGGACCCAAGAGGAGAGGACTATAACTGGGCTGTGGGGAATGAGGTGTGAAAGAGGTCAGCCCTGGCTCATGCAGGGCGGGCTGATGGAGGGAAAGGCTGCCCTTACCACTCCCTTCCAGCTTGCCAGGGTGCACACAGTTTTCAGACCTTCTTCAGCTTCATGCTGGGCAACTGACAGTCCTTGGTGAGACCCCAGTCCTAAACCACCTCTTAGAGTCTCAGTGGAGAGAGGCAAAACTTCCCAGGGGCCCACTGGTTGGGGGCTGGGGGGTGGGGGGAGGACTGAGGCCACACCCACTTGTGTTTCCTGGGTCTGAATCCTGTGAACAAAGAGTCACGGTGAATTAGGGAATGAAGGTGGTCTAGTACCGAGTGACGCTGATGGTGTGGCATTTCAGAAATGGCAAGGAGAAGCTACATTCCTCTATTCCCTTTCTGTATCTTCGAGAATGAGAGATATGACCTTCAGGAGAGTGGGGGCACCATAAGTGAACTCTGTTTCCCCCAATGGAATCCTCAGCTTCTGCCTTGGAAGTTTCGAGGAAACATGAAGAGCAAGAGAAGAGTTGAAGGATAGGAGTTTGACCAACACTATTTTTATTTTCAACAATGAGAAAAAAGTCAACAGAAAAGTCACTTCAGTGGTGACCTTGACACTGACACCAAGCCATGATGGAGATGAGATGATCAAGAGGGAAACCTCAGACATCAGAAAAGGAAGTGGTAGTGACCAGGAGGACAAGCTCACTCCCCTGGCTGCCTTTTTGTGGACAGTTTAGTGAAAGCCCACAGTTTCTCTGAGATTCGACAAGACACAGGTTGAACCCTTTTTTGGCAATTACTTAATAGACACTCAGCAAACATACGCTAAATGTGGTGTGTCTGCAGAGTAAAGGCCCAAGTGTTATGAGAGCACAGAAGAGAGTCACCTGCCTCAGCCTGTGGCAAGTCTGGAAGGCTTCCGGGAGGAGGGATACCTGAGCAGATACAGCACACATCCAGTATATGATATAGAATAGAAGCAGGTAGTACATCATGGTGTGAACTCTGGAGCCAGACTGCATAGGGTCAAAGTGGGCCCTGCCAATTACCAGCTAGGTGACCCTGGGCAAGTTCCCCTAACCTTGCTGTGCCTTAGTTCCTTCACCCATAAAATAAGAATAATGGTACTTCACTCACAAGCCTGATGTGAGAATTTTCATGAAGAGTTAACATATGCAAAGTGCACAGAACAGTACCTAGTATGTGGTAAGTGCCACATAAATGTTAGCTATGATTAAGGAGATGCGTGATTAATTTTTTTTTAATTAATAGACTTTTCTAAGCAGTTTCAAGTTTATAGAAAAAATTGAGCAGAAAATACAGAGTTCACACATAGGTGTCCCCTCCACACACAATCTCCCCTACTATTAGCATCTTGCATTAGTGTGGTACATTTGGTACAATATTGGCATATTATTAACTGAAGTCCACAGTCTACACTAGAGTTCACACTCTGTGTTGTACATTCTATTGGTTTTGATAAATGCACCTCATGTACCAGCCATTACTATATCATACAGAATAGTTTCACTGCCTAAAAATCCTCTGTGCGTCTATTTGTTCCTTCCTCCCCTGATTTCCTATCCTCTGGCAACCACTGATATTTTTACTATCTCCACAATTTTACCCTTTCCAGAATGTCATATAGTTGTCATATGGCCTGTAGCCTTTCAGACTGGCTTCTTTCACTTAGCAATATACATTTAAGTTCCCTCCATATCTTTTCCTTGGCTGTGTTTTAATAAAGGGTAGGTATAGTCCCACCAAGTTAAATGACAATACTCAAAGGAAGCTGAATAAAGGGTCTTTACCTCAGCACTCCATAGAAAGTTCGGCAAATCTTTGCCTTCGGAACTCTGCTATTTCTAATCCTCCGGTGAAGGCTTTCTCACCACTAAGGCTTCTTGCCTCTAGTGAAGTGACCCCTTTAAAATACAAATGTTTCTAGGAGTCACATTTTAAATATGACCTAGACCCATAGCATTTTTCAGGCCTAGACCACAGCATTTTTCAGCGAGAAGGAGCCTGAGCACCAGCAGTTACCAAAACCTTATTTTAGGGGAGACTCAGAAGGACAGAAGGCTTGCTGAAGAGTACACAATCAAAACCAAGTGACATGTCACTCACAGCATGTTACTTGTCACCTGAATGCAGGTTTGGATAGGCAGTCATCACACATCCTGACCAAAAAACTAAAACACAGCGTTCGACAAAAGATCTTTTGAATTTCATCCATGAACATATACATCATTTAATTATTTAATGTATAACCCTTTTCAATAATAACAACATTTAAGTAAATCGGGACTATTCCTTTACAAATATATGTAAGACAATTTGTCAGGTGTGCAGATATGCAGGTGAAAATAATGCAAGCTTGCAGAAGATAGGCATAAGTCACTGCCTGAGGCAATCTAGGAAGACTTCCCAAAAGAGGTGACATTTGATCAAGCCCTGAAGGACAAGCACGTGTAGGTGGGAAAGAACTACAGACAACCGGGTGAACCTGGGATGAGGAAAGCGTATGAGGTTTATCCTGGAAGAGTGCGCAGTCCCGCCTGGCTGAGGAGAGGGCACACCGGGGAATAGTGTCAGGGTGACCACAGGCTAGAGAGAGCTTGGGCTGGGAAGCGGCATCTCCAGGCTGACCCTCCACCTCACCACTGTTCTCAGGGCCTGGGCCGCTCTACTAGGTTAAGTGTTGAGCACCACTCCCTGAACACTTGCCAGCAGGTTCTAGAGAATTCAAGGACTCCTTGCTTCCTCCCTATGTCCTTGGCTGCTAGGTGTCCTCATTGTGCCCCCTAAGGAACAAGTTTCCTTGTTCCTAAGGGGCAGACAATAGAATTCTTCAGAGACTTCTCAGGAATGAGACTTCCTGGGGCAGCCTTAATTCAGCCTGGGGGTAGAGGGTGGGCTTTCCTTCCAGGAAATCCAGCTTGCTAACCAACTGCCTCCCCACCCTCCTTCTACCCCTGCCCTGCTCTTCCAGCTCCTGCTTCCTCTGTAATACAGCAAGCTCCCCCCCAGCCTTCACAGTAGAGAAGGGCCTGAAGCGACTTCGCATATTCAATTCCAGACTCCTGGGTGAGGCAGCCTTCTTTCAACCAGTCTCCCCAAGCCTGTCAGAGCAAGGAAGGCTCAGGGTCTGCAGAATCCCATTCAAATAGACACCAAGTCACCAAGCAAACAGGCTTGTCAGAGGGGTCAGGAGTGCAGTTGACCAGGTGGGGCTCTTGGGAAAGGGAGGGCTGTTGGGGCTGATTTCCCACCAGCCTTTCCAAGACCTGTCTCCCTCCTGACCACCTCCCCATCTCTGTGGGGACACACACAACACACACATCACATATACAAAACACACATCACACACAGCACACACCATACATACACCACACAACACAAAAACACACACAACACACACACCATACACACAACACACGCACAACACACACCATACACACACACACCCCCCCCGCAGCCTTCTTGTTCCCTGCCCTCACACCCAATACCCCTCCTCCTGCCATCGTCCCTGACCCCCCCACGGCTTCATTAATCCTTACACCATCAAGTACCTCAACACCACAGCATCACCCCAGGCATGGAGTGTAGAGAAGGGCTCTCCAACCAGATGGACTGGGGTTGGATGGCAGCCATATCCCATATCTATGTACTCTCCTGTAAACCTCTCTCAACCCCACTTCCTCACCCATGACCTGGAGAGAACGAAAAAGAAAGGAGTCAAGGATATAAGATACAAAAACAACAAAGAACAGTAGCTAGTACTAGTATAGTCCCAGGTTATTTCCCTCCTGCTGCCTCCCTTAAGAAAGTAAATTCAATGCCTTCAAATAAGCACAGCATTGGAATTCTCCTTAAAGGTCAAAGAGAGGCAGTAGTATGGGAAGAACAAAGGCTCAGAGGCAAATCCTGTCTCATTTAGGCAAATTTTTATTGCAAAGAACGGAAACCCCACTACAGTTGTCTTGAGAGGGAAAAAAAAATTATTGCTTTGGCAAACCTGATCAATACTCCTAATATCTCTCCTCCCATTCTTCCCTTTTATCATAGAGCTCCTGTCTCCTCGTGACTCACAGGCTATGGCTATCTCTTCCACACACGCTCCAGAGACCACATTTCCTAACCTGGCTTGCGGCTGTGAGCAAGCAGTGAAATGTAAATGAAGGAGATGAGTACCATTCTCAGGTCACTTGTAGGAGAAACTAAGTGCTCTCCGCATCTTCTGTTGCTCTTCCCCCTTGGCTGAGGAATGGGTCATGTGGAGCAGTCCCTCTAGACCTAGAGACGGAAGGCACATGCTGAGAATGGCAGAGCTAGCTACTCTGGCAACCCTGGACCTCTTACCTCCTGATTGTGAGATGAGACAGAAACAAACTGCTATCTTATCTAAGTCCTTGTGCTGTAGAGTCTTTGTTGTAGCAGCACACAGACCCTCTCACTTACTGACACAATTCATTTCAGGGGAGGCTTGATCCAGCAGTTTCCAACCATGTTGCCAAGGATCTGGTTCCTTTCATGGTCTCTGAGCTGCTTCCAATGGGGTCTGTCTTAGACTCCACATGTCCCCTCCCATAACTGGTCCCTATGCCCTCACTCCACCCTAACCCCAGCCCTAAAACAGCTTCAGGGGCTCCCCTGATGCTAACGTAAATTGCTTCAACAAATACAGACTTCAAAGTCTCACACAACACACTCTAGAGAAGACTGATATTTTCTTCTATTAGCACTGCAAAGGGCAAGAGGGATACCAAAGACAGAAAGAGAAGCTAGCAGACTTGTATGAGCTGGGTCACTCAGTTTTCTTCTTTGAACATCTTGCTTAAATGTTTATCTAGAGCCATTAGATCAGGATTTACACAGAGTACAATTGCCTCTAAAGTTCATAGGGTGTGATTCCAGGGCCCTCTCAGGTTTCTATTGTGGGAGGCAAGCACCTATTTCCCACAGTGTCCAGTCAAGACACACAATGGAGGAAACAAATATCCCCAAATGAAATTAAGTGCTGTTAGGAAGTAGAAATCAATACTGGGAAGTTAAACAATGGTAAATGTCCACTTCATCACCTGTATGCTGATATTATCCAAACTTGTAACTCCAGCCTGAACCCTCTCCTGTGGCTCAGACAGGGCCAGCGCTAGAGTGAGGCAGGCAAGGAGCCGAGGGTGTAAAATTAAGGAGACACTCATTCTCAAGTGTTGACCCTGCATTTGCAGGACCTTGAGAGTGAATGCCTCCTTAAATTTTGTTCTCTATGGGCCACCTTTGCTTTACTTTAAATCTTGACCCTTGACCCTCAGGCCTGTGTGCTTGTCATCAGCTCACGAAAGTATTCCATAGGCTTCTCAAGTTCAGCATGATTAAGATAGATCCCATCACCTTCCCTTCTCCAACCTTGCCCTCCTGTGCTCCCTATCTCAAGGAATAACACTACCACCTACCACTGTCTGGCTGCTCAACCCAGAATCCTGGAACTCATCTTTGATGTCACCCTCTCTTCACTTCTCTCCAGCCAATCAACACGTCCTAACCACTCAACTTCAGGCATGTCTCCAGAATCCATCCACTTCTCAATCCTACCACCTTATGATACTAAGCTATGCTACCACCATGTTTCCACTGGACATCACCCAACAGCCCCCTACCTGGGCCTTCCCATTTCCATCTTGCTTTCCTCTAATCCCTTTTGTTTTGTTTTGCTTTTTGTTTTTACCATAATCAGAATGGCCTTTCCTAACTTGGCTTACAACACTGTCCTCCATAATCTGGCCCCACCAACTTCTCCAGCCTTGGTTATTACAACCAGCCATCCCTGCACTCCTTTCACCCAATAGCTATATTGTCTGCTCTTAGTTCCTCAACCACTCAGTGCTTCCAGCCCTTCTCAACATGCCTGCCCTCCACCCACTCACCTCCCCCATAACTTACTTATTCTTTGAGTACTAGGGTAAAATTCATTTCCTCCCAAAGGCCTTCCTGATCAATAAGCTAAGTAAGCCTCCTTCTCTGTTTCCATAACATAGAGTTCTACTTTTGAAACACTCATCAGATCTTTTTTTTTTTTTTTTTTTATTTATTCATTTGAGACACAGAGATAGAGAGAGAGAGAGAGAAAGCATGAGCAGGGAGAGAGGCAGAGGGAGAAGCAGGCTCCCCGCTGAGCCAGGAGCCCGATGTGGGGCTCGATCCCAGGACCCTGGGATCGCGACCCGAGCCAAAGGCAGACGCTTAACCATCTGAGCCACCCAGGCGCCCCCAGATCTTTTTTTAATACTTGTTTACGTCTGCCTTCCCTTCTTTGCTATAAGCTCCCTGAGTTGCCTATCGTAAGTTGGATGAATGTTTGAAGTAAGAATCAACCCTTCAAATCCCCAAATTACCACTCTGCCAATGCCTCTGCTTATTCAGGTATCACCTTCTAAGGCCCCATAAGGTGCCAAGTCTTTGCTAGGCCGTGAAGCTGCAGAGACCTTCAGAGCACTCAGAGTCTAGCATGCTAGTAGAGAGCTTTAAAGGCAGAGGTCTCAGTTCCCTCACCCATAAAATGGGGCTATCTGCTAAAGCAGATGTCTCTGGGACCTTCATCACACCCTATTGACCCAGCCCTAATCCTGGCTGCAACTGTGATGAGTATTTCCATGCAAGCTCAGAGTCATCTTGTTCGGCCAGCTTTCTACCTCAAGCAAGCATCTCCCATCATTCAGCACTCTGCCCTAGGGCTTCCTCCAATATGCCATCATCTACATAGCCTACCTGTGTAGGTAAGTTCAGCCTGGAAATGCGGGAGCATCAGTGACCCCTATATCCCAGGACAGCACCTAATCAACATGGCATGGTAACTGGCAAATTCTCTTGCTGCTCACTTTTCTAGGAGACAGAACTGAACTCCCCCTTGCCTACCACAGTGACAAAAACACAAACTTATTTTGTCTTTTTCTCTTTCCTTGTCTCCCTCACTCTGTTCCCTCACTCCTTCCTCTTAGGAACCCCTGTACTGGTACCCAAGTCCTCATATCAGGCTTTGCTTTGAGTGAAACCTAAGTTAGGGCACCATATTCACAAGGTTATTCCAAAGATTAACTACAGCAACATGAGTAAAATTCTAAACACATTTCCTAGCACACTGTCCGTGCTTAATAAATTGTAGGTATTAATGTTAACTATTATATTCCTGGTGGGGGAGATGGACAAGCGTAATCTGATAAGATGAACACTATAATGGAAGCATGAAGTGGTTGAAAGTGCAGAATGCGAACAGGTGAAGCAGCCCTGAACTTTGAAGGAATCAAGGATGCTTCACAGAAGAAGTTTCTCTTAAACTGAGCTTTCCTAAAGGCCGACACATCAGGAGGAAGAATTTCCAACAAGAGACATAGAATGAAAAAGCGGCATATGAAAAAACATGGCACGCTGGGGGAAGTATATGCATTTCCGTATCACAGGAGATGGTTTTCAGGGGTAGAAATGGAGGGCATGGAGAGTGGCCAGGTCCCAAGGAGCCCCCACCGAGAGGAGAGGTAAAGCCTGAGACACCCCCCTGAGATGGGCCGCGAGGGCTTTCCCACAGATAGCCGCACGGAGAGGGATACATAACGCTCACTATCCATCTACACACATGCTTTCCATGCTTCTGTTTATTTACACTCTGCTTGGCTGGATGGAATCAAGGCATAATTCATGACCCACCCCTTCAGCACCCTGCAGAGAGGGGGAAGCAGGGAACATCCCTGTCAAGTGCCAGATGTTTGGCAGGGGCCTAAGGGCTGCTGATGGCTTTGGAGGTAAAACAGGAAACTCTTCTGGGTCAGGAAGCCTGGAAGTGCAGAAGTTTGCTGAATGAAAGACAAGTGGCTTCAGAAAAGTAGAGGATGACGAGATGGAGCACAGTCACACACATCTGGGCTCCAGCTCCAGCTTTGCTCCCTGCCTGGCTGTGTGGTCCCTGGCAAGTCACTTCCTCGACCTGAGCCTCAATTTCTCCAACTGATGTCCCTTCCAGCCCTGACATTCCAGGATTCCATGTGGCAGGACATCGAACTTTACCCTGGAGCTTGGAAAGGATTGTGTGATCCCAAAGCTCCCCTTGGCTGTGAATGAGTAGACAGAATGAGGGGCCTTTGAACCAAAGGAGTTTAAAAAAAAAAGCTCTGAGGCCTAACCACCTGGCTTTGGGGTAAACAATGACTTTTAACCACTGGGACACATGAAATGATGGATAGATTGGGTGTGGGGGTGTGCGGGGAAAGAGTCAAACTGGCTATTTAGAAATGCTGGTTGGCTAACTCACTTTCATCTGGTTTTGCTAGTTCGAAATTGGTAGCTAAGAGCTAATAAATTTTTCCTCAAGATTTTTCCAGTCTCATGTCCCTCTCTGCATCCTCCTCTAGCCATGTTGGATGAACTACTCTGCATTCCCCTAAAATGCCCTTATCTCCTGCTTCTTTGTATTTGCTCATGTTGTTCATTCATCCAACCAGAAAAGAAAGACGGTTCCTGCTCTCATAGACATGTAATCTAACAGGAACTAGATTAACTAGACAAACTTGAACACACAAATGGTACAAAGGAACGGAAACATCAGCGGTTGTACAAGCGACACTGGGTTGGAATACTGTTTATGAGAGTAACAGTAGAAGAAATTGATTTGGTTATGGAAGTCAGGAAGGCTTCTTGGAGTAGTATTGCCTTTATGTCCTTCCTTTTAAGGACAAAATCCTATTCAGCTATATGAGGCGGCTCAAATACCATGTCTGTGAAGCTATCTGCATCTTCGCAAGCAAGATCATCATTCTTCCCTTTGGGATCTGTAGGGTTTTTGTTGTGGACACTAGCGTCGCTTTGGGGGCACTGTGTTACCATCTTCAGCTGTGTTCTAGTCTGTCTCCCCACAAACTGTGAGCTCCTTGATAGTGATTCTCCTTTCTGCAGCTCCAAAGACAGGAAACCGCAGTGAATCGAAATGCTAATCAGCTGCAAATCTGAGATTTGTTTTTGAGTGAGTAACTTATTTCACAATTAGCAATCCAAACCAGGCTCTGGTACATGCTGTATTTTTCCTAATAAAACAAATACTTTTCTAATACGTGTGCATAGATGTTTTATATAATTAGTAAAAATAAGCCATGTATGAAAGTTCTAGACCTGCCATTCAAGTAACAGATCATAAAAGTCCTTCACTGGATTTAAAGACATTCATCTGTAATTTCTCCATAGGCCCGAAGTCTGGTTGTCAAAGTGACGGAAGTCGGGAGGTTTCTTATTTCAAATATGAATTTTTTATGATGTGGTCTACCTATGTGGGCAGGAACACTTAGGATAAGGCAGGTGGGTTTCTCGGCATTGAAACAGAAATGAAAAGAACTTGGTGACAGTCCATCTCGAAGTAAACACACTGGTTGCCTTTTCTACTCACAGGGTAGAGTTATTACAAAACAGGGGCAGAGTTACCTGGTGTCCTATCACTCTGAGTAGGAAAGTGCCTTGTACTGTGCCTATTGAATTGTCTCTACCTGGAATGTCTCTGCTCCTCCTTATGCATCCTTCAACCCCCACCTCAAACATATCCTTGTTTATTTTACCAATGGTTGGATGGCTGGAATGGGCCCACAGTCATAAAGCACATCAGAGACAAACTAAGACAAGAATAGGCTTCTAGCTACCCTGTATTCTTCCTTCCACACCAGCGTTGCCCAAAGGGCATAGGGTCCTGAGTGTTTAGTTGTTATCTGTTTTCCGTCTTCCTCTCCCTTTTGCTAGAAGTCTTAATCCCTGTTAATACTAAAGGCTATAGAAAATCCTGTAGTTCAGCTGCTATTTAGAAACCATTATATTATAAATTTAACAAGGCATTTTCCAAGTCATTTGATCGTTTTCCCACCCACAACATCCATTAATGTCTTATAGAATTATTTTTCCAGAAAACACAATTTGGGAAACACCGCTCTCTATCACGATTGCTCTCATGTACTTCCTCCCCACCTTCTAGATGGGGAGCCAAGAAAGACCTTTGTTATATAAGTGAGATGCTAAGATATTTATTTGGATAATCACCTCTTTTTGTGGCTATAGGAGAAATCTATTTTACATTTAAATAAGAATCAAATCCAAAGAAAGTGGACAAAGGAATGAAGAGGCAATTCAGTTAATATATGTTCTACAATAAACGTGTATTTGTTTTTATTTTTTTTTAAGATTTTATTTATTTGAGAGAGAGCGAGCGCACAAGCAGAGGGAGCAGCAGGCTCCCCGCTGAGCAGGGAGCCTGATGCGGGACTCCATTCCAGGACTCTGGGATCGCGACCCAAGCCGAAGGCAGACGCTTAACCGACTGAGCCACCCAGGCACCCTATGTTTTTAATTTTAAAAATACTTTAAAATTATGAGAATTCTGTTACAAGGCTGAGCAGATCTTACTAAAAATTTGCAGGTTTAAAACTGGGAAAATATGACTTTTGCATTTTTAAGACTGGAAACTATTACTTTACAATATTTACCAGATTCCAGGTCGATTCACTACCTTAAATTAGCCATTGGCTCACCCCCATGGAGGTGGTCTAGATTCCCTTGCCCTACTGGGAGCCAGAAGCGTAAGTCCACCCTGGTTGCTGAATTGGTGGAAGGGTCCAGCCAGTGGACTAAGCCCTGGGCTACCCTAATACCTGGAGATTCGGCATCGCCACCACTGAAGCTATACAGAGGCTCTCCCACAGAGGGTCAATGGAGAAGAAAAAATCAAGACAGGTGAAAGTGTGAGGAATCCTGGTAAGTTCACAGGCCTTGAAATCAGACCAGCCTGCTTCAAATCCTGGGTCTCCCTCTTATTGTCATAAACCTGGAAGTTTCATACCCTCTCTGTACACCATTTATTTCTTTTGGAAAGAAAATGGCCAGAACAAGAGATGACAGGATTGTCAGGAGGCTTCAACCTGCTGAAGTAGGTAACTCAGGTGTTCCCTGGGGCCTCTGTTCCTGGAGAGATCTCCAAAGGAATGGCTGGAGTCCCCTGTGAAGGTCTGAAGCCCTCCTCCAGATATCTGCAAAGTCCAGGGCATCCCTCGCTCATACATATATGATTCTAGGCTCCTATGTTAAAGCGGCTGACTCTGTTTCACCTAGCATTGAGACCGATATGAAATTCAGGCCCTTCTTCAGTTCCTATCAATAATAATAACAATCATCATCACAAAATCATATAGAGTTTGAGAATATAGTACTACTTACTGACATTTCAGAGGGAGAGATTTACATTTAAAACATTAAGAACTTCACCATGAAGCTGGAGTCTCTTAAACCTTCCTTGGCCTCCCTGCATACCAGCAGGTGCCAATCCATGCTCCATCTTGGTGGCTTCTTCACTCACACTGCCCTCTCTGCACCTCCCCTCCCTTCTCTTTTTCTTTTTCTTTTTTAATTTTATTTTATTATGTTAATCACCATACATTACATCATTAGTTTTTGATGTAGTGTTCCATGATTCATTGTTTGCGTATAACACCCAGTGCTCCATGCAATACCTGCTCTCCTTAGTACCCGTGCTCAACCATCCCCCTCCCCCCCTCCCCTCTAAAACCCTGTTTGTTTCTCGGAGTCCATAGTCTCTCATGGTTTGTCTCCCCCTCCAATTTCCCCCACCTTCATTCTTCCCTTCCTTCTCCTAATGTCCTCCTTGCTATTCCCTTTGTTCCACAAATAAGTGAAACCATATGATAATTGACTTTCTTGGCTTGACTTATTTCACT
>NC_138372.1:41408680-41602399 GCF_054177405.1 Leptonychotes weddellii
CATTGCTGCTCTGAACATTGGGGTGCATATGGCCCTTCTTTTCACTACATCTGTGTCTTTGTGGTAAATACCCAGTAGTGCAATTGCTGGGTCATAGGGTAGCTCTATTTTTAGTTTTTTGAGGAACCTCCACACTGTTTTCCAAAGTGGCTGTACCAACCTGCATTCCCACCAACAGTGTAAGAGGGTTCCCTTTCTCCACAATCTCTCCAGCATTTGTTGTTTCTCGCCTTGTCAATTTTTGCCATTCTAACTGGTATAAGCTGGTATCTCAATGTGGTTTTGATTTCAATTTCCCTGATGGCTAAGGATGATGAACATTTTTTCATGTGTCTGTTAGCCATTTGTATGTCTTCTTCAGAGAAATGTCTGTTCATGTCTTCTGCCCATTTATGGACTTATTTGTTTTTTGGGTGTTGAGTTTGAGAAGTTCTTTATAGAACTTGGATATCAGCTCTTTGTCTGTAGTATCATTTGCAAAAACCTTCTCTTTTTCTAGCGCAAAAAGCAAATCCCTCTCACATTCTCAGGCAGAGGGGTTTGACTACTCTTTTGTTGCTGAAACCCCTGACAACACCTTTATTCCCAAATAGTTTTTCAAGGTGTTTTCATAACAAAGACAGTTATCTCCCTGAGTGGAATTCTAGCCATTAGGACCACAAATAAAAAAAAAAAAATCACTTCGTTACGCACAAACACAGAACCAGCACTGCACAGTGGTAAGGAGCAGAGTAGCTGGATGTCTTGTCTTCATTGCTCTATATCTTGTCTAGCTATGTGAACAGAGGCAATATGTAAAGTCTGTGTCCTCACATATAAAATGCAGATTATAACAGCACTAAACTCATGGGGTATTTGTAAGAATTAGATTAGTTAGTACATATAAAAATCTCAGAACACTGCACAGCACATGAGAAGGTCTCAAAAAATAGTAGCTCTTCGCTTTTATTAACCAAGGTCAACTGCATTTACTCTGAGCCCTTTTTTTCATCACAGGACTTTATCTCACTTGTGTCACCTACTTTAAAAACAGCCAACATCTCTTAAGGCCTTACCAAGAAGATGTTCCATGTTGAGCACTGTGGTTCATCTTTGTGAAAACCTTCTAGCCAATGATACATGACCAGAGACAGCGATACGACTACACGAAAGTTACAGACTTGCAGCATGGCATGACGGCTGGGAGGCACATAACCAGGGTTAAATTTCAATTCGGAAATGTGCTTGCAGGGTGATCTTGGATAAGCTGGTTAACCTCTCTGAGCTGTTTTCCTCATTTGATAAATGTGAGTAAAAATCAAACCTACCTTACAGAGTTGAGAGGATTAAGAGATATAACATGTAGAGAAACATATACTATATGCTTAGTACCTGGTACATGCTCAGTAAGTTAGATAGTGGAGGCGCTGGAGGTGGAGGTGGTCATGGACGTGGAGGTGGTGACTGGGGTGACAGTAGTAGAGATGCTGGTGGTGGTGGTGGAGGTAGTAAAGGTGGTAAAGGTAGTGGAGGTAGTGGAGGCAGAGGTAATGGTGATGGAGGAGGTGATGGACATAGTGCAGGTGGAGGTGCTGGTGGAGGTAGAGGTGGTGGAGGTAGAGGGAGCAGAGGTGGGGGTAGTGGAAGTGGTAGAGGTGGTGGTGATGGAGGAGGTGATGGACATAGTGCAGGTGGAGGTGCTGGTGGAGGTAGAGGTGGTGGAGGTAGAGGGAGCAGAGGTGGGGGTAGTGGAAGTGGTAGAGGTGGTGGTGATGGAGGTGATGGTGGTAGAGGAGGTATAGGAAGAGGTGATGGTGGAGGTAATGGGGTGAAGGAGGTGGAGGTGATGGAGATAGTGGAGATGGAGGTGGTGGTGCTGGAGGGAGTAGAGGTGGAGGTGGTGGAGGGAGTAAACAAACAGTATAACTTGTATGTGTAAATGGTGGAGGTCTCATTCATGATGTTCCACTTGAGAGCCTGTGTACTCATCTCCACAGTATACTACCTACCTCCCAATTCCTATTTATAAACGATCTTTGAAACATCCTGAGAATGTCCCTCACCCACAAACTCATCAACAGCAATAACTATGGATAAGAATTTCACAACTTTCTTTTCTCCATATATTTTATGTCCCTGAGATCATTCTGTATAGATATTTTGTACCCTACTTTTTACTTAACATGATATTAAAAGTATATTCCCATACCTTTAAATTTTTTATATACTTTAACAACCACATATTGTAAAGATCTGCCATAATTTATTTAACAACTCTCTTTTTACTGGGCATTTAGGTTGTTTCCAATTCTTAACTATTATAAATAATGTAGCTATGAACATTTTTCTCTGCGTTTTAGATTATTTCCTTCAGCTAAATTCCTAGACACAGAATTACTGGGCCAAAAAATATGAACTCACAATCCATACTGCCATATGGTTATCCAGATCCTTCACATATCTGAAGACAATGATCATGCTCCCAAGTCTTTTCTCTAAGCTAAACACTCCCAGATCCTTCCATCTTCCTCCTCTAATTCAGTTCCTAGTGCTGCCACCATTCTTGCCCCTTTCCTGGGGGATAACTCCTAAGCTGATGTTCCAGGTTCTTCTCCTCTGACCTACTTTATCTTTGCCCCTCGTCTGCAGCATTTCACCTCACTTTGCAGGCACCCTCCCATCCGTGGCTCCCCACGTACACCCAGTTCCTGCATTCTGCTGTTCATCTGTGTACTCTATTCCTCCAGAATGCCTTTCACACTCTTGATGCCTGGGCAACTCAAGCTCATGGGTTAAAACAGGGCTCAAACACACCTCTCCTCTGAAGGCTTCTTGGTTCCTCCCTCCCTGCTCCAGGCAGAAGCAAACTGCTCTGCCCACTCCACTGCTGGGCCACCTGGTACAGAGTCCCAGCACGGAACAGATGACCCGCTCATATTTGGATAATTCAGAAGTATTTAATAAAGGGATTCTTTTGGGCACCTGGGTGGCTCAGTTGGTTGAGCGACTGCCTTCAGCTCAGGTCATGATCCTGGAGTGCCGGGATCGAGTCCCACATCGGGCTCCCTGCTCAGCAGGGAGTCTGCTTCTCCCTCTGACCCTCCCCCCTCTCATGTGCTCTCTCTCTCTCTCATTCTCTCTCTCAAATAAATAAATAAAATCTTAAAAAAAAAAAAATAAAGGGATTCTCTTAAGAAGCTGTGGGCAGGACGTAGGGAAATTCTAAGAAATAGAATTTGGCACGTACCCATGGGCCGGCAAGGCTTTAACATCTCTATGTCTGAAGGAGTGAAGACAGGGAGAGGTTACTGGAGCTTAGCAGGAAAGGGTCACGTGGTGAGGAGCTGTGGCTTCTCTCAAGGCACAAAATCAGCCCAAGGTCACCCCTGGAGAATAATACCTTGACTTTATTCTTCTTTCTCTTTCCCATCTCCTGCCCAGGCTTCCATTAGCAGAACCCAACTAAACCCAGGAACTAGAAAACCCACTGGCTGAATGCATACAAGTCAGCAGCCTAGAGTACCGAGCATGGTGGAGAAGGGTGGAGAGCATATCTGAAGGGCAAAGAGAAGAGCCCCATCTCACCCTATTAAAAGCTCATTACCCTTTATTATAGTTAATGATCAGCAAGTATGCTTCACCATCTGGACTGAATATGTATTGTCTCACTCACCTCCCAACCATCTCCTGCACTATGATGTGACCACTTTGCTCTCTCTTAGTCAACATTCTTCGGGCCCCACTCTGTCCCCATTGCTTACAGAGCCAAATATAAATGTATTAGCATGACTAATGCCCCTGGTGACGTGGCCCTTGCCTTCCTCCTCACTTCCTCAGGGCCACCTGTCCCTTTCCTCCTACTCCACAACCCAGCCACATGAACGCATGTGATTCCCTGAGCACAGCATTTTCCATGAAGGGTCTATTCTTTTGTCCTGAGCACACTTCCCCCATTGGAAACCTCCTACTCCTTCTTTAAGGCTCCATTCAAGGGCTACTTCCACTGTGAAACTCCCTGCCCCTGTCCCCAGACAGACTCTGGGCCTTCTTCTCCAAAGTTCCTTTTACAGCTTATGTTTTAGAATATTTTACATTATAGATGTTTATAACTCCGTATCCCCAAATAAACTACAAGCTCCTTTACGGCAGGGACTGTTTCCCCGTACCTCAAGTCTCTGGCACACTGTAAACACTCAACATTAAATTAGTGAATGAAACATTTACTTGAATAAAGATATTTGCAATTAATGTAGAGTTCGCATTTGGGGCATACGTTTGTTTTTTAATGTATGCTTGTTCTTTATGCACTATAGGGGATGAGTCTGTGACCGAGGGCAGAAGTTTATGTCCAGGGCATCTCTCAGCATCAGCTGGCACTGGCTTCCATCTGTTCTCTGGAGAACTTCTGCATGAATGTAGGCATCCTTGGGAGGACAAGCAGGAGATTCATGTAGGGCCTACCCATTGCACCTCCATTTGACAGATGGACCCTGTTAACAGGTAACTTGCCAACAAGCCCTTAGGAGCTCTTGTGTCTGCTTCCTAAATCCATTTTGGAGCAGAAATCCATTTTATTAGCTGAAGACAGAATAGACCAATTCTAAATATTTGGAAAAGCTTAATCTTGCAAATTAGCTAGTTGTCCTCTGGCCACATGGTGGCCACTTGTGTGGGAGGGAAGCAGGCCCATCTCAGGACAGACCTTTCTCTGTTTCTTGAGAAAACACAATAAAATACCCTTCCCCTTTCATCCACATCTGGCGGCTGCAAAAACAGTGACCTGTGGAATTCACATTTTCATACTTGACGATGGTAGGCCAGCGTCCAGAGGTTATTCTTGCTGTGTTTATGAAAGAGTGAAGCCTGTCAGGATAAGAAGGCTTCTGATGAAGTGCTTATTGAGAAAACATGCAGAGATTTCTGTTTCCCCAAATTAGAGAAGGGGCTTATGATAAGAATCCTTTTCATTGATTTCCCCTCCTTCGCTGCTTTCCTGCTGTCCTGCA
The DNA here is from genome assembly GCF_054177405.1 of Leptonychotes weddellii. Taxonomy (NCBI): domain Eukaryota; kingdom Metazoa; phylum Chordata; class Mammalia; order Carnivora; family Phocidae; genus Leptonychotes; species Leptonychotes weddellii. The sequence goes on from NC_138372.1 coordinate 41,413,666, forward strand.
GTATAATTACAAGCCCCAAGGTTCAGCCTTGTGAAGCAAGTCCTAGAGAAAATTCCCCAAAGTGGAATAGGTCAGGGGGGTCCTAACTCTCAAAATTGCACAAAGCTTCAAGGAAATCACCCTGTACCTATGATTGGGCCAGCATGCTAGCTGAACTGAAAAGTGAGATCTGTTGTTGCCCTTTGGGCTGGCGTTTTATCAGACTGTCGGGTTCCTGTTGCGTGCTGATTGGCAAGTGGGAGGGGCCTCTGGAGAAGAGAAAAGCACCTTCTGAGAACACCTGGTTGGGAGGCAGGTAAATCACAGGATGAAAGAGAGATGTCACACAGAACAGGGCTTAGCAAGGAAGTTATGAGGACAAATAAGACAGGGAGCAGGATAGTGGTAAGACAGAAAGTTCAGAGTTCAAGTGGACATGGGGAGGGATGCTAAGGGCAATTTCAGCACTAACTAGCAGGCAGCTTAATCGCTTTGCAGGCTGCCTCGTCTGCAGGCGTGAATCTGCTGAGAGCACTGAAGGGACAAGCGAAGTGGGCACTGATGAGCAACTATATTCAGCAGTCATTTTTACCAATATAAAATTGGGAGAAATTCATTTGCTGAGTCACTGACCAGTTCATTCAACAATCTTGCATCAAACTCTTACTCGTCGTGGGCACTGTCCTGGGCTCTGAATTTACAGAGGTATAGCAAACAATCTCTGTGCACTTAACAGGCTCATGGACTAGAAGAAGGACTGGTCTCCCTGATCTCCAGACGGACACCCGCTATGTGCTCCTCACTACAGCGGGAGATTTCTAAACAGCAAATCAGGCCAGGGCGTTCCCAGACCAATGTGCCTCCCCGCCCCTGGAACCCCCCGCAGGGGCTCCTCCTTAAGGGAGCAAGTCTCAGCCTCTTAGCATAGCACACAGCCCCTTCCTCCCTCTCCAGCCTGACTGTGGTACCCACATCCCAACCCAGCCCAAGATCTCTGCCTCCAGGCCTTTGCATGGGACCTTCCCTGTGCCCACAGTGGTATCTCCCCTTCTGTGCTCACTCAACTCCTTCTTGGCCTTCAGTTCTTCACTTACATGTTACAGGCCCAACCCCAACACCAGATTGCAGTCCTCCATATATCCTGTCGTTTAGCCCACATTCCCCTCTGTCCTCGTAAGTCCCCCTGCTGCCCCTTTCTCCCTGCCTGCTCCCCTGGCCTGCCTCTCTCAGGAGCATGACAACTTCACAAAGATAGACTGTCACCCTCTTCACCTTTTTGTCCCCACATGTAGTAAAAGGAATTGCACTTGGGAGTCCATGCTGAGAATAATTATGCATTGGCTGCCTCCTGCATTTCCCACTCTAGGCTAGGCACTTTCATAAATATCTCATATAATTTTTACAAAAACCGTAAGAGGATCACATTAGGATCTCATCTTACAGATGTGAGTCTGTGACTCAGAGAGGGTGAGGACTTTGCCCACGGTCTCACGGCTCCCAACTGGTGGGTGGCATCAGGAGAAAAGAGTACTCTCTTTCTCCACCCAACTTCGGCCTACATGTGCATCTGCAAGGTCATGCCTGCCAGCTGTACCTCAGTGACAGCTCTGCTCTCCAACCTGGAGGGGGACACAGAAGGGTAACACATCTCTTCTCTCTTCAAAGAGGTATCAAGGCTATTCTAGTTTTATTGCCAAAGGGGTGGCTTTTCTTACCTAAAGGCTGTGTGGCTAAGGGTTTGGGTTCTATTCAAAGGGGTTAATCTCTTTCTAATGGGCCACTGGAACATAATAATGGGAGAGAATGTACACAATGAAGGCTGTTGTGTGTGAAGTCTCCTGAGAATGTGGTGACAAATCCCCAGGAAGGGGGCTGGGGAAGGGACCCTGAATGGGACTCTGGGTCCTGGCTTCTGGATCCAGCTCTTGAGGGTAATGGATAGTGGGTGGGATGGATGCTGGCCCAAAGAAGAGAATCCAGTCCCCAGGCCAGGAATGCCTTGCCAGGCAGGCTCAACAGAACAGAGTCTGCACATTTTTCCTCATGTACCCTTCAAACAGTTTTGTAAAAGCTCTGTACCCCCTCACACATTTGAAGTTGACATCTGAAGTTTTTCATCAAAACTTTAAACAACATGTTGTAAATATTGACATTTTAAAATAAAACTGTTACATTGCTCTTTTGCATGTACCCTATTTGGTCTAAATACCAGTTACTTAAAACCCACCACAGTCCGTTTGAAAAATGTACAAACAAGCTCTTCTGTAACAGTTGGAAATTGTACATTATTCTTTTTCCTTTTCGAGAAATTCCTTGAACTCCTGTTTCTAGGTCACGTCTCCCACATGATTTTATCCTAATGTATTAGATTTTTATGCTAGAACCTAGTCATTTAGTGATCATCCAGTACTTCTGTGAAGTGTGTGTGTAAATTTTAAAATTGATTTCGTTTCCTGAAACCATAAAGCAATAGGTGTTTAAAAGACGGCGAAGGAGTGAGATGATGAATGGGGCTGTGGGAAAGGGAGGAGAATTTACCAGCAGGAAAGCTGTTAGCGAAATCAATGGTAGTAAAGAACATATACGATGTTGAGGTGCTAGAAATTGATTCCCCTAAAACTATCCAGGCCTGCACATTTCTTGAAAAGTCTTTAGGCACCTCAAAGGCATATACCTCAGACTGAAGACCACTAGCCTGAGGTCTGAATTAAGGCCATGTCCTCCTGACCCCAGAACCCTTACCAGCAGCTTTCGAGCTACTAGATAGTCATGGAATGAATGTGATCGACACCCACGTGTGCCTTAAGTTCAAACCAAAATCACTCCATGACCCTGAGAGGCTATTCAGACAGCTCTGCAACATCTCAAAATGCCCATTAGCTCTATGGGAACCACTGGATATCCAACTGGGGAGAGCACCCATGCCTGAACCTCAGGGCTAGACAGGACACAGGAGTTCACTTGGATCTGGGAAGAAGAGGCAGGGGTCACCACAATTCCCATGAGCCCTCATCTCCAGACCCTGTTCTCCATCCGCCAACCCCCAGCCACCTGAAATACTTTCCCCACCACGTTATCCATGTTGTGCATCCAACTAGAAGCGTTCATTCCTTGGACTTTGATGATTTTACTTAAGTATCACCTCCTCCAACACTTATCTAGCAAAACTGATTACCATATCCTCGGCATATAAGGTAGTCTATTATTAGACTGAGCACACTGTGCTATGTATGTGTGAATGACTGTGTCTTGCCTTCTTGGGAGGCAGGAACCATATCTAACCATCCAGTGTCCCACTTAGTCAATGACTGGGAAATGACTAAAGTCACGAAAGGACATTCAAAGGAAGTGTTTTCCAGAAAGAAGTTTTATGGGTCAATTATATATATGTATATATATATATATACACACACACACACACACACATACACATATAATTTAGGTACATTTTCCCCCTTTTTAAAGTGAGATTTAGGTACTTTCTTTTAAAGATATATGTATTTATTTTAGAGAGAGAGAGCATGCACACACAGGGAGGGGCACAGAGGGAGGGAGAGAGAGAATCTCAAGTGGACCCCATGCTGAGCACAGAGCCCAACGCAGGGCTCGATCCCACAACCCTGAGATCATGACCTGAGCTGTAATCAAAAGTCAGATGCTTAACCGACTGAGCCACCCAGGCGCCCCGAGATTTAGGTACTTTTCAACATCAGTTGTTGAAGCTACTTACTCTGGCCCCTAAAGCATACAGTGCCCAGGAAAATGGCTTCAGATGCTCTACAGGAGCTGAAGCACATAGCAAAACCTATGTTCCTCTTGTGTTTGCACTCCATTCGTTTGTTGTTAATAGCACTGAAAAAGACCTTGATCATTTCAGAAACTACAGGTCATCCCAGGTAGCAAAGGGTAAATTCATCAAGAGTTGCATGACCATCTCATTAGGATGTAAAACAGTACACCCAGCCAGGACTGTCTTAGTTTCTAGAGAAATGTGTCATCGTCACACAAGCCACTGTGCTGGGCTACATGGAATTCATTTTGACCCCTAAGATGTTGATTTTGTTCTTTTGATTCCTCAGATGTCCTGACTCCCCCTACCCCCCGGATGAGGCGTACTTATGGATACAGACACTTACGTCACTATTGTACCATAGGTAGATTCTGCTTAATTTCTCTAATTGCACTTTTATGTTCTTCAAAATGAAATTTTCATTCCAATGCTATATAGATGTGATTCCCTGAATCAGTTTATTGTCTCTATCCCATTTTATTAATTACAGCTTGGGTCATTATGAATTTTATTTTGTGGCTACAGTTTCTACCAAACCCAGTTTCTCATATCATATAATGCAGATCTAATTTCCACAAAAAAACTTTGATTATTCCATACATTTTTTTCTTGTTTGATTCTATAACAAAGATTTGCATATGCAGGTTGAATCACTGCTGGTTTTATTTTGTGGTGACTGTTTATCTAAGTTCGATATGCCCTGGGAAAGATTTTGCAGTTTGAAATGATACCAACACATTTGATGCTTTGCTCAAGCTTAATCTAAATTAACAATAAGATGGAAATTTTTAATCAGGATTTTGTTGGTCACAACAGGAAGGATTAGAAAAGGGGGAGGGGGACGTCAAGCCACTGTTTCCTGCTGGAGCAGACTGGTGTACAGAGGACCCAGGACACGGACTATCCAGATGAGGCTTGAATACAAACAGCATGGAGATGAGGTTGAGGAGTTTGGATGGTGTAGGAATGGCCTTAAACACAGCCAAGATGCAGTTCAAATACAACTGCTGTTGAGGATAGACCACCCTTTCCCCATGCGTCCACCCCTCTGCGCACCAGTCTCCTGGCTCCTGGGAGGATGCATCAGTCTGGTCCAAGGCTATTCATGGAGCATGCTATTCTTGGGCTGGGAGCTGTGCCTTAAGGGCCAGCACATGTGTGCTCTGCTTCCTTCTTCAACAATGGGCCTCAGGTACAAGGCAGAAACTGAGCACAGTTAGGAAGGGGCAGTGAACAGCAGGGCACAACCCAGGCATTTCTGGGTCCCAGGTTGAGATACAATCATAATATTCTCAAATTCTCACCCTTCTTCCTAGCAAGTGCTTATCGTAGGACCTTGAGCGAGTTACTTAAACTTAAGCAGGGTCCATTTTCTCCTGTGTAAAATGAGAGAGCTGGTGAGAATTCAAAAAAATAACTTCTATCATGGAGTGCTCACTGTGGCCCGGCACTCTTCTAGATGGCTTACAGAAATGGACTCACCACGCAGAACAACCCTATCAGGTAGGCACTATTCAGACTCTCTTTATCAGAGCATGAAACGAAAGCCTAGAAGAGGTTAATAACTTGTTCAAGATTTCACAGTTAGTTTCGGGTGAACTTGAATCACAGGGACTTTACCTTGTTAGGTAGCCCCCCCCCCCCGCCACACACACACACACACACACACACACACATCACCTAATTAATTAGCATAATCTGATGTATTTAGAACAAGTGGGTGCCTTAATGGGGAAACCTACAAAAGTGCCATGCAAGTGGGGCTAAGTATAGAGGTGACATAATGAAATATAAACTTTAGAAATATTAGTCTGTCATGCCTGTCCTCTCCCCAAGTTAGAACTGAAGCTCCCTCCCTAGGATGTAGGAAGTCAGGGGAAAAAATAGTAAATTCAGACTCTCGAGTCTAGAACAGGAAGGGTTTTCCCATATCAGCTGCCCCAGGCCGCTCCTGCTGGTTGAGATCCCAAGGGGAGGACTTGGGCAGGACACTGAAGCAAGTTAGAGCAAGCACCCATCCCAGGGGCTCCTACCTAAATTCTAACCCCAGGTCCTCCAGCGCCACGCTGCCTCCCCAGCATGTGGGAAAAGAGTAAAAAGAATAACCCAAGCAGAGTGAGCATGGTGTTCACATGTGAAAGAGCCCATGGACACACCTCTCAACCCCTGACCTCCGTTTAGCTTCTCCGATTTCTCTGGAAATAACACTCTCCTTATCCTGTGCAGTTCCCAGCAGGCTTATGGTTGGCCTTGCCCTGGGAACAGAGGTACTTCAGGGACATCTACTTCTGACAGTCAGAATGACAAAAACATCAGAATGGTGTTGGAGGGGGTGGAGTGCAAGGCTTCAGTTCTTCTTTCGATGCTTTTAACCCGTTTTAACCCACTGTAATCTCATCGGACACCTCCTTTTTTACTCTGCATTTCCCCCTCTCCCCTTACCTAGCCATCTCTACAAGTGCCTGGGCTTTGCAGACAGCCCACTTAGATCTGGATCATAACTTTTCCACAGAATAGTTGTACAACCACTGAGCAAGTCACTAGGCACCTAATTATTCTGAGCTTCAGTTTCCAAATCTTTAAAATGAGATAATTGTATCTTCCTCAAAGAGCTGTACGCAAAGGGTAAATGACATAGCACAAAGGGCAATGTTTGTAAAATCTCTTTAAATGATCCCCTCCCTTTTTTATGATAAGCCTGAGCAGCATGTCCCCTACACCAAAGTAGAGAAATAGAAGAACGATTGCTACCTTATATTTTTGTGGAACTTGAAGTCACACATTAGTGTTGCTACATTGTTGCTTTTGATTTGGTTTACTGAAGCATGAGTGAAATTCCATTCCCCAAGGATTTACAAAAATTTAAGAGTACCACACCTCCTTGTGTTGCTATAAGGAGTAAGTAAATCCATTCAAATGTTTAGAAAGGAGTTATTTATTATTATGTATAGTGTATTATGATTATATACCAGCTGCTTTGATAGCTGCTAAGAACATGGAGATGAGTAAGACTCAGATTTTGCCCTCAAGAAGGGTCCAGGCATCTTACTGACTTCTTTTTTTTTAAAAGATTTTATTTATTTATTTGAGAGAGAGAGAATGAGAGACAGAGAGCATGAGAGGGAGGAGGGTCAGAGGGAGAAGCAGACTCCCTGCTGAGCAGGGAGCCCGATGCGGGACTCGATCCCGGGACTCCAGGATCATGACCTGAGCCGAAGGCAGTCGCTTAACCAACTGAGCCACCCAGGTGCCCCCTTACTGACTTCTTTTAAAGGTAAATGAAAAGAAGCTCAGAAAAGTCATTTTCTTGCCAAGATTGTGAGTTGATACGTGACAGGGACAGGGCTCCAACCCAAACCCAAATATTCTACCTCTGATTTCCATGTTCTGAGCACCACATATCAGATCATGTTATTTGACTTCAGCTCTTCTCCAACATGATCAAATCCTTAATCGTGCATTTCTATGACTCCTGCACCCAGATGCTGCTTGGGTTTTCAAGGATGGAGGATAAAGAGAAAGAGGGTCTAAAAAATTATATATAATTATAAATTATAAATATATAATTTATATATAGTTTATCTAGATAAATTATGTAAGTGAAATATATATGTATAAATAATTATATATAATTATAAATTATAAAAATATATAATTTATAAATACATATAATGTATTATATTAGTACTAAATATATAAATTTTTATATATTATGTATTTATAAATATAAATTTATATATATATGAAATATACACATAAATGGAGAGAGAGAGAGAAAGCCTGTTATTTATAAGGCACCAAACTAGAGATCCTTTTACTAGATACCTTACCATATGCCATTTATGATGGGTATTACTTCCCTCATTATTATTCTCAAAGCCAGGTCTTAGAAAAAATCATATACTTCCCAGGTAGCTGGGGGGTTCTGGAATCCAGACCCCTCCTTCTGAGTCACAGCAGCTCCTAATCTAACCCCCACATAATCTACATTCCAAAATATCAGGGCTGTACTGGGGCTGTCTTCCTGGTTCAGTAGATTTGACCTCTAGAGTGTCACAAGTTTTCCAGATTTACTCTGTTTAGCCCTTTGTTCTGCTGTTATCCAGCAGCTTCTAGGTGCCGGCTCCTGGGCTAGGAATTCAGAGATGTGAACAACGCTGTCCTGGCCCTCAGAGAGAAGCTCACAAAGACAAATAATGATACAAGATGAGAAAATAAAAGTGCGTTCATTGTGAGTCCCGAAGGTGAGATGGTTAGCATGGTGTCAGACTCGCTCATGACCCAAGAGAAAAGACTCTGTGGGGAATGACAGAAGAGGCATTCGGCAAGCCTTGCTGAATGCATGACAGCTGGACAACCCAACAGAAAAGTCAGCATCTGGGAAGAAGTCCACTCTACTACCCACCCATGTAACTTCTCCTCTATGCATCTCCGTCCACAACGGGTACTGAGGACTACTGTGTGCTAGTTTTACCACCATCAGTCTGATTGCATCAAAGAACTCACCATCTAGTAAGAAATCAAACAAGCCGGGGCGCCTGGGTGGCTCAGTTGGTTAAGCGACTGCCTTTGGCTCAGGTCATGATCCTGGAGTCCCGGGATCGAGTCCCGCATCGGACTCCCTGCTCGGCGGGGAGTCTGCTTCTCCCTCTGATCCTCTCCCTCTCATGCTCTCTGTCTCCCATTCTCTCTCTCAGATAAATAAATAAGAAATCTTTAAAAAAAAAAAAAGAAATCAAACAAGCCAATGTAAAGAGTACAGTCCAATAAATCAAATATGCAAACATGACTAGCGCACATGGGGGACTCAAGAGCTACAGTCAAAGAAGGAACTTTCTATGTCTCTCACCTGCTTACTGGGGGAGTCCTTCCTATATTCCAGATGAAAGCTGAGGCAGGTCCCTGACTTCCTTGTTTACTCTGAGATAATCAAAAGTTTGGTAGTCACTTAAAATCCTTGAGTAAGGGGCACCTGGCTGGCTCAGTCGGAGGAGCATGTGACTCTTGATCTTGGGGTCATCAGTTTGAGCCCATGTTGGGTGTAGAGATTACTAAAAAAGAATAATAAATAAACTAATTTTTAAAAATCCTTAAGTAAAATCTCAATTCAGTAGAGTCAATGTAATAAGCAAAGCTTCCAACTTTGAAGAAGATGAATACTCTTCTTCCTCCACTGTTATAGACAGTGTCTGCATCCTTTCACACCCTGGCTCCTCCTCCCACAGCTCTGCTACCTCTGGTCTGGGGGCATCGTTCTGCTCCACTGTCCTGCATTCCACGAGGTGGGACAAAGTCTACCTTGCAGGTAATGGGTGCTCTGTGATACATTTTTGATGGATTCATTTGAAGACACTGTTGAGTGCAGCTGGATGGCATTACCTGTTCCCAAAGAATCCTCTGCCCATCTTCCTGGAAGAGCCTCCAGCATCCATTCCCGCGGGCTGTAATGGAGACAACACACCCTGCCCCATAGCTATTGCCCATACGACATTTCTCTGCTGCAAATAAAAGAGCGACTTCATCTTTCTTGAGCCTCTATATGTCAGGTACCAATCATTTCACTCATTTCCCAAAATAACCCTAAGGAATGTATCACTTTATCACTTTTCCACATAGGAAAAGTGAGTTTCAAGCAGTTAGTTAATGCCTGCTTGACATGCCTGAAGACACACAGCATCTACATGGCAGAGTGAGGTTTAAGTACCTCTGACTCCAATGCCCATGGGTCATAATGAAAGGACAAGTCAATTACGAGACAGGAGATGTGGGGCTTATCCCAGGTCTGCCATTAATTTGACTGTGGCCTTGGCTAATCTCCACCTCCTGTCTGAGTCTGAGTTTCCTCATCTGTAGATGAAGGAGCTGGATATGGTAACCACTGCTGCCCTTCCAAATGCAGAGCTCCGAGCTACTGAAAGGTGCTTATGTTAGTCCCATCGGCCGACCCACGTGTTTTAATTCAGAATTTCCCTTGTGGTAATCTATCTCGTCTTATTATTTCCTTCCTGCACTTCTAACCTCCTTCATCTGGGGTCATTTGTATTGCTCTTATGGTTACTCACGTTTACGGAGGGCCTGAGTTAGCTTCATCTGCAGTTTTCATCAAAGGGCGTTTATTCGCCACCTACCTAGGGGAACTTAATGGGCCAAGTGAAATAGCAACAGCAGGGCTCGCGTCCTGATCATTTTCTTCCTTCTTACATGGTTCTCGAAATAACTGCCCTCCAAGTGGGTTAGCACTATCCCACTATCCTGAAAACCTGTGGCTTTGGGTCAGCTGGACCTGGGTAGAAAACTTGTGGGTTACTTAACCCTTACCTAACCTTTCTGGACTTCGGTTCCTTCATCTAGGAAACAAGAATCATTACACCCACCTCAAAGGGCTGTTGAAGTAGTAGAATTATGTGTGGAATATAGAGTGGTCCAATCCAGGGCCTGGAATGAGTTACTCCCCTCCACCTTCCCCATCACTAAAGGCTTTGGGAATGGCCACCAAGAAAACAGAGCTTTCGAAGGAGGTTCTCTCTTTATCTGAATAGCATCATGGGGAGTTTTCCTGCAATGACATATTATATTGCCCACATGCCTCTTAACACCTCTTAGACATATAATGCGTACCTTTGGCCTACAAATAAAGAAGGAAAACAAAATCTCAGGTCTCCCTGGTGAGTGACCTTGGAGAGGTTATTTAATCTTGCTAAGCCTCTTTTTATTAGGCCCCCCTAAGTCTCTACACTTTTCCATGGCTGTGAGGATTAGATGGAGTAATGCAGGTATAATGCTGGGCCCTGGTAGGTACTTCATACATCAGATGGCACTGTATTTGAATCTCCTCTGCCATTTACTAACTTGAAGACCCCTTTAAGGCCTAATTTCTATAGCTGTCAAATGGGGATCATGATTCTTATGTTTAATGTGGTTGTGCAGGTCCACACAGCATCATTAGTGGACATGCCTAATACCCAGAAAGTGCTCGTATATGGTAAGACCTATTCCCTTACTTTTCCCGAATGCTTTCGAGTTGTGTCGTCATGATTAAGAAGAGCTAAAGAGTATGTTAAAAAAAAAAAAAAAAAAAAGAGGTAGAGATGCAGAAAGGCCAAACAAGGGACATGTATTTCTTTCTCTGGAGGGTTCCTGAGAGTTAAATTTGGGGCGGGGTTGAGATATCAAGATAGTTCCGCATAAACAAAAACTTTACTAGGCGATCCCATTTGGTTCATATCAAAATCACTCGGATCCAAAGATGCATTCCAAGCAGTTGACATCCATTTCAGTTGGATGCTAATCCCATTTTAAAAATTAATCCAAACTTGACAAGAAGCTGATCTCATGTACCTCACTAGGACATCCCACTCCCAGTCGGTTTCCTGGGAAGGAAACAGGGAGCCTGGCTGTCAAAGCCAGAACTGAAGACATGCCTTTCCCTCATTTCAGCTGAAACATGCAGTTTCAGGAAGGATTGAAACAGCCTGGTTGAATCTCATAAGTCACTGCTGCCACAGTCTCTTTGCCTTTCACTTGAGATTTACCAAAAACCAAAAGCATTCACATCCTTTCTTGAGGTCACTGGATCCTAGAGCCCCACCACCAGAAGGGCCTCCAGAAGCTTGCCTCTTCCCTTCTCCTCAGTCCTTCACATCAAATAATCACCAAAGCCCACAGTTCTGTCCTCCTGCCCAAACCCATCTCTTCAACTTTATCCCAGCTTTTGCTCCCTTGGTCAAAATCTCATCACTTCTCCCTTAGACTATTGCAATCATGTCCCAAATCTATAGGACTCTGCCCGTCCATCCCCTCTACTGCAGTCAACATCTTTACAATATGCCAATATGACCATACTACTTGCTTAAAAGCCCCCAGTAGCTCCCCTCAGGATCAAGTACAAAATGCCCCCCTTCACTGCTGACACTGGGCATGTTCTGCCCTATGTCTATCTCTTCAGATTCCTCCTCTGCCACTGCCCCCCCTTACACTTTGTACCCCAGCCATAATTAACTATGAACTGCTGTTTTATTTCTGGAATGCTTTAATATACCTGGAACTACCTGAGAGCCCCTGTGTGCTCTTCGAAACTAACATAAATATAATCTCCTTTTGAAGGCCTTTCCTGACTTCTCTCCATCCCCAAGCACAGTTATCTGCTTTCTTGCCTGTTGCCCCACACCCTTGGCATCCACTCTGTTTATACTGTCTTAGAGTTATCAGTGCACATGTCTGTTGTCCCCACTATGCTTTGAATTCCTTGAAAGCTAAAGCCATATTGCAACATCTTGGATTCCCATGTTCACAGAGTAGGTGTGAATGCACTCACAGTCTGTAAATATTCACTGACTGTCTACCATGTGCGTAGCCCTGGGCATCTAGATATGAGCAGGTATCCTGCTCATATCTAGAGTATCCTATACTCAAAGACCCTACAGCCTGGAGGTACAGCCAATACACAGAGGCAAATAATAATACGATGTGAGTCCCAAAGAGAGGCCCTGAACAATCTGCGTTGGGAGAGATGGCAGAAAAATACTTCTAAGAGGAGATGACATAAGTAAGCTATTTCCTTTATGTTTGAATTGCGTTTGGACTTTTAGAATTTCAGGTTTATGGTTCAAGACGGCAGACTGGACACGCTCCCAGACAAGACCCCTTTGAACAGCTAACAAAGATGTACAAAATAGAACACATAAATCCCTGGCAGTACTGATGAACAAACAGACAAAAAAAAGTGGGTGCAATCCACGCACAAATCTGGAAAGCAAATGGAATCATGGTGGAAAGCAAATGGAATCACGGTGGCATAAGCTAGAGCACAAGAGGTCAGTGGGAGACACAGACAGAAGACTGCAGTGAGTGTGTGACCCAGTGTAACCTGGTAGAGCCCTAGAAAGGCCTTGGGAGAGGAGTGAGCAGGCCTGGGGAGCCAGAAAGGGCTATGGGATGGCCATCATGAAGGAATCAAGGTAACCTGGGGAGGGCCCAGAGTCTGCATGAGGGCTGGGGATGGGGCAGAGAAGAGTTCAGGGCAAAGCTACCAGCCCATCTGGAGCTGAAGAAAAACAAGAAAGATGCTCCATCCAGGAAGAAACTGTGTTGCAGTGCTCCAATCCCACGGTGCACTCCTTTTCACTGTGGAAACTGTGGGAGCTCAAGCAAACTGTTCTACTCCCTGGCATGTACCATAAGGACCAGCCTGCCATCCAAAGAGGACCGGCTCATCTACACAGAGCTCTCTGTCAGCCCTCCCACCCAGAGGAAAGGCCTTTTGGATAAGTGGGCCTGGATCACTAAGGGAAACTATGTCAGTCAGCTGCCTATGCTATCAGGCAAGAGAGTCACAAATAAAAGTAAGCCAACTGGGTCAATATTTGAAGAAAACTGATAAGACAGAGAAATCCCAAGCCTGAAAAAATGCAGGCAGTGGACCCTGGATGCAACAGAAGCAAGGAAGAAACAGAAGAGAATTTTCAAGATACATTTCAGCAGAAACCCAAGTTACTGTCGCCATGAGAAAGAGACAGGCAATCAAGGGTCCTTGGAAATGTGAACTATGGTCATCGACATGCAAAAAATTCAGCAGTGGGGCCAGATGATAGGTTGGTCATGGCTAGAGACCAAATGAGTCCTCCAGGGGATGAAGTCAAGGAGATCCCATGGCATAGATACCTGAAGATGAGGAGGAGGGAAATATGAGAAAATTGCAAGTTAGACTAAATGGAGAACAAGTCCAGAAGGCTCAGAATTCCTTTAATAGGAGTTTCAGATATGGAGATATTAGTGAAAGCCATGGGGTGGTGCAGATATCAAAGAAAAAAATAGGAAGGAAAAAAAAAAAACGTATTCCTTGTCCCTTAAATAGAGATTTGAGTCTTCAAAGGTTGAAAGGATCATTTCAGTGTGAAGCATGACAGGTGTAAACAAAGCAAACAAACAAAATGAAAACCCACTCTCAGTCATGAACTGGTGAAATTTCAGCAAGACAATCCTAAAAGATGCCAGGGGATTTGGCAGTAAATGTGCCTGAAAAGGACAAAGGATCAGACTGCACTCGGATTTTGTGTCAACAATTATTGACCCCAGATGACATGGAAGAGTGTCTCTGAAGTTATGAAGGAACATACTTTTGAATCTAGAACTTTATAAGCAGTGTGAAGCTAATTTAAAAATTTCCAGGATTTGGGGGGACTCCAAAAGATTATGTAATAGGCAAAGAATGACTTCCCCCAAAGGTGTCACATCCTAATTCCAGAAACCTATGAGTATGTTACCTTACATGGACTTGAAGATATGAACAAAATTAAGGACCCTGCCATGGGTCATTAAAAGTGGGAAACCTTTTCCTTTGCAGTCAGGGGGAGACGTGACTACAGAAGAATGGTCAGAGGGATGTCACATTGCTGGCTTTGAAGACAGAGGAATGAGGCCAGGAGCCAAAGGATGCAAGAGACCTCTAGAAGCCAGAAAAGGCAAGGAAACAGATTTTCCCTGAGTGTCTCCAGAAAGGAATCGAGCTCTGCCCATATTTTGATTTTAGCCTAGTGAGACCTAGGTCAGACATCTAACCTACAGAAGTGTTAAGATAATAAACATGTGTTGTTTTAAGCCATGAAGTTTTAGTGATATGTTACAGCAACAACAGGAAACTGTATAGTTACCTCCCACACTCCTCTTCTGAAAACAATTACTGGGAACATACTCTAGCAAAATGAAAAAGGAAGCTAGGAAATAGAAATAAAGATGATGCAAGAAACAATGGAACTAATCCAGGAGTTGACATCCAATATTAAATGAGTTTCAGGTATTCCACATAGTGATTTGACAATTATATACATTACAAGATGCTCACCCAGATAAGTGTAGTTAACTGTCACCGTACAGAGTTTTCACTGTATTATGGACTATATTCCCTATGCTGTACTTTTCATCCTCCTGAGTTACCTATTTTATAACTGGAAGTTTGTACCTCTTAATCCCCTTCACCAGTTCATCCACCCACCCCTATCCCCTCCCCTCTGGCAACCACCAGTTTGTATGTTAAATTGTATACACTGTCAAAAAGGAATGAGGAAAAGGGGGTGTTTATAAGATTTGGGAACTGAACCACTGCAAAGAGTGGTGAGGGAGACTGGAGGGGAGCAGGTTGGAGGGGCAAGGAGGGATGGGGCCGAAGGCCATGGATTTCCCTGGGGACATTTCAAGTCTGAGATGTCTGTTAGACCTAGATCTAGGCAGAGATATCAAGCAGGTAGATGGATATAAGAGTCTGGGATTCAGCAGAGAGGGCCACTTACTTGAAATATTAAAAATAACTTAAAGAACTGAAAATAATAGCACAAGAGATGGAGAGTGAGAAAGGATTCTGGAAGTGGAGCACTGACCTAAATCTTTCATTGCAGGAGTCAATAAATACTATTTAAGTTTGAGAGATTAAGTAATACCATACAAGCATATGAATTAGTTACAGCAGTGACCAGCCGGAAATGAAAACAGTCAAAAAGAACTTGTTTATGGTAAGGGAAATGAGCCAGTCACAAAAGGACAAACATTGCATGACTCCCCCTACCTAGAGTAGACAAATGGATAGAGTCAGGAAGTAAAGGGCTGTTGCTGGAGGCAGAGGTAGACAGAATGGGGAGGTATTGTTTTAAGGGCTGCCGAGTTTCATTTGGGGAAGATGAAAAATGTAGAAACACAAGGCAGTGATGGCTGTACAACAATGTGAGTGTACTCAATGCCACTGAACTATACACTTAAAAATGGCTAAAATGGCGAATTTTATGTTATGGGCATTTTACCACAATAAATTTTTTTGAATTTTTGTAAACTCACAGAGTAATCGCAGGCACAAAAAGGAAATAGTTACCTTGTGGGATGGGAGATGAGGAGACGGGGGAAGGGAGATTTCTGCTTTGTATTTTGTACTCTTCTGTACTGTTTGGATTCTTTAATCATATGCACACATTATTTTCATATTTAAAAAAATATATATTTTAAAAGGACGAGTATGCAAAGGGAGAATTTCAACCCATGTTTCTGCTTGGCTTGCAACTCAATTTCTCAAAACACTATTTTATAGAAGCTGATTTCCAAGAAGCCTTCAAAGCCCCTTTTTATTATTATTATTACTAGAAGCCATTCCCTTGGAAGCAGACACTTGTGATTTCCTGATGGAACTCGCTATTCAAAGCCTCCGGAGAGTAAGTGCACTTGGAAACCTACTCAGCACAGGCGCCCGCCTTTGAATGGCCATGTTTTCCAGGGCCCCTCACGCATCCAGATGGCTTCCCTTCCAACATATCCATCAGCGGCCAGTATTTACTGAGTTGCCCGCGGGGGTGGCCAGAACCTGCTGGAGCATGCCTGTGACAGAAAGCCTTCCCACCAGCAAAGCAGATCTCAGGAAAGTCCCAGACTACAGCTGCTCATTGACGGGGCTGCAACCAACAGGCTCTATGATGTCAATACAAAGGCCTCAGATAAAGCCTTCCCATCTTACAGCACTTACCAGAAATTTTAGATTCCAAGCAGAGGGTTCCGGCATGTCAGGGTTAAGAGATACTTCAGAAATCATACTGCAAAACCGTTCCTTTTTATCCAGGAGGAAATGAGAGTTAAAGACGTGCGACCACACACAATGCGTTATATGCAGCACCCAGGCCCAGAAGCAGGTGTGGCCATGCTCTAGATAAGTCTGAAAGGGTTTCCCAGAATGATGGGTTCTGTCCTGAGGAGTTAGGTTGAGAAACAGATGGTGGTTAGGGGAGTACGAAGAAGGGAGGAAGCAGGGAAAGAATATAGACATGGAGGTGAAGTTACCTTGGCAGAGAGTAATAAATAGCACGATGAGTAAACCAGAATTCTCTGGACTGTGAAGCCCCTCAGTTGATGCACGGTTTCTCTGTTGATTGACTTTTATTCATTGTCTGTGCCAGACCTTGCTTAACGTGCTATGGATGTAGACGAGGCCCTACCCTTAAGAGACAGACCAACAGGACAGATGGTTACCATGGCGGCTAAGAGAGACAGTTGCAATGCAGTGTGAGGAGCATGGGATCTAGTAGTAATGCCTAAACTTTTCCCATCAGAAGAATTCGCCATTCCAGATTTACTAAGTCAGAATATTCAGGCAAAGGGGCTGATAATCTGTGTTTTTACTAAGACGCCCCCACCCCCACCCCAGTAATTCTTATCATCAGTCAGTCTGGCTTTGGAATCATTCAGAGCTGGATTCCAATTCTGATTCAGGCCAATGATGTGACCTGCCTGACAAAATTACCTATTGGGACATTCACCTTTCACCTGCTTCCAAGCTCCTAAGACGGCCTTTCCCAAGTGTCAAGATAACAGTCACTTTATATTGTTGTACAGGTTATGTACTGCACAAAGACACCAGTCAAGAGACTAAGTGTCTGCTGAGATGCTACCTGGTACTGTTTCCTCCACCCAGAGGAAGGGACCCCATTTTTTTTTCATCCAAATGCTCTAAGCTTTGCCTCCGATTGAACTGTGCCTTCCCAGAGGGAGTGACTTTCGTAATTATTCAGCCCAGATGAAGCACTTCTTTTCTAGTTTGTACAAAGGCCCCATATAGACTAGCAGGATCCCAAAAATGGTACTGGTACCTTCCACCACTCCCAGAATTCCCCTCTGCCGATGCCGTCTTCCTCTCTTCGGTCCCTGTACCAGGCTGACAGTTGAGCCAGTTCCTGTCTGAGTCCTCGCCAGTCAACTCAGCCCCGCAATAAGGGATGTGGCACCCAAAGACTGCCGGCCCTGTGCCAGGAACAAGACGCAGTGTAGCTTGCGATGGACAATATGAGTTCCAGAGTCAGACCTGAGTTCACTTTGCGACCTCACTCTTTAGTGTGTGACCTGAACAAATGGAGTATTATCTAGCTAATGCAGATTGAAAAGTTTCTTATGCCGAACTCTGCTGTAAGGGTTGAACAAGATAATGCATGTAATAGTCTTTAGCACAGGGCCGAGGACATGGTGAGTTTTGTTGCCTATGAGTGATCTCATAGGATTTCAAGCTCACCATGACATCTTTGGATAGCTATTATTATCATCCCTTCTCAAAGATGAAGACAATGAGTGTTGGGGGAGGGATGGGGGGGAAGTTGTACACAGCTGATATCCAAATCCAACTCTGTCTAATCCATGCTTTTTCTACTTTTGCCACTAGATCCATACGTCAACTTTTCTCTGGGTTCCAGGTTTGAGGAGAGGAAAGGATAAGATTTCACCCTCAATGTATAAATGCGTTTACGTTACGCCTTGCAAACACAGGTATAATGACAAATAGCCTTTTGATTTTGAGGGCCAATTCAGATGGGTTAGTAATTACCGCTCAGAAGACTGTGTCATGAAGGATTGCAAGAGCAAGTCAGAGTTCAGAGTATCATGATTGATTAATGATGTCAGCCATGGGAATGGGGTCCAAGAATGATGGCAGGCTCTATGGAGCACACCCCACCCCTTTCAGATTTCAATGTCTGCCCAAAGTCAAGCACACTTGATAAAAAGGGAGGTCCAAAGGTACTAAATAAAGCTGTTAAAGACCATTAGCACCTTATTAAGACCTTTTCCCAGATGCAGCCAGAAACAGCCAAAGAATACAGAATGGAGGAACATTTTGGAGAAAGAGCATAGAGCTGTCTGAAGCATTTAAAGTAAGGAGCACAAACTCAGCTCTGTCTATTCCCAGACTTCTCAGCTCCATCTATCCAAACATCCGAACATCCGGGGAGATGGAGGAAAGTCACTATGGAATTCTGAAACCTCCTCATGAGGTCCAGTAGGAGCTTACGTGTGACCTGGGGCAATTAACTTAGGCTCTCCCAGTCTCGGCTGTTTCATCTGCAAAAGGCAGATAATCATCTCTAATAACTCTCCTTGGTTTTATAACAAGATAAATTATCTAAAGGAGCTACAGAGAACCCCACCCAAAGTCGATGCTTAAAAACTTTCATTGTCCACTCCTTCCCTTTCTCCCTTGACAGCAACATTGTGACATGGTAAATCACGGTTGTTGAGGTATAATTTGCATACAGTAAAATTCATTTATTTCAGATGAACAGTTCCACGAACAGCCATGTAACTACTACCTCAGTAAGATATAAAATGCTACCATCACCCCAGAAAGTTCCTTCCTGCCCCTTTCTAGTCAGCCCCTTGCCCCAACCTCTAGCCCCTGAGGAACACTGATCTTCTTTCTGCCCCTACAGTGTTGCTTTTTATTGTGACCTATTTTAAAAGTATAAATCCAAACAGCAAATAATTCTCTTGAGTTTTTCTTTTACGTCGTACTCAAAAATAGCTCAGTTCTGACAGTTCAGCTCTCTTTTCCAGGAAAATTCTTCATTAAGTAAATGAATTCAATGTGCATATTAAAAACACGCAGCTTAGTAGTCCTTCTATTTTTAGCCAGAGTTCACCCAGCGGGGGCCCTGCAAGCTGTCAGGGTCTCCCTGTCCTCTTCAGCCACACTCTCTCCCCGCTGCTCTCCTCCCAGCCCTGCCCCCCAGCTGGCTCCAGGCCCAGGTGGCACAGGCAAGCGTTTCCTAGGGAGTGTGACTCTCAACTTCTCAAAGTTCTCAAAGTGCAAACTTGAGGACGCCCAGGAATCACCATGGGGAGTATATGACCATATAATACTTCACAGCAGCATGGAGAAGGAAGGGAGCTACATTGGAAACAAGGGGGGAAGGATGGATGGGTAGGGCTCCGCGGTCCCTGAAGTCCTGCCCTGCAGAGAAGTCCCATAATCCAGACAGATCACTCCCCGATCCCTGAGGTCACGTGCACCCTCACCGTCTGTGCCAGATACTGTGCGAAGCATAAAAATTAAAGGTGGACAAGAGAGGAAAAAATCATTGCAAAGGGTTTCTGTCCACAAAAAACTTACTATCTACTAGAGAAATAAAACATGCAGGGTAGGAAGTAGTCGAGTGGAGAAGAAATAGCATGGGCTATGATGCTAAAGGGAATGAGATTTTTTTAAAAAGATTTATTTATTTATTTTAGAGAGAGAAAGAGCGTGGTAGGGAGTGGGGAGAGGGAGAGGGAGCATCTCAAGCAGACTCCATGCTGAGCACAGAGCTGGATGCGTGGCTTAGTCTCAAGACAGTGAGATCACAACCTGAGCCACAACCCAAGAGTCGATGCTTTACTAACTGCACCACCCAGGCACCCCGGGAAGGAGAGTTTAAACCCATTTTGCCATTTGCTAGTTGTGTGACTTTGGGAATGTTACTTCACCTCTCTGAGCCTCAGTGCTCCCATCTGTAAACTGGAAATTACATCCACCCTCAGAGTATGTTACATGAAATGAATAAGCTAATGGGTATAAAGGACCTGGCCCAGTGCCTGTTGCAGACATGCTCAGGAAAGTGTAGGTTCCTTCTCACCTTCTGTGTTACTCAGGGTTCCCCAGAAAACCAGAAACAGTAAGAGATGAGAGAGGGAGATCCCTCTCGATACATATATATTACAGATGATAGATGATAGATAGATAGATGATAGAGAGATAGAGAGATAACTGATAATAAGGAATTTGCTCATGCAATTATAGAGGCTGAGAAATCCCAAGACCTGTAGTCAGCAAGCTAGAGACCCAGAAAAGCCAATGGTGCCATTGCAGTCTAAGTCTGAATGCCTGAACACTAGGAGGGCTGAGGGCAAAGTTCCAGTCCATAAGCTAAAGGCGTGAGCACCAAGAAGAGATGATATTCCAGTTTTTGTCTAAAGACAGGCAAAGACTGATGTCCCGGCTCAGCCCTCAGGCAGAAGGAGCTCCCTCCTTTTTCTTCAAGTGACCGGATGAGGTCTACCCATATTAGGGAGGGAGCTCTGCTTTACTCGGTTTACCAATTTGAAAATGTTGCTATCATCCAGAAACACCCTTCCAGACACGACTAGGATAATGTCTGGCCAAATGTCAGGGCAACTTGTGGCCTGATCAAGTTGACACATAAGATTAACCATCACCATTAACCCTCCAGAAAAGGAGTAAGTGTTCTAAAAGGGGTTAGATCAAGTGCTAGAATGAGAACAAATGAGAAAAGGGTTACTTCTGGATGTGAGGTGTGCAGGAAATGAGATCTGGATCTTTCTTCACGGCTGTGGCTGCACCGAGCCCTGAGCACCAGGCCCATCCCACAGGACAGGCCCGGGTTTAGTCTCCATCACTCTCCATCAGTCTCAGCCTCTCACCTTCTACCTTGCATTGCAGTCCCTGTCTGAATTCTACTAGTCTGTAGGCTTCTTTAAGGATACTGTCCGAGACTGATACAGCCTCTGCCTGGCACATGGCAAAGGTTCAGGAAATACTGGTTGAGTGATATGATATCTAATCCAACCATTTCATACAAGAGAGAAAGCAACTAAGGCATAAGGCTTACTTGTTCATTCATTCAGCCAGCATCTGCTGAGCCCCTAGAATGTTCTGTGACAATAAATAAAGGTAAATAGAGAGAGATAAGCAAGATCACACGTGCCCCTAAAAGCTCGGGCTAATACAAGAAAGGGAAATGAAAAAAAGAAAGGTCCTACTATGTGCAAGTCTCTTTATGTACATCACTTCACCTTATATTCCCATTGTCCATGCATTCGTTCATTTATCCAAAAATACGTATTGAGCACAGGCAGTTCCAGGCTCTGCCCTTGGTTCCACGGGCACCACAGTAAACAAAGGAGGTGTAGTTCTGCTGATACAGAGGGTTTGCAGTCTAGCGGGAGACACAGACAAACAGAGAGAGAGAAAAGGAAAGAAGACGATTATGAAAATGGCAGTATTTGCAAAATGCAGAGGCATCTAAAGAGAAAGAATATACCATCTGTCTGGGGGAGTCCAGAAAGGTTTCATAGTCTTTGAGAATTGAAGGAAGAGTGCCTACTCCACAATCATACTGGAGGAAACATTGAATAAACAGGACACTGCACCTTGGGCTGCGAGAACAGCCTGTACAAAGGGCCGGCACCATGGGAGAACATACACAAATAAAAGCTTTCATTTTGTGATGGAGCCTCTTACAGTTTAGTTTTGCCCCAAACATCATATTAAGACATACGACCACAAACCATTGCACACCACAGTCTAGCTCTGACTCTTCATTCTAATTGGTTAAATGTAACCCTCTGTGTGGCGGAAATCCAATGGCTTCCAGCATGCATTGCTCAGAAGAGTCGCGTCAGGCTGGGCTGGAACTGCTGGGTCAGGGAATGCCCGAGGGCAGGGGATCCTCCGCCACCACCATGTATATCTTTGTGACCCTGTCGGGTTTCACCTCAACCAATCATTATTAAATCTTTCAGATTAAATCTTGCTTTAAAGGATCACAAACATGGCAAGCTATGAGAGAGCTGAGGTGGAGGCTTAGTACTACTGCTCCTTGCTGGCTCTGGTACTACATCAAAACAGCCTCCTTGAGCCTCAGCTCTCTTGATTAGTAATTGCTCATCTTCACCGAGGGCTGTGTGCCAGGCACTATGCTGGGCACTTGCAGGCCATGGTCAGACATATGTCACCTCATCGAATCTTCCCTGCAGCCAGTGCATGTGGATATGTATTCAGATTCTCATTTTACAGCTGTGGAAACTGAGGCCCAAGAGTGATGAACTGATGTGTCCAGAGTCACACAGATAGGAGCAGACTATGGTCCAGAGCTCAGCAAGCTCAACACCTCACCCTCCGCCAGCTCCCTGGCTAGGGGTGGAGGTGAACATAACCCAAATACAGGAAAAAGGGATGTGTGAATACTAATTAGGCTCTCTAGCCTGACTACACCATTCCTAGACTTATAATGATTCTTCAGTCCCTCCCCCACCAATCACGGGACAGGCCCTGCTCCCTGCATGGCATTCACTTCCCTTTACAACCTAGCTTCTGCCTCAAGAGCATTCATGTCCCCAACCCCAACACCAAATATGGCACATCACATCCCTTAAACCCCAAACTATGAACTGTAGATAATATATGGGCAGTTCTTCAGCTTCCTAATGTCTAATAATGAGAGTTTTGACAAGCCACTGTAAGGGTTCTCTATGACTAAAGACACTCTGGTGATTTCAACTTCTGGCCAAGATGATGTAACAGAGACCAGATTTACCCTCCTACCTGAAACACTAAAAAAAGACAAACAAAAAAACAATGGTTCTCAAGACGTTGGACCTTTAGGCAAGGAAGGACCATGATTTCTGAGAGATAGGACAAAAGTGGGGGAAATCTTATAATTGCTCCTGTTTATAGCCTGAGTGAGTTTCTGGGCCACAGCACCAAATGGGGACCCAGGTGGAGGCATGTTGACTCCCTGATTTGCGACAAAGCTGGGAGTCTGGGAAGACCAAGGGAAGCAGAGTTAGCAGGGCAGTGTGTGGAAAGGAGACTCGTGGAGAGAGAGAACTCCTGAGATCTACAGATGGTCCCTTTAACTATGCAGTGGAGCATGCATGGTAGAGAACTACCCAAGGCATGGGGAGGAACTTACCTGGTATGAGGAGAAGAATCAACCAACTGACACTGATCTACATGATAAAATTAGTAGACAAGGACATTAAAACAGTGATTGTAAATGTATTCCATGTGTTCAAGATGCTAGAGGAAAAGACTGAACATGTAGAGACATGAAAGTTATAGAAAAGACCTATACTGAATTACTATGAGATAAAGTGAACTGGGTGGTATTAAAGGTAGGGTCAACACTGTAAAAGACAGTGAACAGGAAGACTATCCAAAGTCTAACAGAAAAAAAACTGGAGAAACAATGAACAGACCATCAGTAAGCTTTGGGAGAACACTATTTAGAGAATGAAAGAACAAACCACACAATGGGAGAATACATTTTCAATTCATATATTTGAAAAAGGACTTGGATCTAGAATATATAAAGAATTCTCAAAACTCAATAATAAAAAAGGAAACAACCCAATTTAAAAAATGGATGTAGGATTGGAACAAACACTTTACCAAGAAAGATGGATGGAGAGCAAATAAACACATGAATAGACACTCAACATCATTAGTCATTACAGAAAGGAAAATTAAAACCACAATAAGACATACTACTCACCTATTAGAATGTCAAAATTCTAAAAGACTGACATACCAAGTGTTGGGGAGAATGTGGAGCAAGTGGAGCATTCACAGGTTGCTAGTAGAGATGTAAAATGTTGCAATCACTTTGGAAGACAGTTTGGCAGCTTTTAAAAAAGTTCAACACCCATCTATCATGTGACCCAACCATTTTACTTTTAAGAATTTAATAAGACTAAGGAGAGTCCAAGATGGTGGAGGAGTAGGAGACCTTAGTTTCATCTGGTCCCAAGAATTCGGCTAGATGGCTATCAAATCTATTCTGAACACCTGTGAACTCAACCGGATCTAAGAAAAGAATAGCTGCAACTCTACAAATAGAAAAGCGACCACTTTCTCCAAGAATGACAAGACGGAAAAACTCACCTCAAAAAAGAGAACAAGAGGCAGTACCGACTGCCAGGGACCTAATCAGTATGGACATAAGATATCAGAACTAGAGTTCAGAATAATGATTATAAAGATACTAGCTGGGCTTGAAAAAAGCATATGGAAGACACTACAGCATCCCTCTCTGGAGAAATAAAAGAACTAAAATCTAATCAAGTCAAAATAAAAAACACTACTGATGAGATGCAATCAAAAATAGAGGCTATAACTGCTAAGATAAATGAGGCAGAAGAGAGAATTAGTGATATAGAAGGCAAAACGATGGAGAATAAAGAAGCTGAGGAAAAGAGAGATAAACAACTACTGGATCATGAGGGGACAATTCAAGAGATAAGTGATACCATAAAGCAAAACAATATAAAAATAATTGGGATCCCAGAAGAAGAGGAAAGAGAGAGGGGGGCAGAAGGTAAGCTGGAGCAAATTATAGCAGAGAAATTCTCTAATCTGGGGAAGGAAACAGGCACTCAAGTCCAAGAGGCCCAGAGAACCCCCCTCAAAATTAATAAAAATAGGTCAACACCCTGACATATAATAGTGAAACTTGCAAATCTCAGAGACAAAGAGAAAATCCTGAAAGCAACTCAGGACAAGAGGTCCAGAACCTACAAGGGTAGAAACATTAGACTGGCAGCAGACCTATCCACAGAGACTTGGCAAAAGCGACGGGCATGATACATTCAGGGTGCTAAATGAGAAAAATATGCAGCCCAGAATACTTTATCCAGCTAGGACATCATTCAAAATAGAAGGAGAGATAAAGAGCTTCCAGGACAAACAGGAACTAAAAGAATTTGTGGTCACCAAACCAGCCCTATAAGAAATATTAAAAGGGATCCTTAAGTAAAGAGAGTGCACAAAAGTAACAAAGACCAGAAAGGAGCAGAGATAATATGCAGAAACAGTGACTTTACAGGTAATGCAATGGCACTAAATTCATATCCTTCAATAGTTACTCTGAATGAAAATGGGCTAAATGTTCCAATCAAAAGACACAGGGTATCAGATTAGATAAAAAAGCAAGACCCATTGATATGCTGTCTGCAAGAGACCCAAAGACCCAAAGACACCTCCAGATTTAAAGTGATGGAGTGGGAAACCATATATCATGCTAATGGATGTCAAAAGAAAGCTGGGGTGGCAATCCTTACATTAGACAAATTAGATTTTAAACCAAAGACTGTAATAACAGATGAGGAAGGACACTATATCATAATTAAAGGGTCTATCCAACAAGAAGATCTAACAATTTTAAATATTTATGCCCATAACATGGAAGCAGCCAATTATATAAGCCAATTAATAATAAAATTAAAGAAACACATCAATAAAAATACAGTAATAGTAGGAGACTTTAACACCCCACTCACTGCAATGGACAGATCATCTAAGCAGAAGATCAACAAGGAAACATGAGCTTTGAATGACACAGTGGACCAGATGGACTTCACAGATATATTCAGAGCATTACATCCTAAAATATTCAGAGCATTCCATCCTAAAGCAACAGAATACACACTCTTCTCAAGTGCACATGGAACATTCTCTAGAACAGATCACATACTGAGTCACAAATCAGATCTCAACCAGTACCAAAAGACTGGGATCATTCCCTGCATATTTTCAGGCCAAAATGTTTTGAAACTGGAACTCAATCACAAGAGGAAATTTGGAAAGAACTCAAATACATGGAGGCTAAAGAGCATGCTACTAAAGAATGAATGGCTCAACCAGGAAATTAAAGAAGAATTTAAAAACTTCATGAAAACAAAAACATAACTATTCAAAACCTTTGGGATGCAGCAAAGGCTGTCCTAAGAGGGAAGCATATAGCAATATAACCCTTTCTCAAGAAACAAGGAAGGTCTCAATACACAACCTAACCTTACACCTAAAGGAGCTGGAGAAAGAAAAGCATATAAAGCCTAAACCCAGCAGGAGAAGAGAAATAATAAAGATTGGAGCAGAAATCAATGAAACAGAAATCAAAAGAACATTAGAACAGATCCACAAAAGTAGGAGCTGGTTCACTGAAAGAATTAATAAGATTGATAAATCCCTGCCAGACTTATCAAAAAGAAAAGAGAAAGGACCCAAATAAATAAAATCATGAATGAAAGGGGAGAGATCAAGACCAACACCAAGGAAATATAAACAATTATAAGAACATATTATGAGCAACTATATGCCAACAAATTAGGCTATCTGGAAGAAATGGATGCATTCCTAGAGACATATAAAACTACCAAAACTGAACCAGGAAGAAATAGAAAACCTGAACAGATCCATAACCAGCAAGGAAACTGAAGCAGTAATCAAAAATCTCCCAACAAACAAGAGTCCAGGGTCAGATGGCTTCCCAGGGGAGTTCTACCAAACATTTTAAGAAGAATTAATAGCTATTCTTCTGAAGCTGTTTCAAAAAATAGAAATAGAAGGAAAACTTGAACCTTTTCTATGAAGCCAGCATTACCTTGATCCCAAAACCAAAGACCCCACAAAAAGGAGAATTACAGACCAATATCACTGATGAACATGCATGCGAAAATTCTCACCAAAATACTAGCCAATAGGATCCAGCAGTACATTAAAAGGATTATTCAGGGCGCCTGGGTGGCTCAGTTGGTTAAGCGACTGCCTTCGGCTCAGGTCATGATCCTGTAGTCCCAGGATCGAGTCCCGCATCGGGCTCCCTGCTCGGCAGGGAGTCTGCTTCTCCCTCTGACCCTCCCCCCTCTCATGCTCTCTCTCTCTCTCATTCTCTCTCTCAAATAAAAAAATAAAATAAAAAAATAAAAAATAAATAAATAAAAAATAAAAGGATTATTCACCACGACCAAGTGGGATTTATTCCTGGGCTGCAAGGTTGGTTCAACATCCGCAAATCAATCATGTGATATAATACATAAATAAAAGAAAGGACAAGAACCATATTATCCTCTCAATAGATGCAGAAAAAGCATTTGATAAAGTAAAACATCCATTTGTGAATAAAACTCTTCACAGTGTAGGGATGGAGGGAACATACCTCAGTATCATAAAAGCCATCTACGAAAAGCCCACAGCGAGTATCATTCCCAATGGGGTAAAACTGAGAGCTTTTCCCCTAAGGTCAGGAACACAACAGGGATGTCCACTCTCACCACAGCTGTTCAACATAGTACTAGAAGTCCTAGCCTCAGCAATCAGACAACAAAAAGAAATAAAAGGCATCTGAATCAGCAATGAAGAAGTCAAACTCTCTTTGCAGATAATATGATACTCTATGTGGAAAACACAAAAGACTCCACCCCAAAATTGTCAGAACTCATAGAGCAAAGTAGCAGGATATAAAAATCAATGTACAGGGGCCCCTGGGTGTCTCAGTCGGTTAAGTGTCTGCCTTCAGCTCAGGTCATGATCCCTAAGTCCCAGGATCAAGCCTCTGTCATGCTCCCTGCTCAGCTGGGAGTCTACTTCTCCCTCTCCCTCTGCTCCTCCCCCCACTAGTTCTCTCTCTCTCTCTCTCTCTCTCTCACTCTCACTCTCTCACTCTCTTGCCCAAGTAAATAAATAAAATCTTAAAAAAAAAAAAAAGATAAAATCAATGCACAGAAATCAGTTGCATTTCTATATACTAACAATGAGACAGAAGAAAGAGAAATTAAGGAGTTGATCCCATTTACAATTGTACCCAAAACCATAAAATATCTAGGAATAAACCTAACCAAAGAGGCAAAGGATCTGTACTCAGAAAACTATAGAACACTTATGAAAGAAATTGAGGAAGATACAAAGAAATGGAAAAATGTTCCATGCTCATGAATTGGAAGAACAAATCTTGTTAAAATGTCTATGCTACCTAGAGCAATCTATACATTCAATGCCATCCCTATCAAAATACCATCAACTATATTCACAGAGCTGGAACATATAATCCTAAAATTTGTATGGATCCAAAAAAGACCCCAAATAGCCAAAGGAACATTGAAAAAGAAAACCAAAGCTGGTGGCATCTCAATTCCAGACTTCAAGCTCTATTACAAAGCTGTCATCATCAAGACAGTATGGTACTGGCACAAAAACAGACACATAGATCAATGGAACAGAATAAATAACCCAGAAATGGACTCTCAACTCTATGGTCAACTAATTTTTGACAAAGCAAAAAAGAATATCCAATGGAAAAAAGACAGTCTCTTCAATAGAGAAATTGAAGAAATTGCACAGCCACATGGAGAAGAATGAAACTGGACCATTTCCTTACACCATACACAAAAATAGACTCAAAATGGATGAAAGACCTAAATGTGAGACCTAAATGTGAGATAGGAATCCATCAAAATCCTAGAGGAGAACACAGGCAGCAACCTTCGTGACCTCAGCCACAGCAACTTCTTGCTAGACACATCTCCAAAGGCAAGGGAAACAAAGGCAAAAATGAACTATTGGGACTTCATCAAGATAAAAAGCTTTTGCACAGCAAAGGAAACAGTTGACAAAACCAAAAGACAACTGAGAGAATGGGAGAAGATATTTGCAAATGACAGATAAAGGGCTAGTATCAAAATCTATAAAGAACTTATCAAATTCAACACCCAAAGAACAAATAATCCAATCAAGAAATGGGCAGAAGACATGAACAGATATTTCTTCCAAGAAGACATACAAATGGCCAACAGACATATGAAAAAATTCTCTACATCCCTTAGCATCAGGGAAATATAAATCAAAACCACAAGGAGATACCACCTCACACTGGTCAGATTGGCTTAAATGAACAAGTCAGAAAAAGACAGATGTTGCTTGGATGCAGAGAAAGGGGAACCCTCTTACACTGTTGATGGGAATGCAAGCTGGTGTGGCCACTGTGGAAAACAGTATGGAGCTTCCTCAAAAAGTTGAAAACAGAGCTACCCTACAACCCAGCAATTGCACTACTGGGTATTTACCCCAAAGATACAAATGTAATGATCCAAAGGGGCACCTGTACCCCAATGTTTATAGCAGCAATGTCCACAATAGCCAAACTATGGAAAGAGACAAAATGTCCATCAACAGATGAATGGATAAAGATCATGTAGTATATATATACAATGGAATACTACTCAGCCATCAAAAAATGAAATCTTGCCATTTGCAATGATGTGGATGGATCTAGAGGGTACAATGCTAAGTGAAATAAGTCAATCGGAGAAAGACAATTATCATATGATCTCACTGATAGGTGGAATTTAAGAAACAAAACAGGATCATAGGGGAAGAGAGGAAAAAATAAAACAAGACAGAATCAGAGAGGGAAACAAACCACAAGAGACTCTTAATCATAGGAAACAAACTGAGGGTTGCTGGAGGGGAGGGGGTGGGGGGATGGGGTAAATGGGAAGAAAAAAATATTTTATTGATTGAAAAAAAATAATAATGTTGTAGACCAGGCCAGGGAAAAAACTCAATAAAAGTTGACCATTTGGGCGCCTAGGTGGCTCAGCTGGTTGAGCGACTGCCTTCGGCTCAGGTCATGATCCTGTAGTCCCAGGATCAGGTCCCATGTTGGGCTCCCTGCTTGGCGGGGAGTCTGCTTCTCCCTCTGACCCTCCCCCCTCTCATGCTCTCTCTCTCTCATTCTCTCTCTCTCTCAAATAAATAAAATCTTTAAAAAAAAAAAAAGTTGACCATTCAAAAAGTTAAAAAAAAAAAACACAAAAACCAAAAAACCAAAATTGAATTAGACAAAGAGAGACATGAGTATCTTGTCCTAGGTATTTAGGCTACATGTATATTCATTAATAACTATTTTGACCTAAGATAAATGTGTCTTGCCTCGTTATCACTATTATGCTATAGGAGCATCATGAAATAAAGTGACATGTTTGTGTGGGGGGTAGAAAACATGCTACATCTGAGTTCTGAGAAGAAATGAAAGATTTCTTATTAAATTCTTAAAAAAGAATTTAGTAAGACTAATGTTCTTGGCAGCTTTATTTCTAATAGCCAACAACTGGAAACAAACCAAATGTTCATCAGCAAGCAAATGGATAAATTATGATCGATATTTACAATAGATTAGTACTCAGCAATACAAAAGAATGATTGAAATAAAATGGCAAATTTCCAAATAATTATGCTGAATAAAAGAAGCAAATTTATTTTTTTCTTAGAGAGACAGAGAGCACACTCGAGGAGAGGAGACGGGCAAAGGGAGAGGGAGACAGCAAATCTTAAGCAGGCTCCATACTCAGTGCAGAGCCCAACGCGGGGCTTGATCTCACCACCCTGAGATCACGACCTGAGCCAAAATCAAGAGACAGATGGATGCTTAACCGACTGAGCCAGCCAGGCACCCCAGACATGCATTTTTTTTAGGAACACTTACTGTATGTTTTTATTTATATGAGATGCTAGTAATGCAAACTAATCTATGGTAACAAAGAGCAGAATCATGATTGCCTGCAACTGGGGATGGGGAAAGCACAGATGAGGGGCCCAGGGAAAAATAACGGAGGTGATGGCTACATTACTATCCTAATTAGGTTGATGGCTTCATAGGTATCTACATACCCTTATCCCATTGCCCACCTGGAATGTGTGCAGTTTGTTGTATGTGAAAAAGGAAGAGGAGGAGAAGAAACAGTAGCTATGATGCTAAAAGTAGCTCAAAGTCTCCTTTTGCCCAGAGGCAAGGGATATCTTCTGGCATCTTTAGGGTACCCAGCCCCAGGCTGGAATAGAAATAATACAGTAACTATATCACATGGTCGTTGTGGAGAGGATTCATTTGACAAATACTTTCCGGTGCTTGCTGGTTACCAGGTTCTGCATGAAGTGCTTTGCATGACTACTTCATTTGATCCTCAGATCAGCCCTCTGAGGTAAGTACTGCTACTATTCCCACATTACAGACGAGAACACAGAAGCCCAGAAGGGTTCAATACACACCCAGGGCTACCCAGTGGAGCTGAAATGGAATGAATTACATTATACAAAAGCATCTAGTAGGGCCCACTGCAGAGCAGGTAGCCCTTAAATGTGAGTTGAGATAAATTCCACGCAGTGTTCTGTCAGTGAAGACAGCCTTGCCCAGCAACTGAGGGCACAAACTCTGAAGGCAGAGCCACCCAGGTTTGAACCCACTTGCCAGCTATGGGGCCTTAGGCTTGAGATCTTATCTCTCTGTGCTCAGTTTCCTCCTCTGCAAAACAGGAATATAAATCCTTCCAGCAGGATTTGAAGCTAATTTGAGTAATAAGCATGAGGAATATGGAATAGTGGCTGATAGGTAATAAAGTCTCGAATCTGACAGTTAGTGTGAGTTGAGTCCTGGCTCGTGCAGTGACTGGTACCAGAAAGCATGTAACAGTGTTGAAATGCCCCGATACAGTCTACCTGGGAACTCCACCCGATGGGAGTCCTGTCCCATTCACTATGCCCCTGGGATGAAGAAAGACAGCTAGCTCTCTGTGTCCTAGCAGATTTGGGTCTCATCACTGATCCCTCTCCAGCCCTGTCTGGCCATCTCAAAAGCCCCTCAAAGCCCTGTGGGTGAGCCTTGACCTGAGTGACCTGGGTGAGTCACTTGTCTCTTCCTGGACAGAACCCCCACAAGCCACCAGCTCTCCACCTTCCACCTCATCTCCTGTTGAATATCCTCGGCCGATCTTGGGGCTCTTATGCTCTCTGGAAAAATGGTTCTGAGCCATTTATGGTACGTTGTCCTCTTTGCAGTGGATAAAATTGTTTAATTATTTAAATCATGGCTAAGAGCCCTGGCCAACTCCAAATATCAGCCCTGCAACTTTGGGTAAATTACACCATTCTTTGCACCTCAATTTACACACACATTACAGCACACGTGATGATAGTACCTACTTTGTGGGGTTGTTCTGAGGGACCGTAAATGAAAAAATTACATAAATCATTTAACATAAGTCTGTTGGTAAGAAGAAAGGTCACAACAAATGTTTTCCATGTGCTTGGTTATTGTTACCGCTGCCGTGTCTCCCAGCTTACCGGAGAGTCCTTTCACAACTGGTGTGTCCCTGGACACAGCCTGGTGAAGGCAGGCTTGTCCCTGGAGGAGGCCCGAGCACTGGGCCCTGAGAAGTGAAATGGCTTTGCTCAGGTGATGGCTGGCAGAAACAGAGCCTTACTCCTGAGCCCTGAGGCCACAGCGGATAGGTCCGCTAGCCTTTCGGTGCCCATCCCGACAGCCAGGTCCACCATTCCTAGAGAAGAGTGGGGAAACGTTGGTGTGGAGGCTTCAGTTCACTCCAACAAGCATGTCCTAGAGTCAGCAAAGCGTTCAGGGTAGCAGGAACCCTTGAACGGAATGCATTTAGAGCAAAAGACTTTCTCATTTGGAGGCAGTGTCAGAGTGGTTCAAGACCCAGTCTCTGGAATGAGGCCTGGCTTTAAATCAGTGCTCTGCTCCTAACCAGCTATGTGGCCCTGCACATGTTCCTCGATCTCTGAAAAGCTCCATTTCTTCCTCTATAATGTGGGGATAGCAAGAGTACCTACTACCTCTTCTGAAGCATGGAGCATAATGCAGACACATGGAAATCCTAAATATTACAATCCATTTTTTTACCCTCCGATTGGTACTTACTCCTCCTGGGGCAAAGACCACATCCCTTAACCTGGCCTACCTACAAAGCCTGAGTCTGTCCCTGTGCGCCCGCCTAGCCTAACACTCCACTTTGCTCACAGCATGCCAGCCACGTTACTGAGAGGACATTATAATTTCTCCTCCAACAGACATGCTTTAGAGTGCAAGAAGGCTCTACTAATGACTACTCTGGGCCAAAACAGGGACTGTCCCCAGCAAACAGGGACTTAGGCGCTACACACCAACCTCTCCATTTTTGGTTTGTGCCAAAAACTCCTTTGCAACTTCACGTATGCTGCTTTACTTCACCAAAATGCCCTTCCCCTCCCTCTTCGCTCAACCACCTCCTGCTCATCCCTCCAGACTCACCTTAACTCCTAATCCCTAACTCACCCTAAACTCCTCATCCCCCTCCCACACCTTTCCTGTCAACAGTTATTTCTACCAAGGTTGATTTATGTCTCTCTCTCCCACTCCATAAGCTCCGTAAGCACAGGCCATGGCTCTTACTCATCTATCTCAACCATCTAGCAGTTACTGAATGAATGAGAAAATGAATAAATGAAATTTTTACTTTGACCTGTGCAAGAACTCTGTAAGATGAAAAAGTATTACCATCCCCAATTTATAGATGGAAAAATGGAAACAAAAGCTAAGTGCCTTGCCCAAAGTCACACAGTTAGTCACTGAGGACACGGGACCCTGATCCTCAGCTCAGTGCATTTTCTGCTACACCACATGGTCTCTTAATCCTCTATCCCCATGTCTTCTAGATCTGAAAAACTCAACTTCTACAGTGAATAGCTGAGAAATGCAAGAGAAAACTCTCAACACAGAAAAGCCCTCTTTACTTCTTATTTTAGTGTGAGGTTGGAAGGAAGCTTACTTCAAACCAATGTAAGAAATAAACAGTTTTACCAGGTTGAATGTAGCCCATTTCAGTGGTTATTGAGATTAAAACCTCAGGGCAGTGTCTGGGTCCACCTCATCTCTCTCTGGGCAGCAGAGCACCACCAAGTTCTGGCCACACTCGGGAGCCTCAGCCCAGGAAAGGCACACAAGGGCAGAACTCAGAGTCCCCGTGCTCCAGGGCAGCCAAGACTGAAACCCAAGAGGCCTCTTGAACTTGGAGGGAGAGGGCAGTCAACCAAATGCTCCATTAGGCACTGAAAGTTACACCCAAAGCAATATTAATCTCTTTCAGCAGAGAGCTTTATATTTTTCAAAGTGCTTCCATAAGCAGCTTTATCTTCCTTTTATCTTACCAACAACTAAAAAGAGGTGCGGGAACAGGCAACGTAGCAAAAATAATTAGGACCCTGGGATTTGGAGCCAGACCAGATGGGACCCCATTTCTGACACTATGGACCTTAAATAAGTCACTGAGCTCCTTTGAGCCCCAGTTTCCCCATCTATAAAATGAAGATAGTAGTATGACATACAGGGACATCATGGAGACAGATGATATATGTAAAATGCCTGACTCATATGTTTGATAATAGGTCAATATTCGTAGCCCTTCAGTCTGAATGTCTGGATGCCATTTCATTGAGTGGGATTTCTTTATAGGGCGGCCCACTGGCAAACATCCTCCTCCCCAGTTCATCTCCATAGTTAAACGGCAGGCTGAGTAAATATTTGTGGGACGAATCAATAAACCAGTGAAAATCTGTCCTATGATGGCACCAAGAAGCCTCTCCCCCTCTCCTGGTTCAGGGCATAAACGCTTCTGGAATAACAGGCTGTCAGGCATTGATGGATCACAAACCGGTGGATTTACCAATGCCCTCGGAGCAATCAAGTTGAAAGAAAAACCCTTTAGAGCACATTGACAGGGGGTGGAGGAGAGACCGATTGGGTTCTGATGAATCCCACACATGGCCTGACAGGCTGAATGGCAGCCTCGTCAAATCGGTTCTTGGCGGAGGCACTTGGGGAGTTCTCACTTACTAGCCTCTCCAGACCTGTCTGTCTGTCCTCGGCAGACCCCGCCTCTGATTGGGGAGGCTGGAGTCAGGCGACTAGGGGGGCCTGCTGATTGGAGTCAGCTCTCCAGGCTGTCAGCTGGGGAGAGGGGGATATTGAATCCATCAGTCTTGTTGACAGGGGACGGGGGAGGGGGAAGGAGCTCCCAGAATGCAGGGGAAAACCCAGGGGAGGGCAAAGCTGTGAAGAGCAACTGGTTTGGCCTTGGGCATGGTGACCCCTTGAGCCAGATTAATGACCGGCAGATTCCCATTTTTGTTTCAAATTGCACTACATGGTGGATGGTAAACATTAGCTCGTGGTCCTCACTCAAATACTTGGTCTAAGAAAAGCATTAAACAATTTCCTAAAATTTTTTGCTTAATATTTTTAGAGATTCTTGGTGTCATACAACATTTCACTTTTGAGGGATTAGACATTCTGTTACTCTTCGGGAAGGGGGAAAGAATTTGGAATTTATTGAACACCTATTATGTGTCATGTGAGTACAGGTACATCTGTCATTTCATTGCTCTGAGAGGGAGACATGAATATTTCCCAAGTTATAGATAAGGAAACAAGAAAGAAGACAGGTGACTGACTTGCCAAGTCACCTAGAGACAGTAACAGAACCAGAATTTCCACTCAAAGCTATTCGACTCCAAAGTACAATCCTTCCACACCCCACCCACTTTACCTCTGCCCCAGAAATCAGTAACTGGAGTCGGTTTTGCCTGTTGGCTCAGTTGTTGATAATATTTACATGTTTTTCGCTGGCTAATTTTTGAAGTAAATTATTTCTCTCTATGCATTTTAGCCAGAGTCCTGTTAAGTTCCCCGCCTAAAGCTTTAGGTCAGTTGTCTTCATTCCTACAAGGTCCAGTCCAGCTGGAATCCAGGAGAGTGCTTCCTAGGACCTACTCCAGGCCAGGGCCCCTCCAGAACCCACCAAGATGTACCTTTTCAAAGGTTCTCAGAGCCAGAACAGGCATGGAGTTTCTTCTTTTTCAACTTTCTGGGGGCTGCCCTAATTAGCAGGCAGTTGAGGGGAGAGGAGTTTCATTGTCGGTGCAGAGAGCCAGGCCAATGTCTTCTCTGGTTATGATGCTCTGGGATTCTATGACTTAACACGTGTCCTCTGGCTCGGAGTCCAAATCCCACATTTCCGCATTTCCAGCCTGGCTTCCATGTCCAAGGATTATTATTGTCAGCATTAGTGCTTTCAGGGTAATGATACTGAATCACAGATATGGAAGGGCTAAGTCCAATCTACCATTCAATACTTGGATCTCATCTCTAACACCGCCACTTACCCCTCTGCCAGCAACAGGAGCTCAGTATATCATTTCTTCACTAGATCACATGGCTGTTAGAGAGGACACTGACAGAAGGAAGTTACTCCTTCCCTTTACATTATTTCAGGTGGAGGACACAACATGAGCAAAAGACATGGGAGAAAGAAACAGCCAAGTACATTCAATGAGGATTTGGAATCAGAGCACTAGAACTCAAGTCCCACACCTTCTCCTTCTTAGCTGGTGACCTTGGACAGATCACTGAACCTTCATGGACTTGAATATTTCTTTCCTTGCTGTAAAATAGGCAGTAATACCTGTCCCATCTACCCCAAGAAGTTGCGGTATCAAATGAGATAATGAATATGTGCATTTAAATACAATAGTTTTTTGGGCGCCTGGGTGGCTCAGTTGGTTAAGCGACTGCCTTCAGCTCAGGTCATGATCCTGGAGTCCTGGGATCGAGTCCCACATCGGGCTCCCTGCTCAGCGGGGGGTCTGCTTCTCCCTCTGACTCTCCCCCTCTCATGCTCTCTCTCTCTCAAATAAATAAATAAATCTTTAAAAAAAATAAAAATAAAAAATAAATAAATACAATAGTTTTTTAAATAAAATACAAGTTATCATTGCTATTCTCTTATCCAACTTTTCTACTTTAAACAAGAAAGGAAACAAAGCAGTTGTATTGTTTTGTTTTCTTACTATTTGCAAGTGAGATGTTCAAAATCTATCATAAAATCCAGAGGTAGCCTTTGAACAAGGTTTGCTACTTAGTGCCCCCAAAATATTCCCAGATGACACCATGAAATTGCTTTTCCCTCACCCCCAAATCCCCTTCCTGATCCAGGCATACTCTCTGGGCCTCCATGGGGAAAAGTTTGATATTCGTGCTGATTTGCACCCAAGCTGCCTGGGGCTGCACTGACAGAGACAGATGTCAACAGGGTGAAACCAACAAATTAATTTTGCCTGATGACCTAAGCCAGATGTGGACAGAAGTCTCAGAGGGAAGAAAGAGCAGGGGGAAAGATAGAGTCTCTCCCTGCTATGCCACAACCCATTCTGTTTATTTCAAGATTATCTATCAGCCATAGACCTCAAAACTATTCTATACCCTAAACGTTTCTGAAACAGAGTCCCCAGGTTATCCAGACTGAGCACCTCTGGGTAACTGCGGCTATCACCTTTTCCAAAAGGCCTGCTTGATCATTTCAAGTGCAACAAACAGTTCTTGAGCTAGATAATATATCATTTAATTCTCAAAATAACCCTATGTGGCAAATTTTATCATCCCCATCATTTAGATGTGGAAAGTGAGGCCAAGAGAGGCAAAAGCGCTTATCCAAGTTCACCAGGTGGATCCCCTACCATTTCCCTAGAGAGACCACCACGATCATGATTTTCATGTTTATCGTTCCCTGGCTTATTTTTTAAGTTTTACCACATGTGTGTAGTTTTGCAAACCTCTGAACTTTACATAAAAAGAATAATACTGGATGTTCTCTTCTGCAACTTTCTTTTTCTACTTAACATTATGTTCTTAAGGTCTGTCCATGTTGTTTCTGAGGCTCTGGTCCATTATTTGGTATTGCTGCATCATTCCATTGAATGAATACTCCACGATTTACTTAGCCTTTCTACTGTTGATGGATATTTGGGTGGTTTCCAATATTTTGTAAGTACAACAATGCTGCTATGAACTCCTTGTATGTATCTGCTCTGAAATTATCTAGGATATAATAATCAGGGCCATCATTGCTGGGTGAAAGGCTTTGCACATCCTGACTAGGTAATCAAAAAACGCTTTTCAAAATGAATGTATTGATTTGCACTTCCATCATCATGGCATGAATGTTCCAATTAGCAACACTTGATGCTGTCATACCTTTCTGAGTTGGTTTTTCCTCCATCCGCTCTCCTTTGGCTTCAAGCACCACTGCTGAGCTGATGGCCACCAAACATTTATCTCCAGCTTATGTCTTTCTCCTAAGCTCCAGATCATATATTCAACTCCTTATCTAATGTCTTTCCTCCTCATTTCCAGCCAGAACAAATGCTACATGTCCCAAACTGAGAATATCCTTTTTACATGGCACATTTATATTATACCATCTCTACTCAGTCATCCAAACCAGAAACCAAGGCATCACCCTAGAAGTCCCCCTTTTATCCTACCTCCAAATCCTATTAATTATACCACTCAAATACCTCTTGAATCTATTCCCTCCCTCCTACTGTGGCTCGCTGTTATTTCTGGACTCGTGGTAAGATTGTTCTTCCTCATTCTGTGAAGTTGGTAAGGCCATATGACGTGCTTGGTCAAAGACATGTGTGCAGATGTGACATATGTCACTACCAGGCAGAAGCTGTAAAACTCAGTGCATAACTTACCATGACCCAAACCTCGTGCCACAATGACTGGCAACATCCCATCCGGGAGAGGCTCCATCAGCCTCGATTCTGGAGTGAGAACAACAAAATCCTGCTTACACATAACCAACATGTAGTGGTCACAAAAAATAAATCTTTGCTCTTTTAAGTCACTGAAATGTTGAAGTTACTTGTAACTACAGCATCACCAAGACTACCCTGACAAATACACCTTTCTTTCCATCTTCTGACTATTGAACATGCATCAATAGCCGGGTGAGGGAATTTTCCAGTTCCCTCGGAGTTCACTGCTATGAGATTTGATTTTTTTTCTTGCAACTTCCTGAATAAACCCTTATGTTGGCATAAAAATAATAGCCTTTGAATGCCTAACTTCAGAGTGCTCTGAGTTCTTTCCAAGTGGCATGAGTTGAGGTCCTGGCACTTTCTCCCAGTGTACAGCCCCCCTCTATCTGCATGTGTCAGCCGTTATCTTCTTTCCAAAGCCACCCAATCCCAAAATAGTATAGGTTAGGAGTAGACTAATATCTTTCTGGCAAAGTCCAGTGTCAGGTTTCAAGGACACCATTTGACATCCAGCTGCCTGAGGGACATAACCTAGACTGTCTGTTATGCTCAAAGACCTACAGACCTTTGCTTTTAAGGAACTGACCACACTGAAGCCATGTTATGACACTGAGTAAAAGGAAATTAACATTGCGTGAGCACCTTTGAGTGCCAGGCATTTTATGTATACTGTCTTGTTCAAAACCACCCTGTGTGTTAGATATTAATAGTCTAGCTGACAAGTCATTCCCAAAAAAAATAGATTCAAATAGAGTAAGTGACTGGCCAAGGTCATGGGAAAGACTCTGGGTCTAAAGCCCAGAGCTTCAGCCTTCTTGTAAAGTGTTCTTTCCACTCCACCCTTGACTCTCTTAATTGTGTCATTTCACTTGACTTAGAGATTAAAAAATAACCCAAAGGCAGGCAGATGAATTTTCTGAGTCTTGACTCACTCATCTAACAAGCACGGCCTCCTACTCCCTCAGTGTGAGTAGCGGTGCCAGAGAGGGGAAAAATGGAGAGGGGCAAGATAGAATAAGAGCAATAAATCCCTCCCCTCAAGGGGCTCGTGATATAGGGCACTATGCAATGACATGCAGGTGGATTAATTACACTCTGTTGCGATGAATGCATTCATTCGTGTATTTAGCAAACATTTACTAAGGGCTGAAGATTTGTAGATAGAATCACCCCTGTCTTCAAGGAGCTCAGAGTCCAGTGTCACGGGTGAAACAACAGGAGCTTGCCAGGGGGGACCATGAAGGGGGCATGGCCAGTTCCCTCAGGTGAGTCAGCGAAGACTTCACACCTGGGGGTCATTCTGGAGATGGGTTTTGAAACGTGGGTTGATAACCACTAAAAGAAGAGTGTTCCAAGCCACTAGAGCAGCATAAGCAAAGAGGCACAGTGCAGGGCTGTGAATTCTGCCCTGGAGAATGAGGGAAAGCTTCCCAGAGGAAGCAGCCAGTCCACGGAGCCTTGAAGGACAGACCCTACTGACAAGGTGCAGAAAGGTACCACCAAGGCCGACAAAACCACAGATGCCAAAGCATGGAGGCTTCTCTGGAAGAAACTGCAAGCATCTGAGCATGCCTGGGGCTCAGGGTTCACATAGGGGAGTAGCAGAAATGAAACTGGAGAACAGAGGTCAGAGCCTTGAATGGTTTGCAAAGACAACTGAAGTATCTCTTACTAGCAAAACAGAGCTAGGGACCTTATGTCAGTACAAATTTTTTAAAAATGCTTAAAAAACAAATGTTAGCTGTTATTCTTAATTGTTGTCTTACCTTTGGCTGCTACATTAAATACCATAGACTGGGTGGCTAAAACAACAGAAATGTATTTGTCACAGTTTGGGGGGCTGGAAGTCTGAGATCAGGGTGCCAATAGGGTCCAGTTCTGGTGATAACTCTCTCCCTGGCTCACAGATCATGCCTTCTTGTCGTATCCTCACCTGACAGAGAAAGACAGACACCAGAGAGCCAGAGAGACAACTCTCTAGTCTCTTTTAATAAGGGCACTAATCCCATCATGGGGCCCCATCCTCATGATGCCAACTAACCCGGATTACCTCCCGACGGTAATTACCTCCCCACCTCCAACATCATCACACTGAGGATTAGGGCTTCAACATAAGAATTTAGGGAGACACAAACATGCAGTCCACAGAAATTATTCTAAAAAGGTGTCATACGAAGGCAATAATATGATCACATTTGCAATTTAGAACACACACCCTGGCGGGCATGTGGGCTGTCCTAAGTGAAGACTTCCCTCCCAGCGCTGGCAGTGACGACTGGTGTTGGCAGGTTAGACCCTGGCTCCTCCTCTGTGCTTCCTCTGCTTCCTCTCCTACCACACTTAGCACACACATCTGCTTACATGGGGGTTGCTCACATTAGGTTATGAGTTTCCTGAGCGACAGACATTGTATTGGTCTTTGTGTCCTCAGCACTGTCTGGCCTAGAGGGTGTACTAAAATAATTTTACATGAATGTGAATCCCCATGACCACATGCCACTGAGACTGCTCTCCACGCTACCCGGTGTGGGGCGGGGGCGGGGGGTTTCCTCCCACCATAGTCCACATTCAGGTGCCTTGTCAGTGCAGCCTGACCTGGTCCTCGGCTCATGAGGTCATGTTTCAAAAGTTCCTATTTAGACCATGGGTGATAAGTGAGGTGTCTGTGTCCCCTTCATTTTCCAGCCCCGTCCACAGCCGTGAATCCAGTTTCTTTGCACTTGCCTTGAAATTGATGACAAATGAATTTTGCAACACATCTAGGAAATTACCTCAACATTCAAGCCATTTCCTGGGGCCATTTACATTCTTCAACGTATGAAGAAGGTTGAGGGGTTGAGGTACTTTTTCTTTTTTAATCCCCTGGACCACCAGTAAACCCTTTTCACCCATATACGTCAATAGGAGATGATGTCACAGCACAGTAAAAGCTCTTGCTGATTTAGCCCTCCCTTCATGGTTGGCAACTGACTCCGATTTCTCCGATCTTAGCTCCCTCTCCAAGACCAACATATCAGATCACTAGGATGTCCCAGACCTCTGCCATTAGAGACAATGGATAGTCGGAGAGCTCATGGAACAAGACACTGATTTTTCAACATCATTGTTAGGCTGCCCAAACTATTGACACATCCCAGAGGGACCACTTAGCCATTCGTTAATTTAAGCAACATTTAGAGGGTTCTTCCAGTGTATAAGCCTGTGCTGGATTCTGATGTCACAGAGGTGAGTAAGGCAGATACCCTGCCGTGGTGGAGACAGACCCTGCTGGTTCTACATGAAACATGACTAGGACCTGCTCATTCACACGAATGAGTTTGCAGGATAGGTAGATAAGGAATGCATGTAATTATGTGCCCATGATACAATTAATATAATACTGAGGGTAGCAAGGACTTTAAGGAAATATATATATATATATTTAAAATACATAAATATATATTTACTCTCCCTCTCTCCATATACATATATATATATGAGAGATACATCTTATGTATAACTATGTAGGTATACAAAGCTCTGTATACCTATCTTATGTATATCCTATAAACTTCCTATATATTAGATTATAAATATGTTTCATATGGATATGCTTACACTCGTGCTTACTGTGAGCCAGATGCTTTACAAAGGGTTTTCACAAATCAACTCATTTAGTTCTCACACTCTCCATGAAATATGCACTATCGCCATCATCCACATTTTACAGATGAGGAAACTGAACCTTTAGCATTTAAGGAGGGTACTCATGATCTAGTACGTTGTTGAGCAAGGGTATGAACCAGGCAGAGTATCTCCAGAGGCTGTTCTTAATCTCCAGGCTATAAACTGCAGACGGGACAGATGACAGAACCCTTCCCAGCTGGGGAGGCTGCATCTGCACACGGACTGGAGGCATGGGGGGAAGAGCTTGAACAAATCTTTTGGGGCGGGACACTGCAGCCCACTCGCAAAGGATGGCAAATAATTTTGTTTGCAATGAAAGTTAAGTGGTCATGTTCAAGAGGGGTCACATGCTGGAGGGCAGCACCAGAGCCGGAGGGTAGAAGGTGCAGACACACAGATGGTGACCGGCTTTCTACCTGCAAGCATGTGCAGGAGGGAAGCATCTCCTCTCTTCTGCCCAGCTTGGCCTGTCTGAAGAGTCTAGCTGCCTGCCACCTTAGTGGTGAAAGACTTGAGCTCTGGGATTCCACTAGGTTGACTTTTTAGTACAATGACACTAGAACCTGAGAGGCATCCTCTCCC
The DNA here is from genome assembly GCF_054177405.1 of Leptonychotes weddellii. Taxonomy (NCBI): domain Eukaryota; kingdom Metazoa; phylum Chordata; class Mammalia; order Carnivora; family Phocidae; genus Leptonychotes; species Leptonychotes weddellii. The sequence continues at coordinate 41,456,460 of NC_138372.1, forward strand.
GCCTGAAGAGACCACCAGTATCCACAGTTGACATAACGGCACTAAGAACCTGCCCAGTTGTCTGCGGCTGTGAAAGAAACCACCCCAGACCCGAAAGTGTAGAATAGCAAGCATTTTATTGTGCTCACAGGTCATGTGTGTCGGGAATTGGGAAAGGGCAAAGCAGGGACTGCTGCCGCCTGCTCTACAAAGTCTGGGGCCTCATCTGCAGGTTGGCGTGACTTGGCCAGCAGCAGCAGGGATCAGCTCCCGGGAGGCTCCTTTACTCTCCCAGGTCTGAGGCTGCTCTGGTGGTAAGAGCCTCTGCGGAGGCTGTCAATCAGAATGCCTCCAGGAAGCCACTCCCGGTGGCCAGCTGGGCTTCCTCCCAGCATGGCAGCTGGCCTTCCTCCCAGCATGGCAGCTGGCCTCCAAGAGTTACCATCCCCACAGAACCAGATGGAAGTGAGTCACAGAGGGTCGCTTCTAGTATAATCACAAGCCCATCCAGATTCAAGGGGAGGCAACTAGCCTCCCCCAGTTAAAACCGTGAATGTCAAGGTTATACTGTAGGCAGAGCACATGGGATAGGAGAGATTGCTGTGGCCATCTCTGAAAAATAAATCTTCTGCAGAACCTCATATTCAGAATTCAGAGACCCCCAGATCCCTTATTATGGTGTTTGCTAAGAAAGGTCCGCTTAGCAAAAAAAAAAAAAAAAACATCGTCATTAGCCTCGCCCAATTTCTATAGTCATTTGACCCCCAAACCCTATCCTATGAGAGACTTAAGAAACAAATATCCATCCAGCCTCCTTTTAAAATAGTGATCCAGAGATTATTCATACAAGATGTGACCTCAGAATGAGTTCTTTCCCAAGTTCCTCATCAGGACTTTTGCACCAGCTCTTCTCTCTGCCTTCAGCCATCTTCCCTCAGATCTTCACAAGGCTGGGTGTCTTCCCATCTGGGACTCGATTCAAATATCACTTCTTTGGAGAAGCCTCCCCAGATTACCCATGCTCAAGTGCCTCCTCTTTCCAGTACATTATCCGGTATTGTTCTATCCCTAACATTCCCACTACCTGAAATTACCTAGTTTATTTATTTATTTTCTGTGGCTTCTCCCACCTCACTCTCTCTGTGTGGTAACTCCCATGAGAACACAAACCTTGCTCTTTCTGCTCTCCGGCATCCAGCCCAGTGCCTGGTACACAGGAGACATCCATAAACAGTCCTTGAATGAGTAAGTGGAAAATGATGCCATACCCAGAAATCTTTTTTATTTCTCATTTGTGGGATTTGGGGTAAGGAGAATAAAGAGCTTTTACATATATCTCAGTAAAAGTAAACTTCCTTTCTTTCTCCTCTCCACTTCCTGCATCCTCTCCCAAATTTTCTCCCCCTTTTTAAATAATATGATGCACAGAAGAGTGCTGTGCATGATTTTGCAAAAATTTAGAAAAGGAAGATATCATGACAACTTCTTGAATTGCCTCTCCATAGAATTTCTGGCAGTTAAATATATTCCACTATAAATTCCCTCATGGAATTCTGTATAATATTAAGTGTAGCAAAAAATATATAAGAATATAAATAATATGGAAGTCATTTATCTATAAAATACCTATATTGGTTTATTAATATTTGTATACATTTGTATTATTTATATGAAATAATTAAAATTTATATTTATTATATTATATTTTATAAAACACTTTATAATGCTTATGATTATATTTATATAGTATAAAATATATGTTTATAGAAATGTAAAATATAAATATATATTATAAAATCTAATCAGAGTAGCTTAAAAATAATTTTTGATCTTTCTTTTTAGTGAAAAAACTAATTTACATCACAGTGATACACAAGTGTCTATCAAAGAAAACATAAATATCAAAAGCACTAAAAATAGCTTACTTGAATTAAACAAAGCCCATGATTTGAAAAACCTCAAACAAATGAATAAAATGGAGAGTCAAAGAGATACCACAGAATTTTACCTTCATGTACTGTTACTCACATACTCTTTATTCTTCGATGAGAGAATTCAACAAACATGGTAAGTCTCCCTGAGGTAGATTTCAACCTCCATGCACTTTCTCATCCAAGAGTTCAATAAAGGCTGACCTCAAAGAAATGAGAGCTCTTTGCTCTTCTAGGAAATACACCCCAGAACCTAGTCTTTCCCGTCCTGTTGTCCTTGCCCCCACTCACGCACTGTCTGCTAATGACCAAGCAGCACTCATTAGCCACATACAGGTGCACTGACTTAGGCACAGCAGATTTTACCCAGAATTTTTCACAGGAGTAGAATTATACTCACCCACACACCAAAAAGGAGGTCTGCTAGAAATCTTTTTAAAAAACGGGTGCTTAATTTATATGAGACGGTGTCTAGACATGTATTTTCTGGAAATATTTAACTTGGATAAGACATGTGGCCCCCAAGATGAATGCAGGATTGAAATATTTCACTTGAAAATCTGTGCAAGGAAACGTCTGGTTGAGTGCAATGAGGTTAAACATCGAAATATTTTCCTAGAATGGAAAGGTCATCCTGTTTGCTATGTGCTGGCGGGACACGGCACCCGAATACTCCTGGTATTATGCTTGAAATACATGCTTAGACAGTAATTGCTTTTGTTATGCCTACTTTCCTGTAGTTACATATGTATTTACAGGAGTCTATATGTGACCACTATAACCCAGATAGTGGTTGGGGGAGAAATACTATGATAGAAATTCTGGAGATTATGTACAATGGGAGCTTTATTTGACTTTAAATTGGAAGCTATGTCTCAATACCTTAGACCATAGGGGCCAGCAAATTTTTCTGTAAAGAGTCAAGTGGTAAATATTTGAGGATTTGTAGGCCATACAGTGTGTCACAACTATTTAGCTCGGCCACTGCAGTGTGAGAGAGGCCAAAGACAATGCATGTGCGAGTGGGTATGGCTGTGTTCCAAGAATTGTGTTCACAAAAGCAGACATTTGCCAACCTCTGTCCTAGACCAGTAGCTGTTCAATTGTTTTAACCGTGACTCATAATAAAAAATAAATTTTATACCATCACCCAAAACACAAACACATATCTCTGTGTGTCTCCGTGTATGTGTGTGCATTCACAAAACAATACCTTCATAAGGAGCCTACATTGATATTCGCTATTTTCTCCAATTTGATTCTGAACCACTTTTTAAATGCTGACAGCCACCATCTAAATTGATTTCAAGATCCACTAATGGGTCATGACCCTCAGTTTGCAGAACACTGTACCAGCCTAACTCTACGCTTGTGTATAAAATGAATAGCGTGTGAATAACTAGAAGCAGACAAAGAATCACTGTCCCTCTGTTAATGAATAGGAATGCTTGCCTTCAGTCTGAGGGCTCTGCTGCCTGCTTGGGTTCTCACATCTCTGGAATCTGATAAAGTTGTGACCCAATAACCAAGGAGAACATGCACTGCCGAGAATGAGTATAAATGTTCTGAACAAGAGCCACAGGGCAGGAAGCTGGATGCCCTACCTCTTCAAAGAAGAATTGGGAAATAGAATCTTTTCTCTTTGCAATGAGTCTGGTCGAGTTTGCAGAAATCTTTCTCTAAATGGAGCCCCAGTGGGCAAGAAAACAAGGAGGAAGAACATTTCTAATGAAACAGATTTTATTTTTAGTGAAATAAGGTCCTGAGTAAGAATCATACACTCAGGGGGCGTCTGAGTGGCTCAGTTGGTTAAGCGTCTGCCTTTGGCTCAGGTCATGATTCCAGGGTCCTGGGATCAAGTCCCACATCAGGGGGGTCCCTGCTTAGTGGGGAGTCTGCTTCTCCCTCTCCGCCCCACTAATGCTTTCTGTCGCTATCTCTGTCTCTCTCAAATAAATTAATAAAATCTTTAAAAAAGAAAAAGAATCATACACTCGGCCCTGGTCCTGCCCTGGCCACTATCTGCCTGATGGCCTGGTCAGGTCACTGACCCTCAGTTTTCCTCCTGATAGCTGGGTGACCTTATGCATTCCTGCACCTTCCTCTCTCAGCCTCAGATGCCCCAACTGTAAGGTAATGTTAGCTATCTCTGAGAACTGTCATGAGGATTACATTATTAATGATGTATGTAAAGTGCTTCACACAAGCTTAGCACAAAGCCAGTGCTTGATATGGAATACTTGCTCCTAACACATAACACTTGATACATAATACTCTTGCTACTAAACTTGTAATACTTGATACATAATACCTGTTACCATTTACCCATTTTTTTTATTTTGAAAAATTTCAACAGAAAAGTTAACAGTCAGGGGCACTTGGGTGGCTTAAACAATTAAGCGTCGACTCTTGGTTTCAGCTCAGGTCATGATCTCAGGGACCTGGCACCAAGCCCCGAGTCGGGCTCCCTGCTCTGCAGAGAGTTTGCTTATGCTCTCTCTCGTGCTCTCCCTCAAATAAATAAATAAAAATCTTAAAAAAAAAACAACAACAACAAAAAGCACTGCCTCTCTAAATAATTCAACATGCATCTCCTATTTCTTACCATTATATTCTTTCACATGGTATCATTATGGCCCAATAATTTAATATTTATAAAATATTATCTAATATCCATTCCATATTTAAAGGTTCCCAATTATGTCCTTTATAGCTCTTTTTTCTTTTTTCCAATCCAGAATTCAAACAAGTATCATGCACTATATTTGGTTGTCCCATGTCTTTAGTTCTTTCTTTATACAACATTCCTTCTGCCTGCCTTCTTTTCCTTCCTTCCTTCTTTCCCTCCTCTTCTCCCTCACTCCCTCCTTCTTTCCTCCCTCCCTCCCTCCCTTCCTTCCTTCTTTCATGATATTGGCATTTTTGAAGAGTCCAGGCTAATTGATTTGTCATATATAATTGGTTTAGAACAAATGAATAAATATATTGACTTTTTTGAAAACTGTAAAAGAATGGGTATTACAAATATGAATGAGTAAGGTGAGCAAGGACCTTATGGCAATGAATTTGGACTAGAGATATCAGATTCTGCATCAGTCAGGGTTGTCCAGAGAAAAAGAACCAATAGGATGTATACATATATATAGAAAGGGGATTTGCTTAAGGAATTGGCTCACGGAGTTATGGAGGCTGGGAAAATCTGCAGGGTGGACCAGCAGGTGGAGACCCAGAGAAGAGCCAGTGTTGTGGTTCAAGTCAAAAGGCTGTCTGCTATAGAATTCCCTCTTGCTCAAGGGAAACTGGTCTTTCCTCTAGTCAGGCCTTGAAGTGATTCCATGAGGCCAGCCCACATTATGGAAGGCAACCTTTTTTATCCAAAGTCCATTGATTTAAATGTTAATCTTATCCAAAAACACCCTCACAGAAACATCCAGGATAATGTTTGACCAAGTATCGGGGTGCCATGGCCCAGCCAGGTTGACCTATGAAATTAACCATCACAGACTCTAGTATCTATAAGATATAGAAACACACACATACATTTATTTATTTCAGCTCTGTACTGGAAGGGCCCAAAAGCAATGATACCCCAGTGATCAGAGAACACATAATGTCCAAATCTTGGTTTCTAAACACCATTCTCCACAGAAAACAGCCAGTGCTCCTTGGAGACATAAATGATTCTGGCTCTGGGGCAAGGACAGTACAAGGTGAATCTGGGACATCTTGTACCAGAGAATAAAGAAATACCCAAAGATCATGGAAACACAGCAAAAAAAACATAGGCACTGGCTTGAAGGAACTCCCACTGGTCGAATCATTTGGGAAATCAAGATATATAATGACAGCAATGATTTATAGTATCCACAACAAAAACAAAAGAGAAGAATCCACAAGACTATGATAATACTTATAAAATAAAATAAAAATCTGCATGGGGATGGAAAGGGAGCTGTTCTCTGGAATGGTGGTACTAGAAGGAAGAAAAGGGGGACTATGTGTTCATCTCCACGCTCTCCAAATTTAAATGTCATAGAACTCTTTGAAAAGAGCAAAAAGAGGCCAGTCTCTCTAACACTCAATGAATAAGAGGAATTTCATTTCCTCCACAGCTGTAGGATCTTTTTCCTTGCCTGGGTCTTTCCTCCTTTTTCTATTCAAGATTCCACATTTCAGTCTGAAAATCCAACTTTAAAGGGGGAGCAAAAGTTATGCTTTAGTTGTGATATAAAAAGGCTCAGGCATCTCACAATATATACACATATCAAATCATCACGTTGTACACCGTAAGCTCACGCAATGTTCTATGTCGGTTATATCCCAGTAAAACTGGAAAAATAAAAAGACTGAGGGGTTTTCACTGATAGTGTCCTAGGGATGCACGACGTGGCTGCTCCCAAAATTTAAGAGACCTCAGACAACGGAGGGGCAAAGGCCCCAGAGAAATGGAAGTGAACTTTCTGTTTGCCTCTGGGTTTGGAATGTTGAGACCCATTCTTGGACACAGAGAAACTGGATGCTTGCCCACAGGAAACTGTCCCACTGGGTTGAGGAAGAGGGAAGGCGGGACGAGAAGGTAATAAAACAAGTTACTGAGGAAAGGTTGGGATGACTGGAATGCTGACACCAATGTTGCCAGCACCTGTTTGCATGGAGTGCACACCAAGAGTTGGACGCGGCACCAGCCCCACCAGTCCCTTTATGCACATCATGTCCTGTGTCCCCCTGGACGTTACCCTGAGAAAGTTGCTGGCGGGTGCCTCAGGCCATACTGCCACTAAATAGCAGAGCTGGGATGTGACCTAGACCTGTGGTCTCCAGTGTCCGCCCTCCTGCCCCTGGTTCACACTTGCCCTTGACCTGAATGTGAGGTTAAGTTACCAGGGGCAGATTCCAGCTCTGCCTCTCTGCGACCTTGAATAAATTACTCCTTTTCTCTGAACCTTGGATTCTGCAGCCTTTTCTCAAAACCTCAGCATCCCTGGCTCTCCTGATTCTCCCCCTCTTTTCCCTGACCCCCATCCTGCCCCTACCATCAGTTCATCTCTTCTCCACCTGCCCTGCCCAGCCGCTTACATTGCCCTAGTCAGCAGACAGGCAGGTGCGGGGGTGGGGGGGTGGAGGGGGTTGTGGGAGGGGGACAGGACACCACGCATGGCACATCTGCTCTGCTCTGCCTCAGCTGGCTCCCGGGCCTTCATGAGGAGCACAGCACACAAGGGTGAGGGAAGAAGCTCTGCACTGTTTGTTTGCTTTATAAATTACCCCTTCCACACAGACAACTTCAAAGCCTAGCGGAACAAACGCACTGAACCCACCACCTGGATCTGACAATGTTAACATTTTGCCATATTTGCTTCAGATGTTTTGTTTTTTTTTTTAACTTAAAACATGTAGTTGAAGGTTCAGTAGAAGGTCCTCTCTGTAAGCTTCCCAGACCTCAATCCCCCCACCCCCAGAAGTAATTATCATCATGTAGCGGCATGCATCCTTCCTGACCAGATCTTCATGCTACAGAAAGAGAGTTCATTTTAAACATGCAGAATTGCTTCCCATGTTTTTTAAGTGTACACAAATGATCTTATCTGCATCTTTCTGCAACTTGCTCTTTTTTATTTAACGATATAGGTCTGTGATTTCTCCATGTCACAAAGCAGAGCTCTACTTTATTCCTTCGGCTGCTGGTTCATATTTCATCTACGGAAGACCTGTTTATTTATCCATTCCCCCTATTAATGCACTTTTATATTATTTGCAATATTTCACTATTCCATAAAATGCTGAAACTAAACATTCTGCACATGTGTAAGAGTTTCTCTAAGGTACTGAATGCTCAGAGGAAGCCCTGATTCCAAGGGCATGTTCATGGTCACTTCCATTAGGTGTGGCCAGTTGCTTCCCAAATTGATTTTACCATTTTATAGTACCATCAGCATGGTGTCGTAGTTCCCATTTTTCTTCATTCTCATTAACCCTTGGTATTCTGTTATTTTTGCCAATCTGATCGATGGGAAATGATATCTCATTCTCATTTGAATTTCCCCATGGCTCGTGATGCCAAACATCTTTTCATGTGATTACTGGCCATTCAAACTGCCTCTTCATAATCTGTCCATTTTTCCACTGAGTTGTTTGTTTTTCTTATTGACTTGTGTGAATTATTTATATATCCCGGATAATAATCTTCTAAAACTTGAACGTGTTGTAAATATTGGGACAATCTTTGTAAACTTCAAAGCAGTGTAAAAACCTTTGGTTTTTATTAGTGTTCATTTTACTCTTACATATGTCTTATCACCTAAACCAGAGCCCCCAGAGGACAGAGAATGTGGCTTCCTTATGTTTATTTATCCAGAGTGAGTGTTAATAGGAAACAGCCTGGAATTATGGGTGGAAATTATGGCTTTAAAAATAGAAATGGAGCGGGCGCCTGGGTGGCTCAGTCATTAAGCGTCTGCCTTCGGCTCAGGTCATGATCCCAGGGTCCTGGGATCGAGTCCCACATCGGGCTCCCTGCTTGGCGGGAAGCCTGCTTCTCCCTCTCCCACTTCCCCTGCTTGTGTTCCTGCTCTCGCTGTCTCTCTCTGTGTCAAATAAATAAAATCTTTAAAAAAAAAAAAAATAGAAATGGAGCAAATACTGCCTCTGCCACTGAGCGGCTAAGTAAGCTTGTTCAAGACGCTAACTCTAAGTCTCTGTTCTTTTGTTCTAACTGGGAAGAGTCTCTCACAAGGTTATTGTAAAGAACTGCATAAGATAATGCATGTAATGGTGCTTAGCACAAGGCATGGCATAGCCTAGATCTCAACAGATATTAGCTGCATCGAAATATTGGTAAATATTTGCTGGTAGTTAATTCTTCAAGGACTGAATAATAACCATCTCGATTTATTGAGCATTTCTTTTTTTTTTAAGATTTTATTTATTTGTTTGACAGAGAGAGAGAGAGCACAAGCAGGGGGAGGAGCAGAGGGAGAGAGAGAAGCAGGCTCCTCGCTCATCAGGGAGCCTGACATGGGGCTCGATCCCGGGACCCCGGGATCATGACCTGAGCCAAAGGCAGACGCTTAAGTGATTGAGCCACCCAAGCGCTCCTATTGAGCATTTCTTATGTGCTAAACACTGCATGAAAAGCTACCTTCTATTCAATGTTGATCTCTTTTACAGATGATGAATCCCAGAGTAGGAAAGATTAAATAATTTGAACAGTTATGCAGCTTATAAATGGTAGCATTAAGCTACAATCACTGATCTTGTCCCACTATTGATTAAATAGATCACTAGTCTTGTCCCACAATTGATTAATTCAAGCAGCAGTATTTATGGAATGTCTACCCACTAGGTCCTGGGCCAACATCAGTCAACAAGATGAACAGAGCTCTTTCCCTCAAGGGGGTCTCCGAAAGGACCAAAACAGAAATCAAACAGGCAAATAACTTGTGATATGTAACAAATGCACAGCTAAGATAATATGGGAAAGAGCTTGGAGGTTCTCTTTCAGAGAGGTGATCTAGGACGGCTTCTCCAAGGAGACGACACTGAAGCCAAAATAGACACCAGGGCAAGCTGGGCAATCGAACAGTAAGAGCATTTCAGGCAGAGGCAACAAGTCAAGTCCAGTTCCAATGTATCTTATCAACTTAACTAAAATGATTTTCTTAACCCAAATTCCCCACTTGTGGCTCCTGCTCACTCCTGTTAGCTTAACCCAGGGCAAGGATGAGAAGAGTATGAGCCCCAAGCATCTGGGAAAGCCATCGTTCCATCCTGGGCCCAGATCAGCCCCAGCTGGCCAGCAGCCATCTGGACACTTTCCAGATGTAGGCCGCCGTCCTCCTACCAACTTCCCTTCCATGTCACTGTTCCATCTTCCGGCCCCCAAGCCTGTGAACTCAGCCAGATAGGTTTGGCTTTGTTTCCCAGGTACAAACTCTTTACCCCAGCATTCCCCACACCATCAACAGGGTGGACATTTGCAGATCGGCCTGTATGTGCATGAGCTGAGAACCCCAGAGGATTGATTCAAGCCTGGAAGGCTGCCAGGTTTTCATTAAACCCCTTGTAAACCCACACTGCCATTCTACAGAGCCACATCTGCCGAGGAAGTCATCTGTGATTTGTATCCTTGTGCTCCAACAAAACGCCAGCAGTGTGAAAAACTCTCCCCTCTGCTCTGCAGCGAACTGGAAAAGTAACATTAGTAATCGCTTCTGCAGGCTCCGTAATGACATAATGGGCACTGGCTTAAGTCTTAAACCGCGGCAGATGGTCCCTGCCAACAATCTGGGTGGATCCAAGATGTCCTAAAAACGACAGGTCATCACTCATGCCCACCTCCCTTTGTAAGAGAATATAGGTAATGAATTTGTGCTTGGTGTCCAGGGAGAAAAAAGTAACTAATATCTAATGACTGTCTGCTTAGCGTCAAGCACTTTACAACCATGATAACCTGAAGAAGCAAACATTATTATACTCATTGTGTTGCGCCTTCAACAGCCTTCAACAGCCTTCATTCTGACTTTAGTCTGTACTTTCTAACTAAGTTCTTTGCAGCTTATCTTTTAACTCAGGCAAAAGACCCTGTGGGCAAAGCATCCCCTGAAGGGACCAAAACTACCCCTCAAGCAATAGGGACTGCCCTGAGCCAGCAAGACCTTGAGTGATTGACCCTGAGACAATGATCAACCTGACCTTTACTGCCCACCTGCTTGTATCCGCCCACCTTTGTCCCACATTTTCCTGACAGACACCTAGAAGTATTTTCAGCACTTTGGAGACAGACTTTGAGCCGCCTGTCTGCTGTCTTCCCAGTGGTGGCCTCACTGAAATAAACTCCTTTCTGGTTTCACCACCACTCGTCTCTGCCTTTGGATTTTATCAGTGGCGAGTGGCCAAACCCGGTCTGTTTGGGGCGCCCGGAGCCAGGGGCTCTTGCACCCCTGTGCTCTGGCTACAATTTTAAAGATGTGGAAACTGAGGTCAGAGATATTAGATGGCTTCTCAAAGCCACATACATAGGTGATATGGCTGAACATCAAACCCACATCTCACGAACTCCAAAATCTGGGAGCTTTCTGCCACCCCAGAAGAAGCCTAGGGATGGCATGCAAACCAAGTGTTTGGTAGCTTGTTTTTACTTTTCTCAAGCTATAGTTCAAGAATTTGTTAAAAAAAAAAAAAACCTTGTTAAAAAACAAGGCAGGACAGGTAGGGCATCTTCCAGTCACGGCATCCCGGATCTAAGTCAAGTCACTAAATAATGGGATTTGTACATGGGTTACTTAAATCCATGACACTCACTTTGAATTGGATGAACCCAAAGGAACTCCCCTTCTCTGCTTCTCCCTTCCTTCTCCTCCCTCAAGCCAACATACCCTGCCAAAAAAAGGAAGGAAGGAAGGAAGGAAGGAAGGAAGGAAGGAAGGAAGGAAGGGAGGGAGGGAGGGAGGAAGGAAAGGAGAAGGGAAGGGGAGAAAAGAAATGAAAAGAAAAGTATCTGCAATGAGTATAATAAAAAATCAAAAAAAAGTAGCTGCCAAATACTATAGCCTGTTCCTACATTCTGAACCCACATCCAAAAATGGAAACATCCAGCAGGTGTCCATTTCACAAAGAGCACCTTCCAAAAGCTATGCTCCCCCATTTGCTGCTACGGATCTTTGTGGTCTCATGCATCCTTGAGGCTAAAGTCCTTTCTCTTCTGAAATTGCAGATATGCAGATTTCCCAAGGTCTCCCTGGGATTGTACATGACAAAGGACAAAACGGGGGGCGGAGGGTGGGAGGGGAGTGGAAGTGCCCTTACAAAGAGGAGTTTAGAGGTAGCAATAGGGAAGCAGAGAATAGAAGAAAGAGCCTTTGCTCAGGACCAAACAGACTAAGGTTTGAATCCTGGCTTTGATGCCTGATTACCGTGTGATCTCAATGTTTACTTTTCTGAGCATCCTTATGTGGCCAGTGGACCTAAGTGCCTACCATCCAGGGTGACTCTAAGGAAGAGAGAAGCAATACATGGAGAAGACAGAGGAACGTAGGAGCTTTCAATAAAAGTTCATTTGCTTTTCTGATCTTCCACACACTAATCGCATATTTGGCTAAAGCTTCAAAGAAAGACTCCCCCCAAAATGTCAAAAGAGTTGGTAGTTTTCTTTTGAAAGGACAGTTTTTGATATTTCAGATGTTGGATCGCCCAAAAGTTTCCCTCTCAGCAGCTTTTCCTCTTCCCTCACATAAACGCCTAGAAATAATTTCCTGGTCTACGTCCCATGGAAGCCAAAGAGCACCTGGACAAAGAGAACTAGGTCACGCTTAAATCGCTTGGCAGCCCGCCCCCTTCTTCCATAGGCTGCACAGTGAAGCAAAGGTTCCACTTTTTTTAAGGGAGGGGTGGGGGGGGGTGGGAAAAGTGCTGACAATAAGGGAAAGCTGCTGCTGGAGGAGAGTTTAAGGCTTGACTAAGATTCACAAAATACAATCAGCATGTCCATAGCCACAGTGTAAACTTTGCGAAAAGAATCCAGTCGGGCGTCGGCACTGCCTCTAGAACAAACTGCTCAATGCCTCTAAACTCTGCTTTCCTCGGCTCCAAAGTGGAGACTAGAGATGATAACACAAACTTGCAGGATGGTGAAGGGGGTTACAGATTCAATCCATCCAGCCACAAGCCTCAGTGCCTGGTAGAGCGCAGGTGCTGAAGAAATGGCTCTTTGATTGCTTACAAAACACTGTCTTGATAGCCACAGCAACCCTGTAAGGGAGGAATTCCTGACCCTATTGTTTTAGATGAGGAAATACAGATTCAGAAAAATACAACATGCTCAAGATACCACAGTCCTGGCTTGCACTGCGAGGATCTGTGAGCAGATTTATTTGGTTGCAAAGCCTGTTTTCCTTCCAGCAGACAGACAGACACACACACACACACACACACACACACACACACACACACACACACACACCCGCTGCCACGTCGCTTCCTGCAGATGCAGAGGGGAAGGAGATTTTGAACGTGTTTTGTCTCCTCTCCCTGGCTCATTTGTTCCATCTCTGTAACCCCGGCTGGGGCCTCCACTATGCTAGCAACCTCCCCCTACCCTACGGCTGCCGCCAACTGAGGCTCCCACACAGCCAAAAAGGCATTTGAGAAACCGCATCCCCTCCACACCCCACCATGGGCCTTTGAAGTGAGCCTGTCATCTGACCGGTACCTACTCAGGCTACAAATCCCAGACTCTTTCCCTACCTGGAGCCCTGAGCTCCCCCCGTGGTTCAGAGCAGACACTAGGTAGTCAGCCTTATTTTTCACAGAGTTTCATTTCCATCCAGCCTGAATTTACTAAGCACCTACTCTGTGCCAGATACTAGGCCTGGCTCCGGAAAGAGAGAGAAATGAGTAAAACATAAGCTCTGCCTTCAAAGAACCCATGTAATAGGACAAAATCCAATTTGGTTCAGCTTAATAAATAATCGCCGAGCACCTATCATACGCAGACCTGTGCTGGGCACCAGAGAATATGAAGATAAAGCACATGTCAGTTGCCCCTGGAAGAGCTTCCAGTCAATGGGGCAGTCTTCTACTTAGCACACTAATACCCGCCAGACACCCATCGTCTACTGTGGCTCCCACGTTGTGCTTCATATACCTTCTCTCCGGTCCTCGATATAAAATAACCTTCTGAGATAAATGTTTGAAAGAGCAGAAAAGTTTTTCTGTCCAAAACCAATCATGATGATGAGGATTCTAGAATTCAGGTCTGCTTTTTGTCTCAAAAGCTGCTAGTTTCTTGGCAGGGTGGTGGCAGATCCGTTGTTCCTATTATTACCTCACATTTGAATGGTGTGCATGGATTTTCCAAAGCATATTCCCTCCATTATCTCATCTGAGCATCAACATCCCTGTCCTGAGTAGTACAGGGGTTCTTTTGGGGAGGCCCAGAGATCGTCACAAGTCAAAGGAAAGAGGGCCGGCTAGCACCAAGCCCTTTAACACCACGTAAGTCCTCACAACACCCTGGAAAGGAGCTAACCTATTTCCCTCTCCTCGGTTGACATTTGAGGAAACTAAGGCTTGGAGCATCATTCCCAAGTACACGGAACTAGTCAAGATAAATCCTGGGTTTGAGCCCAGGTCCCGCAGCAGACAGGAGGTACCTGTCTGTACCTCCAACAGACAGGTCTGTCCTCAAAACCAACCAGCGTTCTTGTCACAGAGCTGGGAGAGCTGGCTTGCCTTGTTGAGGGACAGAAATGGCCTTGTGGGAGCTCAGCACAAGCTTGTTCCCTCGGCCATGTGACTTTGGGAGACTCTCAAACTTCTGTGGGCCTCAGTTCCTCATTTGTCGAGAGGCAATGCTAACCTCTGGGTCTGCATCGAAGGGCTCTGTCAGGGTCTGCGGAGAGGTGAAATGGACAGGAAGGTGTTGGAGAAGTCATGTGTATGCAGGGCTGCCCTCCATAAAGGTTCTGCTGACATGGGATTATGGAATCAGAAGCCCGGGAGACAAAAAGCAGACAGGCCATAATCCCCACACCCCCACACCCCTACCCCAGAAGTCCTGCTCTGGAACCAGGACCTGGACCTCCAAGGGGCCCAAGCAAGGTCCATCGTCCACAGAGCCAGACCCCTCCCCTGCTGACGTGTCTGCCTTTGCCTCCTTGGCCCGGCTCAACTTGCAGACTTGGGGGGAGGGGCCGTCACAGAAACAGACGGTCTGGTCACAGGGTAATGGCGTCCATGCCAAGAGCCCACTTTGTTTTAATGAATGACACCAAACACTTAGGCCATAAACTCTTCAGATTGCTGGGTCTGGCAGTAATTACATGCCTCCCATTAATAAATCCTACTTCTGAATGGTTTACTGCACCCCTTTCTTCAAACACTGCAGGCTGAAACCTGTCAGATGAGGCCAGAGGCCCTGTGAAGAGAAGGCAAATAAGACGGGGCAGCTTTCTGGGCAAGAAAAGCAACAGCCAGCAGCAGGGAGAAAGGAACAGGCTGGCCTCTGCATCTGGCTCCAGGTTGGAGGAAGTCTTCTGATCCCCACCTCCACACTCAATCAGTTGCTGACTCCATATTTAACCCCCAAATTTATCTTGAACCATCTTCACTGCCTTGATTCGGGATTCACTAGTCGCACCAGGAAGACGGTGACGGTCTGCCATCTTGTCCCTATCTAGTTCATCTGCCACATTACTGCCAAGGCAGTCTTCCCAGCATAAAGGTCAGACCAGGCTCCTCTCCTGGATCAAAACCACGCAGCAGTCCACAACACTCCAGGATAACTTCCAAACTCTTCCCCAGTCAAGGCCCCTCGGGAGTGAATCCTGCTACCTGCCCAAGCTCATTGCCCAGAAATTGCTCTTCCCACCATACTCACCCCAGCAATTCTCAGTGTGTGGTCCTGGGGGCCAGAAGCATCAACGTCACCCAGGAACTCTTGGCACATGCAAGTTCTCAGGCCCTACCAGAGCTATGGATTCAGAAACCCTGAGGTGAGGCCCCTCCAGACAATTTTGATTGCATAATTTTTTTCAACATTTTTAAGTAATCTCTACACCCAACAAGGGCCTCGAACTCACAACCCTGAGATTAAAAGTCTCAATCTTTACCTACCAACTGAGCTAGCCAAGCACCCCTGATTGCATAATTTTGATGATGATTTAGAAAAACAGCACTTTACCCACTTTCTCTTAAGCTTTAATGTGAGCAGGAACCACCTATAGATTCTGATTTAGCTGGTCTGGAGTAGAGCTCAAAGTTCCACTGTTCCAGCAAGTCCCCGTGCAATGCCGATGCTGCTGGTCCACACACCAAACTGAGCAGCAAAGCTCCGGACTTCAGGAAACTCTGTAATTTCCCAAGCATGCCTTCTGCTCCTTGCTCTATGCCTTGTGAGTCCTATTCCTGTGCCTTCCCTACCTTTCACTTCCGCCCTTTCTCATCTCCCTATCCATGAACATTTCTACTCACTTATCAAAAGTTTACATAGAGAGCCCTGCACTCAGAAGACCTCCTTAACCCCTCCAGGTGGACGAAAGCCCTCTTTTTCCTCTGCTCCCACATGACTCCACACACGCCCCTCCCATCAGAGCACTGGTCACACTATACTGTCTGTCTGTGCTTCCCTATCCACAAGGAAAATGTTAGCAACACGACCTCTCACCTCTCTGTGACCACAGCACCAACACAGTGCCTGGCACACAGCCAGAGACCAGTGGATCGTGACTGATTGACTGACTGACTGAATCTTTAACAACCAATCCTACTGGTGGGTAGAGGAGGAAAGTATCTGGGAGGGGTGGCTGTTTACTCCTCTACCCACCATAGGACCGGTACGAACTGCCAGGTTCCTTTTAAACCAGCCAACAGCAAACTGCTTTCTAGAGTGAACCAATGGCCTAATCCTAGAAGACAAAAAAACAGAAAGACAGTTCCTCTGAACCAGGAACCCCAGAGAAAATTTCCAAGACAGAATATCCAAACAGGAGGTATGTTCACGGGCGTCCCTCAGAGAGGAAAATTCCACACACTGAAATTTCACAAAGGAAGTTCCTTTATGAATGTACGTCTTCCCCCCACACATATTTATTGAACCCCTACTATGTGGCGAGCATTGTGGGGATATAAGATGAACCAGATCTCTTCCCTGCTCCCAAGGTGTTCGTCTAGTGAGGGAAACAGAAAGGGGTCAGGACCGTACAGAGGGACAAAGACCATGATTCAGGTGGGCATACACCATGAGGCAGGTGCTTTCCATTTTGCCAGGAGGGATGAGGACAAGCATCAAAGAAGAGATGATATTGGAGCGAGTTTTGGAGGCTGAGTTAACGTTTCGGGATGCCAACAGGAAAGAAAGGTATTGCAGGCCGAAGGCACAGCGCAGGTGCAGCGCCAGAGGGTACGAAGAACACCGCCCCCTAGGGAAACCGCCCGCACCCGGACACAGGAGGGGTAAGTGGCTTGGGGTGGAGGCTGATGTCAGGAAGTTGAGCAGAACCAGATCAGTCATTTAGCAAACATTTATCAAGCCCTGGCTTGGCACAGAGGCAGGCCCTGGAGAGGCAGACAACCATAAATAACATGGTTTCTGCTCTCCTGGAGCTTATAGTTTACAGTTTGGTAGAAGCGGTAGGAAAAAACACAAAAGAAACAAATGAATAAAATCTTTGCACAATGCAGCGTGCCATTAGCTGAGCCAGAACAAGAGGGAGCGCTTTAAACGCAGGTAAAATGGTCAAGGATAGGCTCTCTGAGGAGGCGAACTGAACCAGAGGAGGAAGAAAGGAAGTAGAGAGAGAAGAGAACCCCAGGCAGAGAGAAAAGATTAGACAAGACCCTGAGGCCGGAAGGAACACAGATTCAAAAATCCAGAGTGGATGGAATTAGTGACTGAAAAAACAGTGACCAATTTGACACGAAGGGGTGGGAAAGGCCACTCTGGGTCTTGCAGCCATAATGGGTGCCTGCATTGATTCTAAGCGCCATGGAGCCTAGGGGAGGGCTCATGAGCAGCAGGATGATATGAGCTAGTTTGTTTGGAGTATTTTGTTTACCCTTTAATTTTAATTCTTTTTTTCCAAAAAGATAACTCTAGTTCCTTTAGAAAATGGGCTGAAAGGGGACTGATGAAGACAGATCCTCGCTAGAAGCTATGCAACTGTCCTGTTGAGAAAAAAACAGGCCCAGAAGTAATGTGATGTCCAAAATGATAGAACAGCCTCAAGAGAAGGTCTTCCTTAAGAAAATTCTACACTAGAAGCTCCAAACAGCAACTTCCTATACTTAAAGTGAATACACAGCCAGTTCTCTTTCAGGAGGTATCCAGTGGAAAGAGCACCTCCCCTTTCTGCAACATGCCTTCCATCTGATTGAATTCTGGGTGGGGAACCGGCCATCTGACTCAAGGCATAAGGAAGCTCTACAGCAACCATATTCCTGGCCAACATACGTATGGCTGCTGGCAGGCACTGAAAAAGGCAGATAACTCACAATTTTTCTACCTTGTCATGGGTTGCCCTAAGGCAAGGTACCCAGCCACGTCTCCCATCAGGCTGAACTCCTGAGAATCTGGGATCTGAGGAACAGTGGGAAAGGAAGTGGCTCCACAAAGGGAATGGCAGGTTGGACTTAGCAGGCACGCATCTGATTCCCTTTCTTAAACCCTCTACAATGCCAGTCCTATGAAACACACATCATAGCATTTAGCAGCATTTTAGGAAGGGGCGTTTTTACTGGGGCTTTTCAGACCTTTCAAAAATCCTAGTGTTAGATCTAAAAGATCTCCAAGGATAATTTAATCCAACCTGCTTTCTGACAGACGGGACAACAAAGATCCTGAGAAGAGTGATTTTTCTGAAATCATGTAGCTCCTTTGTGCAAAGCTGCAGCTGCAATGTTGGTCCTAATTCTCAATTCTGTGCCCCTTCTCTATGACTCTATTCACACTTTAGTGAATAACTTACTGAGCACTTGCTACACACAGGGCTCTAATTCTCCATCCCATTACAGAAACAAATTTTTAAAACATTAAAACATGAATACATGCAGTATTATGCAATGGAATGCATGGCTTGTTCACATCTCTACTGCAGTCATGGCCTCCGGGATATTCTGAACTCCTGAGAGCAAGGGAACGGAGTCTTATTTGTCTCTATGTATCTAGTCAAGGAACTGGGCAGATAGCACTGTTTATCAATGAATGGGGGAAGGCATCCTGGTTGTTTGAGAACTGTTCACCACTATAAAATGAGGCCAAGTGACATCAGGTGCAGACAATTCCAAGCAGCCCTGCTTTCCCGGTGGCTCTCTGGATGGAGATACTGCCGGGAGTGAGTGGGTGGCAATGATTTTTTTCCCTTGCTGGTCAATTGCCTTTTCAGGTGGTCTTTATTAAGTCATCAATCTTTCAACCCTGACAGTCACTGTGACCCACTGCAGCTCAGGAAAGGAATCTTTCTTAATTACCAGACCTTTCTTGCTCCCTTGAGATCCCTGAGTACTACACCAGGTGGAGCTGATGGATGTGTCATCTGGTTCTACCAACAAATGAAGTGTCTTACTTGCTCAAACCTGATGGCCCAGCTTGCGATTCCAGCACAGTCAGAGGCCCTGGCAAGCCACCCATATTTTACGTCTCCAGGAGAAGACCTCTTTGCTCCAGCATTTGTAGTACTGCTAAGGGGTTAATAACACAGACTTCAGAGTCAGACCCCATCTCGGCCACTCACTAGGAAGCAGATTGTTCGAGTCCCCAAGCTTTGATTTCCTCATCTGCAGTGGGTTTCCCTCACCTGTGCCACTTTGAAAGGCTGGCAGGCTCAGTCGTCGGGCCAACTTCTCTTTTCTGTCTGTCCTCATTTCCTTCATGATCTTACCTATGGCTTTAAATACTACGTATATGCCAAAGACTCTCAAATGTTTGTCTAGCCCAGACATCTCATCAAAACCATCGACTCGATATTTAACTGTATGAACATCTCAACTGTACCATGTAATGGACATCTCAACGTCAGTATGCCCCAGACCAACCTCTTGATTCCTACTCTGCCCCATCTTCCCCCATCTTGGTAAATAACAACTCCAAGACCTTCCAGCGGTGTACTTTCAGGTTCCACATCTGTCCATCAGCAAAGCCTGCCTGCTGCGCCTTCCGCAAGTCCACCTCTTTGTAACACCCATCCCATCACCACTGATGTCCAAGGCCCCGGCAATCCCTTGCCTGGATTATTGCAATTGTCCTCTTATTGGTGTCTCAGCTTCTGGCTTTGCCCATGGTGCATAGTGCCACGGTGATACTTTATAACATTAGATCACATTATCACTTCTCTACTCAATCACTTCAGTGATTTCCTATTGCACTCTGTAGAAGCTACAGTACTTATAATGCCCTAGAGGGCTCTATGAAATACTTCCTTTCTCACAGCCAAAACTTCTTCTCTTCTCTCTTCTCCCACCATGCTCGCTCCCTCTCCTTCAAGCCATCAACCCATCCCACACCACTCTCCACTGTGCCTCCAACCTCCAGGAGGCACAAATCCACCTCAGAGCCCTAGCAGGAGCTCTTCCCTCTGCCTAGATCATGCTTTCCCTGGTTATCCACAGGGCTCACTCTTACTTTCTCCGTGTCTCTGCTCGAATGTCACACTATCAGAGAGGCCTTCCCTTATCCTTCTGCACCAGAGCAACCTCCTCTTTACTGTGCCATCATCCTCCAGTCCTGTTTTAGTCCCCCTCTTAACCTGACTACCACCTGAAGCACTCATTCAGTTGTGGGTTGTCTGTCTCCTGGCAGGAATTTTGCTCTGCTCATCACTGTGTCCCCTGCATCTAGAATAGTGCTTGGCATAGAGGAGGTGCTTTAGAATGAATAAATGAATACATTTTTAAAATGGTCGGTAATTGTTTCCCTACTAGGACGGTGGGGCAATTGAATGGGATGGTAAATAGGGTCTGCAGGTTATCCTTCCAGTGAAGCTTCCAGTGTGACTGCAGGTCCTAGGAAGTAATAGGGTGAAAACATCATAAATTGGGCCCACTGAAGAAATCTGTCCGTGAGACTCTAATTCTTTAATTATTAAGTAATGAGGTCAGCTCAACATGGCCTTTTTCAACACTTATTTAGAGAAAATCTACTAGAGTTGAACCAAAGTGAACATGCACATGAGCACACACCTAAGACTTACCCCATGTTCCTATTCCAAATCTTAAGTTGTCCTCCATCAGTTAAAAGAACATGGCAGCAAACTGAATCAGGTTTAAAAACAAAAACAAAAACACAGAAATAACTTCAACCAACTGTGTCACTTGGTTTAGACCCACAGATGTGGGATTCCTCTAGGACCCTGATACGTGACCCCACCTCTCAGGCTTTTAAGCTGCTCTGAGAAAGAAAGTGACAACACCTGCAAAATCACAGGCGTTGAAATGATGAGAGAGATTGAAAGAGGAACTGGGCAGATAGCACTGTTTATCAATGAATGGGGGAAGGCATCCTGGGATCTGAGGAAGAGCCTGAAGCACAGTGCTGGAGAAAAAAAGCTCAAAATAGATACTATTATACAGAGATATGTGAGTGTGTGTGTAGCATACTTGTCACATAATGTTTTGTGTACAAAGAGACAGATTCCGTAAGCATACATAATGAAATGCTAAAGGACTTATCTCTGAACAGTGGGAACATGGATGATTTTTATCTCTTGTCCTTATCTTTGTTTTCCTGCAATGAACATATTTGTGTTGTAAGAAGGAAAAAGAAGATACCAAGCCTCACCCTTTCCCAGACAGCAGTGACACTTGGTCCAAGCACTCCCCTCTGTTCCTCAACTTTACCCCTTTCCTCCTCCTGCTGTGTACTTCACTCATCCTAACGTGCAAATTTCTGCTCGGAAAAAATGACCTTCACCAAAAAAATAATCATCACTGATGAGAAACAGCAAATATCAATCCCGTGTGAGGGAAAACGATGCACCCCAATGATAAGCAGAGATGCAATGTGAATTATAGGGATTGATTGAACAAAATTTCTCCTAATAACAGCAAACAACAACCACAACAGCAGTAATAATACTCAATGCTGGCAAGAGTGCAGTGAAATGGATAGCCTCCTGCATTGTTGAGGACATTGTAAGTTCAGCTCTGGGAGAAAAGCAATCCTGGCAACATGAATTAAGATCCATGAAACATCTCCAAAGGAAAGAGAAACAAAAACAAAAATGAACTATTGGGACTTCATCAAGATAAAAAGCTTTTACACGGCAAAGGAAACAGTCAACAAAACTAAAAGGCAACCTACAGAATGGGAGAAGATATTTGCAAATGTCTTATCAGATAAAGGGCTAGTATCCAAAATCTATAAAGAACTTATCAAACTCAATGCCCAAAAAACAAAAAATCCAGTTAAGAAATGGGAAGTCATGAACAGACATTTCTCCAAAGAAGACATCCAAATGGCCACAAGACACATGAAAAACTGCTCAATATCCCTCGGCATCAGGGAAATACAAATCAAAACCATAATGAGATACCACCTCACACCAGTCAGAATGGCTAAAATGAGCAAGTCGGGAAAGGACAGATGTTGGTGAGACTGTGGAGAAAGGGGAACCCTCCTACACTGTTGAGAATGCAAACTGGTGCAGCCACTCTAGAAAACAGTATGGTGGTTCCTCAAAAAGTTAAAAATAGAGCTACCCTACAACCCAGCAATTACACTACTAGGTATTTATCCAAAGGATATAAACACAGCAATTCGAAGAGGCACCTGCACCTCAATGTTTATAGCAGCAATGTCCACAATAGCCAAACTGTGCAAAGAGCCCAGATGTCCATCGACAGATGAATGGATAAAGAAGATGTGGTCTATATACACAATGGAATACTACTAAGCCATCAAAAAGAATGAAATCTTGCCACTTGCCAACAACATGGATCGAACTAGAGGATATTATACTAAGTGAAATAAGTCAGGGAAAGACAAATTTCCTATGATTTCACTGATACACGGAATTTAAGAAATAAAACAGATAAACATAGGGGAAGGGAAGGAAAAATAAAATAAGAGGAAAACTGAGAGGGAGGCAAACCATAAGAGACACTGAACTCTAGGAAACAAACTGAGGGTTGCTGGAGGGGAGGTGGGTGGGGGAAAGGGGTAACTGGGTGATGGGATTAAGGAGAGCACTTGATGTAATGAGCACTGGGTGTTATAGACAACTGATGAATCACTAAATTCCAGCTCTGAAACTAATTTTTAAAAACCCATGAAATTGGCCTCTGTATTTCATTCAGTAATTGAACATCAGGAAATGTGTCTTTAAAACATAATGAAAGGTGCTGTCAAAGATTTATGTTCCAAGATGTTCATATTAACAGAAAAAAAAAAATTGCTCTGGTCTATCCATGCAATAAAATGTTAAACCACCATTTAAAACCATCGTCATGAAGACAAGGGGCAATACGCTCAGGATATTTACAAATGCTCACCATTATTACAATTACATGTAAATCATGGATTTAAGGAGTCTAAAACATTTTAAAAGGAAATATATCGACCTACTCACATTGGATATGAAAGAGAGATAGAAAATGAGTGTTTTCATTGAATTTTCTAGAGTGTAGGTATACTTCCTTAAGGATTTTCTAAAATCCATTCTAAATTAAATTGGGATAGAAACATGCCTTCTCTGCTTCTCCATGCCTCAGTTTCCTTTCCTCCAAACAATGCTCACCACAGGTGTGCTGTGGGTGTAGGACAAGTTAATACAGGTGATCCATTAAATGAGCGAAGTCTCTGACGTGCTCAGACAATACCAGGTACACAGCAAATAATGAATATTAGCCTTCCCCATTCCCCTTCTACTACATTATTCTAGGGAATTTCTCTTCTCACTTAGGTCCTTTATGCACCCCCTACCTGAACTGCCTTCAGACTTCAGATTTGTTACTTATCCTGAGGACAACTTTCTAAAAGCAAACACAAAGATTATCCATTCACATCACTTCTACAAACCTCTAACATCTTCTGGCTTTGAGATGCTATCCAAACACTTCAGTCCATCATTTTATGCTTCATGATCAGCCCTACGTTTCCTTATAGACTTGCATCATCAAGCACAAAACAGCCCTTTCCGCTGTGGAAAGGCAAATTCGAATTTATCCTGCACGCCAAAAATAAACTGGGAAGGGGCCACATGCTGTTGATGTGCATCGTAGTGCATCGTGCACCGCATGCTCGCAAGCACCTTACAGCAGTTGGCACTGGAGGAAACAGGCTGAGATAAGTGACTTGCCCAAAGGCATGCAGCTAGTAAATTACAGAGTGGAGATCTGAACTCCACGCTTTCCCACTCCCAACACCGACCCCAGGGCCTATGTCCTTCTGCCTTCCTCCCTGCGTGCCTGCCTCATGAGTATACCTTCCAGTCCAGGTCTTCTGCATCACCGTTCTGTAAACATGCCATGTTTCATCCGGGACCCCTTAGGTTATGGCCTCTGGAATGGTCCATACATACACACACACACATGCTTCTCCACCCACGTGAGTGTGCACACATGCATACCACACACGTATACCCCTTCCTAATCCTTTCTCTCTCTCTTGAACACCATTTCTCCCTCTAAAACCATTTAAATCCTTCCTCTTATCTAGTCTTCCCTTACCTGACCTTATTCATTGCAGTCCATCTACGTTAAGAGGTGGTTCACCTGCAGTAAACAGAGTACTGAGATTCGGGCTTCAGGGCCAGCTGAGAGGTGGTGGGCATGGTTCCACCAGCAGAGTGCTGACAGTCTAGCAGCTAAAACTTGGAAGTGACGACCCCAAAGAGGGCCAGACTCCTAGGAGAGATGAGGGAGGGCTGGCTGAAGAGGCAGGCAGGGGGTCACAGCGCTTGGCACGAGGGGGCATTTCACATCGGTGAGGGTGGGGCCAAGTCCTGACTGAGCCTGTCATCCTAGACAAGTTACTTCTCTCTGGGCTCAGTCTCCTTCGATATAAAATAGTATTAATGAACCGGCTGTCCTCTGAGTAACCCCATCCTCACCCCAAACTCAGCATAGTGTCTGGCACATAGCAAGTATTCAATAAATGAACCCTGACTTTCTAACATGGAGGGGAGAGGAAGGGAGTTCTTCCCAAGAGGAAGAGACTCTCTTCTCTTCTTAAGCTTTAGGCTCTCCAGAAATGATTCCTGCCCCAGGGGTCATGGATCACTCTTCTCCCCTTTCTCTCAAGATCCAGGCCAGGTTTTCTCGGAGACCATGACCATTCTTAGGCAGGGAGTGTTTAATTATTTCTCTGTGAGCCTTTCCCCCAGCTGGACAGAGTTAATAAACCAGCCAGGTCTTTATCTTAACAAGGAGTCTGAGGATCAAATTCTCCCCTCAATAATGGCCCAGAAATCTCCCTGACAGTGAGGACTGGGAGTTCTACAGTCAGCCTGAACTTGGAATTTGGTTTCTTAGTGAATTCCTCTGTGGACTCAAGCATTTAGAGGCTGCGATGGTTAGGGAGAGAGGGAGAGGAAGAACAAGAGGGAAGGAGCAGGGGAGGGAGGGGATTGGAGGGAGGGAAAACAAGTCTCTGCTAGAACCCAGGACATGGACATGAGGAAGGAGCTTCCTGAGATGGCTGTGGGGATGGGGATGCTGTGGCCCAGAGCAGGGCCCTCACACATGCGCTCTCCCTGGACCCTCTGAGCACCCTGAGCACGCAGAGTCTTCTCAGGTGCAAGAGGACTGAGCCCCCAGCTAGTAAAGTTTGAAGCCCATCCTCCTTACTCTGGAGCCTGAGATCTTTCCAGTCACTGCACAGGTTTCCCCCAAATCCGCCTCCAGACTGTGGGGTCGCCAGGGGCAACTTCCCATTCCCATGTCTGTCTCCCAACAACCATCCAGGACAGGTTCAGAGCCAAACACTTCTTTCCTCCTTCAGATAATGCCACCTACGGTCATATATTTATGAAGAAATGTTGAAACGTTGGGAGAGATTTAAATGTGTGTGCAAACATACACTTGTCTCGTTTTCGGCAGTTTTTTTTCAGTACATACCAGCGTACTTGTGCCCGTAGCGTCTGATATGGAACCACGAGACCTGAGTTCAAATCCTGACTGTGGCACATACTATCCATGTGAATCGAACAAATCCCTTCATGTCCTTGAGGTCTGATTCCCATTAGGCAGAAATAATAAGAAGGTGTATCTCTCAAGGGGATTGTGAGGGCTAAATAGGAGAACACACAAGCCAGTCAAAAAAAAAAAAAAAAAAAAATACTGTGTGCTTTCGCTTACATGAGGTAGCTAGAGTAGTCAAATTCATAGAAACCAAAAGTAGAAGGGAAGTTGCCCAGGGCTGGGAGGAGAGGGAAACTGGGGGTTGTTAATGGGTGTAGAGAGTTTCAGTTTTGCAAGGTGAAAAAGTTCTGCAGATAGGTTATGAGAATGGGCTAAGAATGAGAATATGCTCAACACTATGGAACTGTGCTCTTGGAAATGGTTCCGATGGTAAATTTATGTTTTGTGTGGGGGGGCAGTTATCCCTTTTAAAAATGAATGAAAAAAAAGAAATGAATGCAAATAAAAGAATACACGCGAAAGGGCCCTGCATACCATGGCACACATATTGTGCTTGATTTTGTTACACACACACACACACACACAAGCACACGCACCCGCAGTGCATGCTGTGCTCTTTTGTAGTCGCTCTTACAAGCAAGACATGGGAACCCTACTTTAGGAAGCTGTTCACAAATAAATGAACAGTCCCATTATTGGCTTCCTCGCTTGATAAGCACAAGTGCTGGCAGACAGGGAGAAGGGAGAAGACAGCACAGGAAAAATAAATAGGAGAAGCATTAGGTAGTATCTCAAGACTTGAGGCTAATGCTTTATCTTTTTCTTTGCAAAACATACCAGTGTGTCTGTCGGTATGCCTGTATTTGCATGTAGCTACCATTCAACTGGCATCTCCTGAACACCAAGTATTTTAAATACTTTGTGCCACTGAACGTTCCAGATCACTCATTGCCACGGATGAGGTACTAATTATCTCTGGTGCACAGATGAGACAACTGAGGCTCAAAGAGCCAGGTTATTTACTCAAGGTCACGTGGGCTAGTTGATGCAGCTTCATTTTGAACTCGAATTTCTCGAACTCCAAAGCCCATTTCCTCTCTGCAAGGACAAGTCGGTCCCCTTTCCTTAGAATTCTAACCCAGCACAGTGCCAGACACCCTGTAAGTGCTGAGAACGGATGTTGGGTGTGGATGTCGGGTGAATACATTCCCTCCGAGCTAGAGGAATAGCTAGAGTAGGAATTAAATGAGTCATGGGGCAGACTGAGTGCCAGTTGGATAATTCTGCATGTTAGTTCTAGCTTGTGGGGCCCCTAGGGACCCAGTGGGCTTGCCCACTGGGGGAGAATGCCAAGGTTGATAGGGTCCCAGGCACAAGTTAAACCACTAGCATTCGGGGTGGAGAGGGAGCCCCAGTGGTGGCGGAAGAAGTAAAGCTGACTTTCAGGGTCAAAAGGCAAGGCAAGTCCAGAAATTAAAACCAAAGCAACGGACTTGAAAGCAGTATGAACCAAAAGTCCTATGGAGAGGAACCCACAGCACATATGGCCGTCCATGAGAGGGAAGCCAACCGTGCTTTCCCCTTCCAGCAGGGCTTGGGACATGACTGGCCTTAGAGACCACAGGGGAGACACTAAGCATGTTTCTGAAATGTGCCTGTCATTATTCAATGAGCTATGAGCACTAGCCTATGAGCCGGAGCTCAGACATGACAGTCTGACTCTAAGCTCTGGGGATGAGGACAAAGCAAAGCAGTGGCATTTTCCATCTTAGGTTGATTTAGTCCCTAGTCAGCCTTATGAAGGAAACAAGGGTTAGGTCTTCCCCTCCACCGTCGGTTTATCTATTAGAAAAGGAACCTTATGGGTTTTGGAAAAATTAGAGCTAAGAGAGAATTGCGTTGGTCAGAGGACACACTATGGCAGGGAATGCTGAAGACGTGGAGATTATCCCTCTGAACACAGTGTGGGGAACATGACATTGGGACAAGGGTCTTGCTGTAGGCTGAGTGCTCCCCATCCCCCCTTCCAGCTCTGTCAGGGCTAAGACAGAGGTGCTGGAGATGACACTGATCACAACTCATCACAACACTATGAAGGGCTGAAAAGAAGTCTTCCCATGGCCCTCAGAAGAAGGACGGTTAGCTCTGGATTCTGGTGCTCTTGTCTCACGGAAATGAGGCTGTGTGGTTGAGGGCGGCCTGGAAGGCTCTGGGGGAAGGTGGCATCAGAGCTGGGACCTGCATGAGGGGAAGATGCTGAACAGATGGGGAAGCACATTCCAGGAGGGAACAGGGAGTGCCAAGGCCTGGAGGCAGGGATGATTTGGGAGTGTTGGAGGAACAGAAAGAAGGTCAGTGTGGGGGGAAGCTAGCATGTGCCTACCAGGTGAGGCAGGGAGAAGTACCTAGTGACTCCTGAAGGCAGGCAGGGGTAGACACTGCAAGACACTGGTTTTCTCATTTGTAAGTGCAGATAACTCCCCTCCCACTAAGATACCGGACAGGTGAAAGAAGTCTGCAAACTGAGACACGCTATTCCACATCCAGGAAATACTCTCATGGTACTATTTCTCCGAGGGCCAGGGCCAAATAGAAGGCTGGCTGTGGGTTGCGTTTTTTTCCTGATTTTCCTATCACCCGATAGACAAGTGAGTAAATAGCAAGACCAAAAGCATGTGGTTTGGCAAGAACGCCCTTCCTGGGGCCATCTTATAACTAGCATGCAGGGACCAAGTGAGGAGCACACACAGGAATGAATATGGGGGAACTCTCTAGTTACTTGTCACAAAAATCTGAGAATAGCTCATCTATGATGACCACTAACACTGGGCACTACTTTGACGGGTGAAAGCATGTCCTGCTTCTGAACGGAGCAGGGACAGTAAGTTCCCTGGGTGCTCCTGTCCAGCATTGGAGGTCACTCATGGAGAGGCAACCAGGCTAGGAGAGGCTTAGGAGGAGATCTGTGAAGAATTTTCTGGCTAATCACGCCAGAACCCTTTGTCTAAGACCAAGAACTTAGTGTTGAGTTGGGTGGGAGGACACTAAGGCTGTTCCCTGAAGAAATGTTATTAACATTCTGATGGTGTTGGCGGTGGTGACCTAGAATTCCCTCCCACATACCCAGCCAGGGTGGAGAGCAAGGGAAGGGACTCTCCTCATCTGAGTATTTATCCTACATGCTTGCATTCAGACATAAAACACCCATGCTCAGTGGTGAAATCCCATCTCCTGCCCACCCATCCCCCACCAAGGCTGTCCATGTCATGCCTTTTCCATGTGTGCAGGAGAAGAAGGGCCCATCACCTCCCTGGAAAGAGCCAACAGCTGAGAGAGATAAACACTGGACTGAGAGAAGACATGGGTTTGGGCTCTAACTCCGCCCCTTCTCCCCTGAGTGAATTTAGGCAACCCACGCAATCCCGCTGCCGTTCAGCTTCCTCACCTGTAAAATAGGGACCTGACTCCAGCCTTCACCTACAGGTCTGGATTGCTCAAGAAACACTACCCAAATATGGACTTCAACAAATGATTTGGTTTAATAAAGAAGAAAGTGCAGCAAAGAGATGTTAAAGCTACACAAGTTGCCTCTTTCCTCCAAGAGCTCCAGGTGAGACAGTAGCACCATATTATAATAATCAGCAGCAGCAACTTTACAGAAAGACTCCCCCTGGGATATCTGTACTTAAGAAACTTCCTTGAGGCTTTGAGAATGATTTGATTTGGATGGCAGACAAATATTCAGGAGCCTACCCACCCCACATGCATAAAGTGAGCCTGCCTTTATTGTTATAAGTTTTTTCTTACTTGTTCTTTGATTTGACAGATGGCCTTCTGCCTCCCCTGCCCCCTGACCCTCAATCTCCTGGGAGCTGCATTTGTTAGAGAGTCGTGATCTTTCAACCAGTAACTACCACTTACCAACTTTCTGCAAAGTGCTGGGTACAGTATTAGCAGTTTTCCTCATTTTTCTTGCAACAACCTGAGGAGATAGCTGCTATGTGTACCCCATTTCACACACAAGGACACTGAGGATCAAAGAGGTTAAGTGACTTGCCCAGGGTCACACGGTGCTGAAGTGAGGAGGCAGGCTATTTTGGCTCCTAAGCACTCACTCTATCTACTGCATGGAAGAGACAGCAGAGCTTCCTGCCGGTGCATCATCCTCTGCTTGTTCTACCACAGATGCACGCCCCCAGCTCCTCATCGCCAGTGGCTCCAGGTCCATGCAGCCATCCACGCAGCTAGATCTGACGTCCCCTGAAGTCAGCCATCAAGGGCCGCTCACTCGTGGCAGATCAGCAGGACTTTCCACTGCACGGAGGACTCCAGCCTTGCCAAGTTCTGCACCAGCCAGGCTCCTGGAGGTGTTCCCAGGCTCCTCCTCATGTGTTCCCATTGCATAAGTGTTATCCCAGCCAGTTCCTGGAATCGGAAATATGGCAAACCATTCACCTAGTGGGGAGCCCTCGCCCAGGAGGGACGGTTGTTTGGTTAGCTGTGCCTTCAAGGCCCTTTCCAGGAGACCAGCTTGTGAAAAGGCTTGTCTAGCAAGGCTCCTTTCTTAAGTCAAAGTTGCTTTATTTTCCCTATTCTTCAGTCACCCAACACATACTTTTCCACCCAATGATCTCCGAAATCCACCTCAACAGCCTCTGCCCTGGCTCAGCCCCGCTGCCATCTCTGGCTGAAATCACACTGTGGCCTCCTTGCTGGTCTCCCAGGCTTCCTGCCTCCAGCCAGCACCAGC
Source organism: Leptonychotes weddellii (assembly GCF_054177405.1). Taxonomy (NCBI): domain Eukaryota; kingdom Metazoa; phylum Chordata; class Mammalia; order Carnivora; family Phocidae; genus Leptonychotes; species Leptonychotes weddellii. The sequence goes on from NC_138372.1 coordinate 41,486,688, forward strand.
TATGGGCTAACCTCCACACAGCAGCCAGGAGGATCCTTCCAAATGCCAATCCTCCTGCATTAGGCCCTGGCATAAAATCCTTCAATGGCTCTCCAGCATCTAAAAAATAAATACTCTCTACTGTTTGAATTGTTTGCAATGAGAACGTATTATTGTTATAAATTTGAAAGAAAATGTTTTAAAATGCTTATTTAGATATGCGAGGGGGGGGCACCTGAGTGGCTCAGTCAGTAGAGCATGCAACTCTTAACCTCAGGCTTGTGAGTTCAAGCCCCACGTTGGGTGAAGAGATTACTTAAAAAAAAAAAAAAGTTTCACGGATATGCCTCCCTCCCTAGAATGCAACTTTCTCAAAGAAGGAGAAAAATCTTTTCTGTCTCTATAGCCCCAGAACACAGTTCAGTGCCCTACACATAGAGGTACATACTCAAGATGTGCTTATTGAAGTTCAATGAACTGATACTTACCCAGTTAATAGGAACTTAGGAGAAGGATGAGATACCCATTGTACCTAGATTACATCAATAAAATTCCAGCCAAAACAGTTTCATCAGTGTGTGCCACATTATCTAAGATAAACACCTAACTTCCCTGATAACTTTTGCTACTGAAAATTGTTCCTAGGCCCCCTTTGTTAATTCATATTAGACTAGATTGGGATCCATTTGTTTGCCCAGATCTCTTGTATATGAAGGAAGGTATTCAAATTGCCTAGGGATCCTCCTTTTGATGAGCTCCCACGAGAGAACCAGAATAGTGTGGGAATTTACCAGGAGAGCAATTTCAGCCCCATGCTCTATATTCCCATCTATTTAGAACACCAGTGACAGTCTTTCCCACAGCTCATGTCTTGGGGGTCAAAGCTACGTTCAGTCACATACTAGCTCTGTAACCACTTCACTTCTTGAAACTCTATGTTTGCATCTGTTCATGGGTTACTTGTGAAAAACAAATGAAACCTCATAAAATAAGGTTTTGTATATGGCTGATGAATTCAGGGAATACGGCATACCACTGAAATGATTAAAGTTACCGATGCACAAACCTGTCTCTCCTGCAAGATAAGGCACTCAAATTGGAGAGACCATGTCTTACTAATCCTGCCTCTCAGAGCTCCAAGGACATCCTCTTGAATTGATCGGGTGATCAGCCAATGATCTCAGCAGAAACTGATACAAGGCCTGGATGTGTTGGCACCCCTGGCCTCTAGTAAGAACAAGGCCAAGGCTATGGGAACAGCTGTGGGCCCTAACACCAGCTTGTGTCTATGAAGCAAAGAAGACACACCACTACGGGAAGGCCGTAGATGGTTCAGTCTTCCAAGAAGTCTTTCAGGGGAGTGTTTTATTCACATCCTCACTGAATTTGCCCAAGTTTTGGATTTATCCTGTAGTTCCAAAGGCTAAGAAACCTGCGTTGGTCAGCCCCCAAGAGCTGATCCTTCCCTCCTGCACACCAAGAGCTAATCTGGAAACCGGATTGCTCATGTGTTATTGGACAGGGAGAGCAAGAAGGTACCATAGCACAGAAGTAGACTCCACACATGGGCACAACTAGCACATTCTCTCCCTCTGGGCCACACTGCTTGCGATGTCACATCACACACGCTGAAGACTGCAGGGTGACCTACGTATTAGCACAAGAGGAATTACATTAATAAACTATCTAATAGCACCTAATTAAGATAGTCTTATGTGATTCCTAGCATACAGCACGGACAGAGGGCCAACATTTCCTCCCTTCTTCAGATATATTTAAGATCTATGGCTGGATTAAGATCAGTTGACTCTCACAGTCCTGGGAGCCATCCTGTCTCCTCACTAATCCTCTTGTGCCTGTTTTAAACTTTAACTCTCAAAGGGTAATCTTGTTTCCATATTTCTGAGGTCCTCCAGGAAGTTCCTTGTAAGTACCATCAACAATGTTCCTTGAGAACAGCCTGGTGCAGTAGAATGAGCATAAGATCTACAGTCAAGAAACTGGGATTAAGAATAGGCTCAGACACTTGCATGAAATGAACCTCATCTCTTCAGCTGTTAAGTGGGAATAAAATGCTAGTAACTCCTCCTCTAGGGTAGTGGCAAGGGTCAAATGAGGTCAAGGATGTTATCAACCCCATATGACAGGCTAGTCATCATTTCTGTTCTTTTCTATAAAATCTGGGAATAAGCAAGATGTAATTTTACTCTCATTAGGCCATTCTTTAGTTGACACAGACAGAAAAACCACCTGTCACAAAGGAAGCAGGGTTTAACACTCAACCACGGAGTAGCCATCTTCTCTCCCAGAACAGCCACATCTCTTTTGCATCTGAACTCCTGGTCCCAGACTTCCCTAAAGGACATGTCTGAGGAAGCATCCAATTGGATGTATTTCCAGAAGAGCCGTCTGGGGAGAGGTTTGATGTTTCTGCCCCATTTTGCATATAACTGGAGGTTCCAGTGATATGAAAGCCAAGAACCGGGTGGAGATTTATCCAGAAAAAAGCCAGACTTTCTGGATACCAGAAGGAGTTCACTTGGGGTTGGGCTGATTCAGCTGTCAAGCAGTAGCAGACACAAAGATTCCTTTTTAATGAGCGTTAATCAGCCCACCCCTCATAGAGTACGAACTGCATGAGCAGTATTTGGCAGAGGAATCTACCTACTGTAGGGTCATCCACCCAGGATCAGTTCAAGTGCGGCCCAAAGAACTGGGAGGTCCTTGCAAAACATCCACCACTGTTAATTACAGGATAGTGTGCTGTGGAAACCAAAGCAGATGTTGACTCCCATTCTATTACCGGCTTTGATGCGCATGCCTCAATACTTCCTAACACCCTCCCTTTGTTTCAGCAAGACATATCTCCTGACTGTGATCTCCTCCTGCCATGACCATTTCCTGCCTCCAAGTCTTTGCTCATACTGTAATCTGTCAACAATTAGTGTGGGGGACATAAAGGCCTTATCTTTCAGTCTCTAGTATCTAGCATGGTGTCTAGAAAGAGAAGTAGCTCAGTGAGTGTCAGGTGGATGCATGAATGAATGAGTCGGTGAGTGAATAAGTGAATGAGTAAGTGGGTGAATAAATGAAGGAATAAATTAATGAATGGAGGCCTTTGCTTTCCTTCTTCAAATATAAACCAGTGGATTTCTCTGTTTTATGATAGGACTGTCCAGACTGCATGGTTTTCGTAACACAGCAGAAAAATAGTCAGTGAAACCTGAGGAATCAAAATGAGTTTTGGATTAACTGGGTTTAATTCCCAAGCATCCAGTGATAGCCTAGGGTAGTCTAACACCAGTGCGAAGATCTAAGTGCACAGGTTTGGTATAAACTCGGAACAGTAACCTATTCTGTTAAGGCGATTTTTTTTATTTTATTGTTTTAAAGATTTTATTTATTTATTTGAGAGAATGAGAGAGAGAGAGAGAGCATATGAGAGGGCAGAGGGTCAGAGGGAGAAGCAGTCTCCCCACTGAGCAGGGAGCCCAATGCAGGACTCGATCCTGGGACTCCAGGATCATGACCTGAGCCAAGAGGCAGTCGCCCAACCAACTGAGCCACCCAGGTGCCTCAAGACGATTTTTTTTAAATCTCAGTTTGTGTCTCCATGGTACATGACCTGAGTCATTGTCACTTGTCTTTTCATGTCAGAACAGGGTCCACAGAGACAAGATTGAAAACGATGCTTTTCAAGTATCCAGAAGGGTGTGCTTCTCTTACAGCTGCAATATAATATAAACATCATTATCCTCCATTTTACTGCTGAGAAAGCAGGGTCTCCAAGAGATGAGGTGACTTGCCCAGAATCATATCACTAGCTCACAGATCCAGGATCCAAATCCAAGTCAGTCTGCCTCTAGGTCCATGCTCTTCCATTCACTACTAGAGATGGCTAGTTGGGTGGTTCTCAAACTTGAGAGACCTGCAGGGCTTGTTAGAACCCAGAATGCTAGGCCTCCCCTTCAGATATTCTGATTCACTAGGTCTGGGATAGGGCCTGAGAATGTGCCCTTTTAACATGCTCTCCAGTGAAGATGCTGATATTGGTCCAGGGATGGCACTTTGAGAAACATTTGGCAAGAGTATCAGAAAGGACTCTTAATTATAATTTATAGAAACCAACTGAGGATAATTTGAGCAAAAAAGGAGCATCTTATCACAGGGATATCAAGGCATATACTGACACCGAAAGGAAGGAACCAGGATTGGGTCTCAGATAGGTCTGGAGCCTCCGCCTCTAGCTTTTATCCTCAGCTTCTCTTTGAAATGTGCTTTGTTCTTCTCCCTCTCTTTACACCAGCTTCTGAATCTGCCCTCCTGTTCTAGTGACAGACCACATGGCTGGCAGCATCTTCCAAGTTATGCCATGCAGAGGAAGCAACCGAAGGAAGACTGAATCTTCCTCACTGTCCCAGTCCCAAAGTTCCCAAGACTCGCTTGTGTCGGGTGCATGCTCCTGGCCTCATCATTTGTGAGCAGGACCATCATGTGGATGGCGTTGTACCAAGTGGCTACCAGAGGCCCATCACTGGAACCACACAGGGTGACAAAGAAGGCTAGTTTGGAGAGAAAGGAATTGGGTTGTAAACTCAAGAGCTGACCACCGTGGCTGGGGTGTGATAAATGTGTATACAGACAGGTAAGAAGTGAGAAAGCTGTATGAAGCCTGAGTAGTGACCAGAACATGAACACCGGTTGGGAAACCTTTTAGAACAGGCTGCTGAGAGACTTCAGAAATAATGTTTTTCCCTGGGACTAGAAGAGACAGTAAACAGTAAATCCATCTGGTTTGCAAATTCTCCTAAACAAGTCTACACAGACAATTCCTAGGGCCGAATAGAGCCAGTTCTGTTTTCTTAGAAGGAGAACAATGGAATGTGGAATTTCAGACCAGTGCAGCTGGCCAAACTGGGTCAGGGAAAAGGCACAGATTACATTCCTTAATGTTTTGCAAACCCACCCAGTCCCCACCACCCCCACCACCCCCCTTGCCTCTCTCTACCCCACCCTGCAATGGAAGAGCCTAAAGTTGCTAAAAAGGGTTGAGACAGAATTTGAGGCTGACCAGGTCATATGTGCAGGGAGGACTTTGCATGCAGGCACCTGCACCAGCCTGGTGCCATGTTTCTGGGAAGGGCGCATTGCCACCAGGCCGTGTGCTATGGAGCCAGGATCCCTGTCCTCGGAGTCACAGGCTCGCTTGCTGGCAATCCCCAGGATTGGGGTATGGTGAGGGACAGGTGCTAGTGGCAGGCATGGGGGCAAGAGCATTGGATTTATGATCCTCAGTGGGTTCAACTTCTGACTCTGGCAAACCAAGAGACCAGCCAATTCAACTCAGTCAACTTCAATTCAGTCAATTCAACTCCCTGCCTTCCCATCTCATCAACTGAAATTGGGCCAAATAATCATCCATGTCCCTCTGATTCACTAGGCTGCTATGAATAGCAAATATGATTGGTTGAGAATATCACACATGAGGTCAGGACAAGGCCACCCCTGGCATATATGATGTTTTCATGTAAATGAGAAAAAGGCATCACTTCCCCTATGCCAGCACATGGGTTAGCAAGCTGAGCATGGGCTGCATTTCTTCCCCTCAGCCAGGCACCCTGGTACGGGAATACCTCTACTACCTTCACAGCAGCCCTTGGGTCTCAGGGGCCCCTTTCAGAGGGCCGCAGAGTAGTCTCAATCAGCTTGGGTGACAGCAAGAGGCAAGCAGAGCATTCAAGGCACTATCCTCCCAATCCAAGTTAAAAACAGCCAGAATGAGCAATCCCCATCTAGAAACCCACCCTCGCACCCATGGAGAAAGGCAGAGGAGAGAGTCATAAATATGCTTTCACTGACATACTTAAGTGGAAACGTCTACACCATCAAGAAAAACCAAAGTTTTTTTAGAAGCTTCAAACTGGCTGGTGTGAATTTACATATTTTCACAAAACTCCCTCCAGCATCCTCTTTCCTAGGCCATACTATATTAGGCCTGGACTTACAGGTCCTTCCATTACATGTCTATATAATATGAGGAGAGGTTTGGTGTTTAAAATCATGTACGAGCCACATATTCTCAGCCACTAGGAGTCATAAACACAAGTGGGTATTAACTCTACTTGTCCCTTTCTTTCTGCTTTTTACTAGAATCTGTTTTTCTTTGATTAAACTTTTGCTTCTGTCTTTATCTAAAACACTATTAGACTACATTCCTATTTGTTTATATTTTTCCTCTGTGTTCTGCATGCTTCTGCTGAGCCACAGTGCCTGAACCTCTATCTAGTACATGGAACCACAAAAAAGGGAGCACGCAAAACACAATCTTGGTTTTGGTGTACCTAGTCCTGAACTATCTGTTCTTGTCTCTTCCTCCAACCGCACTCCACCCTGCACTTTCCTAGATCTGACTTCATTGGACATTTTCCGTGTACATCTTCACCTTGCCGAAGGAACTTGACTCTCCACCTGCTCCCACCAGCTAGGATACTGAGATCACCTCCCAGCTAACAACATTGTGGTTCCCTCCTCCAAGCATAAACTGTTGGGGTAAATACATCTACTGGTTTGGCTGTTCACTGGGGCCTCACACATTCATCAACCCCACCCCTCATGAGTTATATACCCAAGAGGCCACCCAACCTCAGGAACCAGATAAGAGTAAGGGGAACTAAGGGGAAACAGTGAAATTTGGAAGGAACAGAAAGGTGCCCTTCCTTCACGAGGGGAAAACCCTCATGAAGGAAGAATAGAGTCTGAGCCCCATACTAATAGACTACTGGGAAAACCTCAGTGATGCCCAAGGGGAGCTTTAGGAGGCTCAAAAGAGCTGTAAATACATTTCATAAAATGTCAAGTGAAAAATCACTATAGGTTCTTAAAGTTGATCATCCCATTAATACTTCTGAGATTAGGTTGCCTGTATCTGCATACCTTTCTTAAATTCCTGAATGTTTATGAAATCTGGGGGATCTACCGGATTCCAAGCTTGTTTCACTCAAATTCGCCCTCCAGCAGCCAGAGATCTGGCCACTTGTTGGCTAAGAACTCAGCGGGTGTTCCACCACTATTGAAGCTCAATGCATCCTTGGTCTGGACACAAGGCCCTGCAGGACCAGGCCTGGCCCACTCACCTGTCTAGATTCCTGTCCCCATCACAAGACTCTTTTTAAGGCAGGGCCCATATCTTCTACATTTTTGTGTCCCTATCACCCAGAGTCACACGGACACACAGTGACTATATCGATTAACTAAATCATATCACAGACAAAGTGCTCCTGATTGGGATCTAATCTTATTTCATTTCTCACCTTTCTATAAAGGAAAAAACTAAGTGACATCACTATGTTTTCAGACACCGAACCGCAGTGGCCCTGGACCACACGAAAGCAGTCCATGCGTCTGCGGGATTACGTGGCTGGGCTAGGACTCCCTCCACAGTGTCAGGGTCTACAAGGCTGAGTCCTGGAGCACTCAAGCCAGCCCTGGTTGGAGAAGTAGAAAATAGCTGGTAGCCATTGGGAGCTTGCAGCCAAGGAGATGTTTTTCTAGTCGGAACTCACACACCCAGACAGTCCCAAGAGATCCTGAGGGCAACTGAACATTCGCTTACACAGGAACTCCACTCCTCACAGAGGCCACCCCAACACCAAGCTCACCCGTCTTACTCCCCAGCACCCGGCGGTCTGACGCCCACTTCCTCCACCACGTTCCACAACAATGAGGTCTCCTGGCGCCCGGTCTAGCTTCTGTTCCCCCTTGCCTTCATTTCAGAATGCCTCATGGAAAGGTTCTATGTCTAAGTTTTCTCCCAAGAATGAGGGATCCTTTTGCTGTTCAGCGAAGCCAGCATCCTTAAGGGCACTGGGCAGGCTTCAATTCAAGGGTTCTCTCCATGACTCTTGGCAGCATGAAGCAGCTGTACTAGCTGTCTTCCCACCACAGACCCTCTTTACATCCCCAAGGCCCAAAATAGCCCAGAATGGAGGCATGAAGCAAAGGTCAGAAGTACCCCAAGGACAAACAGGCACTTGTCTTGTCGACCCGATGACATTTCTGCTAACTTGGGACCCTCGGTGAAAGGAAAGTTCTCTAGCAGGCAACTGAACTGAGGGCACTGGGGAGAGGCAGTATGTATGGTAGAAAAAGCACGGGCTATGAACCCAAAAGGTCCAGGTTTGGGTCCTCACATCCAGCTGTGGGATCTCTGACAAGCCACTGAAGCTTCTGGAGCCCCCTTTCCCAAGCAAGGATCTTTGAGGTCAGATAAAAATCGCTTCTCAGCCTTTTGGCTAAGATCAAGTGTAATATCTGTTCTTACCAGTTTAATATGAGGTTAGACAGACATACTATGCCACACACATAGCCAAGGAGAGAACCAGAGAAGTTGTACCTTCACTGAGCGCCAGAGTCTTCATCTATAAAATCCAGAACCCTTATCTGCATACCTTTCAGCAACTTTCTGAAGCTCAGAGAAGTTAAAGAGCTTTCCAAGGTCACACAGCGAATGTTCCGGAACCTGGATGGAGCTCAGGTCTGTCTAATTTCCAAATCATATTTCCCAAGGCTCATCCTTCCAAAGTAAACATAGTCTCTGCTTTGAGCAAACTCAAGTCTTTGAGAGAAGTTATGTTTACATCTAAAAATATGTGTCTTGTGCCCATATATATTCAGTAGAGACTTCTTAGGCCAGGTGAGACATATGGGCTGGGCTTTGAAGAATGCTTTGATATGCCCCTTTTCTCCTTGAGTGCCAGTGAACCTGATCCGGGTTCATGGCCCCCCAGCAGCAAGCAGAAAGGACCTGTGAACGCCTATGTTGTCTGCATTTACCTCCCCTGCCCACAGCATCCCACTTCTTTCCCACCTTTCCCTTCGCTGTGCTACCCTTTGACTTGAAGTGTACTTTATCTTGCAGTTTTGAGTGTATCTGTGTAAGTAAGCCACCTTCCTACATTTTGCAACAAGGTTGAGGATGAGGCAGTTCTCTACTCTAACCCTACTTAAGTGTAGACAGGCCAAGTTTAGACACCGCTCGGCCAGTGACTGGTTTCAATCCTCACTTTTTGTGAGGCCCCCTTGAAAGCCCTCTCATTCCTGTACTCGCCCTCTCTAGCTCTGCCTCTAGGTTCACTAATTAGGGACATTGGGGAAGCCCAATGTGGGCAGTCAGGGCTTGGGGGCACAAGCGGGTCAGCCTGCTGAGCTCACTCAGAGGGTGGTCTGATTTCAGTGAAGGTGCTCACGGTGCTTCTGCGGGCCACTGTCAGAGCTTCAGTCCCCATCTGTCCCTGTGCCTACCCTCAGCTGAGGTTTCCCACCCAGTCCCCAAGTTCCTCTGGGATTGGACCTCTGGTCTTGTCAGACCCTGTCCTGGAGCCAACCCCAAGGCCTTTAGATGTGAGCACAATGTGGGACCACTTGGAAGTAAAGGCACTAAGACTGCACTCAGATTTGACCTTTAAAATCAGTGGGTCAGAACAGAAAAATGCTACATCACCTGAAAGAGCTAGAAGGGCTCCCAGCCAGGAGAGGCTGAAAACCCCGATGACTTCCCAAGGAAGGCAAGTCACACTGCAAGGGAGCTGGCCAACCATTTCAACTGAAAAAGAGAGAAGGTCACACAAGTCAAGCCAAGGGACACTGCCTATGGAGAAGATTCAGCCCCAACCATCTGTAGCACTTATAGCCCCATTGGCGGGACTGCCCCTACTGTGTGGTAAATAACTAACAAGTCTTATAAGGCTGTTACTCGTATTTATTTCTCCTTGTTCCTATTTCATGCTCACCACACAGCCTTGCATACAGGGGTTAGTTTTACCGGTAGGTCTGCTTTCAGGGTGAGCATGAGCTTATTATGTCAATGGGAAATTCCATTCCCGTAACCTTGAATTAGCAAGTTACATGAACAATTTGGCTTCTGAGACCTCCTTCCATCTCCCTAACAGAGTCTACCCCTGCGTCAAAGATACACTGCCAGAGACCTCACAAAGTAGATATCTACATCTGAAAGCCAGCACAGTTGTGGAGAATTCACCAAGGGAGTGGATGACAAACTGAGACCCTTTGGTGGCCAAGCCATGGGCGGATCATTGGGTAGGACATGCAGCTGCCAAAAAGAGCACTCTTTCCTACATTTGAAATTCCACTTCTCCCTGATCCTCCTGAAGCTGCCATCCACAAGAGTGCAGGTCTGTATTCCCTACTGTCTGCCCCCTACTGGGATGCCTGTCCACCCTTCTCTCCATAGACCTCACTCATCCTGATGGACATCTTGGCACCTGTTCTGTCTGGACTGCCCACCACAGTCCCTGGGGAGCAGGCACACCTTGCCAGGACTCACCCTTCCCCTGTGTAGTTGGGGAAGACTCTAACCACCAGCCAACACCCTGCTGGTGAGAATAATTACCAATACCCAATCCCTCTTCATCCAACCTGTCCCACTGCCTAACCAAAGTCACTCCCACTTGGCTCCTTGGCCACTGCAACCCCACCCAGCTCATACAGGAAATAGAAAATTGTCTCCTTGGGTAACTAATGTAGTAAAAATTTTCATATCCTAGCATAGAGCATTACTCAAACTGTATCAAGAAACAAGAAGGTGGCATTGGAAGAATACAGATTTACTAAGACATTTTGTGTTTGGTTACCCAACCGGCAGAGATCTTCTGATATCACTTATTGAGGGAGCAGGGAAACAGGATCATTCACCTACTAACGGGAATTAAAATTTTTACAACTTTCCTGGGGGATAACTTGACAATATAGTATATTGAAATGTCTTTAAAACCCAAATTTACTTTAAATCATCAATTGCATTTTTAGGATTTTATCCTAAGGAAGTAAAGAAACACACAAAGATTAAACTTCAAAGACATTTATTGCAGTATTTTTTAATACTAATGACAAACCAGATGCCAACTAAATTATTTAACAACAGAGGATTGGTTAAATAAACGGCACATTCATATAATGAACTACTATGCAGCCCTTTTAAATCACATAGAAACATGTTTATAGATGCAGAAAGATGTTTACAATAGATACCGTTAAACAGAAAAGCAGGTTACAAATACATACATGGGAAAAACATCGGAGAAGACATACCAATGTGACAATAATTCTTATTTTTGAATGGTAGAATTAGTGGGTAATTTTTATTTTTCACTTGTTTCAGAATTGTGGCATTGTTAGACAGTGAATATGCATTACTCCAGTGGCAAAATAAACAAACAAGCAAAGAAATAAAATTTGCTTTTTTCAACGGTATGGACTTGGGACTCACACAGACTTGGGTTCGAATCCCAGCCAGGTCACTGATGAGCACTATGACCACAGAGACATTATTCACACTCCCTGAGTCTCATTTTTCTCATATCCAAAATGGTAATACTAGCACTTTCCTCATGAGGCATTTGTGAGGATTACATGAGGAAACATAAATAAAGCACCTGGCACCAAGTAGACATTGATGACATTTTTCCTTTCCTTCCTGGATGTCCAAAAATACCTCAGAATAACAATTCACAAAGACAAGATGGTCAAACATGCACCTAAGGATGTATAATGGAGTTTGAAAACTTAGGAAAGACTCGTATTTAATGCTCCAGGCTTAACTCTTTCAGCCCTGATCTCCCCAAGCCCACGCGGCGGCACACACACAGAGACCCCTAGGTTGGCAAGTCTGTCTTGCCATGCAGGTGGCATCAGGCAGACTGTGTTACCCAGCCCCATCAGCAGGTGGGGCCGGTCTCCATCCTCATCCCATGTCTACAGACAGCTTGCTATGCCCACTGGCCAGCACTGGACACGGCTCATGGAAGGCCATCCCACCAGACTTACTGCAAAAATTGGGACCCTCCTCTCTCACCCCTACTGCTCCCACATTGATCCAGGTCCTGTTCATGTCCCACTCTTACCACTTTGGACTTGAGCCTACTGGCTCATGAATTTGCCTATCCGTCAGGAATCCGGCTAGGATCTGCCATGTCTTCTTCCAGCTTCTCGTTCATTCGCTCTCCAAACTTGATGCCTACCCAATGGATACTCAGCTCTGTGCTAGGATACAGAGATGAGTCAGAGACAGGCCCTGCTCTGGGGGCCCCACAGTCTGGGGAGAACACTGGCAGGGACATTATAATGCTGTGGGATAGTGACTATTAATATAATACAGTACTTGTTCTATGCTTTTAAGAACATTTATTAATTTATTTTAAAAAAACAATACATTTTAAATGAAAAAATCTACATAAAATTAGCAAGAAGAATGGCATTGTTTCACAGGTTTGCAAATCTCTTTAATGTCTGACTTCTTAGCATACAGGTGGATTTCTGTATCCTTTGGCATTCACTCTATGGTGATATGGTATTTGGCTGTGTTAAAAGATAAGCTGAGGCATGGTAGAAATGTGAAGAGTTTATCTGAGCAACAACCAATCTGAGTCAGGCAGCACCAAACCAGGAGTCATTAGGAGTGCTCCCCTGGCAGGAGCTAGGGGCAAGGCTCATGGAGAAGACAAGGACAAAGGGCATTACTGCATTGGCTGGAGCTTAAGCAGTGGTCACCTTATTTGGGAAAGCCTATTTGGCTATTTGATTGGTTGTCCTTAGGTTGTGATTTCTTAAACCTGAGGCATTTACAGGCTTAAATTCTGGTTTACTTGCCCAGGCCACTAAGGCATTAGAGCTATCGTAGCCTCCTTGTTTAATTAGCTTAACAGTTGAACAAGATGCAGAAACAGGGCCTCACACAGATGTGGAGTTGGCAAAGGGAGGACCAGTTTAATAGCCTACTCAGGTAACTGTGGATATTCTTCTTTGATACTCTACCAACACTGGATGAGAGGTGGTTTCTTAAAGGGCAGCTGTAGTGTACAATCTGACAGCTCAGGGTGGGAACACAAGTCTTCCAAAATTCTCAGTATTTATTTGAACTTTCACATTTGATCACTGGCAGCAAACACGGTCCCTTGTTTTCTGTGAAGTGACAGCTCCCAAAATCTGCCAACTACCCAAGTCTGATAACCACGGTGCGTGTCAGTCATTCTTTCAAGGGAAAACGGTGTTCTGAGAAAAAAGTGGCTAGCTCAGTTCCCAACTCAAACAACCGTGCCAGCACACTTCCTCGAGACCACCAGTGCACCCTGGCAGGCAGCAGAAATACGTTATGCATACTTCCCATTTCATCACACAAACATTAAAAAGATAAGTACTCGAGGGTTGAAATTTAATAAATTTGGTCACTTTTCCTGCTTCACCAAGCACACCTTGAAGTGAAACTGGCTTTTTTTCCCCCTTTTTTTTACTGTGCACGTGTGGTGGTGAGTCACATGATGATTACTTACCGTAGTTTGGTACCACCGCCTTGATATGTACTAAGACACCAGCAGTTTTACACACTGTTGCTTTTGCACCAGCAGTTCAAACACCAACTCAATGAAAAGAGAAAATAAAATCTTAGTAGTAGGATGAAGATAACTCTGATCTCATGGACCCCTGAGAATGTGTCAGGTTCTTCCAGGGATCTCAGACTATGCTTTGAGAACCGCTGCTTTATACGCTACAACCAGGGATAAACGTGGGGCTCCAGGAGCTTCCTCCAAGATCGAAGTTTGGATTAAAGCCCTGCCCTGACTGCATGACCTGCCTGGTCATGACTACAACAACCTATGTGGCCTTGGCTGGCCCCTTTCCTGCACCTCTAAGAGTCAGACCCAGTCCCCTGACCTCCGGGATCTGACTTAGATGGACCACTAACTACCACCTGTTGTCAACCAGACCAATCCAGCCTGGACTGCACTTCAGGTCCCCTCACTCCTACAGAAGCCAAGGGGAACTCACCTGTCCCAAGCCCCAACTGCGTGCCAGGCAGGCCATTATCTAATTTCATTGTCACAGCACTCCTGCGAGGTAGATGTTATCATCCCCATTTTGCCAGTGGAGAAACTGAGGCTCGGGGAAGCAGGATTCCCACACAGATCTGTCTGACATGATAGTGAAGGGCCTTGCGCTGCCTTCTGGTCAGTTCTCACAGCCCCATTCCCACCCCCGGTCTGGACTTCCTGCCCTTCGGGTCTGCCTGCTGGTGAGGTTCCAGCATGCCTCACAACCAAAATTTCCTGAAATGAGAAAATTCCCAGCACTGGCAGTTTTAATCATCCAGTGTCTGAATTCCTAATGTTCACAAATCACTCAGATGCTGGAAACCGTGAGACACATCAGCCTCCGGAATAGCTCATCGATAAAGTCTGAGCTGAGTTCGCCTCTGCCTGTGTCTGTGGTGGGTGAGCCCCGGGGACAAGGCCCTTCCTCCAGGGAGCACTTCCACCCAAGCTGCTGCTTTGTCATCTCTGTCTTTGGACTGCACGTGGGAGTTGACATCCTCTGGCCCCTTCCTCGGTGCCAGGGGTTCCCTGGAAAAGCCAGAGCCCATTCAAACGAGTCACAAAACAACTCCCCAGGATGTGACCAGGATAAGAATCACATCCTAAGACTCAGCTTCAGGAAAGTTCATCTCAAAATAAACCCAAAGCTGAAGTAAATAAAGCATTAGGATTATTTTGGGAGAGCAATTTCACAGAAATAGAGAGAGGAAAAAAAAATACTATTGTCCACAGCCTTTGTTCAGACATTCTGTATTTCTGGTATGTCTTGTTAAGTGGTGGTTTCATATCTGACATTGATGCAAGGGGGGAATGACCCATGTTTATGAAAATTATACCATTTCTTCTGAGGGTAAGAGTGTCCTTTAAACACTGGTTTGAGATAGGGCAGAGAGTCTGATGAGGATTCAAGGTTGTAATGATTAAAGCCAGGCTGGAAGAAACATGTAATTTGTACGAAAGAACCAAGAGAACAACAGCTAAGGAGAAGTGCAGGGAGCATGTACCAAAAGGACACGGCAGTCTTGGCTCCTAAGGGGGAACCGGGCCACAAACAGAAAGCATGATTTCACAGGACAAGAGAAGGAAAAGGCGTCGGCATAAAGAAGGGCAAAGCAGCTGCCTTCACTTACACGTTCTACCGTAACAAACAGGTTGTACTCTCATGGTGTGACCATGATCTTCCTGCAATCACTCAATCATCCAATATTTAATGAGTCTACTCTCCTTGGCGAGGCACTGGGAATATCTCACTAATGACAACACTGTCTGTGCCCTCGAGGAGCTTCCAGGCCAGTGGGCAAAACAGACGTGTGAACAGGCAAGGATAGGAAGGTAACAGTGCTATTAATCCTGATGGGGAAGGAGGTCCACCCAGGATGCTTCCTCGGGAAGATGGCAGTTACCTGGTTAAACGCCCAGCGAGGGCAGCAGTGGGGCTGGGGAGGGGGTGACAGATGGAGGCGGATGTGGATGGCCAGCATGATACTCCCAAAGATACCAGTCCTCAACTTTCTTCGGTCTGCGTTCTATCACTCCACTTCAACCCTTCAGAACTGGTATAACGTCTATGGTCCTTAATTTAAACACGACAAGCAATAAATGGTCATATTTGACTTAGGAAAGTCACATAATCTAATGGTGAAAAATGAGGCATTTGAGGGCAGACAGACCTGGGTTTGAATTCTGTGTCTGTACTTACTAGGTGTGGACAAGTTGCTTAACCTCCTGGAGCCATATCTACCTCACAGGGACATCCTAAGAAATAGAATGAAGCACTTTGAGTGTCTGGCACATTCTTTCTCTGAGATCAAGTAACCACTTCCCAAGTATCCCTCAGGTGCAGGCATTACTGTCTCTCTCCAATGCCACTACCCAATCCAGCTGCCCTCCTCTCTCCCCTGGACCCTGGGACAGCCTTGGCACTGCTGTCCCCGCTTCCGGTCTTGTTCCCCTCCCGCCCCTTCTTCACTCAGCCGCTCAAAATGCTTTCAGGTGCCTATGTGCCTCTTCCTTTCCCCTGCTTCAACCCCTTAAGAGCTCCCCTTGTCCTCAGAGTTGAAACAGCAGTGGCTCTCGGGGCTTTCATCATCTGGCCCTGCTGACCTCCCAGGCCTGATCTGCTCCCCACTGGCCCATCACACTCCAACTCACTTTTGCCTCCAGAACTTTGCATGTACTTCCTTCCACCAGGAACACAGACCCTGCTACCCTGCCCTCTCCTTCTCCAGGCTAATGCTCTCCTTCCCAATCTCTACATTTCTCTGCTTCTTTTAGGAAGCTCTTTATGACTCTTCCCTCACAGGGAGACTGGAGCTGGTGCCCCCTCTCTGTGCTCCCACTACCCCACTCCCATACTCTACTGTAATCGACTTCTCTGTATCCATTGTTAGATAGTCCTTTCTTAGGAGCAGGTTTTGTACTTTCTCTCCCCACTATCTGGCCTGTTTTAAACAAATGAACAGTCTCACAGCTAATGAATGGCAGAAATGAGATTAAAACCCAGGTCAGTCTAACTCCTAAACTCATGGGCTCCACCCCCCCATCCCCACTAAAACTCAACTACAGACAGGTAGTGCCACACCCTCTGCCCCAGTGATCTTCTCCCACCGGCCCCTCCGCACCCACCCTGCCACAAAGGCATTCTACAGCCTCTCTACTAGGTGTGCACTCACTTCCTGCCAGAAACTCATGTCCCTCTTGCAGACGAAGGCTCTGTTTGTATTGTGCAAAATTATTATTCTCTAGGACAACACTCAACCCACTGATTTTGGTGAAAGCATTTTGGAGCGACAGTGATAACAGGGGGCTTTCCTGGGCTTAGGACATTGGTTTTGGGGAGTGGCAACAACCACAATGCAACTCAGTTCAGGAGAAAATTCCTGGAAATTTGAGCAAGCTGGTTTGTTTCTTACTCATTAAAGTGCATTGAGCCAACTCTCATTTCTTTTGTCAATATTTACAGACTGAAACATGACAAACTGCTCTCTGTGCTGGTCAAGATGTGGACACTGATTGATAGGACTGGGGACAAAAATCCCCTGGGAACAAGAAAGAAGTTTCATGACTGGCTACAGGATAACTTTTCCCATTTGGGGAGGTTCCACCACAAAATGGGAAGAGCATGTGTACTGGCTAAACATGGGAGACTCTCCCCTTCACTCTCCCACCCAGAGTTATTTGAGTCCAGAACATGAAGGGACTTGTATGTCATGTAAGGAGTCTGGATATTGATAGTAATAATGCCACTTACTGAAGACCTTCATTGTGGTAGATACATTTAACGTGTCTCTATAATCCTGAAAGTTATGAATTTATACAACCATAATATGAATTTGGAAAATGATATGGGGAAGTTAAGACCCATGTCATTGCCACTCAACTGCTAAGTGACAGAGACAGTATTCACATCTGTCCTTTTGCTCTGTCTCCCCTGCCATCCCTCTCCTGGGGCTCCAGCCACCATCATCTCTCTTTGGAAGAGCTCCAAATGGTTCTCCCTGCTTTCTCTTCTTCCCTCCTCCAATGCACAGCATTCTTTAAAAATGCAAATCAGTTATATCGACCTTCTTGAAATCTGCTTGAAGTCTTTCCATTGTAACAGGCATTGTTGCTACCTCCCAGCATCCACCCTGCCCGTAATGCCGTGGTTTGGTGAGCCTAGTTAGCTAATCTGGGGAGTCCCATTAGCGCTGCTGCAGGAATTGGTAATCCGGGCATTGCATTCTCTTGGCTACAGAGATTGAGCAAGGTGTAAGGAGAAGCCATCAGTCAGAAGCTCAGAAGTGATATTTTGTTCTCATTCTGGGGCAGGCTCTCTGTCCCTGTGTCTGTCTCTATCACTGTCTCTCTCTCCAGAACATGAATGGAAGAGCACAGCCTCTGTGCCTGCTGGAAGCTACCTTGGGAGGGAGGCACTGGCCTCCATGGGAGGAGAATGGAGCTAAGGGAATCCCAGAGACAGAGCTGGAGCCCTGATTGTGCCACATCTGAGGACTCTCTACTTTTCAACCTTTCAGTTATGGTGTACCAATAAACCTTCTTTATTATCCAAGCCAGCGTGGGTTAGGTTCCCTATAACCTGCCACAGAAAGTCTCCTGAGTGGTTCAAATGCCTCCCAGTGCACTTTGAATTGCATCCAGATGCCCTACCTTGGTATTAAAGGCCCACTAACCTCCAAGATCAATGAGTGGTGAGGGCAAGAGCTAGACTTTCACTTACCCTGGTATTGCCAGCCCCTCACATCAGTCTAGCACATAGCAGGCACTCTATTAAAAAAAAAAAAAAGTTTTTTTGAGCCCATGAACCCAGGTCTCTACTATATTACCTGCTTCTCAAGGGTAGGGAGTCTGGCTGGGGTCCCGCTGCATCATATGCTGGACCCACCTCTCGGCAAGTCAACTGCATTTTGCTAGACATCAGTTTTATTAGACATTCAGCTCCCCCATCAGTATCCTTGGGAAGACCACCATCAGGGAGGGCGTGGCCATTCTGCATGTGAGGATGTCAAGAAGTGCCTCTGATTGCCAGACACTCCAGTAGGGGGCAGCGTCCCAGCAATGCCTAAGCTGCAGACTGTGTGAGTGCACCTTCCTCCCACCCACTCCAAACCCCCTTGCCCAAGGAAAACCTCTGGAACAGGCTGGAATTCCCACAAGTAAATGGGGAAGAGACTCAGAGCCATTATAAACTGGGTAGCAATGAATGTAGCCAGTGGGGCATAGGGAACGTCCAGGCGTGGGTCAGAAGAACATTTTATGCCTTTGTTTATCTAACCAGCAGGCCCTTCCTGCCTTAGGCCCTCTGCTCTGCTGCTTCCTCTGCCTGATCACCCAGTTACGCTACCCTCTGACCAACCTTTGTCTTAATTCTCTACAGAATGTTTATCAGTAACTGAATTTTATTTACCTGTGTGTTTATTTTTCTCTGTCCCTTCTTCCCAAATATAAACTCCATGAAAGCAGAGACCTTGACTGTCCGCCTCACCACCACATCTCTGGTATTAAGAATCCCCCAATAAATACACATTATCAATGAACAGGTGGCCTGCCCCCTCCCAGGAACCCACCTCCTTAAAGGGCTGGTTTTGTCTCATGAGTTAGGCACCCTTCAAATATGACCTCCTCAGGGAGGCCGCCACCCCCTCATGGAGCCAGAACCACTTTTTGTCAAGACATATGTGTATTTCATATTTCATAGCTCTGATCACACTATAAAATTTTCTCATGTGTATTTACTTGTCTGTTACCTACTTTCTCAAACTCTGTATCATTCCCTTTGAATTCCTGAAGGCAAGATCACTGCCATTTAGTAGGTGCTCAGTGAATTTTTATGGAAGGAATGGTAGGTGGTGGGAGGGAAGGAGGGAGGGAGGGACGGAGGGAGGGAGAGAGTCTCCAAAGCTTCGGAACTGGTGGAGATGAAGAGATAAAGCAAAGAAGGGAAGTTGATTTTAGAATATCTTTGTGAGGTGAACAGGGCAGGTTTTGCTACATGAAGAAAGCATAGATCAGCCATGTTGTGACTGTCTCAAAATAGCATGTCTGCTGAAGTTCCAATTTGGACCAAATCTCTCTGATCCATTTTCCAGTTCCCCTTCTCCTAAATCATGCAGCTTTCCTGTTGAGAACTTATCTACACATACACGCTTCAAGGAGCAACAATCTCCCTTACCCCCATTGGTACAGATTCTCCTTAGGTGGAGACTAGCTATTTGAGAAACCATAACTGAATCTCTTGGTTTGTTTGTCTTCACAATGCTTCAATTAAACCACTTTAATGAGGCACAAGCAGCCAATACCAGTCTGATATAAAAGTCTTTCCACGCCTTTATGCTACAGCCAGGTCTCTGGCTTCTCTCTCTCAATTATTACCTTAACCATGCCCTGGAGACCGAAGGAGCCAGTTTATTTTGACTGGGAGATTGTTAAACTGCAGGAGACAAATCTGAGACGCTGCCAGGCTGTGATTTCCATTGCTCCACATGGCCACGGGGTGCTGAGAATAGCCAAGGCCAATTCCTGCTGGAGGAGGAAATGGCAGTTTCCTCAACTCCCGGAAACATTACTTCCTCTCTGGTGCCTAGCTCCGTGTTAACCAATCAGATAGCCTCTTCCCACCCCAAGCCCCCAGAGACCTGGCCCAAGCCTGTAGAAGACATCCTGTTTCCCCTAAGGAAGTAGCCCAACTTGAAGGAGCCTCTAGGGTATTGAGTGAGGGGTGGGGAGGTAGTGGGGCAGGAAGACAATGACCAGTAGTAATAATAATAGTGTTACCCAGTGTCAGCTAAGTACTAAGCCCCCGTCCCACCCCCTTGTCCTGACACTCAGATCTAAGTAAACTTGACCTAAACTTTCACTGGCCTTTGATAGTCCAAAGTCATCAAAGATAGAAAATTCAGTCCTTTTCTTGTTTGTACAGAAAATAAGCTCACACCACACATTCCAGGAATTTAGAAACACTGCAGTGGAATTTGAGTGGTCACAGGGCACCGACATATTTCTTGGCAAGTAGACTCATGGACACGGCTCTGGAGCCAAGCTTCCTGGATTCAAATCCTACCTCATACTCCCTATCCCTTATTAACTCTATGTTATTAGGCAGGTCAAATTCTCTAGGCCTCAGTTTTTTCTCTTTCCCTCTTTCTAGGGATACAATGGTACCTACCTCATCAAGATTCAATGAGATAAAGCACTTAGAACAGATAAAGCACTTGGCACAGCTCAGCACTCAAGAAATCTTCATTATTGTTTTATTCTGCTTCCTCCTCCCTTTTAGAAGGGGGAAAAAAAAAAACACCTTTTCCTTGTCTCATGAAGAATAATGATACCCCTTCTCTGAAACCTTGGCATCAGCCAGTACCCATGCCCTTGAAATTTCAGGTTCTATGGGAACAGGCCTTGTCAGGGCATTCCTCTGAGTGCTCTTCCTATAGGCCATTTGAGTGAATACAAATTTCTCAATCTCATTATCATTTATTACCATTTAATAGCACCCACTCACCAAATGATGTTTTATGGTATTATTCCATTTCTTTAAAGATTTTATTTATTTGACAGAGAGAGAGAGAGAGGCAGGCAGAGGAAGAGGGAGAAGACTCCCCACTGAGCAGAGAGCCCGACTTGGGGCTCAATCCCAGGACCCTGGGATCATGACCTGAGCCGAAGGCAGACGCTTAACCGAATGAACCACCCAGATGCCCCTGGTATTATTCTATTTTTAAAAATAAACTTCATATTTTAGGATAGCTTTAGATTTATCAGAAAATGACAAAGAATAGTCCAGAGTTCCCGTATATCTAACACTCAGATGCCCCAATTATTAACATTGTACATGAATGTGGCACATTTGTTATAATTAATGAACCAAGGATGATATATTGTGATTAACTGATAAATCTGTATTTACTCAGACATTTTTATATTTTACCTAATGTTCTTTTCCAGTTTTAGGTTTCTATCCAGGATAACACATTATACTTAGTTGTCTTGCCTCCGAGGCTCGTCTTGGCTGTGACGGTTTCACAGACTTTCCTTGTTTTTGATGGCCTTCACCATTTTGAGGAGAACTGGTCAGGCATTTTATAGGCTGTCCCTCAGTTAACCTTTGTCTGATGTTTTCCTTGTAACTCAGACTGGGGTTTGGGAAGGAAGACTGCAGAGGCAAAATGCCATTTTGTTCATATCATTTCACCATACACCAATATGACCTCTCATTGTTGACACTGACCTTGAACACCTGGTTGTGGTAGTGTTTGCCAGATTTCTCTACTGTAAAGTTACCCTTTTTTTCTCCCTTTCCATCCCACATTCTTTGGAAGGAAACCACTATTTGCAGTCCACACTGGAGTAGGGAGATGTGCTTCACCTCTTTGATGGCAGAGTATCTATATAAATTACTTTGAGGGACCCCTGGATGGCTCAGTCCATTAAGCGGCTGCCTTTGGCTCGGGTCATTATCCCAGGGTCCTGGGATCAAGTCCCGCATCGGGCTCCCTGCTCAGCGGGGAGCCTGCTTCTCCCTCTGCCTGCTCTGCCTGCCACTCCCCCTGCTTGTGCTCTCTCTGACAAATAAAATGTTAAATAAATAAATAAATAAATAATATTATTTTGAATTCTCCTATATAGGCAATTTGTATATTCTCCTCCATTGATTTATTGAATCATTTGTTTATACCAATATGGGCACCTGAGTATTTGTTTTGTATTTTGTGTTACAATCAAAATCTTAACTTACTTATTTTGTTGTTCAAATTACTCCAGCTTTGATCATTGTGAGCTCTTTCACTTGGCTCCTGCATCCCTTTGACATAACCCATCACGATTTTGCTTTGTTTTGTCTTACTTTTGGAACTTACTCTCTGGTACGATGAGATGCCCTAAGCTCATCTTATAAATTTCCTGCCCTAGTCTTAGATTCAGCCATGTCTCTAAAGAGAACAGATTCCTTTTATTGTACAATGGTTTTAGCAACCAAGATCTGGGCACTAGGTGTGCAAACTGTAATTGGAGGGTCCTTGCTCCTAGGCTCTCTCAGCTGACAGAGCTAGGAAATATATGTGTGTATGAAAACCAGTAACCCATGTACTTATACATACCTATACATATTTCTATATGTAGCCATCTGTATCTATATTAATAGATAATATTATTGTTGCTGGAGCACGCACACACACCCACACCACCACCACCACGACCATTGTGATAAAACCTGTGCTTCATTAGGAAATTTCGTGTTTACTGAGTGGGTGACTTGGCATCCCCCAGCACAGTGACATGCTCTTTCCAAGAACATTTGTACCTCAGTTTGGAAAGCAAACTGGACTGAAGGAGGGGGTGATATTAAGTAACTTGCCCAGTGTCATGCAGCTAGCAAGTGACAGTGCTAGGATTCGATTCCTCAATGAGCAGACTCCCAAAGCAGTGCTCCCGGGGCCTGGGGGCTACAGGGTCCTTGGCCAGAGACACCCTGGCTCAGGGAGGCTGATGTCAATCCATCTCCAGGAGGCACCCCTCCCCCACTTTCTGCTGACCTGGCCTTCGCAGCCTCTAGAATCCTACCATGTAATTTAGGCTTCCCGCCCCCTTTAAAGCATAAACTAGGGAAAGGGAAAGAGCAACCCCAGGATGTGCCTATCACTGAAGTGTGTACATGTGGATAGAGAACCAGCCTTAGGGGATGATAAAGAACCTGAAAAAATCACCAATAATAAAAAACTTTCCATGTCAAAACAATTTTTGCTGAAACAACAATGCACATAAAATGTATTGAGGAAACTTATAATTATGCCAAATGAAGCTGTGTGGAAGCGTCTGTCCGGCCATGAGAACCACTGATTTCTTGGTGTAGTTACACTCAGCAGCTGGGGCTGGGGTAGCCGCAGTTCTGCAAGCAGCGGCTTCGGGAGAGAAAGATGTCATTCTCTCAGAGGAACGGCCTTTGCCCTCCGGAGCTAGGATGTGACTGGCTCCTCGGGAAGGAGAGGGGGCCACAGGCATCTCTACGTGACAGCCACTTTCAGAGCCCAGTGCCAGGCAGAGGAGCCTCCTTGCTCCCCACCCACCTCATCTGGATATCATGCATTCAGCACACATTCCTGGGTGTAGGCATGGACCCCCAACTCCACCCTCCTCCCCAGGGCTCGTGGCCCCAGCACGTCCCTGGAAGTGTCCCACGCTCTGTCCTAGAGTCCAAGGCCTACATTTACGTCCCCGCAGCACCAATGGCTAACTCCGTCCTCCCGCCTGACCTCTCTGGGCCACATTCCTCTCCTCTGCAAAACAGGAGTCACAGGACTCTGGGTGGGGTTGGGTGGGATGCTTCCACCTTCGTGGTTTGACAGAGATTGCTATTCCTGCAGAAAGACTGACAAGGAGGGGACTACGTCGATGAGACTGGCCTTCAAAGCTTGCTGCAGAAACTTCAGGCCCTTTCGGTAGCAAACGCTTCCTCTCGGATGTATGTAAAACATTTAGCGCCACGTGCTGAGCCGGTCAGTGTTGAAAACTTTCCTTCCCTTTTCTTGCAACAGTTTCAAAGCGCCCCCACCCACTTTTGCATGCCTCACTGCCTGGGACAAGGGGACTGTGCCCCACGGCCCACTTATGCCCTGAAGCCCAGTGCATCTTCAGGGAAAGCTTTGGGGTGACCACTGCCATTCAGATTTCAAAGACTCCAAAATGGGGCTCTGAGCCCCATCCTGATCAGCGTGACTGAAGGATGGAGCTGGAACAGGGGGTTTTGGAGGATTAACCAGCTCTCCCACTGAGAGGCCGGGCAACCTGTGTTACTAAATCCTCCTACTGGATTAAGCCTGAGCCCACAGATCACCCGCAGCCTTGAACAGACGTGACACAATGGGACACTTT
The DNA here is from genome assembly GCF_054177405.1 of Leptonychotes weddellii. NCBI lineage: Eukaryota > Metazoa > Chordata > Mammalia > Carnivora > Phocidae > Leptonychotes > Leptonychotes weddellii. The sequence continues at coordinate 41,510,915 of NC_138372.1, forward strand.
CTGGGCCTTGGTCCAATAAAGGGGCTAAAAGTAGACGGCGCATGGGCACATGGCACTTGTCACTCTCTCCCTTGTGTTATTTCTAGAGGCAGCAGGGTGTCTTAAAAAGAACATGAGCCAAAAGGCCTGCGTTTGCTCCCAGCTCTGCCACTTGCCAGCTGTGTGACCTTTAGTGGGTTACTTCACTTCTCTGGGCCTCAGAGAAAACGGAACAGAAAAACAGAGTTCATCATATGGATTTCACAGACCCTTGAAGGATTCTGAGATAATATGAAAAACTCATTTCCTCAAAGATCACGTTCATGAAACATGAATGGGACTTCCCCAGGCTGGGCTGAAGGCCTGGCTCAAACGTCCTCGCACATCTGTGGCTTCCCTCACTTATCCTCCTTCCTCCACCCATGCTTCCATCTTTATACTCTTTGGAGTTTCTCTCCTTTTAATGGTGGCTTCTCAGAAATAAGAGTTCCATGGTATTTATCTTTGCTCTCCATCAGCTGGCCACACATGGGCGCCTAGAAATGTCGATCAAACTAAAAATAATTTGTAGCTGGTGCCCCCTCTGTGATTATCAACTGGCATACCTATCAGTATGCCCTATCTCCCGTCTTAGACTGTAGGTACTCCGAGGGCAGCAACCAGGTCTGATTCATCCATGTATCCACCATAGCACCAGGCTGGACACAGTGGGTGTTCAGTGAGTACATGTGGAAAACAAGAAGAAAGATGGAAGGGGAGAGAAAGAATAAGAACCCCTCTTCCCAAGAGCAGCTCACCGAGCCAACTGTTGTGGGTACGCAGCCGCCAGGCAGACCCACACTCTCACTCCTCCCTGTGAGAGCAAGCCCCACACATTTTCTTAGTCCTCCTGGCCAAAACCTTTACAAAATTCAAAAACCGGGCTATGATTTTTCTTTCTAGCAGGACTTCTCTGTGTGATGATGCTTAACCCAACCAGTCACCCAAAGGTTACAGTCACTATAGGGCTGCTAGGGTTATGAGACAACCCATCCCCAGCCCCACCATGCAGGAAGATCCCTGTATAATCTGTCCATAACCATGGGTGGGGAGGACACACCTTCGATTCCTTGGCCCCACTTAGACACAAGCTGCTGCTTCCAACTCCTGCATCTTTGCCAGTGCTCTTCCCTTCTGTCCACAATGCCTTTATCCATTCCCCAAACCACACCCTCACATGGAGACACCTACAGCCACCACCCTTGCCACAGCCAATATGCCTACTTGACTCATACTTCTCCTTCAGGATACGACTCAGGTGTCCCCTGACGGACACAGAGGCAGTCTGCATGGCAGGCATGCAGATCAGCTGTCAGGAGCCCAAGCATCAGAGTCGAATCTTAGCCCTAGCACTAATGAGCTGTATGACTGTGGAAAAGTCACTGCCCAAATCTAAGCCTCAGTTTGCTCATCTGTAAAATGGGAATGATAACACCTTCTTCACAGAGCTGCTATGAGAAGTAGTAAACGTAAAGAGCTTGGCATAGAGCTCAGCATGTGGAAAGCTCTCAGTTAGTGGCAACTGTGGGTACACAGGAAACATCCCTGTGCCCAGACCGGATTAGGTGCCCCTTCTCTAGATTCCGATAGCACCCTTTGCCTATCCCTGTGGTTGCCGTTCACCTGAGTGTTTTAATATCTGCTCATTATTTGTGGCCTAGCTAGACGTAAGCAACAAATGGGCAGAAACTCTCTCTGTCTTGGTATCCCCAGGACCTGAGAGCAGGTCTATTTATTGTAGGCGTGAATGAATGGGTGGAATGAATGAAGGCATGAGTAAATAAAGTGAATTAATAGGCCTTCAGGCTACATTGGCAACAATGCCTATTCTAAGCCCCACTAGGGCTAGAGCTGGGCCTGCATAGAGTGGCTCAGGTCTGAACCATGCCTAGGATATCACACTGAGCCCCTGAGGACATGGAGCGGTGGGGACAACAAGAACTAAAAGGCAGATTGCCACATGTATTTGTTAGTGCTGAGCCTGCCCCCTCACCTCCTCCCAAGGACCACCAGGCATCTGACCATCAATAAATATTTGCTTGGAATGTAGAGATTCATTTATTCACTTAAGAAATACTTATTGAGGGGCGCCTGGGTGGCTCAGTTGGTTAAGCAACTGCCTTTGGCTCAGGTCACGATCCTGGAGTCCCAGGATCGAGTCCCGCATCAGGCTCCCTGCTCAGCGGGGAGTCTGCTTCTGCTTCTGACCCTCTCTCCTCTCGTGTTCTCTCTCTCATTCTCAGATAAATAAATAAAATCCTTAAAAAAAAAAAAAAAAGAAATACTTATTGAGCCAGACACCATTCCAAGCAACAGGTTACAGCGGTGGATGGGACAAGCATGTTCCCAAGTTAGACAACAGGAAATAGGATTCCTTAGAGAGGTGACATAAGCCAGGATCACCTGTCACTGTGGAGGTAGAGGAGGAGGAAGAGCAATGGACAGGGAGCCAAGAAGCCCACATTCATACTTTGGCCACCGGCACAGTCATCTCAGCCAAGTCACGTAGCTTCTCTCTGCCCCATGACATGTTCCTATGCAAGATGGCCATATCTGCCCTACCTACCACAAGGGCAGATATTCATATCGGGAATGATTCTAGAAAATGCTGTAGAATCAGGGAAGGATGACAGCTTACTGCCATAATGAGCTGGTTCTATGACCTCTGTCTACCCCTCCAAGCCTTTACTTCTTCCTCTGTTATGTAGGATAAATACTCACTTGGCCTACCTCCCAGAGTCCTTGTGGTCTCAAGCTAGACCACAGAAGGACACAGGGCACTGTAAATGGTAGAGAGCACGGATGTTGAACTCCCTGCTGTGGGCCTGTACTTAATCCACTCACCCAGGATTTCCCTCAGGGGAATCAGTTAGCCTCTCTGACCCTCAGGGTCCTCATCTGTCAAATGGGAACAAATAATCCCTATCTGGTCCAGCCTGCAGTGTTGTGAAAATCTAATGAAATCATGGATATGAAAAACTTTGGCAAATGTTGACACGCTGTATAAATGATAAAGCGCTCTGTACATCTGAAGAATGATTGTTCTTTTTGTTGTCATGCGGGATTATGCTCCCTGTGGTAGAATTGGGCTTGGTCCCACGTCCGTGGCTCGCCTCTCCAGAGAGAGAAAGAAAAGAACCATTAAGATGGTCTCCATGTATCCCAAACACGTGTGGAATCTCACTTGATTCTTGAAGTGACCCCATGTGTTATGCAGGAAAAACGTTTTTTTTCCAGTATTAGGGAGAAAGATAGAATAGGATTCCAGGTTGCCACTACTGTACTTAAAGTGTGACCTTGGGCCAGTCGCTTTCCCTCTCTGAGCCTTATTCTCTACATTTGTCAAATAAAGAAATGAGATTCTTTTTAAGTTAAGAGGCTTATTGCTACAAGAAAATAAAGGTGATAATCAATAACTCGATTTGTTATCTCACAGCAAGAAGTCCAGCTAGAGGGGTCCCAGGCTGGCTATTACAGGGCCTCAAAGGGCTCAGGGCCACAAGCCAGTTTCTATGTGATTCTTTAACAGTGTCAAGATGGCTCCTGCAGCTCCAAACTTCACACCCTCACTCAGTAATAATGCCCAAAGGCAAGAGGAGGTGGGTGTTTGTCTTGGGCCTCTTCTTAAGAAAAGAATAAGGAAAACTTTCCCAGATGTGCCCCCTTGTATTTCATGGTGGGGTGGGGGGGCGGGAGCAGGAGGGTGATCACATGCCTCTTAACTAAACAGGGGGGGAAAAGTAAAAGAAATTACCATGATGAGCAACAGAATCAGTGTTCTAATAACAAGAACCAAAGCAGAAATGGCTGCTGGGCAGGCAACCTTCAGTGTCTGACACAGGCTCTGGATCTCTGAAGTCCATTCAAACCGCAAAGTGCAATGATGAGATCAGCCCAAGGTCACAGAACCCCATGGGAGGAACTGAGGACCTCCCCCCCCCCCACCCAGTCCTCAAGCCCTACGCTGTTCCTAGTGGATGGAACTGGGCGGCAGGTGGTGCCAGTGAATGAACCCGGACCCCAGAGGCGTGACCTTTCCTCTGGCCGGCAGGACACCCGTTCAGCCAAGGTGCACCTCTGGCAGCTTTCTAAATTCTATTTCTAAAAACGGCCTAGCCCACCAGGCCCAGAGCCAATGACCCCTTCCTTTCCTTCCTGCATCTTCCAATAAATAAACAGAAACTGATAAGAGTGACTTGAACAAAACAGAAGTCTATTTTTTTCCCCACGTAAGGAGTCTAGAAGCAAGCGACCCAGGGCTCCACCATCTCTAAGAACCCAAGTTCCTTCCACCTCTCTGCCCCTCCATCCTTAAGGATATTTCGTGGTCCAAAATCACTTCTGCAACTATCTTTATCATTATGTTAACATTCTAGAAGGAAAAGGGAAAAGCAAAACCACCACCACAAAGACCTTTATCTGCCTTACTCTTTTCTTTGTTTTTTTAAGATTTTATTTATTTATTTGATGGAGAGAGACATAGCGAGAGACGGAACACAAGCAGGGGGAGTGGGAGAGGGAGAAGCAGGCTTCCCACTGAGCAAGGAGCCCGATGCGGGGCTCGATCCCAGAACCCTGGGATCGTGACCTGAGCCAAAGGCAGATGCTTAACGACTGAGCCACCCAGGCACCCCCCCTTTTTTTAAGTAGGCTCTACACCCAATGTGGGGCTCAAACCCACAACCCTGAGATCAAGGGTCACATGATCTACCAACTGAGCCAGCCAGGCACCCCTTACCCTCTCCTTTTTTTAAGGAGATTTCCCATACATCCCATCCCAAAACTTCTTATATCTCGTTGGCCAGAAATTCATCACAGGGCCATACCTTGCCGCTAAGGAGGCTGGGAAATGTCCTTTTTAAACTAGGCATATTGCAACTCTCAATTCACTTAAATTAGGAAGCAACATGAAGAGAATGGATACTGGGCAGGCAGCTCACCATCTCTGCTACAGTTCCAGGGATGATCTTTTGGATAGGACATCTGCATGGCTGATCCCTGCAAAGTGTTGGAGGACAGGGGACACTTGGCAGTGGTGGCGGTGGTTGTTTCATTTTGTTTTTGCTGGCTTTCATCTGGCTCCCTATGGCACTCCGGACATGTCACCATATCTCCCCGAACCTCCTCATGTAGAGGGTGGGACTTCTAGGCCGACTGTGGACAAATGAAACTGAGGACAAGGTTCATTCCTCCATTTGTTCATTCTTTCATTCAACAAGAATCTACTCACACATCTTCTGCATGCCAACAGCTGTGCTAGGCATTGAGGATTCAGAGATTCATCATCAACCCTGCTTCCGGGATGTCACTTGAAAAAAGCCCACGAAAACATCCATCATGATACATTGTGCTAAACTGTATGCTAAGGTTAAGCACAGAGAAATAAGAAGCTGGGAGAGGGGCACCTAACCCAGGCATCATAAGGATGCTTACAAGATGAACAAGAGCTTGTGGGGAAAGGGGGTTGGAGAGGACAGGAAGGAGGCCGGCATGTGAACAGGTATGAACCTGTGGAAGAGTGTATCACATTCCAGAAACATTTTCTTACTGCACACTGAGCCTCAGGTCAGGCTCTGGTTTCTGAGCTTTTTGTCCCAGCTGGTATTGTTTATTCTGCTTGTTTGAATTCGAACAGATCAGAGATTGGATTTCAGCTCTACCACCTAACAATATGAGTCCAGGCAAGGGGCTTCATCTTGGACTTGAGCTTCACCATCGTCATGAGCTTCAGTGTCCTTGTCCATAAACGCCATCAGCCATTGGTGTGCCTAGCTGGATCCTGACACACAGTGAGCTTTCAATCCCTGTTTCTTCTCTCCCTCCCTTTCCCCATGGCTATGGGGTGAACCCAACAGGCTCTGGGGAACCAGGAAGAGGAGAGAGCCACTGGTAAACAGCTTAAGGACAACAAGAATCGTTTCTGTGTTGATCATGGAACAGGAAAAACTCAGATAAGAGAGAAACCACGATGCATGCCACAGAGCCAACTGCATTGTTCCCCATGGTAAAGCAGCTGAAAGAGCTCTCACAGCAGGGGGGAAGGTCAACCTCTCTGAAGAGAACAAACCCACAAGCCTTGTGACCCCGTGACCCCCTCCTGCAATTCCCATGACTCTCTGTGCTGGTTTCCTCCTCTGGAAGAAGGGAAGAGTGTAATCTCTGCCCTGCCAGGCTGTCTGGGCTGTGTGCATGGCTGGCAGGGGCTCTGTAGATTGCAAACTCTGGGCAACCCTGACAAGGAAGGTTGTCTCTGTCTCCTCCGCCAACTTGGCGACTCACCTCTGTGCTGTTTGCGAGTGCTGCCTCCGTGCCTTCCTTCAGGCTCCCCTCCACCCAGAGCTCTCCCTTCTTCCTTTTACCTTCCACATCCTGCCCATCCCTGACAACCGTACCTCTAGGAAGCCCCTTCTGATGGCGCCGGTCCACACTGACCTGGTGCCCTCAAGATGTCTCCAGACTGGACCGCACCATCAGATGGTTGCTCTCTTTCTTCCATTTCTTTCTGTTCTGCTTCATCCTCACCTCACCTGGACAAAGGCCCACTGGTCTTCCCCGTCTCATCACTCTCAGAGGGCCTCCCCCTGCCCCACCACAGCCCACTGAAAATCCAGGTCCCTTCATCTCTGCCCTCTGATATGATGACTTCAGTCCCTAAATGGGCCACGCCTTGGCTCTTCTTCCCTGTCATTAGCTTTCGGGCTTTGGTTTACATGTCACCTCCTTTGGAAGCCTTCCTTTGGCCTTTGCGTCTAACCCCACTCAGACTAAGTACTCCTACCAGGAGCCCCTTCTGCACCGTTTCCCTCATGACTCCTCTTACCAATGCTGAAACAAACCAGTTTATACCTTTCTCCCCCTCTGACAATAAACCATGTGAGAGCCAGGGCTTATCTCTGCCACTCTTCAGAGTTCTATCCCCAGCACCTAGCCTGGTGCCTACCGGGGCAGGTGCACGAATGACCTACCCTGAATTAACCAACTTTCCACTGACTGCACTGAACGTCATCATCCCTCCAGCCAGTCCCCAGCATTTATCCAGTGTCCACTAGGTGTCAGGCACTGGACCAGGTCCCAGGAAAGAATGATAAAGACAGCAACCCCTGCTCTCACAAGATCCCAGGCTGAGGGAATGGGAAAGGGTAGGGGGATGAGGCCACGGGGAGAGAGACAACCCCACTACTATAGCAGTACAGGAAGGAAGCCAAAACTTCATCTGGGAGAAGCAGGGAAGGTTTCTCAGAGGAGGTGGTAGTTGATGGGTCCTTTCAGATGAGAAGGAGTTGGCTAGGTCGAGGAAAGAAGAGTGGGTTGGCCAAGGTGGAAGTAGCAGCATGTGTAAATACAGGGAAGGAGCAAAAGAGTCCCTACATTAGAGGCAGGCTGAGAAGCCCCGGGTCATGGGGGCGTGGACTCCAAGAGGGAAGGGGAGGCAATGAGGCTAGAGAAGAAGGCAGCCCATGTGGGAAGGGCCTTGCACTGCCAGGCGATGCAACTGAGCCCTGATCCTGCAGGCAGCGAGGACCCATGGAGACCTTTGAGCATGTTAGGCATGTGTCCACGTTTGAGTTCTAGAAGGATGTCTCTAAGCACAGTACAATCTCATATCCTACCCTCTCTTTTCACAAACTCTCATTCATGACCTCCATCCTTCTTCCTGCAGACCAGTTGTTGTCAAGGTGCGGCTCTGAACCAGCAGCATCACATCAACTGGGAATTTGTTAAAAATGCAAATTATCAGGCCATACCTGACCCACAGAATCTGAAACACCGGGGCGGGGGGGGCCACCATCTGTGCTTTAATAAGCCCTTCAGGTGATTCTGATGCACACTCAAGTTTAAGATCCAGTGCTCCACAACCTGGTCTTCTAAGAAGGGAAAGGACAAAAATAACAATGTCCTTCCTTAAGCTGCAGAGTTCTTCAGAAACACACCAACATGAGGGTCTCCACCGCAGTAAACTTATTCTTTCCCCCAACCAACATCACAGCACACCTACTGCGTGGAGACAGAAGACAGAATGGTTTGGGCCCTTATTCATTCTGCACTTTATCCCACAGATATTGAGTGCATGCTCTGCACGTTTCCAGCTTGAACTTAGACACACCTGAGCCTTGAGTGGAGCAAGGCCTCCAGTGGGGAGGTGAGTCAAGAGGGGTGGGTGAGCTCAGTCCCTGGCTCTGCCTACAGGAGGGGCTGTTCTGGGGGGAATCTCTAGGTGTGCATAGCATGGTCCCCCAGCACAGGGCTCCAGCCAAAGGACTCCCAGCTGTGCAGGGAAGGGCATGGAGTGGGGCACTCCAGCAAACACCAAGGACACATGTTTCATATTATATGCAACATTCTTTGTGGAAGCCCCAGTGAAAAATACACATGGCCAACCATCCCTTTCTAGGCAGGAGGGACCCCAGGAAAGGGGATTTGGACTGCCGGTTTTATCAAGAGTTAGAAACAAAGTGAAGGCTTTGAGTTTGCTAGAAAAACACATGGTTTGTGTTTGGGCTTTTATTTTAAGGATCAAGAGATGGTCTGGATATCAGGGGATACCTGAGGAGCCCACCTGGGTCTCAAGACAATGGTAGAAAGTGCATGGGATCTGGCATCTATCCCAGCTCCCTGACCTCCTTGCTGTGTGGCAGTGGGGGATCCACCCGCCTGGCTGAGCTTCTAATTTCTATTTCCTCATCTCAAATATAATAACACCGCACCTCCCAGAAAAGGCACTACGAAGACCCTGTGAAATGCCATTTACAAGACTGCTTTATAATACATATTACAAAAAAGGGATTCTTATCATTATTGATAATTCAGAAGGAAATACTGTCCAAAAAACTATCTGATAGCATAATATAGTGGAAGAACTATGGATTGAAAAGACATTCCAAACTGGATATAAATCCAACTTCACCACTTACTGGCTGTGTGACCTCAGGCAAGTTACTTCACTTCTCTGAGCCTCAGCTTTCTCAAAATAGGGGTAGAAATGCTCCCCAGCAGACAGGTTGCTGAAGGACTAACACATACTCTCTGTAAATGTCCCTGGCCTATAGAAAGTGCCTCCATCCAAGTGAGTACTGCAGCCCAAAGATGCCCAAAGGAGCACCGCCTGTGCCCCCGGGTTCGAGGCCACTCCAAGGGTCAGCTCTGTGCTGCACATCCCCTCACTGGAGGAGAGGAGGCTGCCCGCTCCCCTGACACGCTTCTGAAAGCTGTTCTTCATTCTCACAGCTCTCGGAGCCTCCCCGGCCACCTCGATCAAGTTACAGGTCCATTTGTTTCCCCTCACAAAGCACCATGGTTTGGAAACTGCCCCCATTCTCCGGCCTGGGGAGGGGGGCCAAGAGCTCAGCTCCGAGTAGCACAGTGCTGGCACTCCTCATGAAGGCACACAGAAAGTGTCACAGCTGGCCCCATGGTCATTCCCTTGTATGTGTCTTCATCAATTTCCAGGCCCCTGGAAGCAGCCCCCTAGCCTCCACTTCTTTTCAGCTGAGTAAGTTCCCTGGAGGGGAGGGGGTTTCATAAACCCACAGAAACCTGGCAGGTGTCTGTGAGGGATCTGATCCAAGGCAAGGAGGCAGGAGTGAACGTCGGTGGACCACCTCCCACATCCCAGGCTCCTTGTATGCACAGCACATCTCAGCATGAGCATCACCTTTCTGGGGGCCCCTCTCCTGACCCCCCCAGACTCGGTGAAGTCCTGCTACACACTCCCTTAGCAAGCTGCATTTCTTTGGCAATACTTACGAGGCTGTGTTGAGTCTTTCTTCCCGTGGAAGCTTCGTGAGGGGCAGGATCAAGTCTACCTCCTTCTCCAGTGATCATCTAGCACCTGCCACAGTGCCTGGCCCATGGTAGGTGCTTCATATTCTACCGAATGAATGAAGAAAACTGCAGGGCCATGGTGTAGGGCTAATATTTTCCTGACTTTTCAGAGAGGCAACTGAGACTCCAAGAACTGAAATGTCTTAGCCAGTAAACAGTGGAGCTGAGATTCAAACCCAGGCTCTCACCAGGCCTTGTTGCATTTGATTCGTATTAAGATCAGGCTGAAAATGTTAACAAAGGCAATTTTTAAAAATAAAGAAGCTGAAACTATTTGCCCAGAACTCCCTCTCCACCCCCAACACAGCATGATTTGTACCAAGTGAGAGGATTCTGAGAGCTCTGTGCAACCCGCACAAGGCGGAGAAGGGGGACAGGGGTGGCCCTTGTCCCCCAGCTGCCAGGGACCAGCTCCTCATGCTGAGCCCCTCCCTGGCTGGTCCCCACCAGGGCAGGACTTGGATGAAAAGTCTCTGGAGAACAAAGACTACATTTTCCCCCTGCAAAGCGGAGAAGCCAGCGCTGGGGAAACAATGGCCTTGCTGGGATCAAAGAGAGCAAGGCCCAGACAAGGGACAAAAGCTGAGTCCCAGCAGGATAAGAATGACAACCTGCTCTCCTCCTTTTGCAAAGGTCTCCAGAGAGTATATATGCAGTGGCGCGGGGGGGCGGGGGGGAGGGGCGGCCTCACGTCCTTTGAGGCCCACCCCACCTTCCTACCTCCGTTCCCAGAGGCCTCCCCTCCCCACACCACAGAGCCAGGAAGCAGCCTAATTGTCCTGCCCCCTGCCAGCCATATTTGATTCCCTTCTAGGCCTTCCCTCAAGTTTTTCCTCTACCTAACGTGCCCTTCCCCTGCTTTCCTCTGCAGTGCACTTACTCAGGCTTCAGCTCAAGAGCTGCCCCCTCTCTGCCCTCTGTGACCTCATGACACCTGGACCACTTGCATCCTGCAGTACGTTGCCCCCACCCACATGTCTGCTTCCAGTTACAGCACTGACCACGCTGAATTATTACTACCTGTGTCAATGCCTGCCTCCCCGACCAGACTAGGACCACACGGAGGCTGGGACAATTTCTTAACGATTTTGTAAATGCACTGCCTGAGACATCGGATAGGTCAACAATTCGTTGAATGAATAAAGCAATGAACGGTGTAGAGTGAGCTCTCCCAAGGCATGGAAATCCACTTTGGGTGAACGCAAACCTCTGTGACCTGTCAGTGTCCCTCATTTACGTTATGCCACTAGCATTCTTAAACTGCCTCCTCTCTGTTCAGGGCCAGGCTGGGTGCTGAGAATGGATCAGTCAGCAAAACAAATTCCTACCCTCATGGAGTTATAGTCCAGTGGCTGGGGACAGGGAGAAAGACCTTAATCAATCACGTAACTAAAAACTATGATATGTGCTGTGAATTGAAAAGCACGGGGAAAGGTAATAAAAAAGCATATTAATGTGTGCATCAATATCTGTTGAGAGCTCACCGTGTACCGATCAGAGGTCTAGGCTCTGACAGGGACACATCAGGGAACTATGTCTGTTACAGAGCTAACCTAGCTTTTAACAGAGGATACTGGTCCAGGCCAGCAGGGCTTCCCTGAGGAAGTGATAGCTGAGCCAAGATCTAAGGGATGAGCCAGCATGAAGAAGGCAAAAGGCAGGAGGAAAGACTAATAGTTTGCTAGGAAAATACAAATGCTTACACACTAAAATGCACACAAAGAACCTGGTGGCAGAAGCTGGCAGAGCTGTCAAAATATGTGAAGGTCAGACTCGAATGCCCAGAGAGACTTTGTCTTTGCCCAACACTGTCCCCATGCAGATGGAGATGGAGAGAAGGAGCCCCAGAGCCCTGGCTCCAAGTCTGCTGCCTCACGATGCCCTGCAGTGGTCAGAGGGATTAGAGAGACCCTTCTCTGGCACAAAGATGGAGTCCGGGGGTTAAAGCACAAAGCAACCCCAGGAGGGGCCCCTCTGGAGGACCAGGCTCAACCTAGAATTCCCAATCAAGGGACAGCCACTTACCACAGCAAAAATAAGAAGTGATGCCTTATGATGTGTTCACTCAACAATCATTTACAGTTTGTAGTGCATGTTCATATAGGCGGTCCCATCTCTTCTAAGGGCAGGTTTCAGTGGGACTAGGCTCTACTCAGGTCTTCTTCTTAACTGGGACCTTAGATGAGTTATTTCTCCACTCTGAGTCTGAATTTCCTCATTTGTCTCTTGGGACCAATCCCTCCCACTGGCAGGGCTACGGTTAGGATGGTGCATTACTAGTCAGCTTGGGCTGCCATAACAAAGGACCCCACAGGCTGGGGGGTTAAACAATAGCAAGTTCCACAGCTCTGGAGGCTGGGAGTCAGAGATCAAGGTGTCAGCAGGGTTGCTCTTCTGAGGCCTCTCTCCTTGACTCCCAGATGATCGCCTTCTCCCTGTGTCTTCACATGGTCTTTCCTTTGTGTCCTACTTTCCTCCTCTTATGAGGATACCAGTCATCCTGGATTAGGGTTCACCCTAATGACCTCATTTTAATTACCTCTTTGAAGGTCCTATTTCCAAATACAGTCACATTCTGATGTTCCAGGATTAGGATTTCAACATATAAATTTCAAGAGAATACAATTCAGCCTTTAACAGTTGGAATAATGCTTGTAAATTCCTGCATGATGCCTGGCACATGGCAGGCACTGTCCAGATAGGAGGTGCCATTGGCATTGGTATCCCAGGGAGACACGGTACGGTAGACGACCACCAGTTCTCCCTTCTATGTTCTAGTGGATAAATGGGGGCTGGGAGGCGCCAAACAAGGCTCTAAGTTCTAACCCTGCCTTGCCGCCTGGATGACCTTGGCAACACCTTGTCACAACAAATGGGCTGCATCCTGTACCCCATAATATCTATGTTCCTTTTCTTCTTACAGAGTTTCATTGTGTAAACAGAAAAAAATCAAGTCCCCAGCTCTGGCCACTCCCACGGCAAGACAGGAAGGAAGCTAAGGTTCTACCATTTTCAGAACCAGTCCACGAACACTCACCAAGGCCTCAGCTTCCAGCTGTTGCTCTGAACGTGTAGCTGAAGCAACGTCAGAAAACACTCTCTTCCTTACCTTTCCCCTACTGCCCTACCTACCACGTGGGAGCGGTACTTTACTTAGAGGCACTCGGTTAGAATATTATCAGGCAAAGAAGATATAACTCAGGGAGCCATCCTGGTAAGACTCACCTGTCCCCAGGTCACCCACTGATATTTTAGGCAAAACTCATCTGTTTGGCAACCTTCCCTGCCCTGACCTGGCCTGCCGTGCCATGCCCAGGACAGCTAACCCTCCAAGAGCAGGGGACAAGGCCAGAGTACCAACTTTGAGGTAACTTCTCATATTGCTGCTTGTTTGGCAAGATGCTAAAGAGGTTGTTGGTTTTTGTGGGTTTTTCTAAAGACTGCATCAGGAATTTGTTTTGGCAATGTGAGCCCAGGCAGTTCCTAGAGACTGGCTTTAGTCTATTGTATTTGCTTCCTCTTTGAATCCAGTCAAATCAAGATAGTGATGTCAAAAGAGATGAGTGAGCACAGGAGAGATGCTGAAATGGCACTTTGGCACAGCAGGAAAAACAAAATGGGTTTTGAAAAGGTGCTAATTGGTCTCTGGGCTAGTGAGGCCCTATTTGGGAGCTCACTGTGCTCCATTCTGAGCCCCACATTTTGTGTTGGTTTTCAAAATGACCCATGCTCATTGCAGAAAATTTGGAAAATAGAAAAATGTAAAGAATATACACACATACACACATACATATTTATACACATGCGCGCGCACACACACACAACTCATAAGCCTATCGTCTCCAGATAATTATAGAAATAATTATTAACACGGGGGATGTATTTTATTCCAGTCTTACTTTCTGTTAAGTTGAAATCATACTAGAAATAATGCTTTCTACCTTGTTTGGGTGGGTTTTTTTAGCCTCAGTGAGGTATAACTGACGGAGCTTGCTTGCCTTAATTAGCATTTCATCATAGCGTTTTTTTAAAGAAGCTTTAATATCTGCAAACCACCACCCCACTGAGGGACGTACCCCTGATACTGAGCCACTCTCCTGCTGTGAATGCTTCAGTTAGTTCTGTTTTCTGTTTTACTGTGGATGGCCTTTCTTTTATTTGTTGGTCTGTTATAAATAACGCCACCTTGGACATGCATGTACTTTATCCATCTTTTCTGAGGCACTGCCATGTCCTTAATTTCCTACACTGTATTCTTGAAACAACCTTGAGAAAAGATGAGGGACCCAGAAGCCAAGTGATGAAACGCAGCTTGTAAACCCCGAACTGAAGCAGAGCCCACTTCTCTAGACCTCAAGCCCCACACTCGTTCTTCTACTCTGTGCTTCGTGTTTGTTACAAGGTGAATGCCAGGGACGTGAACCACCTGACAGCCACATCTCATTAGGAAGCATTGGAGGAACCGGGAATTCTGCACCTGGAGGAGAGAAGACTTCAAAAGCAAAAATTTCTTCTAGCACCTGCCAGGACAACAGATTGCCTGAGGCAAAAGCAAGCAAGGGCTTCTATGTGGAAATTAGAGATGATTTCCATTCAACATAAGGAGAAAGTGCGGTGCCATGCGTTTGACATAAGATGGACTTGGGTTTGAAATCCTGCTCCAACACTTACTGATTGTTGACCTTGAACAAGTCACTTGTGTTCTATGAGACTTAATTCCCACAAATTTAAAGCATGTAAGGCTAATCTGAGGGTTAGCGTGCATTTAGTACAGTTTGATTTATACCAGGGGCTCAAAAAATGGTCACTATTATTTTTAATACTGTTATAGTTGTCCAACCCCAGAATGGGCCACATTGGATGTTCAAGCAGAGTTGAACTGCCAGAAGCAGCCAGATGCTGAACCAGGTCATATCTAAGTCACACTGTAGAAAAAATGTGAGCCAGAGATAGGAGCCCTGGACACAAGACCTTGCTCCATTACTTAGCAGCCAAGGCCTAAGGACAAATGACTTCCCTTTGGGGGCCTCAGTCACCCTGTTTATAAAAATGGGTGTAATCACAATGCACTCCTCACTGGGCTACTGGGGGAAAGAAAGGAAACTGTTGATATGCAAGCACTCATTGTAACCCCAAAAATTTCCACCAAAGTCCATTAATTTTATGATTATCATTCCAACTCAATGATCCGATGACTCTCCTGGGGTTGCACAGAGAAAATACAACTGCTGCCTTCCAGACTCCGCCACCCTTCACACAGTCACTGTATTTTACACAGTTGTTTAAAGAGAGAGCTGGGCAGATGAGCACTACATGCCTGGAGTTTGGACAGGCTCACGGTGCTGCCTGTGGAACTGCCTTTCATCTCCCAGGAATGTCTTCAGTATTTACAGAACAGACAGATAGCGCCTCGTCTCCAGGGCTGAGGCCGAGCCTGTGAGGACCCTTCCCCGGCCCCCTCACCTCTGGGTGTGGGACACTTGCAGGTTTTGGACAGCTGACCCTTCGGGCTGGAATGCAGTGAGCCAGGCCTGACACATCTTCCATCAATTTCCTTGGGAAAGAAAGAGCCCAGAGAGGCAGCCTGCATTCATTTGTCTGACCTCAGCCATCCCTGGTGTCTTTGGGGTTTTATCTGCTCACCGATCGCAGCGCCTAACTGGTGCCCTTCGCTCAAATGTCCGTTACATGAGGCCAGACATTACCGATCCTCACTGTTCTGACTTCCATCCATCACTTAGAAAAGGACAGGAACTGCATTCAGAGGAAGAGGTGGCTCATAACAACTTCACCCCATAAATTCTAATTATGTGTCTTCTTAGCCAACATTAGCTTTCTTCCATTGAAAACTTGGGATTTTTATCAATCCCCCATCAGTCTCCTTAAAGTAGAATTGGGCAGTTGAAAGCTCTGAACACAGGTAGACCTGATCATAAATACCAGTTCTGGCATTTATTTGTGATGTAAGGCAAGCCAGTAGGTAGATTAGAGGAGAGAATGTATGTGAGACCCTAAGCCTGTTGCCTGGGCCATAGAGAACACTCCGTAAAAATTAGCTGTTGCTTAGCTGTTGTACTAGGTGCAGGATCTTGGGCAATTCATACAGCTTCTCTGAGCTTCAGCCTCCTCATCTGGAAAAATGGGTCCTCTGTAAAAGGTGGTTGGGGAGAAAGGAATAGGTTTCACACTCGGAACAGGCTAGGTTCATTTTCTGCCTCTTTCATTTAGCAAACTGTTTCCTTGCGTGTGGTTTAAAGGCACCTCAGAGCTTCAGGTTCCTTTTCCATAAAGTATAAATAATAATGCCCATTTTTTCAGGGCTGCTGGGAGAATGAGAGAATATCTGGAAAGTTCCTAGCGGGAAGAACCACGATGACATTATTCCTGATAGGTGACTGGCAGAATGATTACCACTTTAATTTTGAATGGCAGCAATTTAAAATTGGCATCTGAAGCCATCACCTTCCCAAAGGGTGGGAGAGTGTAAGCGCCAGCCAACATCGCAGCAAGCAGATACTGGAGGTAGACGCTGTGGGCACAGCTGATGGGCCACATGAATTAAATCAGAACCAGGCTCAAATGACACAGGCAGCCACGAAGTGCTTTGGTGCAGAAGATGACTACTCTCCCATCTGTCCCAGCCTTGCCCTACCCCAGTTCAGGAGTGGATATTCCTCTAGACCTGAATGCATGGAACAGTCAAAATAAAATAGACTCTTGCTCCCTAGTTTTCATTCCCTCCTCAACCCCCGTATCTATCCTGATCACTCCTCATCTAAAAGCGGCTTCATCAGACGACTTTCAGTTTAAAGAGCTTCAGTGAGTTCCTAATATCTCCCAAATGAAGTTCAAATTCAAAGCATCAGGTTAAGGTCTGCTAGAAGTTTCCACCACATACCCTGAGGTGAGCTCATGGTATGGTGGGGCGAGGGCTCTGGACTAGGAATCACACACGCTGAGCTGAAGGCAGGCCGGTGCCACCGAGTGCCTCAATTGTCTGGACAAGTTTCCTGGAAGAAACTAGTGAATATCCCCCAGGTACTACAAGAGAGGAGCTGGTGCTAGGCACTTCTGTCTTGTTATTTCCGGTGTCCTCACAACAATGGCTGTGAGGCAGAGATGCTTATTGTCTCCGTTTTGCAGAAGTGGGACAGAACTCAAGACCAAGCAACACTGACAGAGTCTCTGTGCTCACTTCCTGGTGTAAAACATGGAGGCCCTAGGAATGCCTCTCCGCGGGAAACAGGAGGACTACCCCCATACATCGTGAGGTTCAGGGCTTTTGCCGGCATCCCCTCAGCTTGAGTGTTAGTACTCTTCTGGGCCTCATCATCCTTTTTTCTTGATCTGTGGCTAAGCCATAGAGACCAGTATGGTGTCTGGAACGAGCATGGATTTAATAAAAATCTGCAAGTATTCTGGAAGCCTGGACACATCATCAGGCTCCCATCATAAAGAAAGGAGCAAGTAACTCCCCCCTCCCAGCCTCAACTAGCGCAGGCCTCCCTGTTATACATTCTCAAAGTTCCATTGCATTTACCTATAACAGAGAATTATACACAGTGGTAGCATGGAGGCTGTGGAGTTCATGAGGGCAAGAATTATGTCTACTGTGCTTATCACCATATCCTCAGTGCTGAAGGAACAGATGATTAAGAAGCCTATTTTACCTGGCATGCTGTGTGTCCAGCATGAATTACAATAGGAAGGAGCAGTTGAGACAAGTCATATGGGTTCACACTGATAAAACTGCTGGCCAGTGTTTCTTAGTCCATTAACAGTGACAAGGAGACTAAGGTGAAGTTTGCTTACAAACTCCTAGGAGAGCAAAAGTTTAGCCCTCGAGGACCTGAGTTCAAGTCCCACTGCTGCCCCATCTCCCACTGCATGACGCGGGGAGGTGCTGTCTCCTTCCTGGGATGAGAGGAGGCAGCGTCAGGAGAGTTCATAACTTGCTTCCAAGTCTGATATTCACATTTCCCACCGGCTAATCCCTTTAGCGCCAATGTCTAAGGATGTTTCAAAGAGAGCTGAAATTGTGTCCTTAATATTAGAATATTAGAGGCACTACTGAGGGTAAAACACATGTTGACCAACACCCCCCACCTCAAAAAGGTGCAAAGATTTACGGCACAGGTAATTCAAAAGGAAAGAGAGGCCCCAAATATGAGGATGAGGGTTTTTAATATGACCAGAGGGATTCTCAAGTTCTCTCTCTCCCATGCTCTCCCTCTCTTCCTTATATACACACACACCCCACACCAAGTTAATCCTACTACCCATGTGGACCAAAAAAAAAAAAAGAAGAAGAAAAGGGATAGGAGACGGGAACTGGCATATAGCATCCTATCTGCCCCCCTTCTCTAGATTATTCTTGTTCAAAGCCTAGTTCAACCAAGCACAAAGCATCACCTCATCAAAATCGCCTGTGGTGGGGATCACATCTGTTCAAATGCATATTTCTAGGCCCCATGCAGATCTCCAATGGCCCCCTCCCCACTGCTTATGCTTAGTAACTTCTGAGACTCACTGCATAAATGCTTAGCCCACTTTGGGGACTATTTAAATGTGCCACTTTATATACATATATACACACACATGTATTTATTTATGTATAATATATTTATTTATTTATAGAGAGAGCACTTGAAGTATATGAAATCACCAACATTCAACAATTTTTGACCTTCAAAAGTGGCAATTTCAGGGACGCCTGGGTGGCTCAGATGGTTAAGCATCTGCTTTCAGCTCAAGTCATGATGCCAGGGTCCTGGGATCGAGTCCCACATCGGGCTCTGTGCTCAGCAGGGAGCCTGCTTCTCCCTCTTCCTCTGCCTGCCTGCCTGTCTGCCTACTTGTGATCTCTCTCTCTCTGTGTCAAATAAATAAATAAAATCTTTAAAAAAAAAAAAAGTGGCAATTTCATATGATTCAACTTAAACCACTGGCATACGTGATTCAGACCTCAACACAACCTTCCAGGTAGGTATGTTACTCCTATTTTACAGCAAAGAACAGAGGCTCTGCAGGGCTCCCTATCTTGCTGAAGGACACGCCATCGGTGGGAGGCAGAGGAGGATTGGAACACAGGTTTACCCGTGTCCACCCACGTACACCCCTGTGTCCCTGAGCTTGGTGACACCACTCCTCAGGACAACTGAAACACTAGACCGGTGTGCACTGCTTTGGCCACAGTGTCTGAGATTGGCGCCACCTCTGGCCAAAACAGGCTGTGAGTTGGTCCCTCAAGGCCTGGGCTGTGTGCACAAGTTTTCAGAAAGCCTTGTTCCTTGTAGAACCAAACTGATGTTTTTCCTGGAATGGCTTTTGGAAGGGAGCATGACTGCCGATTAAATATGAAGTGGTTTGAAACCTCAGTGTCTCTCTGAATAACGTAATGTGTACTTCTGACGACCAGGAAGGGGTGCCAAGGGGCTGTCTCCTCAGGGTTATTTAAGTGTCCGGGTCTCCAACACCCCCTCTGGAAGCTGCTGCAGTGACCCTCTTTGGGTCTGACGTCCCCCAAGGGATCCGTGTCCTGAAGTGGACTGAGGGCTGGGAGGGAGGACTGCTGTCCCCAGAGCCATCAGCTCTGCTGGCTGAACCGAGAGCTGGCTGCAGAGCTCCGTGCCTGGAGGAGGAGGCAAAGACACACACACACAGTCTCCCACCATCTTAGCCTGGGGTCAGGAGACCCTGGCCCATGACGCTCTGGAAGGAATCCTGGAGGCGGGTGGAAGGAAAAAGAGAAGCTTTGTCTAGAAGGGCCTCCTATGTTATATCTACCATCTCTTTCAATTCTTCAAAGAACCCTCAATATGGTTGTTCTTGTCACCACTTCATACATAAGAAAAACTAAAACCCAGGGAAATTAATACTTTTCCCAAGTTCACAGAGGATTTGAACCCAGGGCTGATTCCAAAGCCCCTGGACCTCAAGAAGAAAGGGGCAGGTAGGGGAGAAGGGGGATTAGTTTTCTGCCATGCACTGTACTGGATGACTTCCTCTCCATTATCTTCTTTATTCCTACCATTCTTGTGAGGAAGGCATAATTATGCCCATTTCACAGGTAAGAAGACTGAGGTTCAGAGTACTGGCAGTGTTTGCCCAAGGTTACACATGCAATAAAAAGTTAGAACCAGGCTACAGTCAAGGCTGGTCCTCATTTCCCACTCCTTCGCACTGGCTCACTGATGATGAGTCCCAAAGTCTGGATCTCTTCCTAACCCTACCCCTAACCGATGCGTGATCTGGGGCAATTCACTCACCAATTTCAACCTCAGTTTCCCCTTCAGAATCATGAAAAGGCAGCAAGAGTCTCTGAGATTTGTAAATATGAAACAACAGAGGCCCATCCAAACAGTCTCTACATGGAGAGACAACCTGGCTCCTGGTTGGGTTATAAATAAATATTGTTTAAGTAGCTGGCCCTTGAGCTGTCTTTGTATTGGGAAAATATCTCAGAAGACACCAAAAGCGTTTATGTCGGTCTCTAGGGAGAGGTTGGCAGGGGGACTGGGATGTAGGAGTGTTTGGGAGAAGCAAGAAGCTTCAAGAAACCCTTGGAAACTCCCTCAAACAGCTCACGCAGCCACCAGCTCACTCAGCCACAGCAGGAAAAGTGTAGGTGATCTGGGGCTTGTGCGATATGATTCTAGGGTTGCTGAGAAGCCGGGTGATATTTTCTGCACACCTGCCTGTAGTAAATGTATTACCAGGTCATCACCCCCAATTTCTTCACCCCCAATTTCCATGCCCGTGACATCTGCACGAGTCAGGGTGTGCAAACATTCAGTTCTGGGCCACCAGTTACAGGACAGTCAACCAGAGACTAACCCTAAAAAAGGAAAAAAACTCATTTGTTGCAAACCAAATGAATACCAGGCCCATAGTCAATAATAAAAGTAACAAATACTGCAGTATTTTTTTTTACCTAATAATAAGAAGTAATAGCAATAAAAAGGAAACTAAGGACAAATGAGAACGGTGGTAACTGTGACCAACATTTCCAGAGCTCTTTCTTTGTGCCTATGTGCCAGTCCCTTTGCATTCATTATATTTGTTAATCCTTGCAACAACTTGATAAAATACTTACTATGCCCACTTCACCATGTCGGCTCCCTGAGGCTCAGAGAGGGTGAGTAACTTATATGAAATCAAACTGCAGGTAGCTGGCAGATTGGGAACCTGAACCTATGTCTGTGACTGAATGCTCTCGCTGCTCCCCACTGAACCAGGAGGCCTCCTGGAAGAATTTCATGAAGTTAATAAGTCACTTTCCCTTATTAACTGTGCTGCCTTGGTCAAGGCATTGAACCTCTCCAAACCTCAGTTTCCTTATGTGTAAAATGGAGTTATGTGGGGAACCAAGAACATTAGATCCATTTGCATACTCAGTCAGTCATTCCACAACCACCTGTGGGGCTCCCCTGGTATATGGGGCACTAAGCTGGGTTCTGGGATTAGGGAGCTGAAGGAGAGTCTCTGCTGACAAGGACAAAGGACCCTGATGCAACTAACCCAAAGCAGCATGCTAAGCGTTATTAGGGCACTGACTGAGCACCCAGCATCAGATAAATGTTCAGGGTTCTTAGGGACCAGACATAAATTATTATTATTGCTAGTCACTGGAACATTAAAGGCTCATTTCCCTTATGAGTCTCCCTTCCTGGGCTCTCTCTTGAGATCCCGCATTCCTCAGATGGACACTTGGGCCAACAGAACTTGTAAATGCAGAACTTGCAACACAATGGACTTTTTTTTTTTTTTAACCCTCCAGAAGCTGATAACTTGGAAAATCCCAAAGGTGACTCAGAGACTTTCAGGGAAAGTGACCACAGCTGAAGCCACGAAAGCCCCCGGACTCTACCAACCCTGCAGCTGCCCCTCTCCCGGGGCAGACCTGTCCGGAGCTGCAGCCCACAGGCCTTCTCACGCCCTGGGGCAGCTGCGGGAGAGGGCACCCAGCAGCGTCTCTGCATCCGGGTTCTACTTGCCTCTCAACTCTGTGTCAGTTGTGGGTCCCTGGGCAAGTCCCTCCAAGGTCAGTGTCCTCTTCTATAAAGTGGAAACAGAACTGCTACCTCTTTTCCTCCTAAGGCTGCTGTAAAAACTCAAGGGAAAAGTACAGCATTGTGCAATCATTTACCTGTAAGAAAGAATCCATTTATTCTCCATTTGCTGAGCATACACTTTGTGTCAAAAGCTGACCAGAATACCTAAGATTTATTGGGTACTAATTCCATATATCAAATTACTTAATAATTCTACATTAAATTTCATACATTAAATGTGTTAATATATGTTTTTAAAAAGCTTAGTTTTTACCTGTTTGACTAATTTAATTCTCATAACAAGCCTGGAGGTAGACATTTTCTGTACCCCCAATTTACAGATGGGGCAGCCGTTGACAGAGAAGTTAAGTGACCTGCTTAAGGCCACAGAGACACAGCAGAGGAGTGAAGAGCTGGACCACAAACCCAAGCAGGACAGTTCCAGAGTCTGTGCTCCTGACCTTTATACCACCTCCCTCTCCAGGGGCAAGACAGGTTTCTGCCTTCAGGGGGTTCACAGTCTGGCAGGAAAAAGAGACAAGTAAGCAGACAATGACAGTATGATTCAGCTGTGATGGGGGACGTACAAGGAGCTGCTGGAGCCAGATGGCGGGTTCTGACCGAGCCTGGGGGTATCAAAGAAGGCTTCTTGGAGGAAGTGGATGTACAGTAACAAAGAGGGAAAACCCTGGGGTGAGAAGGGGACTGGTGCATGTGAACACCGGAGAGAGCCAGGGGAGAGATCGGCTGGGGTGGATCACACAGGGCCTCGGAAGCCATATGTGTCAGGCAGGGTCCCGGTGGGAGGGAGGTGACATGCTCACCTTCATGATTTAAGAAAAGCTTAAGAAAGGAACTTTACACAAAGTGTGAGCAGGACTGGGAAAATGATCATGGATGCTGTGGTGCTCAAAGGTTAGCAACCATCACCACCTGCAGCCTAAGGGGACAAGAGGAAGGAGGGGGACAGGAATGTGACAGGAGCGGTGGCCTTCGGTAGAAGGGTGCAGCCCTCCGTGGGAACCTGGCAGGAGGGAAGCTGGAGGCAAATGCTCTGACCACTCCCCCCACCCCCACCTCTTGGAGCTTCACTGGTTGAAGCCAACTGGAAACATTCATGCCAGTGGGCCTGTTGGCACACTCAGTATGGGTCAGGGTCCTGAGGCCCAGAGATGGCAGACCTGCAGGGGCCAATCCGAAAATGTCTATGTCCTGGGCTTTGGTATTTATCCTGAGGGTGGTGGGGAGCCATTGTAGTGACCCTGTCACTGCACTAAGGGGAGTGTCACCCTAGAAGAATGGATCACAGTGTGAAGGAGAAGGACTGGAGGCAGGAAGGCCAGTTGAGAGGCCGTGGCAGATGTCCCTGTGGGAGGGGTGTAGGCCTGGACCCCAGCAATGGTGTTTAGAGTAATGAGATTCTGACAAGTCATTCGTAAGGCCTTCCCAAACCTCAGGAAATTGCAAACCTTTCCTCTTCCTCCTACCTTACACACACCTCTTACACACACACCAGCACCAGCACCAATCCACGTGCCCTGGTGCTGTCACCAGCTGCATCCTCTGTTCCTCTGACTCAGATCCAGCTCACACTTGTCGGGCATCCCCAGGACAGCTGACTCTGTGCCACTGTGTGGTTTCATTCAGACCCTCCACAGATCTGTGGTCCGGGCGCTATGCTTTCATCTTACAGATGAGCAACATGAAGGTCAGACCAATCCAGAAACTTGGTCAGGGCTCCCACAGCAAGTAAGCGTCAGAGCCAGGACTGGAAGCCAAGCCTTCCCGGCCCCTTCCGACCGGGCCCCTCCTGCCCTGACTGTACAGGGTAGACCACCTCCTCTTCCCCTCCTTTCTCTTGCCCTCTCCTTTTCCCTGCCATGAGACCTCTGATTCTTACACTTGGACACCCCCAGGGGTTTCCCTGGTGAGAGACATCCTCCCCTGTACAGTCCTGAAGAGACAGAGCTGGGCATAAAGTCACCTTCCCACCAGCCCAGGAAGCCTGGTGCGCTGTCAGAGACCCACAGGCCTGCGGTCCCAGCAGTGGCACATTGGCTCCACTCACCCTCTGAAACAGAGGGCAGGCATTGCCTGCTGTGGGATGGGTGAGAATCACAGTAACCGTTTTACTTGTAGGGCATGTCCTTCACTTCACGCCAGGCACTATTTGAAGTGCTTTACATTTCATCATCACAAAACCCCATGTGGTATATACTATGAGTATTCCCATTTTACAGATGGGAAAACAGAGGTGCAGACGGTTTAAATAAATTACCTAAGAACACAAGGACAGTGAGCAGCAAGGCTGGATCAGAACTTAGGCAAGGGGGTTCCTGAATCTGCTCACTTAATCTCCTCATATGTTTTCTGTCTGAGCTGAAAAGCCCCAAAGTACATCCAATACCACCCCTCATTTTGCAGATGAAGACACTGAGGTCCAGAGAATGGGAGTAGCTTGCCCCGGTCCGTGGCAGAGCCTCTAGAAGTCTGACTCCCAGTCCAGGCCCCTCCCACCTCTGTCACTACACCCCCTCCAGTCTTCCACGGAACTACTTCTTCCCTGGCTGGAAACAGGCTGGGTTTCTTGCTAACAGCTCGATTATGCTGGGGTGAGCACTCCACTCCAGGAAGCCAGTTTACGGGACATTAAAGTCTCTTACTAATGATCTATGTTCCTCACATTCAAACTGGAGCTTGGCCAGGTGCTCCAGGCAACACCCTGCAGGAGTCGTGAAGCTTTTGGCTGGGGAATAACCAAAGTCAGATATTTCCAGAGACAGGAAAACCCCTAGGGTCCCATTCCTCAGCTCCTCCACAGCCCACAAGGAGATTATTCTGAAACCAATGGAAGATATTTTCTTTTCCTCCTGAGATTCTCACGGATGACACCTGGTTAGCCCGGGCTCCCATGACCACCTAGTTACTCTCACCCTGTACTTATTCTATAGATGAAAAGTTGCTATGGGATTTTGGATAGGAGATGTCTTTATCCAAACCCCATACTAAACCAGTGGGGAAACTGACACCAGCAAGGAGACTGGGCCAACTCCAAGTCACACAGTAGGGCCAACAACAGCCAGAGGCAGACTGGAAACCTGACCTGTTCACTCCTAATCCTACTTTCCATCACACCATGTAGGGTCCTCCCAGCACTTTGCCCAGAGTAAATACTCACTGAAAGCGTCTTAACATTATTCTTAAAATCCTAAACGGCTGTAGATATCTTTTCAAAAATGTATTTGTAGAAATAAAGAAAAAAATCGTTCAGGAAATAACTTGTCTCCCTCATCCCTTACCTAATCTGTTTACTCAGGATGACTGGGCCAGTTACCAAGCTGTCCCCTTCCTTCCCCTGGGGGGCTTGAAGGAGGTAAATTTAGGACATATCAGTGAGTTCAATGAGCTGATGTTTGTGAGTCTTCAGCTTACACAATGTTTTCATTTTCCAGCAACCTGTGAGGTAAACACAAGCCTCTTGCAAGAGACAGTATGGTTGGCCGTGTCTCCACTGGGCACCGGAGTGAGACAAATCAAGAGCTGGATCCCAGTCCCAACACACACAACCCGTGGGAGCTCAGCTCACTTATTTATCTTCTCTAAGCCTCTATTTTCCTCATTTATTAAGTGGACATCACACCCACCTCACAAATTTGTTGGGGAGACTGAACGAGATAAGGTGCCCAATACACTATAGCACTCAGGAGATGTTAACAATGATTATCCTTGGCCAGGGACCACATTATCAAAAAAGTAGTTAACCCTGGGGTTTAAGAACCCAAAATAGGCAGCAAATAGAAATGAGCATCAGAAGGGTTTGACAGATTCCAGTCACAGTGGGAGCTGGATATACTCAGGATTGGCACATCACTCTGGTTACTCTAATCAGAGTGAATACAGGTTTTGTGAGGGAGCTACTGGGAAGAGGCACTATGTTTTTTTCCGTTGGATGTGAATATAGTGAATGCAGATGAGGAGGTGCTGGCTGCCATGCTGGCACTATGTGGAAACTGGGAATGAAGCCAGCAGGGAGAAAAAAGCCCAGGAAGGGAATTCAGGTGGGGTCCTGATGACATCCTCTGATTCCCTCCTATAGCAAGTTCTCCCCCAGGGCATTGAAACTGTATGAACCAAGGTATTATTTTTGGGTAGGGGAGAATGCTATCACTTACGAGTAAGAGAACCCTACAGATTCACCCACTGGCCCCCAGCGTTGGTGAAAGATCAAGAGAGCCCCTGGCCTGTTGAGAGTGAAACGTTGGATGATGCCACTGGAGCAAGATACACAGGGCACTTCAGGGAACCACGGGAAAGCTTGACTCCTTAAACTGGATAGTGAAGATGTGTTTTTGATGCTATTCTTTGTGCCTTGCATGTATGAAAAATCTCACCCAAAAAAATTTTTTTAATTCTATTTAAAGAAGTATAACTAGGAATGACTTTTCTAGAGATAATTTGGCAATGCTAACAGTTACAATGCACCAATTTATTTATCAATTTCATTAATTAAATTACCAACTAAAGATGCATGAACATTTTAGCTCTAAAATTCCTCTTCTTATCCTGAGAAAATATTAAAATGTGCACAAAGATTTATGTTTCACACTGTCATTTTCAAAAACTGAAACAAGAACTTATATTTATCAATAAGGAACTGAGTAAATTATGGTAAATCCTTACAAGGGAATATCTATTTAGTCATGAAAAAGAGTATAGTAGATTTTTCAGTGTACTGACAGGGGAAAATACCTATAATATAAAGTTAAGTGGAAAGGGTGGGAGAGAACTGTGTGTCATTTAGAAATTGCAGAAGACCTCATCACAGTAGCTTAAAATCACAGGGAATTATTCTCCAATGTGAAATAAAACCTGAGGAAGGACAGTCTGAAGTGGTATGGCTATTCCTTTAAGTTGTCAATGACTCAGACACTTTCTTGTGATCTCCAACGTGTGGCTCCCAATCTCAGGGTTCCCTCGTGGCCTAAGATGACTGCTGGAACTCTAACTTTACATTTGTTTTGTAGGCCAGAAGGAGGCAGGAAAAGAGCTAAAAAGCCACGCCTCCCAGCTGAATTAGCCTCTTTTAAGCAACCTTCTTGGTGTTACACAATCTGTCTGCTTCTCTGCTATTGGGCAGAAATTAGCCACATGCACACACCTGGCTGGAATGGAGACTGGGAAATGTAGTCTTTATTCCAGGTGGCAACGTGCTCAGCTAAAAATCAAGATTCTGGGCACCCAGGTGGCTCAAGTCAGTTAAGTGTCTGCCTTCGGCTCAGGTCATGATCCCACAGTCCTGGGATCAAGTCTGGCATGGGGCTCCCTGCTCAGCAGGGAGTCCGCTTCTCCCTCTGCCCCTCCCCCATTCCTGCTTGTGCTCTTGCTTGCTCTCTCCCTCTCAAAAATAAATGAATAAAATCTTTAAAAATAAAAAAAATAAAATCAAGATTCTGCGCTAAGGGTGTGTATGTAGAATGCAACATATATGTTTATTTGAATAAAGTCTAGAAGCATATACATAAAACACAGTTATTAAGTCTGGGAAGTCAAATTATAGAGTATTCTTTCACTTGCTACTTCATATCATCCTGAATTCATAAATTATTTTTTTCAACCAACTTATATTATTTTTAAAATCAGAAAAAAAAACATAAAGATACCTCAATATTGGGGAAAAAAAGAGGTAATGGTATTAAAGTCCTACAATGTGAACTTCAGAGCGCACTATGTAATTAGCAAGAATATTTTATGCCAGGATTTGAGTATATACATTTAGTCATGCCATTATTAACCATTCTCAGATAGAGTCTTTAGTGCATTGTATGCCTGAATAAGGGAAAGGCCAAACACTGTAGACATGAAAATCTCTTTTCTGGTCTAAAGAAATTAGAATCTACTGGTGATACTCTTATCGTGATTGAATGAAGACTTCTTTTTACAAACATTTCATCTCCCCATGAGACTCATGCAGTGAACATTAGTTGAGTGCCTACCAGGGCCAGACAATTTAGCAGGCTCTTTATCTATTCTCACTTCATCCTTCACAAAAACTCTGTCAGGCAGATACTATCGTCCCATTTTATAGATGAGGAAACCAAGCCTGAGAGAGATGACTTGATCATATGTAGCTTAACACTAGGTCTATCTGGCCTCGAAGCTTGTCCTTTTTCTACTCACTGGGGGGTTCCTCAGAGCTAAATTGGCCCCAGCCCCTCCCCTGGAGACCCGTGGATGACATAGGACAAGTAATCCTCACTGAGCTCCTTGCCTCCTACCTTAGGAGCCTCAGAGTGTGAGGCTTTCTAAAATCAGGCCGACAGCTTCCTTCCCTTCCTCCAGCCAGTTTTAAATATAGGCTCTCCTATCCATCTTCCTTACTCACCAATGTTTCCTCTGAACTTCACGGACCCTCAGACCAGCAGTATTTTTCCTACTGCCCTCTTAACTTCCTCCGGCAGTCTAACCTGTTACTCATTTTGGACTCGATACTCTGTGAACTTGTTAATGGTCTCCCTTACCTAACTGCCAGCCCTGACACAAGTCAGAAAGAGCCTCCATGTATTAGTCACCCCTTAGGGACAGAGCTGTCCATGTCCTGCAGCCCGTTCCATGTTAACTTGAGTGAATTTCCTGGAGGCAGTGGGTGTGGTAGACAGAGCCTGGGCTTTGGGCCCAGAGATACTTGGGTTTGAATCTAGGCTGTTCGATCTTTCTGAGTCTTGGTTTACTTATTTCTAAAATGCAAGTAGACAATATATCTTTTCCAGGCTGCATGTGAGGGCTGATTGAGATAAATGTATCTGATTGCCTGGCACCTGGGAATTGCTTAACTTCTGTTGTTTCTCTTCCTTCCAGTTTTCTTGATTGAAAATGCCCCAGATTCTCACTTTATAGCTACAGAATATCCACGTCAATTATAATTATGCAAGTAATTACACAGCCTAATAATCAAAAGCACAAGCTCTAGGACAGAATGCCTGAATGTGAATCTCAGCTTCACCGCCTGGTAGCTAGGTGAGCTTGGGCATTTACTTAAACCATTTTTGTTTGTTTTTTAAAGATTTTATTCATTTATTTGACAGAGAGGGATAGTGAGAGAAGGAACACAAGCAGGGGGAGTGGGAGAAGGAGAAGCAGGCCTCCCGCCGAGCAGGGAGTCTGATGCGGGGCTCGATCCCAGTACCCTGGGATCATGACCTGAGCCAAAGGCAGACACTTAACAACTGAGCCACCCAGGCGCCCTACTTAAACCGTTTAAACCTCAGTTTCCTCAACTGCAAAATGAGTTTTATGACCACACCTACCTTGTGAGGTTAAATCACTTAGAATAATGCCTCACCCATTTGTTAAGCACTCAATTTATGTAAGCTATTATTATAGTTGCCGTGCACTGAGCTCTTGCTAAAGGCCAGCCTCTGTGTTCAAGTCCCATATATTTACAACGCCATGGGTCTTATTATCCCCACCTTTGGGCTGGGGAAAGGACACTCCCAGCAGGAGGGTGACTTCTCCTGGATCCCACAGCTGGTAGGTGGCAGAGGCTGGGTTCATGTCGGGGCCCTTTTCCACCTCACCATGAGTTTATCTCCCTCTGACTTCCAGCTCATTCTCCAAGGAGCCCCCGTGGCTCCTTTGCAATTTCCTATCCTGATATCTCAGGGACATTTCCACATTAATCTTGGTTTCCTATGCTATTTATTTTCTGTTACCTTGCCATGCTGTATCACAAGGGTTGATTAATCAGAAACTGTGTCTCAGTGGTTATGACCCTGAAGGAAATGTTCCAGAACCCCCGCCAACCCGTCACTGATCTCAGCTCATGAAGGACAAGCTGTTTATCAGAGGGGCAGAAGGCAGCCCATTGTTGAGATGTAGAGGAAAGATGACCTGGTTAGAGCGTCTTGTACGAGACTTGGCCTCCGGGACCTGCTGAGTAAGCGGGTGCCCATGTGGCCCTCTGTAAACAGGATGGTGCCGGTCCAAACTGCTGACACGCAGCTCCACTACGCTATGAAGGGAGGCTTCCAGGAGCAGGGATGCATGCGCACTGATATACTCACGCACCCACCTAACAACCAGTAGAAATTAAGATCACAGAAGCTACCTCTGATTGTTTTCCACATGCTAAGGAGGAGGTATGCATACCTCTTGGGTGTCAGCTCTGACCAGTCCCTGCCTTGCTCTTGAAGCTCCAAGAATCCCAAACAACCCAGAGCTCCCTCCAGGCTGCCTCCCCACCGCCACCCCCCCACCCCCAGCAAGATAATTCTTGCTTCTGTGCCTTTATCCAACCATTCCTTCCTTCGACAAATATATTTTGACTATCTACTATGTGTCTTTGGGGGTTGAATTGCATCCACCCAAAATTCATATCTTGAAGTCCTAACCCCCAATATCTCAGAATATGATCTTATTTGAAAACTGCAGATGTAATTCGTTAAGGTGAGGTCACACTGAAATAGCATGAACTCCTAATCCTATATGAATTGTATCCTTCTAAAAAGGGAAAATTTGGACCCAGACACACATGGGGTAATGGCACACAAAGGTGAAGGCAGAGAGCAGGGTGATGTATTTACAAGACAAGGAACATGAAAGATCTCTGGCAAACCACCAGAAGCTAGGGAAAGACATGCAACCACTTCTTCCTCACGGGCCTCTGAAGGAGCCAACCCTGCCTATGCCTTGATCCGAGACTACTAGCCTTCAGAAACAGGGGAAACTAAGCTTCTGTTGTTTGAGCCGTCCGGTCTGTAGTCTCTCGTTACAGCAGCCGAAGCAGACTAATCCAGCATCAGGTCCGAGGCCTTGGGGAGACCACGCTGAATGAGACACAGGAGGTCCCTACCCACAGTGAGCTTACATTCCAACAGCGAGGACAGACTGTAAAGCCACAGAAAGACATTTCAGCTCAGGAGCAGTGATGTTAAGGAAACTAGAACAGGGTAAAGGGATAGACAGTGACTGAGGTGCTCAGAATAAACGCCTGTGAGGGGGGGACATTTTGAGCAGAAGCCTGGACGAGGTGAGGGAGCACGGCATGAGAAGAACAGGTAGCCCCTCTGCCCGGTGGTCCGCCTCTCCTGTGCACCTCCCCCCGTCACAGCTGGCTGACTCATCTTCCAAGGCTCAGTTCTGGTGCCATCTCCTCCTCTGAGACTTGGCTGACCTGTAGGCTAAGCCAGATGAGCTCCCCTCAGGGTTCCCAGGTCCCTCGAGGACAGGGCTCTCCCTGAATTCCTACATTGTTTTATAATTTGGGGGGGGTATAGTTTGTATGTGTGCCTAGAGAGTTAGTGTCCCTGTGCCTGCACTGTGCTTTCATGGAAAACAGAGCCATCCGCATCTTATTCATTTCTGCATCTCCAGCACTTGGTACAGAAACTGTGCAGAACAGGTGTGCAATACAAGCTTGCTGCATCCATACACAGATGGAGGCAGAGCTGTGTGGAATCACGTCCCTGGGTCACTACAGCCTTATGAGATACTACTATACTCATGGGGCAAATGAGCAAATCTGGGGGGGCACCCAAGGAGGGACCCTGCCTATTCACGCCAACTGCAGGGCAGCCACAATTCAACTGGCCTGAACCAGTGAAACAGCAGGCTGGGCAAAGTCACCAGGAAGGCCCAAGCTCCTTGAAGGTGCACAGCCTTTTACAAATTACACTTTGAGAGTTGCCCTTAATCCCCACAACCGCCTGAAAAGTATGCAAACAGGCTAATTGTCTTCATTGGACAGACAGGAAAATCTTGACTTGGGGAGATGTACTGAGTTACCCAGGGTCTCATGGCTGGTGAGTAAGAACTCCCGAGCCCCTGCTCCTTCCATTTCTGGTGCAGTCTCCAAACTCACTGACCACGAGAACTGTATCTTACACACTCAGACATAAGAGGACCTGCAGCTGCATCTAGTCCAACCTCTTACAGACAAGGAAGGGGCTCCAAGCTCACCATCCTCACCCTCAGGCCAACCTCATTCCATTTACTCCAAACAAATACCAGAGAAACAGAGAAATGCTACTCTGTTCCAAGACAGCAGGAAACACCTGCCCTTTAAAACAAAATAAATGAAAAGCAAAACAAAGAGAGAAAAAGAAAACCATTATCTAGACAGAACCCTAAAAACCATTTTTCCCTGAGAACTGCACTTTATTCTTCAAAGCCCCTTTTCCTGGAAGACCGTGGCTTTCCTAGAGGATTGAGTTGGAGGAGAGCAGACTGAGGATGAATCCACCAACCACAGCAGCCCCCTCCATCACCCCTTTCATGAGAAACATGTGGAGGTAGACAGGAGTAACCACGGGAATGGCCAAAGCTCAAAAAGCTCCTGCCTCTGGGCACCTGGGTGGCTCAGTTGGTTGAGCGACTGCCTTAGGCTCAGGTCATGATCCTGGAGTCCCGGGATCGAGTCCCACATCGGGCTCCCTGCTCAGCAGGGAGTCCGCTTCTCCCCCTGACCCTTCCCCCCTATCATGCTCTATCTCATTCTCTCTCTCAAATAAATAAATAAAATCTTTTTAAAAAAAAAAGAAGCAGCAGCTCCTGCCTCTCTGGCATAGATGGGGTTTCACCACATGTCCCAAATGGCCCAGCATTCCCAGCAGGAGATGGCAGAGAGCACAAGTCCCAGTGTGGCCAGCAGCCTTGGGGTCAGCAAAGGTTACTAAGGCCTCTCCTCAGTCTGAAGATCACCAAGACTTCAATCCTTGCTGCCCACATTGCAAAACAGCCCTCCGTTCTATCCTGGGCCTCTGTGCACAAGTCAAGGTTATAGCTTCCACCTGGAGAGGTCAAGGTCAGATTCCAGAGCAGCCATCACCCCCCAGTCCCCATGTGAAAAATATCTTTCAAGCTTACAAAGCATTTTTGGGTACAATATCTCAAAACTGGTCTAAAATTGAGGGCTCTTATCCCCTGCAAGCTTACTTCCACTCCTGTGTTCTCAGTAGACACCAATATTCACCTATCATTGAGGTAGAAAAACCCAGCACCTTCACTTCATCTCTATGTCATTCTCATATTCAAATGATGAACAAAGGCAGCTGATTCTACTTGAGAAATGTCTCCCCAGTATCCCTTCCTCTCCGTCCCTGGAGCACCTGCCCTAGGCCAGGCCTTATTGCCTCTCTCATGGCCTTCATACCACAGCAGCCCTCCTCCGCCTGCCAACCCACCCTACCTGTTGGTCTGATCTTCCCACACAGTTACCCTGATCAGGTCAGTTCTCTGCTCTGACTGTTGAATCCCGATTTCCCTTGTGATACATCCAAACTCTCTATCAGGAAACACAAGGCCCCACAGAGCCCAGCCTCATCTCCTCCTACCGCTTCTGCCTTCCACTTTTCTCTCGGGCACCTGTGAGCTGCTTAAAACCGCATAGCACCGCTTATCATCTCCACTCACTTTCTCCAGTTTTTCCCTTTCCCTGGGACACTGCCCCTCCCTCACCGACCTCCACCCCTGCCTAACTCTTACTCATTCTTTGAGGCACAGCACAAGGATCATCCCCTTGAGGAAGCCTTGCCAGGCCTCCCTCACCCCACCCCAGCCACCTGGCAAGGGTAGGTGCCTTTTCCACAGCACTTCTAGGACCCAGGTAAGTCATCTGCCCTTAGCCCTTTCTGGCTATGTTGTGCACCCAGAATGTTCACGTGCCATTCTTCCCATCTGACTGAGCTCCTCCAGGGCCAGAGTTCTGTTCTACTCATCTCTACACCACCAGCTGCCAGTCACAGCCCTGGCAAAAAGTAAAAACTAAGTGTTGAATGAATGAATCTTCAGGGGACTTGACGTAACAACTTATGAGTGGAAATGAGAAGTCTAGGGTAATTCCAAGTTTGAGCGGCTGGACAGTGATAATGTCCATAAGCATAGGAAATAGAGGATGAGTGAAGGTTTAGGGAGCAGATGGCCACCTGCATCAAGTAGAGACTTCACCAGGTAGTTGGGTCTAAGTACACTTCTAGAGTTCAGGAAAGCACTCATCTGGTAAGAGATATCATTTGGGGAATCACTGCAATGGGAAAATTCCCCAGAGGGGGGTCTAGAGCAGGACAAATAGTGGAGGAAACCCTGAGCAACACTGGCATTAAAAGGTGGGCAGAGAAAGACAACCCCATGCAAATGACATGACAGAGGGGGAGTGGCCAGGGAGGTAAGAGCTACTCCATCAGAGTGATGCCAACCAAACCAAGGGAGGAGTGCCTTTCCAGAAGAGTGACATGGTTTCCCAAAGCAGCAGTCAGGACCACACTTCTTCAGCGATGGGCATGGCCCTTTATAATCTAGCCTTTGCCTACATTTCCCACCTCATCCCCTCACACTGTAGATCCCAGCTTGTCTATATGGTTTAGAATTCCTTGACTATGCTCTGCCATTTCACCCTCCTGTACCTTTGCCCGGTCATTCCCTCTGCCTGTGAGGTCCACATCCACCCACTCTGAAACCGTCATCAATCAAATGCTCTCTTGAGCTTTTCCTCCTATAAAGCCTTCTTAGCCTGTCCCCCGCCAAAAGAGTGAGTTGACCACTTCCTCCTGTAGGCCTGCACTCTTCTGTCAACCTGGCTCTTATAGATCACCTGTAACACTGTATTTTTGTTTCCATGCTTGAGTTGTCTAGGAGCATGGGCTGTCTTATTTATTTCTATAATGCCAAGACCAGACACATAGTCCGGCATAAAGTCAGAAACCCATATATTTTTTTGAATGAGAAAGAATAAAGGACTATGCACATCAACATCACTCAGAGAACAAAGCAACAGAAGTGCAAAAATCAAAATCTGGTTAATTAAAGGTTCTCCTTTTTTGGGATTTGGCTGAGGTCTTCTTGGAAATGCCCAGGTTAAACAGTACATAGGATGCTTTAAGGGAGTTCTGCCCTGGCCTATATAAGCTCCTGAACATAGCTGCAAATGAACTAATCTGGGTGGGAGGGAGCACCTTTGTGGGGTTATAGAGAAACATCCGTTTGTGTTGAGGCTGCCAAACTGCCTTTCCCTTGCCCCAAGTGCACTGAGAGTGTCTCATAAATGTTAAATAATTATAATGACCATGCTCAAGTGGTGTCAGTGGTCATAAAATCTAGCTTTTATGGATGATTCCCTAGTCTCCTGGTGGGTGGTTAGAAACTGAGCAGGCCTGATGGCCAGAGGTCTCCATACAGGCTGCATCTGAGAGACCTATAAGCTTGGGTGGCAGAAAGGGGATCCAATCACAAGCTGGGACGCCCAACCATTGATTGATTGAGGAAGGCCACCCACACTGAGCCTTCTGGAATCCATTGGTGAGTCATTGGTGGGCCAAAGGATTATGTCTTCAATATGGGCCATTGGACCTGATACCGAGGCATTTCCTGCTTACAGCTTAGGGGAGCTATCCTTAATGAGGGTGATGACCTGTAGGTCCAGATGAGAGGAAAACCCTAGTCTCATTTATCCCTCGTGGGGCATGGCTTCCTAAGCTTTTTCTGATTGTATACTCTCCAGGAGACCTCAATTTACATTCATTCATTCATGACATCATTATTTATCTGTTGTATTCATTCTTTCCATGGACATTAACTAAGTACCTGGGCTAGATGTTAAAAGTACAGAGATAAATAAGACATGGTTCCCACCCTTGTTGGGTCAACTGTAAGGAGGTAAGTAAGACACCAATTTTCACATAATGTGTTCACTATATATAGCCATTGAGGTATGTACAAAGGGAAGAATGGCTACCAGAGAGGTGACATTTGTAAAGGATGAACAGAGTACCACCAGGCAGGTAAAAGGGAGGAAGAGGGGATACCGGTATCCAGGGGGGCGGAGGAGGCATTTGAAACAATTAGACACATAGAGTGAGAGCAGTGCCAAAATAGGGGTGACGACCAGGACCTCTACTTCCATAATTCCAGGGGCTACAACTCACATCAGCATCTACAGTCATGCAGCGCATAATCAGCCCCCCACGCCCCTAGTCAGGAGACCTGGGCTTAATTCCTGGCTCTGCTTCTAACTAGCTGTATGATGCTCTTGGACAGTGCTCTTCCTGTTTTTCAGTCTCTTCAAGTGCAGAATAAAGAAGCTGGACTGGATAGCTTCCAAGTATCCTCCTCCCTCTAGAGTCCTCTATGAATCTGTGAGTCTAAGCAGAGCTGAAATGACATGGGGGTTAAAGCTTGTCCTCTGGGACTGAATTGGGTATTGTCCTTGGAAATGAGACTTTAATCTTCACCCAAGTCTTGATTTGTACATAGGCTGATAAACATGGATGTGTAGACTAAACGGGAAATTGAGGATCACTTAACCCAAGTGGTTCCTTTTTGAGAACATGAGACTAAGGA
This sequence comes from Leptonychotes weddellii, assembly GCF_054177405.1. Classification (NCBI taxonomy): domain Eukaryota; kingdom Metazoa; phylum Chordata; class Mammalia; order Carnivora; family Phocidae; genus Leptonychotes; species Leptonychotes weddellii. Next base: position 41,547,136 of record NC_138372.1, read on the forward strand.
CCAGAGAGAGCAAATGATTCACCCAGAGGGAAACAGCAAATTGGATCAAGACCAAGACTCAGGTTAGGACAGAAGTGTTCTTTGCACCAAGCCAAGTAGTTACCAAGTTTGACCCTGAGTCCCTCCAGAACTCTGTCATGGCAGAGCACCCAGTTGACCAAACCTATAGATCTAGGACCATAGCACACTTGCACCTGGTATTTCTGTGAAATATGGGACTTCCAAACCCTTTACCTCAGAAGTAAATTCAATCTATGTAAATATTCAAGTTGCTTTAGACATGGCCAAGATATTTTAAACACCATCCATTCTGACACCCAAACAAGAACCCAAGTGTGATCCTAGCTCCTCCCTCTCCCTCCTATTGTCTCCTGCCAGATCCCAAACATGTCCCTCTCCCTGTGCCACCACCAACATGTTCCAGAGTCACACCCTCTCCTCCCTAGGCTATTGTATCAGTGGGCTAACTGGTCTCCCATCCTGCCGTGCATCTTCCTCTGTGCAGCCACCATGACAGTGGTGACTCTCCCCTGCTCTGGGCAAGCTGGGGACGCTCCCACACCTGCCAGATAAAACCCAAACTCTGCAGCGTGGCATACCACACCTTTTGCGATTCTGCCCCTCCCCTCCCTTCACACTCCACAAGGTGCACGAGGATTACTTATGGGTCTGCAGATATGCCATGCTCTCTCGGGTCTCCGTACCTTTCCTCAGACTGTTTCCTATGCCCAGAAGGCTTCCCCTCCTCAAATCCATCTGCCTTGTACATCCCTCTTGTACTAGTCTGCTCCAGGTGCAAAATACCACAGACTAAGTGGTACAAAAAACAGATTTTATTTCCTCACAGTTCTGAAGGCCAAAATCCATGATCAAGATGTAGGAAAATTCAGTTTCTGATGAGAACCCTCTTCCTGCTTAGGGACAGCCACCTTCTCTCATGACTTTACATGGCCTTTCCTCTTTGTGTGCATGGGAAGGGAGCTCCCCAGGATCTCTGCCTCTTCTTACAAGGACACCAATCCTATTGGACTAGGGCCCTACCCTAACGAACCTCATTTAACCTAATTACCTCCCTAAAGGTCATACCTGCAAATACAGTCACATTCAGGGTTAGATCTTCAATATATGAACTTAGGGGAGAAGGACAAAATTCAGTCCATAGCACATCCATTACAGCTCTTATCTCTACGAATCAGGATGATTTATTTTCGTATCTGTCTTCTCTACTGGCTTCCGAGTTCTTATGGAAACTCAGAATGGTCTCTGAATCCTTTTATCAGTGAGGACCGGTCCAGGTTTTGTGAGGCCAAGGCCTGAGGCTTATAAGGTCTGGTGCGTCCTCATTAAGAAAAGGGTTAAAAATTAGGTATGAAGTGAATTTAGAAAGGGCCTGTGGAGTTAAGCTTTATGGCTTCACAGTGTATCTGCCTCTGGGCTAATAATACAAAGCCTCACTGGGGGCTAGAAAGACCACAGGTTGGGCTGCATTCCAACTTCTCCTTTCTTTTTGGGCAGATAAGTTCATTATCTGCACCTCAGTATTTCCGCATATCTAAAATGGGCTTGTAATACCTGCCGTGTGAGGTCTTTTTGAAAATGTGATTAGATAATCTGAAAAGATATTCTATACTTGTTTATGTGCTCACTGCCTGCATTCCCAACTAGAAGGTGTGCTCTGTGAAGAAGGGGACTTGCCCCGGTCACTGCTGAATCCCAGCGCCACGATGGTGCCCTGAAATGGCTAGATGCTCAACAACACTGTTGACAGAAAGAACGCAGTACTCGGTAGTCCCTGAAAGACTGGTGCCTGGTACCCATCAGTAAGTAAGTTTTCCCTCTTGAAACTATTGCTATTATCAGTGAATCTTAGTTAAGTGAATTTCCTAAGGAAGAGACAGAACATACCAATGCTCAGAAGACAAAAATCACTGTATGCTAGACTCTGGGGAGCATTATAATTCAAAACCTCTTACTGTCCTAAAATGTTTTTAAAGCTAGGATAATAAAATATCTGGGGGACACCTGGGTGGCTCAGTTGGTTAGGCGACTGCCTTCGGCTCAGGTCATGATCCTGGAGTCCCAGGATCGAGCCCCACATCGGGCTTCCTGCTCAGCGGGGAATCTGCTTCTCCTTCTGACCCTCCCCCCTCTCATGCTCTCTGTCTCTATCTCATTCTCTCTCTCAAATAAATAAATAAAATCTTTAAAAAATAAATAAATAAATAAATAATAAAATATCTGGAAGGAAGAAAAGAAGAAAAAAATCGGGGGAGGGAGAAAGGGAGGGGGAGAGAGAAAGTGAGGGTGCGGGGGTGCGGGGGAGATGGAGAGAGACAGCCAAACAACACAGAAAACCCTCCAGGCAGTGGGTAGAATCAAAACAGGAAAGCCCCAGAAATTTGACATGGTTTCTCTGAAGACTAAGAGCTTATTTATTCCTTGTGCAGCAGCTACCTCCATAAGCTCCAGGGAGTAGAGGGTACTAGTAGGTGCTCTCCAGTGGGCTGATGAAGTGGGGGCAGGAGCAGCCTCAGCAGACAACCTCGAATCGTGCCAAGCCCCAGTCTCTTGCAGCTTGGAGCTGAAAAGCCAATCCTCCAACTTGGCTCTGAACTCTTCACCCCACTCAATTAAGAGAAATCCCATCAAAAACCCCAAATTAAGTCTGCTTGGCCTGACCTTGATGATTCAAGCTAAAGAGACATCGCTGCTCCTGGAAGAATCTGTCATTTTTAAATGGCTCACACTGATGGTGGAGGAATTCAGAGAGAGGTAGACTGAATCCCTGCACTCAAGAGCTGAGAGGGACTTAGCACTCACAGAGCGCATGTCCCAGCAGGGTCACAGAGCCTCGTTAATGTTGCTGGAAGAGATCTCCTAAAGTGATCTGGCTTCCTATACAGGCCATTTAATTCTCACACTTGACCGTGTCAGTAACTCTGACTCATGGTTCAAGAATAAGAGTGTGGCCTCGGCTTCACAGACCTTATTTCATTTCTCACTAAGCTTCCTAGGCACCGTGTGAACTTAACCAAGTGACTTCACCTTTCTTGGACTCCATTTTAATTTCACCGTCCACAGGACAGTTAATGGTATTTATCTCACATTCCTGTTGTCAAGATGAAGATAGCATTTACTTAAAAGCAGGTGCTTTTAGGGGCGCCTGGGTGGCTCAGATGGTTAAGCGTCTGCCTTCGGCTCAGGTCATGATCCCAGGGTTCTGGGATCGAGTCCCGCATCGGGCTCCCTACTAGGTAGGGAGCCTGCTTCTCCCTCTGCCTCTGCCTCTCTCTCTCTCTCTGACTTTCATGAATAAATAAATAAAACATTTAAAAAAAAAAAAAAATTATTAAAAAAAAGCAGGTGCTTTTAGTGCTGAATCAAGGGTGATTTCCCACCTTCTCTCTTCCCCCACCTTCCCTCCACTCCTTTCCAGCTTTGTTCCCAGCAGGTACTGTGACAGACGCAGGGTAGAGTACAGAGTCCTTGCTCAGAGGAGCAAGCTCCACCCCCAGCTGAGCTTCAGTTCCCGTGTCTGTAAAATGTGAAGGTGGTAAGACATGGCCTCTATAGACCCATGCTCCCTGACCAACTTCTTGGACACCACATGACTGTCTGTGTATCCAGGCTGTGGGCCAAGCTGCAGGGACACACAGAAGTCCCTTCCCTGTCCTCTAGGAGCTCAGAGAAGACTCCAGCCAAAGACAAGGAAGAGAAAAAACCCACAGTAAGCATGAAATTATATCAACACTGTAAAGAGTTCAGAAGTCATGGAGAAGGGGGGGAAAGAGCCACATAAGGGGGCCAGTGATGAGATGGTCAAGGGGGAAACCCAAGAAGAACTGCAGTTCTCCTTGTCTGATTAAAAAATAAGAAACAAGGGGGAAAAATGGTAAAACGAAGTAGAAGTTCACCAGTCAGGGCAAACTATTTCTGGGCATCGCACATTGTGAAGATAATCTGGTGCCTACCAACTCCTACATGTATTTAGTCCTCTGGATCCTGTGATTATTAAGGCTGGTGGGAAGGAGTATAAAATCAAAGGAGACTGAAAAAGAAAGAAAATGAAAGAAGAGGAGGAAAGAGGAAGGAAGAAAGGAAGGAAACTACCTTTGGTTTCACTTTTATGTCCTAAATCCCATAGCAGGTCCCTTCACTTATTCACTCCATGAATGGAAAAAAAGAGGGGAGCAGGGGAGGAAGAAAGAAGGGTGGAAGGAAAGAAGAAACCTGTAAGGTGGATAATATCTTCTTTGTAAACATGAGGATAGCAAAGCCAGGAGATGAAATGCCTGGCCTAAGGCCACACAGCAGTAAGAAGCAGAGGCAGGATTGAAAGCTAACTATGCCTGACTCCAAAGCTCATGCTCCTTTCAAGGTATCCTGATGCCTGGGGCAGAGTCTACTATATCCCCCAAATGGTGGAATAAATGGAAAGGGATAGTCTGAAGGGCCAGGACATCACGGACGCAGGAATATATAAAGAACAGAGGCAAGACCCCTTCCATGTGCCCAAGGAATCCTGCCACTCCTGCTACTGACATTCCCCCCCTGGGCAAATTGCCTAATCTCGGATACCCCCAGTGGCCTTATCTGTAAAGTCCTTTGATGAAGGAGACTAGATTAGCTAAACTCTTGAGCTCCCTGACAGCTTGAAGTCCTTAGAGTCTACTCACATCACAGAATTTCATACCTAGAAAGGACTGTTGAAATTAGTCTTTCTCAAGCTTGAGAAATGGCTAGCTCCTATGGCAGCAATCTCCATTTAGCCCCTTTATCTGTTCTCTTTTTTTTTTTCATAGTGAAAGAATTTTTAGTTGGTCACAAGGATGCCCAGCTAAAGAGATTTCTTAGCCTTCCTTGAAGGTAGGGGTGGACACATGACCAAATTATGGGCAGGGGGATGTGAAAAGAAATGACATGTGCAACTTCTGCCCTTAAAAGGAAATGCTAGACTCTCACCTTTCCTCCCATCCTCCTTCCTACTGGATGGAATACAGACTTGACGGCAGGAACTAGAACCGCCATCTTGGATCACAAGATGGAAGGCATGTGTTGAGGACTACAGAGCAACATGATGGAAAAAGCTGAGATCCTGACGCTTAAGAAGCCATCATTCTAGCCCTGGGGCGCCTATCTGGACTTTATAGGAGAGAAATAAATTCCTACTTGTTTATGCCACTGTCTTCTAACAAATACATCCCTTTTAAAGAAAAAAAAATTCAGAGGTTCCCCAATTTGGGAAACACACTGCACAGAAAGTGAAACGGGGAACATTTTAGATGTTTTCAGGGTTTTGCCACACTCATACATATAAACGCCAAGGGGGCTGCTTAAATCTCATGTCTGTCCATGGAAAAAAGGGGTGAGGGAGGGTCATCTAGATAAGCAGGATTATGTTTACATTGAGTGGAGAAAGGGCTGGATAATCATTTAATGTATATGTGAAATTATAAAAATGATCACAACACTTTTTAATTGCCCTCACCCCCACCTTAAGCCCAGGGACCAGAGGAGCCAATTTAGAGGGAAAATGTTGAGTCCAATTGTTTCAAACTAAATTCCAATATGACTTCAGGGCAATATCTAGTAGAGCCAGAGGTCCTGAGAGGATGAGTAAGGACAAGGTGCAGTTGAAATCAGAACTCCAGGGCCCAAACCTGCCTCAACCACAATACCACGGTTTTCATCTGGATTCCACACTGAGGGTCCACACAAGAGTTCAAAGAGCTCTGTTGTTCACATTTCAATAAGTGAAACCTTCTGGTTAATAGAGGAAGGAACTAGTATCCAGAAAGAGGAAGTGACTTGCCCACAACCGCACAGTGAGAAGCAGCCAAGTTCCCAGGCCTAAAAATCAGCCTCTTCACCTGAATCAGAGCTACCGAACAGACCACACAGCTTCTAACCCAGGGACAACGTGACAAGACTCCTGGAGTCCCTCAGCCCACTCTTACCCCAGAGATGGAGCTTCCCTTTCGTTCATAGTGACCCTCTCAACTCCATTGGTATTTCAACCAGAAGAGAAAGAACCTTTGACCACCACAGGTGGTCAGAGTCTAAGGATGAGCCCGGTGAATTCCCATACAGGCCCCAGAAAGTCACGGGTCACCCAGCCTGCTCAGCTGACCCAGAGAGAGGGGATTTCTTTCCAGGTCAGGATGGCTGTGACAGCAGATGGAGGGAAGGTCATAATTCCTGTAGCATTGCGATCACGACCAAAGGTCACTTCTGCCCTGAAGAAACAATCAGGTAAGTGCCTGGTGTCAAGAACAGGCCACCAAATGCTTGGGCCCTGGTGTTGGCCACACGGGTTAAGATTAGAAGTGTTTATTCATAGGAATGATGCAGAAGTTCCCAGTTCTCAAAGGGCTTTTTACACACATTATCTCATTACATACAATGCTAGAGGGAAGGTCCCTTATGATACTGTAATAGACACCAGAGGCCCATCATCTCGCTAAAATGTAAACTCCTCCAGGGCAGGGGATTATGTGGACTTTGTTCACTACTATTTCCCTCGTGTTTACAACACTAAACTGAGAGTGATGCCCACTGATTATTTACTTCATGAGTGAATAAATGGCTCTGCCGATCCTTCCAACCTAGTCTCATCAATTCCCCCGGAGCACCACTCACTCTCCCTTCTAGTCACACTGAACACCATAGGTCCCCCAGTGACGGAAGTGCTTTCCCAAGCCTGCAGGTTTTAAACATGCTCATTCCTCAGCCTGAAATGGACTCTTCCACCTTTGCCTTCTACTGGACCTTTACACCTCAATCTTGGCATTCAGGGCTGCAGTGGTCAGATCTGCAAGCTGTTCACCAGGCAGGAGTGACCAGCCCAGGGGGCGACTGGAAACTGTTCACCAGGCAGGCGTGACCAGCTGAGGGGGCGACTGGAAGCAAAATACCTGCTTGGGCTCTGCTGGCCAAGCTGTGCGCTCCGGTATGGGGCTGCATTTGCCCAGAAAAAAGGGGGGGGCACCTTTTTCAAATTTTCATGAAGGTTTCATAAGGGTTGTTGTGGCCCTGTGGACATCAGTTCCTCCGGGGGGCCTTTGCCCATACTCCAGAGTAGTTGAGGATCCACTAACAATGTCTGATCTTGTCTCTTCTCCCCTCGAGGCTGTGAGTTCTCCCCCTGTAGGACTGTCTTGTTATAAGTTGTCTCATCCATTAGAACAGTGCCAGATCCACAGTGGGGGTTCAAGAAATGTTTACTGAATGACTGAGTGAATAATGACTGAGCTCTAGAGAAGGAACTGCCTTTCACAGGGTCACACAGCCAGTGATTGGCAGCACTGGCTCAAGCCCCCCAGACCTCCTGGAATTGAGTCCAGAGCTGCCTTCCACGTTAGAAGCCCTCTTTCCTTCTAAATAACCCTTCTAGAAGCCAAGCCTTCAGACACACCTAAGTTAGCAGTGAAGACAAGCCAGAGGAGCTAAATTAATTTTGAGAAGTCTCATGCATCTTTTTCACTAGGTCAGTGAGGGTTACTCATGAAGAGAAATACTTGGGAGGGGGGCTCATTTTTCCACCCCCAATTCATAACTCTATTCGTCACTCTTCACCCAGATTTAAGAGGTGCTAACTGAGTTCCAGCAGGCCCCATGCCTCCAGTGCAGGCTGTCCTGACCAGGCTTTGCCCCCTTGATTCTTAACATGCAAACCTAAACCAAAGTTGCTTTACCAACTGGTTTCTCTAAAGGGTCCCAGAGCTAAAAGCATCTCACACTTGGGTTTTTTGGGATAATGTGATCCAGATCCCCTGAGGACATGCTGCACAGGAGAAAGTGAGGAGGAATGCAGAAAATCACCACATTGGAAGCCAGAAGACCCAGGTCCCTGTCCTGTTTGAGTCGGAAATTCCTCATGGGAAAAGTGATATCTGACCATACAACTGGGCCAGGACTAGAGCTATTTTGCCTGCAGAGGCCAATATTCCCAAGGCAGTGTCAGAAAGATGTGAGTCAAGAGGAGGGCTCTGATCGCCTCCCTAACTAAGGTGGGGTGTGCTAGGTGGAGCAGAGAGAATCCAGGCCTGGTCTCCAGTCGGACTCCACCGCCTTCTCACTCTGTGACCTTGGGCAAATCACCGAACATCTCTGAGCCTCAGGTCCTCATCTGAATAAGAGGATGATACACATTTCTACTCTGAAAGGTTTCTGCTTGTTTGTTTTGTCATACCCTTCTTTCCTTATCTACTTATCTCTAAAGATAACAGAGGAGTGAGTTAAGAGCCTGGGCTCTGGGCTGAGATTTGCAGTGTGATTTTAGGTAAGTTACTTGTGTCTCAATTTTCTCTTTTGTAAAATACTTGTAAAAAATACCGTATTTTGCCCAAATACCTCATGGAGTTGTTACAGGAACTAAAAGAAACTAAAGTATATAATAAAGTACTTATTTAGTAAGTACTAAACAAGTGTGAACTACTCTTACAGGATAAGTCTAACCTTAAATTATTAAGAAAGCCAGAACACAGCATAAAGGGCAGAGAACCTACATTCCAGGACCGTTTGGGGATCTTAAATAATTCCTTACCCTCTCTGGGCCTCCATTTATTTCCTCAGTGAAATGAAAGGATAGGGGATCCCTAAGGGTCTTCTAGTCATTCCATTCTGAGGGTCCCGATATCTGCCCTTGGAACCTCCTGCTCCCTTGGGCCTGAAGCATCTGTCTCTGCCGTGAACTCCCTACTCATCCTCATTGACCAGGTTACATTTAATTTCATCTGGGGATGCTTCGCCGAATCACACGGAAACGGGCAAACACACAAAAATGACCACTGGCATCTTCCCTTGCCTTTAGCATAGCATTCACCAGATAGCACTTACTACTTCACTAATCATTAGTTTCTCTCCTCTCCCCACCCAGCAAAGCAGGTACCCCTGGAGGGCGTGGCGCAGGTGGAGTATTACAAAGTGCCTAGGCTATCAAGGCAGATCTGGGCCAACCCGAATTCTGTCCCTACCATCTAGATGATATTCGGGACGTCACTTCAACCCTTATCTAAAAAGAAGCAGACTAATATCTACATCATAGGGTTGTGAGGATTCCATGCAGGGACGGCCAAGAGCTGGGGCACGATAGAGTCACTCGAAAAGGCTGGAAGTCGCTTTTCTGTCTGGAAACGTCCCCCGGGTGTGGCACAAAGACAGCACAAAATACACTGCTGGAGGGCCGCACGCAGTGCTCCGAGCAGCCTGGAAATCCAAAGCCTCCCGCCGCCCCGCCTCCACAAAGAGTTAGCTTTCAACCACTCTTCTGACCCCGGTCCTCTCAAAGCCAGGCGGGGCTGGAAGCCCTGGGCTGCTCCCATTGGGCCCGTGCCGGCCCCGCCCTCCCCCGTCCCCCCCGAGGCCACAGCAGACAAGCGCACCGCCGCTGCACACAGCATTCAGCGCTCGCAGTCTAAGCCGTGGGGGCGGGGCTGAGAAGCAGGGAATTGGGGCCCAGCCGGCCGCACGCCCGGGCCCCAGACCCCCGACGCGGCACCGAGGGCTCCCGAGCCCACATCGGGCTCACCGCGGGGTCGCCGCCCCCGGCACGCGGGACAGGCCCCGCCCCCCCCCCACGCGGGCTTCCAATCAGCGCCTCCTTCCGCCTCCCGCCGCCGGAGTGCTCGGCCACCGGGGCGGCGGGCGCGCGGGAAAGCGGGCAGAGGCGAACCACAAGGCCCGGGCCTCTCAGGCGGCGGAGGTAACCCTGGGAGAAACACCACTCACCTCCTCTCGGAAGTCAGAAGATACTCCACACGGGAAAGCGACGCAGAGGCTACTACAAAAAGGAAAAGGAGAATTGGAGAGTCACAAAGTGCTCTTGGGAGAAAAAAATTATATATAGAATATAAAAATCCCTACTGCACCCTCCCTCAGAGTCAGAGATCCACTGCTCCCATCACTCAGCTCTATGCCGCCCTTTCACTCCTTCCGCAGCTCCAAGGCCAGCCTCCATCACCTTTGCTGGGCCTCAACCCCCATTCCACGTCCCCCACCAACACCCTGTGCCCGTGCCAACCCCCACGCTGGTTAAAACCCACCTCCCGTCCGCCCTCACCTGCGCCGGCCTCGGGAACACGGCCCAGGAGCACACCACCTTGCTGACTGGTCTCAATAAATTCCTGTCACCAACTCCAAGTCTACTACGTTTCCCGAGGGGATTCCTCCGCGCTAATCTAAAGGACCGTTGACATCTTCTCTCTTACCAGCCCAACACCTCCTCCCCCTGCCTCACAGCACCTAATCTTGCCGCCATTTTACTGCGGAAGTAGTCGCAATCCGGCCACATGGGCCACGTGCCGCCGAGGCCCGCCCCCCGCATCTACATCGGCGCTGGGCCTGAGCCGGCCTTCTGGCTGCCCTCGCGCCTGGGGGTCTGCAGGTGGCTCCGGCCGCCTTCCTAGGCCTCGCCTCCGCTGGCACTCCGTGCCCACGCTCTTCTCGCCCACCCTGTCACTTGCCCCTCTCGCCTAAATCATTCTCCTTGGCACACAAATTTTCTCCTTTAGAAACAAAAGCAAAGCAAAGCCAAACCAGAAACAAAACTTCTGTTCCCTGTCCCTCCAGCTTCCTACCCGTTGCTCTGCACCCTTTACGGAGCAACTCATCAAGAACCTTATATTCCAGTGGTGGTCAAGCTTGTTCGGTTCACCTGCCCTCCGAAAGAATATGGAAAAATTAGGTACTCTAAAGCACATTTTGAAGTTAGTGTCTAAAATTGTTCATTTTAGGGGCGCCTGGGTAGTTCAGCTGGTTAAGGGTCTGCCTTCCGCTCAGGTCATGATCAGAGATCCTAGAATGAAGACCAGCATCAGGCTCCCTGCTCAGTGGGGAGTCTGCTTCTCCCTCGCCCCCTGCTGCTCTCTCTCTGTCAAATAAATAAATAAAATCTTTTTTTAACATTTAAAAAGTTAAATTGTTCATTTTATACTTATGATCTCATCTATCCCTGAATCCCTGACATATATATACATTTGTATATGTCATGCACGGCATTTAGTTTACATGAATGGCCACCAGAAGTTTCCTAGCACTCAATGTCATATACTTTTAATTATTTTAATCAAGAGAATTATGTAAATGCACAATAGAATCTAATTCTTTAAGCCATCATATGAACTTTACCACAAATAAATTCACAAATCTGAAAAAAAATTGTTCATTTTAAGTTTAAATAGTTACAAACATGGTAATTTATGGTAATTTGTAAATATTGAAATTATAAAAGTAGTTTTTCAGGTGTATCCAGCTGAATTTAAATATAGCATTCTGATGCTTACATTTACTTAAAAAATGGATGAAAGAACTAAAGAATCATAAATTTTACATACTTCCTTTTATTCCTTGAACTCAGATTTTTATCCCATTTACCTCCACTCCAGAATCTTAGCCTAGTGAAGATTATTTGATTGAAAGTCGTTTATTCATCATCATACCATATATCTAACAAAAATGTGGATATAAATGGAAATGTAAAATGTTGTGTTTCCTGTATCCATGTGGTTCTAAGTATTAAAAAATTCCATCTGAATTATAATAATCAATAGCACACAATTGATCAAAACAAATACATTATGGATTTTTAAAAATAATTCTTAAACACATAAAGTAAAATTTGATTGGAAATGAATCTCATAATGAAATATATGAGGATTTTCTTTACTCAGTTCATGTACCCATTGGTATACATTTAAGCTTCAATTCTGTTCCTATTTTTCATATTTACAGATGTCAGCACTGAGAAACCTTATTCTCAAAAATAAGTACATGGGGAAAGAGTTTGTTAAAGGAATGTGACTCAATTCTTTGAATTCCTTCTAAGGCATATTCCAAAAACCACATAGTGAACTATCATCAAAAATTATTTTCAGGGGTGCCTGGGTGACTCAGTCGTTAAGCATCTGCCTTTGGCTCAGGTCATGATCCTGGAGTCCTGGGATCGAGCCCTACATCGGGCTCCCTGCTCCGCGGGAAGCCTGCTTCTCCCTCTCCCACTCCCCCTGCTTGTGTTCCCTCTCTTGCTGTCTCTCTCTCTGTCAAATAAATAAATAAAATCTTTTAAAAAAATGATTTTCAAATGTGTATCACTGGATGACAAATCAGTTTGGGGCAGTGTGAGATGCATATTAGACATTTAGGCAGAGATGTCAAAGGAATAATGCATTTTCTGTCTGCTGTGGTGAAAACAGTGGAACTCCGGGCAGCATCAGGATGTGAGAGGTGGCTGCAAAGGCTGACACTGACCCTGACCCTGACCTTAATCTTGACCCTGATCCTGACTGCCAGTGGGATGGGAACAGCACTGAACTGGAGTCAAGATTTGGATTCTAGGGGCGCCCAGGTGGCTCAGTCAGTTAAGTGTCTGCCTTCAGCTCAGGTCATGATCCCAGGGCCCTGGGATGGAGCCCCGCGTCAGGTCCTCTGCTCACCGGGGACTCTGCTTCTCCCTCTCCCCCTGCCTGCCACTTCCCCTGCCTCCTGCTTGTTCTTTCTCTCTCTCTCTCTGTCAAATAAATAAATAAAACCTTAAAAAAAAAAAAAAGACTTAGATTCTAATCACAAGACCTAGTCTCTGTTGGCAGTGTGAGCTTGCCCAAGCTATACAACCTCTCTGAGCCTCCCTTCCCTTTCCCTTTCCCTTGAGCTTGCCCAAGCTATACAACCTCTCTGAGCCTCAGCCCCTTTCCCTTCTGCTAGAGGCAGAAGGAACGCTCACAGGGAACACTGGCATTTTGAGTTCTTTAACTTTCCAAGAGAACAGAATAACACAGATCCAGGCACAGCTGAATCGCCAGCCACACATTCTGAATTTTATTTCTTTTTTTAACTTTTAAATGTAGTAAGTTATACATAATATAAAGTTTTATCATCTTAACCATTTTTAACTGTACAGTTCAGTAGTGTTAAGTATATTCACATTGTTGTACAACCAATTGCCAGAACTTTTTCATCCTGCAAAACTGAAATTCTATACCCATTAACCATTTTGTTCTTTCCTCCCCCAGCCCGACAACCACCATTCTACTTTTTTCCTGTTACTTTGACTATTTTATATACTTCATATAAGTGAAATCATACTTCATTTGTCCTTTTGTGATTGTTTTATTTCACTTAGCATAATGTCCTCAAGGTTCATCATTTATAGCATGTGTCAGAATTTACTTCCTTGTTAAGGCTGAATAACATTCCACTGTAGGTATATACCGACTCTGAATTTTATTTCACCCTGAGATAGGATTTTTTTTCTTTTTTTAAAAGATTAATTTTTTTACTTTAGAGAAAGAGAGCGGGGGGAGGGGCAGAGGGAGACAGGGAGAGAGAGAGAATCTCTAGCAGACTCCCCACTGAGCGTGGAGCCCACCAGGGCTCGATCTCACCACCCTGAGTTCAAGACCTGAGCCAAAATCGATTCGGATGCTTAACTGACTGAGCCACCCACGAGCTCTGAGATAAGAATTTTTCTTTTTCTTTCTTTCTTTCTTTCTTTCTTTCTTTCTTTCTTTCTTTCTTTCTTTCTTTCTCTCTCTCAGAGAGAGAGAGAGAAAGAGCGAGCTTGCGCAGTGGGGGAGGGGGAGAGGGAGAAGCAGGCTCCTTGCTAAGCAGGGAGTCCGACACAGGGCTCGATCCCAGGACCCTGAGATCATGACCTAAGCCAAAGGCAGATGCTTAACCAACTGAGCCACCCAGGCACCCTGAGATAGGATTTTTTCTAATTCAAAAAATACTTACTGATCACCTATGTTTCTGCATATTCATCTGTATATGATGTACCAGACAGATATAAAGTTTACAGTCTACTGTAGACTTAAAAGTTGACCCATTCTCCTATCCTATCTTTTCTTCCATCAATCAAGCCTATGGGTCAGAATATCAAGTTGATACCACAATCTCAGTATTCTAATTTGGAGCCCTGAAACTACCTAGTTCCATCCTCCAAGCGTACAACACGTCTCCAGATCCGTCTTCACACCAATTCAAACGTCTGCCCACCTTCATTCACTCCCTTATAATAGCTGCACAGGTGTCTGTATCTCTCATGAGATTGTAGATCTGTTTGCAAATAAGAAGCAAATAAGATTTTATTCTGTATTCCCAGCACTTTAACAAAGTACTTGGTACCTAGAAATGTTTAATAATTCTTTTTTAAGGTTTACTCCTAAAGTTGGAAAATCTCTCATTTATTCATTCTAAATTATTCAAGTAATTCAAAATTTAAATTCAAAATAATTCAAAAATTACTGCTCGCCTTCTATGAGCCAGGCTCTGTTCTAGGAGACAGACTGTCACGAAGAATAAGGCAAGCTGGATCCCTACTCTCATGGCACATTCTGGTTTGGTGTGGGAGAACCAACAAGCAGTAAAATACCAGGCCCAGACTAGAAGAGAGTGCTGGAGGAACAAGGGCCCGGCTTTATACTGACTTATACTGGGGAGTCAGGAAAGTCCTCTCTGCAGGAGTGTTAGTTAAGCAGAGGCCTAAATGACAAGAAAGAGCCAAGCAGGGGAAGAACATAAGGAAGGGCATTCTGGGCAGAAGGAACAGAGAAGGCAGAGGTCCTGAAGCAGGAATATTGTATTGATGCAGGTTAAAGTCATAGTACTTCTATGTTAGAGATAAGACAATCAAATCAAGGAGAGAAACAGTGATTCGTCCGCCTTTCACAAGGTGGGGGCTAGGTACAGCCAGAAAGTCATCATAGTTAAGGGGTTTGCAGACATTTATCAAAGCAGTCCAATCCCCTAAACTATGAAAAAGAAGTCGCCTGACTGACCTTGATCCCCAGTAAACCCACTTCTCATTCTACACTCTTGCACTGGGCCATTGATCCCATCCACTGCTCGTGGCTTCCTCCACCTGCACTATGTCCATATACTTGTCCACCATCTCCACCAGCTGTTGGCTCCAAAAAGTCTACATCCAGCCCGGATGTCTACTCTGTGGCAGAGATTCTAGCCCCCTACTGGAATGCAGGCTCTATTTTGTCCTGTACATTGCTACATGCCGGAAACCAAAACATTTTCTGGCACCATAGTAGATACTCAATAAATATTTGTTGAAGGAATGAATGAATGAATAACCAAACGCAGACCTATTTTTCCAGTATTCACTGGATGTGTTCACTCAACCTCCCACAAACACCTGAAGTTCAACATATCCATATCTATGACTGTCCTCCAAACTGCCCTTTCCCTATCTCATCTCTCTTAGACATCAGTACACACTCCACCTGCCTGCGCAAGTCAGAAACCTGATTTCTTCCGTGTGATGTCACCCATATCTAATAGGCAATGAGATCTTCTCAGTTCTAGCTCATGATATTCCTAGAATCTGTCCCTGCTTCTATATATCTCCTCTGGGTATGCCTTGGCAAAAAATCTTACCCTTCTCTCCTGGATTAGTATAATAGCCAACCAATTGTCTCATTTTTTTTTTCTTTCTCTCCTACTTAAGCCTCTATTCTGTACAATGTCTGTAAGAGTGATAATTTAAAAAGTATTTTTAAATTGTAAAAGCAACACATTCATTCTAAAGCTATGGAAAGTACAGAAAAAATGAAAAATTGAACAGAAATCATCAATAATTCTACTACACAAAGATAAATCCAGTTATTTATTTATTTATTTATTTATTTATTTATTTATTTATGTATAGTTTCTTCCTCCCTTCTTCCCTCCCTTTTTTCTTTCTTTCTTTCTTCTCCTCTCTCTCTCTCTCTCTTTCTTTCTTTCAAACCAAAACCAGAACCATCGTATTTAAGCTCCGAATTCTTCTTTTTGGGTTGACATTTTATTATGAATGTTTCCTATACCTTTCATTGTTGTCAAATACATTCAGATGCTTTAAAATATTCCATCAATTGGATGTATTATAATGGATTTAATAATTTTCCAATTATTTAACATTTAGATTGTTTCTAATTTGATTATTATAAACAATCTTCAATGTGCATTCTCACACATAAACTTTTGTCTTTATCTCTGATTATTTCCTTATGATAAATTCCTAAAAGTAAAATTATTAGATCAAATTATATGAATGTGCTTAAGGCTCTTGACACTCTTATCAAGTTGCGTCAGAGTAACTTTAAAAAAAATGCAAATCTAAACATATTCTCTTTATTTTTTAAGATTTTTTAAAAAATTTTTATTTATTTATTTAAGAGGTGAGTTCCAGCCCCACGTTAGGTGTTGAGATTACTAAAATAAAATAAAATAGAATAGAATCCTCCACTTAAATATTTCCAGTGAGTCAGACCTTATGTTAAAAATTCATGTCATTTAATCATCAGCCCATTTCATATAGTTATGTTGTCTCCAATGTCCAACTGAAGAAGTGGAGACTCCGTTAGTGGGTGGCTTCTACTGTTAAGTGGCAGAATGGAGACTTAAACCCAACTCTCTCTGCTTCTAAGCCCACATTCCTTATCACTGTATATAATTTGCTTCCTCTCTGAACTTCTTGCCATTTGGATTCCCCTTCTCTGGGTTTCCATAGTAACCTGGGCTTACATCTGTCTTTCTGTTTGTCCATATATCAGTCTCTCTCGCTAGACTGTACATTCCTTGAGGGCAGGAACTATGTCAAAGTCACAGCATAGGAGCTCAGTGAATATTCATTGAATGAATGAGAAATGAATCAACAAACACTGGTTGTACTCTAGTAACTCTGACCTCGGTTTTCCTTAATTTCCTTTGCTGTCACTGATGAGGACTTTATGAGCTTGTCTCCTTGGGGGATCACCATTCATTTCCTCTGATGTCTTGATTCATGCTGGGGTCCTCCAACTGTGCAGAGGTGATATCATGGTCATGGAACTCCTGTGCCAATAAAGGTGGACCCCCAGACAGCATCCCGTGAATCAAGCAGAAAGAAAGATGTTGAGTGGCAGCGCAGGTAGAAAGTTTCTGTTTGCCCACACGTCCCAGAGTAATGAGAGGAAAAGACACACAGAAATAGAAGGCAGAGGCTTAATGGGATGGAAATGGGCCCTGTGTGCGGCAGGAGCTGGCCTCAAAGGATTAAAAAGAAAATGAAAAGTGAAAACTTGGCACATAAGTTTCAATCGGCATGAAAGAGATCAGGTCCACAGGAACCATTGCCCACCGAGGCTGTCCCATTGATGTCAAAACTCATTCCACCCCCCCCCAAAACCCTAAATGCAAAAGCAATGCAGTGTTTGCTTAGGTAGAATGGATTCCACCCCCATAACAGGCACCTTCCATAGGGAGAGTTTCTGACTGAGAGCTGCTTGGACCACATATTCCACAGTTTGGTCACCAAAGTGGCAATTATCCTTTATTTCCCTTCTCCACTGTCACCACAAACATCACAGCATCTCCACAAATGCCACCTAACAGTTGGTGTCTCCCACTCAGAAGAAGCAGTGTAAATATGGACATACATATATTTGGATGCACACACACATACTTGCATGCATGTCCGGAAATATACAATAATGTATTTGCAAATACATATACATACTGGCACATATAATCACCCCCCCACACACACACACACAACTTCCACATAAATAAGCTAAAAGAGGGACTCTCTAGTCATCTATTCAATCAAAAATTATTTATGGAGTTTCTACTCTGTGCTGGCCTCCGTTCTCCATCCTAAGGAAAAAATAAGACATTGTCACTGCCCTCAAGTTCTCAGTCAATACATGAGATAGACATATGGTCAGTTGCAGAACAAGAAGGCAGTTGGAAGGCCAGAGAAGCCATCCAACACAACCTCTGGGCTCAGAGTTTTTCCAGGGAGGGTAGAGGCAGATCCAATCCTTGAAGATGACTAGCTAAATATGTAGAAGCAGAGTAGTTTGAGTTTAGGAGACTTGCAAGCATTTCAGCATGAATGGATTTTAGGGGACGAGGGGAAAAGTAAGTACACATTGGGAAAAAAAAATAGGGGTAGAGGGATAGGCAAGTCCCATGCTGAAATTCCAAATCTAGCAACATGGCAGACTTCACTAATATAGAACTCTTTCCCCCAGAAAAACAGGTAGAAATACTGAATAAAATATACTACCTCTCTCCAGTGAATAAAGTATAATAGTTCCATGCCCCCATTAATCCATGGGCCAGATCAGTAGAAGTTCCCTAAATCTGAAATGAAAGAAAAGTATAAAACCAAGGTAATACCTTGAGGCTGAAGTTGATGTTCAAGAGGTATGTAGAGGTCAAATCATGCAGTCTTGTGTATCTAAGAAGTCTCAACTCTCTTCTGCAATCCTTCTTTAGAAATTTTAAAAAGAAAATAATATGATTAGATTTGCATAGCCTAAGGCCTATGAAATCCTTGGGGCTCCCTCCCAGCAGGAGCAAAGACAAAACTACTTTTAAAGACCAGGGCCTATGGGACCCCTACAGAAAACACAAGCCCTGCTATAGATAAGCTCAGCATAAAAAATTATAAACAACACAAGCTCAACCTATTAAGTATCCAAAATGAAAACTAAAATGCAAAGGGATTTTACTTATTTATACTTATCAGATTGTTAAAATTTAACAACCCAACAATGCCAATTGTTGAAGATGAAAATCAATTGGAATTCTCATGTGCTGTTAATAATAGTATAAGTTTGATGCAACTATTTCTGAGAATATTTTGGCAATGATGACTGTTAAAGAAAGGATGTATATACTCTACTATCCAGTGATTCCATTTCTGTGTATATCGGGACTCAAACTCACTTACTTGGACAAGGAGAGAGACATAAGGGCGTGCATTGCTGCACTGTATATAATAGTTAAAAACTGCAAACAACTTGAATGTTCTTCAACATCATAATGGATTAATAAGGAATGGTTTACCCATACAGTGATGCTACAGAGTGGCTAAAATAAACATTCTAGATTTGTATTCCTTCATATATAAATTGCAAAAACACAATGTTAAGTATTTAGAGCAGATTATAAAAATATATACTATTTTGATAATTTTTACATATATACATATTTAAAACTCATGAAACAGTTCTATACATTACTCATGAATGCATCCATCTATTGGGCCAACTAAGATCTGACATGAAAGGACTAGCATTCAGGATAATGGTTACCTTTGGGACAGACCGTGGGGAAGAAAGGGACTGAATTTAAATTCTATCTTACAGTTTGTTTTTAAATTATAACAATATTTAATCTGGAATAGGGTAAAATGCAAATTTGTTATATCTGAGGGGTAGGCATATGGTTTCTATGTAACTCTGTATTATATTACATTTTTAAAATAAATTGAAATTTTAAAATAAGAATAAATGCCATGCAAAGGATTTTATTCCCTGAGCAGAGAGTGACATGGTTAGTTTTGTGCTTTGGAAAGCTCCCTCTGGCCCTTGTGTGGAGGAATTTTTATGAGAATGTAGGCGGAGGCAGGGTCATTACAGGAGACTAAGAAAGAGTTAATGAGGCCTGGCCTAAGTTCATGGTCAGGGAGTGAAAGGAAGGGATGAGTTTAAAAGCTATTTAGGAAGTAAAATTGCCAATATACTGTCAGTCTTTTTCTTTACCCTTTGGTATTTTTTGTTTGTTTGTTTTTATAAACTTTCCTTTTTCCCTTTAGAATTGAATTATGACATAGCAATAGACAAATGCATAAATCGTAAGTATATTGATTAATAAATTTTCACAGTGACCACCCCCCAGGGCAAGTCCTCTCCCAGTCAGTATACCCCCAAAGATAATCACATATCTGACTCTGTCACCAAAGATGAATTTCATTTGTGAATTGAATTTATTAAAATAACAGAGGCATTTAATTATCACACATCATGAGAGTCTAGATCCAGGTGGTTTCAGAGCTGATCCATCCAAGGCATAGGGCCAATGGGTCTCTGAAGTTCTGGCTTTTTCCCTATGGCTGGCAACTTGGCTGCCATAACCCCAAACATCGTACCCTCACCCGACAATGCCAAAGGAAGGAAGCAGCAATAACCAGGTTAATGAGATGTCTCCTCAAGTGCCTTCCTGTTTTCTCAAATACATAGAACATGAACAGCTGCAAGTTGGCTTGGAAAACCAGTGACCCTCTTTTAGACTCCATGATGGAAGATAGGTTAAGAACAATCTTCTTAGGTTGGGTGCCATTATGACAGTCAAGTAATTTCCTTGGTTTCCAACCAGGCCAATTCAGTGTTAGGAATCAAGTAGTACAAATATTTATTTTGGTTCAAGAGTCTTTTTCTGTCTAAGGTATAATCATTACTCTGGAATTTTCTGTTCTTGTTGAGCTCCTTGAAGTATTGTTTTTGTTAGGTTGGTTTTATTTTTTGTTGCTGCTTTCCAGTTTTGAGATATAATTGACATACAGCACTGTGTAAGTTTAAGGTATACAGCATAATGATTTGACTTACATGTATCGTGAAATAGTTACCACAGTAAGCTTAGTTAATATTTATCATCTCATAAAGGTGGCAAAAAAAAAAAGAAAGAAAGAAAAGTATTTTTTTCCTTGTGATGAGAACTCTTAGGATTTTCTTTAATAACTTTCAAATAAACCATACAGCAGTGTTAACTGTAGTCATCATTGCATCCCTAGTACTTCTTATCTTATAACTGGAAGTCTGTACCTTCCACCACCTTCATCCAATTCCTTCTCCTCCCACCTCCAGCCTCTGGTAACCACAAATCTGATCTCTTTTTCTATGGCTGTTTTCTTGATTGTTTTTTTACATTTCATATAGAAGTGAGATCATACAGTATTTTTTTTCCTCTCATTTATTTCACTCAGCCTAAAGCCCTCAAGGTACATCCAGGTTGTTACAAATGGCAGAATTTCCTCCTTTTCCATGGCTAGATAATATTCCATTGTACATATATTCCACACCTTCTTCACCCATTGATGACACTTAGGTTGTTTCCACGTCTTGGCTATTGTAAACATTGTGGCTCAAGATGAAACCCAAGAGGGAGACAAACCATAAGAGACTCTTAATCTCAGGAAACAAACTGAGGGTTGCTGGAGTGGTGGGGAGTGGGAGGGATGGGGTGGCTGGGTGATGAACATCGGGGAGGGTAGGTACTATGGTGAGCGCTGCGAATTGTAAGACTGATGAATCACAGACCTGTACCCCTGAAACAACTGTTAATAAAAAAATTAAAAAACAAACAAAAACCACTGTGGCAGTGACATGAGGGTGCAGATATCTCTTTGACATAGAGTTTTTGCTTCCTTCAGATATCTTCCCAGAAATGGAATTGCTGGATCATATGGTATTTCTATTTTTAATTTTCTGAGGAACCTCCATACTGTTTTCCACCATGGTTGCACCAGTTTGCATTCCCACCAACAGTGTAAGAGGGCTCCTCTTTCTCCACATCCTCACCAGTGTTATCTCTTGTCTTTCTGATGCCATCCTAACAGGTGTAAGGTGATATCTCACTGTGGTTTTGGTTTGCACTTCCCTGATGATTAGTGATGCGGAGCATCTTTTCATAGACCTGTTGGCCATTCATATATCTTCTTTGGAAAAATGTCTAGTCAGGTCCTTCGGTGGTTTTTTTTTTTTAATTTAATTTTGTTATGTTATGTTAATCACCATACATTACATCATTAGTTTTTGATGTAGTGTTCCATGATTCATTGTTTGTGTATAACACCCAGTGCTCCATTCAATATGTGCCCTCTTTAATACCCATCACCAGGCTAACCCATGCCCCCACCCCCCTCCCCTAGAACCCTCAGTTTGTTTCTCAGAGTCCATAGTCTCTCATGGTTTGTCTCATCACCAGGCTAACCCATGCCCCCACCCCCCCTCCCCTAGAACCCTCAGTTTGTTTCTCAGAGTCCATAGTCTCTCATGGTTCGTCTGCCCCTCTGATTTCTGCCCCCTTCATTTTTCCCTTCCTACTTTTTTTTTTTTTTTTAACAAGCTGGGTTATTTGGTTTTTTACTGTTGACTTGTGTGAGTTCTTTATATATTTTAAATATTAACCCCTTATCAGATATAGGATTTGCAAATATTTTTTCCCATTCCATTGGTTGTTTTTTCATTTTGTTGATCATTTCTTTAGCTGTGAGTTTTGCCTATTTTGAACTTCCTAAAAATGAACTCACACAGTGCATATTCTGATGGGCCTGGTTTCATTCACTCTATAGTCTTTCTGTGAAATTCACCCATATTGCTGTTCATAATGGGGGGTTGTTCATTTTCATTGTTAAGTAGTGTTCCTCATGTGACTATTTAATTATCTACTTGATTGTTGATGAGAATTTGAGTTGTCTCCAGTCTTAGATCGTGCATCTGTAAGCATTTTTGTACATGTCTTTTGGTGAGCATACATACATCCTTCTGTTGGGTATATATTTAGGAGAGGAATTTCTGGGGGATAGGGTATGTGTATTACTGGCTTTAGTAGATACTGCCAACATTTTCCAAAATGGTTGTGCCAATTTACCTCCACACTTGCAGTGCATGAGAGTTCTAGTTTTCATGTCTTCACCACATTGTACTATCAGGTTGCTTTTTTTTTTTTTTAAAGTTAGAAAAGGAGGTCACAAGTATGTAGTGATATCTCATTGTGATTTTAATGTACCTTTCCCCATGACTAACAGAGTTCAGCATGCTTTTATGTTTATCTCCCATTTGCATATCCTCCGTTATGAAGTTTTAAAAATGGGTTGTCTCTTTTTCTTTTTTTTTTTTAAAGATTTATTTTTAGAGAGAGAGTGTGTGTGTGTATGCTTTTGTGCGCATGAGCACAAGTGTGGGGAGAGGGGGTAGGGGCAAAGGGAGAGGGAGAGAGAATCTTAAGCAGACTCCTTGCTAAGCACAGAGCCTGATGCAGGGCTCGATCCACAACCCTGAGATCATGACCTGAGCCAAAGCCAAGAGTCAGATGCCCAACCGACTGAGCCACCCAGGCGCCCCTCTTTTTCTTCTTCTTATCTACAAATTGTTTTGGTGTCAAAAGAAAACTACCAGGGCCTCCCTGTTACTAACATTCATCTGTCATTTCTGGGGCCATTCCTTCCACGTCTTCATTTAAAAAGAGATGTGGGGAATCCAATTGTGATTGTGTGCACGCAAGTGTTTTTGAACACTTTGCAAAGGGCTGTTAAAGGCCTGATTATCATCATTGGAAGGGTTCTCACAGAAGCTGTTTTGTTGTTTTTTTTTTAGGATTGGATGTTTTAGAAGGGATGCTTATACGAGGTGGGGAGAGGGTCCACGTGAAGGGCCTCAAAGTCTTTCTGATTCATTCATGTTCCCAGAACACTTTATACAGGTCCCTCCGTCCCCTATCACACCACCATCATTATTTGCTACTCATTTGTCTCTTCTAGACCTGCATTTGGCAGGGCTCTTCCTTTTGTTGAGGCAGGGAGTGATGCAAACAGGCTTTGGCCCAGGGGAGCTTCCTACCCTCAGGACAGGTCCTCCTACTGACACCTCTCATAGCTTCCTCTACTTTCTTCATAACACTCACTCATCTTGGGGTGTATGGATGTCTCTGTCGTTGGAGTGTCCGATTCTTGATTTCGGCTCAGGTCATGATATCAAGGGCATGAGATCGAGTCCCGCTCAGGCTTCATGCTGGGTGTGGAGACTGCTTAAGATTCTCTCTCTTCCCCTCCCTCTGCCCCCCACCCCACTCTCTCTCTCTAAAAAACAAAACCACTCACTTGTCTTAGTTCTTAATTACAAATGTGTCTGATTATTTGATTTTATAAATTCTCCTCTAGCCTATAAACCTCTTAAACCTGAGATCCTGTTCCTTTAATCCACTACCCTACCTTCTGTGTTTGCTAGTGCTCAGCACACAGTAGGTAATGAATACTAGTTGGTAAGTAATTGAGGTGGTTTGGATCTGCATTCGAGTTGCCTGTACGATGGCATGGCTCCACCTTTCCTTAAGTTTCCAGGAAATGGGGTTATTTCTTCTTGAGACCAGTTGAGTCTGTCAAGTGCTACTGGAAAGTTGTGATGGGAAGATTGGAGGATGAGCAGTATGGGGACACTTGGCTTTTGGTCTCCCAGCCCCTCCCCTAACTTGCTGTGTGTCCCCCTTCACCCTGCCCCCCGCCCCCAGCAAGTCATTTTGTCTATCTGGACCTTTGTTCCCCTCGATTTGAAGGGGAAATTTGGATTCTGACCTCAAGGATCTTCCTGGCTGCATCCTGGAGCCCAACGAAACATTTCTGCTTACAGGAAAATGCTGGGCAAGTGCTAAGCTAGTATCAGGGCCTGAGCGGGCTTGTCTAGAAGTGAAGAGCAGGCTGACCCAGGTGGCAGGAGCTATGAGCCACACGGGCTTATTCCCATGGCCTGAAACCAAATGGAGTTTGCCTAGCTGGATTTTGAAATTGCTTGTTATCCAAGGCTCCTTTTTTCCTTCCATTTTCTCTTTTGAACAAGAATGTTTGTTATTCTACACCTGTCCCATCGCTGAATTTTGGGAACAGCCGACTTGTTTCACAGGCTCACATGGAGAATAATTATGCCTCAGATTGGATTAAACCCAAAACCTCATCCTTATCTGACTTAGATGATTTCGTTTCGATGATGAGATCTGAGACTCTGAAGTTAAGATTTAGGTAAGATTTTGGATCTGAATTGATGCTGTAATGTGTTGAAACTCTGTGGGATGTTGGGATCCAGTGAAAGTATTCTGCATGTGTGCTGGATGTGAACCTCTGGGGCCTGGAGGGTGAACTGGGTAGGCAGCAGGATCTGCCCTCCCCACATGATGTCCATGTTTTGTTTTGTTTTTTTTAATTTTATTTATTTATTTGACAGAGAGACACAGCGAGAGAGGGAACACAAGCAGGGGGAGTGGGAGAGGGAGAAGCAGGCTTCCCGCTGAGCAGGGAGCCTGATGCGGGGCTCGATCCCAGGACCCTGGGATCAGGGATCGTGACCTGAGCCGAAGGCAGATGCTTAATGACTGAGCCACCCAGGCGCCGCAAGATGTCCATGTTCTAATCCCTGGGGCCTACGCATCTGCTATGCAACATGCCAAGGGGGAATTAAGGAGCAGAGGGAATGAAGGTTGCCAATCAGCTGACCTTAACACAGGTAGAGAATCCTTGGTTATCCAGGTAGGCCCAACGTAATCACCAGGGCCTAAATGGGGGAGAGGTGGCAGAAGCGGAGAATCAGAGAGGCAGAGTGAGCAGGACGTGGCCCAATGCTGCTGCCTTTGAAGATGGAGAAAGCAGGCCACAAACCAAGGATGCAGATGGTCTCGAGACGCTGGAAAAGACCAGGAAACAGCCTCTGCCCTAGAGCCTCCCGAACTGTCAGATACTAAAGTCTATGCTGTTTTAAGCTACTACGTTTGTGGTAACTTGTTACAGCAGCAATAGGAAATGAATACAAGGCCCGGCCAGCAACTGACTCCTCCAGGATCTCAAACAAGTCATTTCATCTTTGCATTGCTGCGTAGTCCTCATTTCTCAAAATAAGAACTGCCGATGAAGGGGAGATTTCCAGCTTCCCGGCTTCTCCCAGGCTGGGCCAACACAGGGACAGAAAGCAAGGGCCAACTGCCATCCTCCCTGGAACGCCCTCCACCCTCCTTCCTTTGATGTATAAAGGGCTCCCTTGGGAGCTCCCCAAGCACACCTTATCTGGAGTACTGCTCCTTATCTGCCTTTGGGGGACCCACAGCTCCTCCCTCCTCGACAAAACCCCTTTAGAATACAAAAGCTCTTTAGAACCGCCAGAGACAGAGCAGAGCCGGAGCCTCTCTGGGCAAACAGGCTTTCAGAGATGAAAGAGCCGCCCAGACAGCCATGGCGACCCATGGCCACCATATTTCCCACTGGAAGGATAGGTGGTGCCCTGAGGTAAGGCTGGCCCATTCAAAGACCTCAGATCGCCCACAGTCCCCCTTCCTCCCACCACACACCTGACACAGCACATCCCTCGAACATTCTAGGATTACAACTCCTTCATTAGTTGTGTTATGAGCTTTTATTTAAAAAGCACATTTAATACAAGGATAGTTTCGCAGATACAAGTTTTCACTTTGTATTCTACAAAAGTCTTTGAATATTATTCTCTTTACAAAAAATGGGAACCTTACAAAAATACTGACACTTTAATGTTTTCATACAGTTTTCTCTAGTTGCAGTTATTTCTTTCATTGTAAAACAAGGTCTACCACGGAACTACAATATTTTAGTTGATATTAAAAAAAAAATTAACTCAATGCTTTTTTAAGCAGCTAATGTAAATAACACAGGTCGAGACACAGTTTATAATCATAGTGGATATAGCTAAAATTGTTTCAGAAATAATATCTTACATAGTTAACTTTTAATGTTTTATACATTATTTATATAATATTTATATATAAAAATCATAGCTTGCTAGGAGTTGAAATGAAAGGACGACTTCTGTAGTGAGGATGTGCATGTGGTTGATCCATGTGGTTACATTTAGCCCTTTGAAAGGTCTGCATCCGCCATCGGAAAGCCTTTCTTCCTTCCTCCTTTCCTCAAAGGTTCAGTAGAAAGGATCCCTGTCTACTGCCTAGAGTGGGGCCTTGCTTAGAAGGACACTTATGGAGAGAGGATGAGAAAAACTCTACGGAGATTTAACCCATGTGTTCTGCCCAGCAGAACCTACCAAGAACTGCCCTAGAGATCAACCCCAAGACAATAGTGCTTTACACAGCTTAGCAAGAGCAGCCCCCACAGAGACCCTCGTCAGCTCCGAGATCTGGAAGGGTAGCCTGTCAGGCATGAGACCGTCTGCTACTCTGGCTCATTCTGACTTCGAGTAGCCAAAAGGCTGGTGAGTTTTTCATTCTTGCCCCTTTGCTCCCACGTCTCTTGGGTGTAAGGCTGCTTTCCATCAGCTGGTGGCAGAGCACGCCTTTGCTCTGTCGGGACCCTCCCAGGAAACCCTGGTGGGCACACAGCAAGGGCTTCGAGGGAGCAGCAGTGAGCGAAGCTAACTGTTACCGAAAGTGTGCAGGTGCTGGGTGACTAGTGAACACAACCGCAGCATCCCGCAGCTGACGTCCCCCCCATCACCGCGTGATGCGGCCAGAGAAGACCAGTGAGGGCCAGCACCCTCGACCTCTTCTGAAATGGTGCTATTTGTGAAATTCACTCATCCACAAAGAGTCTCCTAATCACTAAAGCGAGGGGCTGTGGTTGCTGGCCTGTGGGCCGCGGGAGTGAGGGCCGAGGCCTCAGGACTAGGAGCTTGCACTCAGGATCGAATCACCTGGCTTAGAAAACTTGCTCCTTCCTTGTATTTAACTTCCTGAACCGAAGTCACAGTATAGAACAGAGTGGGGTGGACAGAGGGACACGAGAGAGGAGCCCCCCAATGGCTATTCTCTTGATTCAGGGCTATTTCTGCCGTTGCGTGCTACGAAGTGAATCTGAGCTTTTCTCACAGGCCTGGGATTCCTCGGGTCACAAGGCTGACTGGCAGACTCTACGCAAATCATTTTAGTGTTTGTTCCAGAACAAGCCCGTGTTCACTAGAACATGAACACTTAAAACCAATTGCACATCCAGGATTTCGGCACTTGGTGTTAGTTTGCTGCTGTTTCCACATAGGTGAACGCTACCTATTTTGGAAGGCCACAAAGTAAGACTTTTTTTTTTTTTCCTTTTTAAAATTGGTTGGGCAAAAAGTTTTTCCCTACATTCTACTGTCTGATGAGATTGGAGAGCAGCAAGAACTTGCTGTCAGCAGTCATTTTATAAAACAGCTCAGGAGGTGGGCGGCACCTACACCATGTTGTGGTGATTGTTCCTGTCAATAATGTCCACAGGTGAAAGAATTTCCTTCCGGAGAGCCGGGGGAGGCAGGGACAGTGTCGTCTTGGTCTTGAAGAGGTCGGACACAAAGAAAACCTAGAAGCACAAAATCAGACATCCAAATCAACAGCCGACATCTGGGGTCTGGGGATAGGCAAAGGGAAGGTCATAGGAGCATGGACTTTGGGAAAAGGGGACCCTAAACCATAGATCTTTGAATAGGGAAGGATCACATAAGGATCATGTATATATATATATATACACATATATATATATATGTGTATATATATATATTCCAACTTGTGTTATACAGATAGGGAAACTAGAGCCCAGGGAAGGACGGTGACATGCCCCAGGTTGCACAGCCGTGGTAGGAGTAGAACTCAGTTCTCTGGACTCTCAGTCCAGTGCTCCATATCTGAAACCCTACTTCCTTTATTTCTCAAGGCAAAAGAATGGCGATGAAAAATAAGTTCCTAAACAAGGAAGCAAGTCATAATTAGTCACACTCACTAATCCACTATACTTTCCCTTTCCTCATAAAGAAATCTAGGGTGTGACCACAAGAGATCAGCTGACATGAATTCCTATCAGCAGGACTGGAGAAGGAAGCAGTTGCGACCACGTTTTCCTGAAACCCAGGGAGCTCAACAATTTGATGGGGGTGAAGAAGCCGGGGTTTTGTGGCTGAGGGAGTCAGCAACTAACCCGGAGGAGAGGTCAATGAAAACTCCTATCGCTCCTTCCCAAAGTCCTTCCTCCTCGTGAGCATGAGACCTCACCCAATCTTAGAATCACTGAGGAACATTTACTGAACACCCGACATGCAAGGCTACGGGATGGCTCGCGCATATAGTTCCCATCTCAATTAGCTGACGATGACAGATTCAAGAACTTGATGAGTTGGCGGAGTAAGAAAAATTTGTGCTTTGTATTAGATGGCAAAGTAAACATGCAGACATCCATTTGAGCCACTCAGCAACAGGAGTTTGTATTGAGTAAACCATAATAAGAGGCAGCTATCAGTCGTGTCTTTTAATAGGAAACACATGGCTGGAATGGAGACTAGAACACAATTCCAAATTTCCTCATGTCTAGCAGCTTTCTGGATTGAAAAGTCCTTGTCCCACAGTGGGTCATGCGCTCACTAATAATGACGGTACTTTGACTTCATTCTGGACACAGTATAGGCTAGCAAGTGAAGTTCTTAATTTAGTAAGACTTTGCCAACACCAAGGCTTGGAGCAGCCAAGGCCCAGCTGTAGTAGGGACTTGGATCACCTGTTGAACCAATTTCCAAAATGTCCTTTCTGTAGAAATAGAGCAATCAACAAAAGGACCACAAAAATCACAGCAAGAAGCTGGCGATGCTGGTTACTCAGGAGCTGCAGTGACTAGAAAACAAATGGGAAACAGAGACTTACCAGCCACTACGGAACCGTGACACCTTTTGCATTTTGTTCCCGTGCCACAGATCATCTACTCAAACATTTGCAGTCCAAGCTCTACTGAATATGCCATTTTACAAAGGAAAAAAATTAGGCCTTCTGTCCCTTTCTTTTCCAAGGAGGTATAAACAGTGAAATAACTGAGAGCCAAAGCAAGAAAAGATTTGTTCCCAACCCCGCTGGGGAGTGCCAGGCCCCCTGGCTGGGAATCCTTCATACACGCTGGAGAAGAGGCTTTCGAGTGCTCCCGGGATAAGGAAATACTAATGAACATGATTAAAGTTAAACGTGGAGACAATTAAACTTTTCAAGTCTTGCCTGACAGATGCAGAGCCAGTGTCCCCACCTCTACCTGGAAACCACCCTCCCCTTCCCCCTTAACTTTATATCGGACGAAGGCTTCGATCAAGCCCTCCATGGCTGGCTCTCAGCTGCACTTATTCCTGCCCAGCAGCTGCCCGCACCAAATAAGGGCTCTTACTGCTCTCGTTTCTCAGAGATCTTTTTCCCAGCTTCATCCCACCTGCCGAAGACAAAGATAGCAGGGGACAGGCCCCCAGCCCCCAACAAACATCTTCCCTTCAAGATTCTGACACCACCTTAATCTATTGGCTTATTTCCCAGTTTAATTTTCTGAGCTCATATCTACTGCATATTAGGGTTTCCATTTCCCAGCTGCAAGATAGGGATAATATCGAGGTTCAAGGCAATAATGTACTTGAGGAGACCTAAACCTGCGTCTGGAACATACTTCAATAAAAAACGTTCCTTTCTGTGATGCTCTGGGCCCCGAAGGAATGACCTAATGGGCCTTGAGCAAGCCACGCTCCTCATGTGTCCCAAACCTTGCTTGTCAGCTTTTCTTCCTAGATGGGAGGCCTCTTGGGGATGGAATCTGGGCCCTAATGATCCTACATCACCCACAACACTTAGCATTGAGCCTTGCCCACACGAGGGGCTCAGTAAGTGTTTGTTGTTGAATTTCTAAACTCCTCTCTACTGGAAGCAAGCACTCTAGCCTTCGATCTTATCGGCACAGGCAAATCCCCCGGACTTGAGGGGAACCACGTGCTCATACCCTGCATGTGCACGACTGGGCGGTGGGATGAAAAGTTGAGTGAGGTCCAGCAGAATCCCCCTTTAAGCTGCATTTCGCTTTCAGCATGAGCTTGAGCTTACACAAACACTTTTTTGGGATCATGAAACCCGATCCTGTCAGGACTCAACAGGGCTCAGTTTTTCTAACGCTTGAACAGCAGAACACAAAAAGGACTAGCAAAAGTGAAAACTTTGCTCGGAGCAGCTCCATTTCCTGCAGAAGGTGATCTCCACCCAAAAAGAAAACCCAGAGGCCCAGGCGGGGAAGGGTCTATACTAATGAGGTAGCTATCTGATGTCTAGGGGACTGCTCCCAGCCTGCAGCCCCGCGTCCACAGATCTCTGTGTAGGAAAGCGCACAGTAGATAATAAACAACAGTGTCGGCAAGCCAGACATCTATACCCTATGCAGCAAGAACAGTTCTTGTTTGCACTGCCCGAAGCATTTGCCTTCAATTCCGTTTCTCCGGTTCTTTGCATTTTATAAACTGCTTTTTCACAATGAACATCTGCTCTGTGCCAAGCCCTGAGATTATAAAGATTAAGTATATGTAAGAGTCCTTTGCCCTCCAAAGGAGCTCACAGGGCAATGAGGGAGAGATCCAGGCAAACAGACAGCTACAATGCAGTGTTAAAGATCATGATAGAGGGAAGCCAGGGTGTTCAAGCAGCCCAGAGAATGTGGCATCTAACCCAGACTGAAGGGGACGGGAGGGGCTTTAGAAGGCTTCCCCCCAAGGAGGTCTATTAGATGAGCTCAATAAGGTTAAGTGGGAGTTAGCCAGGTGGTGAATGCCAGGAATGTTGTTCAAGGCAGAGGGGCGCAGGAGTGAGGGAGGACAGCACGTTCAGGAGCTGCGGGAAGGAAGCTCAGTCTGACTTGGGCCAAGCAGTCCGTAAGGCTGGAGAGGAGAGCGCCAGATCTTGAGAAGCCTCCCAGGACACGTTAAGGAATTTGGACCTTACCCTCATGGGCCTCAGGAACCACTGTCAAGGCTGTCACAGGGAAGCAGCCTGTTGAGAAGACCATATCTAAGAGGCAGAAGGAGTCGAAAAGGGAGCGGGGAACCCGAAGGCAAGGGCGCCAGGTAGGACCTGCAGCATCTAGGGGAGGGTGAGTCCACCGCATGGCTCTAGCACAAGGGAAGACAACACGGATTTCTGAACCACTGAGAACGGACTGCGGTCGACAGAGGTGCTGTGTATGTGTGTGGGTGGTTATGTGTGCAGGGGAGGCCATGCTTTCCTTTCCAGTTCTGCATTTAACTCTAGAAATCTGTGCACTTGTTCCCACCAAAACTCTTAAGGTTTGGGTAACCACACCAGCGGAAGAAAATTCTAGCTCTGCTTTCCTCTGCCTTCTACTGTTTGGGGTCCCTCTAGCAGTATCGAGGACCCAAGCCCTCAGGACAGTGGAAACCTTCGACCGAGAGCAAGACTACGCGCAAACAAGGCAATTCTAGGCGAGAAATCCCGTTCACGGTTATGAGAAGGTAAGAAGCATACAGATAGTCCCCTTGCAAACGGTGACTATCCTTACTGGACCACTGTGTACTGGCAACCAGCTTTGCCCCTAGAGCAACACAGACTGGTCTTCAAATCCAAGCTTTGCCATCTTTAGTAAAATACCTAAAAGAGGGACACAGTACCCACCTCCGAGCATTCCTCTAAGGATGTGTTGTAACAAAAGGCACATGCGTGACAACGTGCCTGGGGCCCAGTAAGAGATTAAGAAATGGGATCCACTGTCACTGGCTCGTGTGTTCAGTGCCTACCTATACAAAGTCACTTCTCTTCTCCCGCCCCTTGTGGGGGAAGGCAAGAAACGAGAGAAGGAGCTAGAAAAAAAGAAAAGGACAGAGAAGGGGAAAGAAGAATGATTCAGAATTATAAGCCAACAGGTAGAAGTCAAGCCAGACAGGAAGACCATATGCAGGCGGGAGTTTGCCACAAGACAGATAGAATCTGATCTCGAAGTCCTGTAATTTCTGAGGCTATTTCGGGGAATGAGTCAGCACAATCAAAAAGGAAGACGCCTCTGATATCCTGTCGCCGGCGCTCTCTGGCTCGAGACACCAGCCCCCCGGAGCCCACACAGCCCAGCGCTGCTGGGGTGCTGCGTGGCTGGGGCTCACCAAGAACCAAGCCAGCCAGGAACAAGCATTCTGGTCTGTCGCCAGGTTTCCACTCCCATTGCTGGGAATGGCCAACTCAGCGAATTCTGAGGGTCATGTTGTTAAGGGTAGATTATGATGACAAAATTGTTCTTTACATGTTTCTGGAGTCCTTGAGTGCGTCAACTTCTGAGAATGTGTAAGTGAACACCTTGAAAAGAGGAATCGCATCCTCATACATTGAGATTTTTATAAGCACCAACCCCCCCGGCCCTGAGCTTAGATGCCAGCACAGGGTGGATAAATATAAAAGGAGAAGAATGCTGGAATCCTACAACCAGAAGAAAACGGCAAGTTGTCCATTCTGGTATTTCTCAGAGTGTCATCCTCAGATCATCTATTTCAGAATCAGCTGGGGGCCTCTTGATAGAGCAGAGGCCTGGGCCCGCCTGAGACCTACTGGAAGCGTGGCCTGGAGTCTGCCTTCAACAGCCCTATAGGTGTCTGCCCTGCAGACTCAACTGAGGAGAACCATCAGTGGCCACTGTGTACACATGAACAGATGGGCTCAAATCCTACATCTGCTACTTAATGGCTGAATGTCTTATACATCTTGTCATTGCTTTGAGAGCAGCTCCTTTATCTGTACCCTGGATTTCGTGATACCTTCCTCAAGCTGCCCGTATTTTCTCTTTGTTACCCACACAACTTTCAATGACCTTCCGTCTTAGCCCTAGGCATAGGCTTTCAGGCATAATGCTACACGATATTTCCACTTTAGACTATGACCTACTCAAGCCCATGAACTACTCAGAGCCCAGAAACTGTAGCCCTCAATAAATTCGAATCCACCCCATGTGAGGATAGAGACCATGTGCTGGGTTTTTTTTTTTGTTTTTTTTTTTTAGGATTTTATTTTTAAGTAATCTCTACCCAACATGGGTCTTGAACCTAAAACCCCGAGATTTAAGAGTCACATGCTCCACCGACTGAGCCAGCCAGGCGCCCCTGTGCTGCTGCTTTTGCAGATATCCCCATGCCTTGGCCCCTGGATTTCCTTTTGGCATCCTGCTCTATCATAATAAACAATCTCATAGATTAAAGGAATCATTTGCTTTGCAGGAGAAAGCCTTGGGACCTGGCTCAACCTCATGCCCAAGTGTAAGTGCTGTCTAAAGAAAAGCCATCCTTGGCAGCCCTGTCTTTTGACTAAATGAGAGTGACCCAATTGCAATCATCACTTTTTGACCTCAAAAAGGGCCTCCAGTGGCTTTTGGTACTGGGAACTTGCCAGCGTCTCTGTTGAATGATTTCCTGGTCTATATGCGAGGGAACTTGACGGGGTGGAAAGAGTGTCACGCTTGGAGTCAGACAGAAGGATCTGGTCCCCAAACTGCTCCTGCTGTGTCACCCAGGCCAAGCCACACTCTCGTTGGGGCTTGAATTTATCCAAAGCTAAGAGGTTTGTGACTTCAGATGATCGATTTGCCTTGTACTTCTGTGCAAACATTATTTAAAAATTCACCTTCACATAGTTATTGTCAGGCTTCCATGGAAGAATTTATGTGAAAACACTTTCTACCCATAAAGGGTCATTCATATGCTGCCTCAGTTACCATGGTTCACGCCCATCCCTGCTCCTGAGGGATGTGGAGGAAGTTAGTCCCACAAAAATAAGGAGGGCTCGGAGCAGCAGAGGAGAGGCAGTGGGCGCCGTTCTGGAGGAGGAGAGGGATCTGTGGCTGCCCAGGGGCCTTCCAGGAAGACACTTCTAGGTTATGATGAAGGAGGGTTTCCGGGAAGGGGTTGCACCGGGCAGACAGCTCTGCTAGTTGGGCACTCGATCCAGGAGGAGCCGGGGTTCACGAACACCATACAGAGACACATGACAGAGGCTGGAAAGAAGCAGGGGCCCTCACTTCCAGAAGTCCTACCTTTTGAAGTTTCCTAGGATCAGAAGACACACTGGATTCTCACTGTTCTCATCCATCCCTGTGTCTCTGCAACATTCCTTCTCCTTTGTAGCTCATAGAAAATGTCCCCTCCTCAAGGTTCCGTCTCCTCGAAGAATTCTCTCTAGCCTTCCAACACCCCCAGGAAGACCTAACTATCCCCCCTCTTGTGTGTCCCCGCTGTCCCCACTAGGTCAGTGTTTTTCAAACTGCATGTCACAAGTCATTAGTAAGTTACAAAATCCATTGACTGGGTGGTCACTACCAGCATTTTTAAAGGTTGAATAAAAAATATTAGAATGTATCACACACAGTAAGGGTAAGTCTTATCTGGTGAAATGTTTCAGTTATGTGTGGGTGTCTCTATTGGGTTGTGATGGAAAATGTTCTTATCATGGATCATGGTCAACTCTGGGGAAGCTCCTGCATGAAAGCTCTTTAAGGACCAACTCTTCTTAGCTCCGAATCTTTAAGACAAAATATAGTACTTCCCCTTGACACATTCCATCTCTGTTGCATGTGCCAAGCATGAGCATCTTTTATTCATTGAATCCTCAATCAAAGATCGTGGGAGGTATGATTATCCCCACATCACACAATGGGGAAAGGTGGCTGAGAGGAAGTGACATGCACAATATGCCTAATTAACAGATGGCTAGTGAGACTTTCCTTTTGGAGTCTCTGCCTCATCATTCATCCCATTCATCTCAGCAGTGCAAAGAGAAAGGAGATTTGAGAAGGACACTGCAGAGAGTGGAGGATACAGTCATCATCTGTTGGGGCCAAAGCTTGTCTCCACTTTAGCTTCCTTCTCTCACCCATATCCACGGTCCTGGCACCCCTACCCACCTGAGAGTGGGCGCCCTGAGGAAGCAAGGTCTCAGCCCCAGGGCCTACTGGGCAAAGAGCTAGACTCTTGCTGGGCCAGAAGAGACCTGCAAGGTCATTTCATCCATTTCCCTTTGCCCAGGCTGCAGTGGGATAAATCCAATGCGAATAGATGGGAATCTTCCATTAGAGAAGGAGATCTCACAGATTCTTGGCATAGACCAAGCATGTTTGGAGTTCACGGTCTTAGTCCTGTGAGAGAGAATTAAGAGGGCCGGGATCTGGTCCCAACTCTGCACTGTGTGTCCTCGGGCATGTCACACCCTCTCTGTACCCATTTCCTCTCGAGGGGTGTCACCACGGAGCTCTTCTTCACACTCTTGTTCTGCTTGTCTCTTCTCCCAAGGTCACCTCACTGGGGCAGAGACAAAGAACACCCTCGCCCTCGCCCACATCCTGGAGGAAGACAGCAGCACACAGAAGAGCAACTGCTAGCGGGGCTACACCCCCAGGGAAGAGGAAAACCAGGAAAGTCTCTGCTGTGTGTTTATGACATTCGAGCGCAGCTGCTTCCTCTGCCGACCCGACGGCGATGGCGCCCTGGCCCTGCCCTGCCCCGTAATTTGCCATCTGCCAGGGGGTCAGGGAGGAGGTGACCAGATAGGCAAGTTGTCACCAGACAGGAAACGAACTGATGTTTGTTGCCTCATCTGAGTCCCTGGGTTACTCCAGGCGTGGGTCTGGTAAGCTCAGCTGTAGAGCTCCTGTGTTGGTAGGGATGTAGGGATGACTGTGGGGGGGGGGGGGAGGCAGGAGGGGGACCGTTAAGGGTCAGTATGTGCCTGTGTTTGCATTGGCTCGTCTGCCTGTGTGTGTCTGTGGTTCTCAGTGCTGGGGAGAGAGAGAGAGAGGATGGCCGTCTACGAGTCTGGGTGCTACTGGGTCTGTCCATGTGCCTCTGGGTCTCCCTACCTCCATCCACATGTATGAAGAAGTACATCAGTGTGCAGGTCTATCCGACCCTACGTGCCCACGTTTCTGTTCAGTCCCTGACGCCACAGAGGCTTTCTGTTTGTGACAAGTGCCATCATCTTTCCTCTCTGGAAAGGGTTCAACGAGAGAGCAGTTGGCAGGGAGGAAACTGAACCGGTTCCTGCTTGGCACGTGGTTTTTGTCTAGACACATTTGCTTGCCGGGACAGGACTTACTCTGCACAGACCTAGGTGAAAGTGCTAAGCTGTCGTGGCCTGTTGCCCAAGGCTCTGCAGTGACTCAGCCAACATTCTAGGGTGATGCACTGCACCCACCGGAGACTTACAGACAAGTCCCCATCCCCGTGTAGAGGCCCCCTTCACGGGCACTGCAGGGAGACGGTTCCATCTGAGAAGGGAGGTCGAGCTTAGTCACTACAAAGTCAGCTACACCTTTGAACTTCTGTGGGAGAAGGTCCCAGAGCTACGGGGCCTGCAACATCCATTTGCCGGATGAAGAAACTAGGCTCGGAGGGGAAGTGTCTGGCCTGAGGTCACAAGCTCATTCATCACTCGTTCTTTAACCAAGGCTCAGCAAGCGCCTATTGTGCCGGCCGCTGCACTAAGCGTGAGAACGAATCACCAGAAGGTGAAGCCATGGGTTCTGCTATTAAGACGCTGGCCGTCTAGCTGGGGAGATGGACATTTGGGCAGTCAACCACAATAAAACCAGGCTGAAGACCACAGCAGGAAGACCATGCAAAGGGCCATGGGAGCAGGAGGAGAAAGTCAGACAATTCTGTCTTCAGGAAAGAGGGAGGGGAAGGTGTGGCAGGTGAACAATGGTCCCCCGAAGATGTCTGTGTCCTAATCCCCAGGACCTGCTAATATGTCACCTTCCATGGCCAAACAGACTTTGCAGATGTGATGAAGTTAAAGACCTCAAGATGGGCAGATTCTCCTGGATTCACCAGGCAGACCCAGTGAGTCACCAGAGCCCTAAGAGGGAGGCAGAGAGTCGGAATCTCAGAAGATGTGGTGATGGAAGCAGAGGCCAGAGAAAATGAAAGAAAGATCTGAAAAGGGAGGAAGGTGCCATTGGCTAAAGAATGCAGGCAGCCTCCAGAAGCTGGGAAAGTCAAGGAAACAAATTCTCCCTCGAGCCAACAGAAGGAACACAGCCTGCCAACACCTTAATCTTAGCCCGGTGAGACCTATTTTGTAATTCCAAACTCAAGAACTGCAAGAAAGTAAATCTGTGTTGTTTTAAGCCACTAGGTTGGAGGTAATTTGTTTCAGCAACAACATGGGAAACACGGAAAGTTCCACCAGCGATGGGGTGAAACCGAAGCCATGCTCCATCAAAGGGGGACCACCATCCAAAACAGGAGCTCAGGGTGTGGGAAATGTTGAGAAGTCTGGAGTGCCTGGAGGTGAGGGGTGTCAAGTGGAGGAGACCAGGCCCTTGGGTCTCACAAAACTGGCTCTGTCGACCACCTGCGGGCAACCCTGGCTTCTCTACCTTCTCTCTGTGGTATTTGATCCTTCACGTCCCTTCCTCTTTAGAGAGGATGATCACAGGTACAGGGTAGAACGGCATTTTCAGGGGACTGCGGATGATCTGTGAAAAGCGCTTATCATCACGGCCGGCACACGGAGCTCTCCATACATGTTTGCAAATGTTACTTCTCTGTTAAGGTGATGGGGAGTCCAGTGAAGGCCGCTCAGGTGATCAGGCAGAGGGGGAAATGGATTCTGGGGTTCTTGGCACCCGGGCAGTGGCCTTGTACCATCCTGTGCTGCCTCATCCAGCTGGTCCTCACCAACCCCTGGAGACGCCCCTGTGCTCTGTGTTTCAAGATCCATTCCCTACAGCCACATTCAGAGAGGAGTGCTTGGCTTTTCCTGGGATTCGCTGGGACAGCCAGCCCTGGTTCTCGAGGGGGAGTTTCTGCCACAAGACACAAATAGAGGAGAGGCCGCGGGCTCTGGCCGAGGCCACGAACGCCACCACTGCACAGCTCCGGGAGAGCACTGAGGCACTGTGCCACCTGTGTGGCCACGGCCCGCCACCCGGCCCCTCCCCCGGCGACCACAGGGTGCTCACATGGCCTCTGGGTTGCCCAGACCCATCTCCAGCTCAGGCCGGGGTTGAGCTTTGCTGGTCTTCCTCACACTCAAAGCCAGGATGACACAGCTCTTGTGATGAGCAATCGCCCACTGCCTTCTCTCCTCCACGCCGAGCACTCTTGAGCTCTTGGGCTGACTAGCCACAGCGTCTTGCCCTGGCCTCTCTGATGGCGTCCGTGAAGAGGATCGCTCCGAGTTGTGATGCCAAGCCTGTCAGGACTACGAGCTCCTGAGTACCAGGCCGGGTGTTAGGCATTTGGAGAAAAATAGTAAATAAGACCAAACCCCTGCCCTCATGTGTCCACAGCTAAGTAGGCCCAAAACAGGGAAAGGTATTTATCATCCCTTTCCAAACCGTCTTTACATTGTCAAACAGGCTTTTAAACTCGAAGCAATGGGGGCGCCTAGGTGGCTCAGTCGGTTAAGTTTCTGACTTCGGCTCAGGTCATGATCCCAGGATCCTGGTTCACATCAGCCCCACACTGGGCTCCCTGCTCAGTGGGGAATCTGCTTGTCCCTCACCCTCTACCGCTCCCCCGCTTGTGCTCTCTCTCTCTCTGTGTCAAATAAATATATAAAATCTTAAAACAAACAAACAAAAACCCCAAAAAACTCAAAGCAATGACCAGATCAGCCCAAAGGGTAGGGAAGGGCCCTGTGACACCCTTAAATGATGCTCCTTAGGCAGCTGTCTATGCTGTTCTGCCTCAGGTTAACCCTGGCTGGCCTTCAGCTCCAGCGACCACCCTTCCTTGCCCAGTGCACAGGGCAAAGCTCTGGAGTCAGGGGGCATGTGGGGACAGCCATCGACCAGTTCTGACCTTGGATGCCTTGGTTCATCTCTCTGGAGTCTCAGTTACCTCATCTATAAAATGGCTCCATGTGTCTAAAAGGAGCCAACGGGTAAACGATCTAGAATGGTGCCAGCACCGAGTCGGGGCTTTACAAACGCTAGTACCAAATTCCTATCCCAACCTACAGTCAGCCAGAGCCAAACAGGATAGAAGTCAGACCCCTCACTTCCCTCCTTGAAAACAAACCGGGTCCTCCCGGACACCGTCTCACTGCACATGGCGAGTGCTCTAGGATATGCAAGAGGACGGCTACGAAGGACTCCCTGCACCTCTTTAAGTTGGGGGTGCAGGAGACTAACGAAGGCAGCATAGCATGGAGAAGGAAACAGAGCAGCGGGCCAGGGGGCCGTCGGCCTGCCGAGAGCACAGCTCAGAAGGGCCCAGTCCGCAAAGGGTGACCTCTGCCTGCAAACACCGGACCCCTGCTGTCACCACGCGTTAAAGGGCCAGTGACAGCTGTCCCCATGAATGGTCTGCTCCCACAATTTCGCTCCTCTCTGGCCTTGACTGGAACAAAAAGAAGAAGAAGAAGAAAGAAAGAAATGAATAAAGCCATCGAAACAGGCAGGGCCTTGGCAAGCAGCTCAGACGCGATTTTCTCCGTGGCGCCCGCTCTGATGGCCCCGGCCCCCCGCCCCCTCCCTTGCCTCCGCAGCCCGCACCCGGCCCCCGCCTGCGGCCGACGTGCGCTGTGTTCCAGGTGCTGTGCTGGCCGGCCATGCGAGCAACCAGACTGGGATGTCCTCGGGAGCAAGGGCCCTGCCTTACTCATCCCTCTGCCTTCAAGACAATGTCCCTTGCAGTGTTCTCAAGGAAGGCAGCCACCCACTGATTCTCGATTTTTGTTGACTAAAACACACATTTACTTACTCTGAGCTAGATTCCCTGAGAGGCGCTGGTGAGACAGGGAGAGCAACACGTATGTCACCTATGGTCCCTGTCCCTGGGGAACTTTACAGTCAGTCTCAAGGGAGACACACATCTGCAACGTCAGCACAGGGTGACAAATGCCATTAGAAGGAGTGCAAGAGGCTATCGTCGGGAGACACGGGGCCGCAGTTAGGCTTAGAAGGGAGGCAAGGCCGAGGGCGCGTCTAGATCTGTGGATTGTTCACGAGTCCTACAGTCGGTGGGACGAGGATTATACAAACAACACAACCTGTGTGTGTGGTGCCTAAACATCCAGCCGTTACTGTGCTCTGGGATTCCCACGGGCCTGGCGTGAGCGCCCTTGAGTGGGGCCCGGGAAGGCACAGGATGAGAGCAGGTGCTCCTCACGGTTGCTGAATAAGCCCCTCCGAACCTTTCACAGGCAAGTAAAACAGAGATTCTTTAGGAGATGGAGGCTCAGGGAGGTGAGATGCCTTACGCCGCACTCACTGAGAGTCAGGGATGAAGTGTGAGAAAAGGGTAACCGGGTCACCTGGGGCAAATGAGAACCTGGCATCCCAAGGCCATTCTCTAGGCTCTTCTCTTGATGGACAAGGCCCTTCGGGCTAGCCAGGAGACGGCTTAGCCTTGACCTAACCCCCTCTTTTCTAGCCAACACCAGGTTTAGAGTCTGACCAAGTCACCCTAAAGGTCACAGTGGGAAGGATAGAAGTTTCCCAAGAAGCTGAGTTCTAGTGAATTTAAGTGTCCGCCAAAGCAGCATGTGAGCACCAGACGAGTCAGGGACGAGACTCCGCTAGTCACTTGACATGTGACCTGGGGCAAGTTTCTTCCCCTCTCAAACCCTAAATGTCCTCATCAGTAAAGTGAGCAAGGTGGACATCTAAGATCTCTTCCAGCTGCAATGTTTTACGAGCCGTGATTAGACAGAAGACAACTTTTCTGCTGAAGGAAAACTCACAGGCTGGAAGGAAACAGAAATAGACAGAAGATGACTTTTCTGCTGAAGGAAAACTCACAGGCTGGAAGGAAACAGAAAGTACTGTCTTTTTACTGAAGGGGTCCTAGGGTGGGGTGACTTTTGGTACACTGGGCAGAGAAAAAGATCGAGAGCTCGCTAGCTTTGGTTGCTGAGCTGGAAACATGCAACAAGCAAACCGTCTGGGGCGTCCGGGGCTTTGCTTACGGACTGAGAACAAGCTGTTACTCACTATGCAGCAGGCCACCAGGGCTCCTTGAGCAAATCCTGCCAGCACATCGCTGGGATGGTGCTTGTGGTCGGACACGCGCGACAGTCCCGTGTAGAAGGCCATCATGATCAGGGTGAACTGCAGGAGGGGCCGGAGCAGGCGGGCCCCTCGCCAAGTGAAGCGGGCCTGCAGGTACAGCTGGAGAGAGGAGAGAAAAGGAACAGAAACTAAGTGCATTAGAACACCAGGTCCACCCACACTCCATTTCCACTAAATGGAACCATCTGGACCATCGGTGGCATGGGTGCACAAAGAGCATTCAACCTGGATATGACCTCAGCTCAGTTACTTACACCTGGAGCCTTAGTCCCCATACTAAAAAAAATAAATAAATAAATAAGAAAAATGAGAAGAGCTGAGGAATGCCTTAGAGCGCACTGCCTGGCACATTCTAGACCCTTCATAAACGTGCGTTCCCTTTTTATCTTCTTCATGATTGAAACAAACGAAAGCGTAGTAACCAGGGGAGTAAAGGTTTCTTTTCTGCAATCCATGACAACTCATGCACTGCATCTGTGTGCTTCCCTGGAGATCAGGGCAGCACCATCCCTACACTACGTGCTGCTTAGGACCTTCTTAGAAATAAAATGCAGGATCGATAGGAGAGGTTCTCGTGATAGTCACAAGGGGATGTTTCTGCTTCAACAGAAAGCACCTCTACTAAACAAC
This sequence comes from Leptonychotes weddellii, assembly GCF_054177405.1. Taxonomy (NCBI): domain Eukaryota; kingdom Metazoa; phylum Chordata; class Mammalia; order Carnivora; family Phocidae; genus Leptonychotes; species Leptonychotes weddellii. The sequence goes on from NC_138372.1 coordinate 41,589,077, forward strand.
AAGTTTCTAAGTCACCACTCCCAACTATGGATTTTTGTGTTCGAATATAAGGAAACACATAAACCAACCAGACAATGCCGGAGAGCTTTCACACACAGGCTGACAGACACTGGGCTGGGTGGAGTAGAAGAGTAACCTGAAGAAAAATGGAAGAAAAAAAAAAAACCACCTCTGGCCGAAGCAAAGAAGTTGAAATGACGTCAACTGAGCATTGTCCCTCAGAGTTATCTTGCTGCAGTTTCCGTTCTAACCTCTGGGCACAACCTACTTCCCAGGTTCCTGTGGGAACTTGGGAAAGGAGGGGGAAAAGGCAACTGGACAAGGGGAACTTCCGATGACCAATCAAAGGCAGGCACTGGGGGTGACCAGGAGAAAGGGGAAGAGAGCGGAGGGGAGGAGCTGATGGCTCGAAGATAGACCTGGGACAGAGGCAGAGGCAGGCCTCAGCCCTTCCTGAGACAAAGGGACACCTTCCTCTGGGGGACAGGAAGGAGCAAGCCAGTGACTGGTCCTGAGGCAAAAGACAAGTGGAAGTTTCTGGAGCCACCCTTGCTAGTGGGGGAAGACAGCCTAGCACTGACTCCTCAAACTACCTGGAAGACGATTTCCAAACCCAGGCCTATACAACAGCAGACAACTTTATAATCACTATGAAAGTCTATGAATGCATTCTTGGGCAATCTAAGAATAACAAATGAAAAATAATAATAAAGAATGCACTGATGCTGGCTGCTAAACAGCGATAAAGGTCAGCAGTTTCTCCTATGTAAAACAACCAGTTAAAAATCTCTAAGAAGAGGTAAAATCCTCACAGCAGCCAACGTGATTCTATAAACAGTAATTAGCTTACCAAGAACTACATAGGACCCTGTATGAAGTAAGGGACATAAAGGACAAGTTGAATAGACAGCTAGAATTTTTATTTATAAACACTCAACTTAAAAGCTCTTAAAGTTGATACGTAAATCCCATCAGATTCCTAGGGACATCCTAAAAAGATCTGGAGGAAAAGACTTGAAAGAAATTATGCTAAAAATAATCTAAAAGGCCAAAACTGTACAACTAGCCAGAAAACCAACCAACAAACAAATAAGCCAGGCACTCCAACAGATGCTAAGGACACAGAAATGGGAAGCTGTAATTCCTGCCCTACAGAGTGTTCGTTCATTGGGGGAATCCATGAAAACAAGCAAGGGCACTTACTGGTTTCCTAGGAATTATGAAGAAAATTGGGGAGCCAAGGTCAGTTACAGGGGAACGAGCACTTGACTTGAGTCCTAAAGATGAATCTGCATTTGCTAGGAGTTGAGGGGACAGCGGTGAGGGGTGTGTATTCCAGGCAGAGCAATGGCCTAGAAAGAAGCCAGAGTTCTGGAGAACCTCACAGCTTTCAGTACAGCTCTTCAGGGTGCGGGTGGGGGTACTGATAACCACAGGGCTACAGAGGCAAAGGGGGGCTCAGAAAGGGTGTGAATATCAAACTAAGGAACCTGGTTTTTACTTAGTAGGTCAGTCTTTCTCAAACCATACTCCGTGGAGTACTAACGGTCTTTTAACCAAAGATGGTAAATGCTCTATAGGAAATCCTTAATTTTACTACTGACAATACTTACTGACGTTTACAGAGTATCTATCTATTGAATCACAACTGGGAAATGTTACTGTAAGCAAATGCTGAAAAATTAAATGATTTTAAGCAAGGCCCTCAGTACCATAAAAAATAACCTGGAGGTCAAAGGCTACCCCTCGTTTGCGCAGAAATGAGCCAGCAGTGGATTCTGCAATCGTGAATCAAAAGATCCTTTCCTTCCAGGAGTGGGGATGGGATAACGCTGGTGTAGCTCCCACATAACACAAGTCTCGGGGCAAAAGCAACAGTCTGTTTGCATTGTGCCTCCCGTGATCTGGCCTTCCTCCAGCATTTTGGCAGTAGACAAGGGCCGGGTCAGGGACAGAAAGAACACCAAGGGCTCATCAGAAAAATCTCACCGAGCCTTAGGTTTTCTCACAAATAAAATAATCTGCAGATCCTCAGAAAAGGCTTGTTTAAAATCCTCCAACTCGGGGCGCCTGGGTGGCTCAGTCGTTAAGCGTCTGCCTTCGGCTCAGGTCATGATCCCAGGGTTCTGGGATCGAGCCCCGCATCGGGCTCCCTGCTCGGCCAGGAGCCTGCTTCTCCCTCTCCCACTCCCCCTGCTTGTGTTCCCTCTCTAGCTGTCTCTCTCTCTCTGTGTCAAATAAATAAAATAAAATCTTTAAAAAAAAAAAAAAAAAATCCTCCAACTTCTCCCTGCCCCTCCGCGCAGAGTTTAGGTCATGGGCCTTGGAAATCAGGGTGGGGCAGAGGAAGGGTGGGTTTCCCAACCGGACATGGCACACATCTCCCCTTCCACTGACTCAGATACTAAAGGCTGGAGCTTAAGTAAAGAAAAAATAAATAAATAAATACAGGAGAGGAACTTGAGGAGAGAGGAAGAGACCAGTAACCAGGAGAGCTTCAGGAAGGGAGTGCTTCTGAATGAGAACAGAGCAGGGGCCACGGGCAAAGAATGCCCTGCAGAAGCAGTCAGATGTGGAATGGCCAGCAGCACGCTGAAACTTGCTCCTCGCTATCCATCCGTAACCAACACATTGATCCAGGTCAAGGTCTCAGGACTGACCTTGACGTCTGCAGCTGGGGCTTCAGGGGGAAGCAGAGAAGCAAGAGTAGCGTGAATTTGAGGGGTGAAGCAGCCCTGACTCTATCACTTCCTAAGTGGGTGGTCCCTCAACTTCTCATCTGGGAAACAGGTACAAGAGTATCTCTTTCTCCCGGTTGCCAGGATCAAATGAGACACACAGGACCGGGCACTCAAGGTGCTCTTCAGAAATCTGTATCACCCTTTGCCTTGGTGAATGAGATTTCCTCATTGACTGTGGTTGATTTCACCAAAACAAGATGATTACTAAAGCAAAAGATTGCACGATGACCTTCCACATCGTGCCTACTTCTGATCTGAGAAGCTGGTCGCAATAGGCTTTGAGGTTGGCCAAAGGATCTGGTAAGTCCTTCCGTGCCCCACCAATCCTACTGCTAAATGGATTGGCTTTTGCTGGTTCATAGCCCAGTTCTTGTGAGGCTCTCCGTACCAGAGGCTTGGGCCTCACCGTGACCAGAGAGAACTTTCTGGAGCACCCTGCTCCCTTGGAAACCTGCACCTGGGGACAGGACAAGGGGCAGGAGACTGCATTCATTCCCACTGCACAGGAGGAAGTCACACTCCGGACCACAACGATACTGTGGTCCTTGTCCTGGACCAAACAGTAAGGAGACTTGCATGGAATCGGAATTTCTGCAGGGCCTCAGGAAAAGTCCTAGGCATCCTGCAAAAGAGTGGTTAGGAAAGACCTAAGCAGAGCTGGACAAAACCAGAAAGGCTGAATCGCCTTGACCTCTCACAGAGGTCAACAGCCCTGAGGTCCTGATTTACCTGTCTTTACTTCCCCATCTGCCTGAAGGTCTCTGGGCTGGCAGAATCCACTTCTAAGCGTCAGTGTAACATTGCAGAAAAGGGTCTGATTTGCAATCAGAGCAAAACCAAATCTGAATCTTTGCTCTGCTCTATGCCATCTGTAGGATGTCACTCTGCTTCTCTGAAGTTCTGCTTTCTCTTATGTAATGAGATTCGTTCATTTAAAAAGTAAACACAGGGGCGCCTGAGTGGCTCAGCCGTTGGGCGTCTGCCTTCGGCTCAGGTCATGATCTCAGGGTCCTGGGATCGAGCCCCACATCGAGCTCCCTGCTCCGCAGGAAGCCTGCTTCTCCCTCTCCCACTCCCTCTGCTTGTGTTCCCTCTTTCACTGTGTCTCCCTGTCAAATAAATAAATAAAATCTTAAAAAAATAATAATAATAAAAAATAAACACCTGTCGCGAGCATCTATTCTGCTCAAAATTGTGAAAGACACACTTATAAAGTTAACTCCCTCCCTGAAAAAAAAAGAATATCAAAATTAAAAATGAAATCTCGTTCTTATACTAAGATGTTTCTTCCAATTGCTAAAATAAAACGGCTGACTATAGACAGGAATGAAAGTTGCGTGTCCCCCCGCGAGCCCTGATCCCCAAAAGGATGTATGTGAAAGTCCCCAGCACACCGAATGCACTCCATAAATGGAGTTCTCTCCTCCTTCCCGGTCCTAGCTTCAAAACTGGGGTCCTGTGGAATTCCAACAAAACCTCTTTGGAGAGGTCTGGCTGAACTCAGGCCGGCTCCTCTGGTCTGAACCGGCAGAGTCAGATGTGGGGTGAGTCACACCGGGTTCTTGCTACGTCATTTGTATTTCATTACATGATTTGCATACTGGCGAAACAGGTCCCTACTGTCCTCTTACTGCATTTCCATTGCTCTTGGGACTGCCCTGCTCAGAGTGAAAAGGAGGCTTTTGTCCTTCCTTAATGTCCCTGCCTGCTCTCTCCCTGGAAGTCTGTCCAGATCACTGACACCCACAGGGAGAAACTTTCTCCCTTTTCTCATCTCCGCCATGGCTCGCACTTGGCTCTGGTTCATGTGCCTGGTGATTCGTCTACGTGAGGCAGAACTGTGATTTCTCTCTAGGAAGTTATTCAACTGCTTTCAGGACAAAAGAAGAATTTTTAGCACTTTTCTCCTCCTTCAGGAGGGAATCAGCTCTTGTTTTCTGTCATGATCAGGGGGAGAAAAAGAAACTCCCCCTCAACAAACCAGTTTGTTGAGCACTGTTCCAGACACTGTTCTAGGCGCTTTACATGACCTTACCTGCAATTACCACAACCATCCTGTTGGGTAGACACCACTGTGCCCATTTTAGAGATGAAAAGATCAAGGCCAAAAGGCCATGTCACTTGCTCAAGGTAAGAGAGAGCCATGTTTTACACTGAGTAAGATGTGTCTTTTTCTAAGTCCGAGCTCTAATCACAGAACCTGGCTTCCTTTAGAGGGAATCAGTGCTCTGCACACGAAGTTTTGGTCTTACTGGTATTCTGTCTGAGGAGAAAAGCAATGTGAGGGGACTACGGGGCTGTCGTGGACTAAAGGACAGCCTAGAGGGAATGTCTGGATGCACGTGCTCCTGGAATTCATCTGCCACATACTTTTATAAGGCCCACGTCTAAAATGCAAGTGTGTAGCTTTTCTAAGAGTGAGAGCATTAGAATCTCTGCCCTGATTATAAGCTAAGGAGAACCTGTGAACTCTGCAGTCAGTACCCCTCAGAGTGGAGTTAGCAGCCCTCCCCACGGGGCCCTGTGCCTTAGGCCACCTGAGTCGGAGACCTCATCCACTTGTTCTGAGACTATTTACTTTTCAGGCTTTCCACAACAAATAGGAGGTTGTTTGGCGTCCCCAGGTGCTCACACAAGGGCTGGCTCAGAAACTGCCGGATGGACAGACAGATGGGTGGATGGATGATGGATGGATATAGGCAAGGGGAAAGACCAGGGAAAACATCTACATCTGATATGGTGGTTTATTCCCCATAGAAACCACAATCTTGTCCCTGCAGGGGGTTTCACCAGACACTCCCAGGATCTGTGGGCATGTCTCGTGGGCATACCAACCCCACCGCTCCAGGATTCTAAACATGCTGAACAAAACCTCAATGATTAACAACCACAGGCCAGGGAACATGGCTGTCATCCCTGGACAGCCACATCCCTGTTTCCTTCGTATCCGACAAACCCTTTGACACATAAACAGTTCCCACGGGCACCCCAGTAAAGAGTCAATACGTCAACAGTACAGCAAAGAGGCGGCAAAGGCCTTCCCTACACCACCCAGGTCCTTTCCCATCGATCAATTCAGGGATGAGGGGATGAACACAATTCTGACTAGAATGGGAAGGAGCATGGCTTGGGGATGTAGAAGGCCTGCGATTGAGTCATTCATTCATTCATTCATTCACTCATCAAATATTCACTGCATACTTAACTAAGTGTCAGACCCTGTTTGGGGCGGTGGGATACAGTGGTGAATCAAGAGACAAAAGCATCCCCCTCATGAAGCTTACAATTTATCTGGTAGAGAAATGAATGTAGACATCAGACGGTGAGAAACTGGGTGGGGGGCAGGAATAAGGCTGCAAAGGGAGTTAGGGAGTATCGCAGGAGGGGCCGGGGAAGGCTTCTCTGACAAAGCACCCTGAAGAAGGCAAGGGGGCAAGGTGCTCGTTCGGGTAGGGAGGCATGGTGGCAAAGGAAAGGCCTGGCCACCAACCTGCTGTTGCCTGATCTGAGCTGCAGGAGGAGGGGCTGGGGCAGCTGGTCCTGAAAGTCCTCTCAGCTCTCACTGCACCCTCCATCCCTTGCTTCCTACCGGCCACCACAGCTGGACTAAACTGAAAACCTGCAGCTTGCAAATCACCGCCCTCCTTTTCACCTGCACACAGGCAGTTCTTCCAATCTGCCCATCTTCACCCTACTGGCAGCCTTCCCCAGCTTCCGCCACCCTCCACTCCAGGCTGGCTTAGGTGTCACGACTCTTAAGTTTCCATAAGGACCTACACCTGCGCCCCCCCCCCCCCGGCACAGTGTACCAAACTGCTGTCATCGTCTACTTGCTCCCCTAGACTGAGCACCCCAAGGCCTGTGCCCATGACTTCCCAATGTCTACATCCCCACCCCTGGCGTGCTGCTTGGTCTATCACAGGCTCCCATTAAATACGTGCTGATATTCCGAGTTTTGAACCCACGTTGAGCTCCTTGAGGGCGAGGCCCAGGTCTGATTCACATTAGTAGCCCTGCGAGGTAGCAGAGCGCCTGGCAAAACAGACACCAGGTAGGCCCACAGATCGGGGCCTGCTCAGGTGTTGGCATTTTACCCAGAAAGCCAGTCATCCTCCATCCCTGACCGTGGAGGGCCAAGGCTGGTCCAGATGTGGTTCTCTGGGGCTTAGGCCAGGACTCAGGGTTAGAAAAGCATCATGCATGCTTTATCTGCTGTGGATTTTTCTTACTAGAATCTGTATTCATCGCTAACATGCCTTAGCCTCATCTGTAAGCTTCTATGCCCGGAGAGAATTTGGTGTTTGGGGCATGGTTTTTCCAAGCTAACCATTTTACAAATCAAAACCTAACGTGGAGTGTCCTTCAGAGACACGGGAGGCCTCAGGTGGCAGATGTTGCCGACAGGCCTGGAGTAGAGGGGGCTGGTGCTTCCTGCCCCCCCACCCTGGAACGCCAACATATTGAGGGCATAAGTTTGTCGCTGACGGCTTCCCATCTTTTCTTGTACCGCTTGGGGTAGTTCAAACTTCTTTCAAATAGAACCGCAGAGATTGAGACATAAGTAGGTACCATCTAACTCCACTCTTTCATTTGACAGATGAAGAAAGTGGGGTCTAGAGATGAAAAGTAGCAACGATCCTGCAAAAGAGACATGACTGTCTCCACTTTACAGAGGAGTACACTGAGGCGGGAAAGCTAAGTAAGCAACCCCAGGTTCCAGAGCTAGTCATGAGGTGGCGGAATCATCCAGGTCTGCCAGACCCTGGGGACAAATGCCATCAATGCTACACCCAACTGGTTCAAAGGTGATTTTCCTCAAGGCCCCCAGGGAAGCTGCACTGGGGGAGGCCAGGGTCTCCTCTGCCCACCTCCACTTCCTGAAGCTCCACAGAGAAGCACTGGGGGATGGGCCGGGGGCTGCTCTGAGTGCAGCATTTCCCACGGACCCTGACAGGCAGCAATGGTGCTCTAAAAAAGCTTTGCACATTGGACATTCAGAGGGTTGAGATCTCTGTGTAGCATCAGTAGAAGCAAGCCTGCCGAAGAGCACTGTCCTCCTTGGAATTTAGCCTCAGGGGTTGTTTCAGGGCAAGATAACCTGAGAGCTAAAAATGGAGCCCTATGTTTATATGTTGTATAATGGGTATCCGTGAGTTGTGCATGATAAAATGCATGCATTTGCAAGGCTTCTCTAGTGTATGGTGTGTGCACGGCTGTGTGTGCGTGTGCAGTAAGATGCTAGGGCCATGGAGGACTAAGGAGGCTCTTCTCTTCCTCCCACCCTCTTCCCCTGCCTCCTTCCCTTCCTTCTTTCCAGAAACATACAGGCACTGTAATTTTCTCCTCCCTCAAAGATGCGAACAGACGTTCGGTCCGAATATACCCCTCATTCCTCACCCCTGCAGAGGAGGTCTCTGGCTGTAATCACCGCTGGTAGGAGGTGGTCGTGGGGGTGGGGGCGAGGGGGCAGGTCCTCCATTAAAGCAGATCTGAAGAAAGGCGGGTTGCCATTAGGGGAAATGGAAATTAGAGTTGGGAACTTATATTCTGTTTTTTTGTTTTTTTTTTTTTTTAAATTTCATTTATTTGACACACAGAGGGAGAGGGAGAGTGAGCATGAGCAGGGGGAGCGGCAAGCAGAGGGAGAAGCAGGCTCCCCGCTGAGCAGGGAGCCCGATGCAGGGGCTCAATCCCAGGACCCCGGCTTGACCAACTGAGCCACCCAGGCACCCTGGGAACTTATATTCTTTAAGTTTATCCTGGTGGGGTTGTTTTTGTGTTTTGAAGAGCAATACCACGAAAAGAACAGACAGTGATCCTGGTGTCATCAAGACGAGCCTTCAAATCCATTTTCTCCCTTTTATAGGAGATGGAACTTTTATTACCAAAATTCTTAAGATTCGGGTTGGTTGGTTGGTTTCCAGCTGAAAACGAGGTAATCAAGATGCATCTCATCGAGTTACTGAGAGAACCGAATGCTGTGGTGTGAGCTTGCCCCAGTGCCTGGTACACAGAAGGCACCAGAAACAGGTCAGCACCTTTATCTTTTTGGCGGCTGTAGAGCATATACAGTGCAGAGTTGGTTTCAAAATTACCCAGTATTTTTCTCTTGGAAGAAAATGAAGGAATGGGAGAAAAATGAACACAGACCCACTCCTCCAAGCACCTTTGCAAAACACTGAAATTACATTTGTAAAATTGCTTCCAGACCCGGGTAAAGTATAAAAAAATGAAATAGGAAACTAAGTATCTTCATTAAATTAGCTTTCTAAAAGCAAAGCAAAAGCAAAACAACAACAAATGAAGAAGGGAGGGGCACGCGATTCGTGAATAAATAAAATCCCCGCTTGAGGCTTGTCGGGGCCCACCTTTGGGCTCTGGATCCCAGGTAATGGGAAGCCCGGAGGCCTCCGGGCTTGGAAAGCATTGCAAGGGAAAACAAAACAAAACAAAACCCTTCTGCTAGGTTTTCCAAATCCTAATTATGTTTTTTAAGTAAGTCAAAATCAAAACATTCTCTCTGCAAACAGCTTATGATCCCCTGAGCTACGTCTGACCTCTCAGCGCCTTCTTGCTCTTCATCAAAGAGGCCGAAAGCAGGAAGTGCCTTGGCACAGGGACCTCATTCAAGGGGAGAGGAAAGGCAGGGGACCGTATGTAACTCACAAAGAGAAACAGACCAGCCGCCCTCTGTGCTGCAGCTGGAGAGGTGGATCTGCACTGTCCCAGCGCCTCTGGGAAGTCAGAGCAGACGTGGCCATGGGAGGGGTGACACAGGGGTTCAGATTATGGCCCCACCACTAGCTGAGGAACCCCACCCCCACCCCCATCACACTGCTTAGGCTCCCGGGGCCTTGGTCTCTGGATCCCAGCAGCAGGGATACACATGTCATGCCTCACCATGTTATTATGAGATCACGTGTGCTCACGGAGGCAGAATTATTCTGTCACACTTGAAATCACTCTAAGTCATCAGATAATGATAATTTTTAAAGCCTTTCCCTCATTAGGGGATGGAGGAGGGCTGGCATGGCGAACACCACAAGGAATCTGATGACAGGGCTTGGATGTGAGCAATAGTGCTAGTGTCTGTGTAAATTCTGACAATTCACGTGAACTCTCCGAGCCTTACTCAGCAATCCTCTCCCACAAAAGAGACAATATTACTTATAACCTAGGGTGCCTGGAAGGGTCAACTGAGTTAAATGGATGTTCAGAAAACAGGGCTTGTTACCATAAAGCGTGATATGAGTGTCTTCGTCACTTTTTAACTTAAAAATGGGTGCACAATCCTTATCAAACAGCCACAATAAATATTAATTTTATTTGAAAGATGGGAAACACCTAGAAAATAAAACAACTTCTCACTGATGCTGTGGCACAGCTCAAAACAGAACCTCATTTTTCTAGCTAACTTCTCTTTCAAGGATTTCACAATGAAGTCTATCCCTAACCATCCCAAGGGCTCTCTGCACAGAAGAGATTTAAGCTGGGGCTGGATGCTGCACTCCACTGGAATCAGAAGGAAGGTACTTACCACCAGATACAGCATAGTATACATGGAGAAGGAGGCGTGGCCAGAGAAGAAGGACTTCCTGCAAGAGCAAGAGAGGGCCATGAAAGGGCCATATTCACACGCCTGACACATGTTTGCCTGTCTGTCTTCCCTCCCTAGACTGTGACCTTGAGAGCAGCACCATCTTGTATGGTTTTGCATCCTTTGCCGTGCTTTGGACACAGTCTAGAACCTAGCAGGCACCCATGGATGCGTGAGTAAGCAAAAGAATGGATGAATGGATGGAAGGATGGAAGGATGGATGGATAGACGGATGGACTTACCAGTGTTCTACCGTAACTACTTATTTATCTATGTATCTAAATCATTTGACCCTGAGTTCCTTAAGAATGGGGACTATGCCTTATTCACCCCTTGAAACCAAAGCCCAGCACTGAGCTTGGCACCTCATGCAGTGTTCCCTGAACTGCCTGTATCCGGAGCGCGCACACTGTGACCATGGTAGGCAGTGACTCACCTGGCCTCCTGGACTTTGCTGTCGTCACCTCTGCATTTGTAGTTTTCGATGTAGCCCTCGGAGCAGTTGATCTGGCTGAAATCGGGGTTGCAGACATTCAGGAAGTGAGGACGCAGGCGCCCTATGGAGACTTTGGCAATGTCTGTGAAGGACTGGCTGATGGCACAGCCGAAGAGGAAGCAGCCCACCTGCTTATAGAGGGCTGCCACATAGGGGTTCTGAATCGTTGACCGGGACTTCTCCTTCAGGTAGTAGATGCGGTAGAACTCCCCAGTGATGATCTGAAAGGAAACCAACAGGGAAATTAGGCAGAATCGAGGCCTGTCATCAAAGTGGAGGTGGTAAAGGATATTCAGTGACATAAGAGAATGTTCAGTATATAATGGCAGACTATAATCTAGAAAATCTCAATTTGCAGCACGCCTGGGTGGCTCAGTCGGTTAAGCATCTGCCTTCTTCGGCTCAGGTCATGATTCTGGAGTCCCGGGACTGAGGCCCAAATTGGCTCCCTGCTCAGCGGGGAGGGAGCCTGCTTCTCCCTCTCCCTCTGCCCCTCCCCCTCCTCGTGTACACGCTCACTCTGTCTCTCAAATAAATAAATAAAATCTTAAAAAAAAAAAGGAAAATCTCAATTTTCTATTTCAGAAATATATGGACAGAAATATGCATGGAACGAAATATAGGAGTGCTAACACAGTCATTTTTCCCTTTTTGAAAAAGTCCCACATGGCCATATGGTACCTTTGTAACAACAAAAATATACAATCAAAAATATTTATACATAAACATATATAATATTAAATATATATATATATATATGTTGGGGCTCCTGGGTGGCTCAGTTGGTTGTGGCTCGGGTCATGATCTCAGGGTCCTGGGATCGAGTCCTGCGTCAGGCTCCCTGCTCAGGAGCCTGCTTCTCCCTCTCCCACTCTCCCTGCTTGTACTCTCTCTCTCTCTCTGTGTCAAATAAATAAATAAAATCTTTAAACTATATATATATATATATGTTATATATAACAGTTATATGTATTATTTTTAACAAAGAAAGAGACAAATAAAGACCCAGATATAGAAAAAAAGATTAGATGAACAATCAAGGACATGGTTCAGGCTTGGTGGCCAGAAAGTCAGAGGATCTGAGCCAATCTCAGGATACTGGGCTTCAGAGTCAGGGATTACCAGCCTTGTGTCAACACTGAGCCATGGTAGGGGTTTCTGTAGGAAGGTGAATGCCCAAGACCATGTCTTGGGTTTGAGTCCCGGCTCTGCCACCTGCCTGGTGTCGCTTAGCCATGACAACCTCTCCAAGCTTCAGTTTCCTTCTCCATGAAAGGAGGCTGCACACGCCCTTGCCAAGTTGTTGGTTTAAATCTAGTAACATGGATGAGAAATGACCTGGGTCACAGAAAGTGATTCTTTCATTTTCCTTCTGAGAAGAATGCTGTGATGAGAACACTGGCCTACAAACCAAGGAACTTGTAACACCATGCCCTTCGGTGTTTGCAAATTTCCAAGCCTGCAGCCATTGTCTCCCACCTCCTCAATCCTAGAGGACAGCCAGTGAGTCTTGGCTTTCATACCCTTCCTCCATCCCAACGTATTTACTCCTAACACTTAGGGGAGGCTTCTCAAGCCTGGGAAAAGAAAAGCCACCAGTTACTGATTACCCACTGCATACTGGGGATCGCTCCCATAGGCTTTATTTCATGAAATCCTGACAACAGCCATGAGACCGGTGTGGCTGAAGCTCAGACAGGGGAAGCAGCCCAACCCAAACTGCCCGGTTTTACGGTAAGACCGGGGGTCCAGCTTGTTCTCCGTAAGGCCACTGCCCGTGATGCCTACACAGCAGAGGACTCTGGTCACGCCCAACCACACAGCCTGCTGCTCTTGTCTTAACTCCATCGCACAGCCCCGGCCACTTCCTGATGGCAACCACAGTCCAGGGACAACAGCAGTCAACTCATCATGCACCACAGAGCTCCTTTTACAGTTTCTCACAGGGCAGGGTGATGAGCCACACTTGCTCTTTCAGGGAGCACAGATCATGTTCCCAACCGCGAGGGAAGTAATAGACGGACATATCCAGGAACTCCCTTTCAAAGTCTCCCGTTACTGTTTTACAGCTGGGGAAGGGGTCGAGGCATGGGGTCTGGTCCAAGTTCTCAAGGGCTCCCAAGTGCAGCGGGGGGATGGCCAGGTGGAAGGGAGATGCCAGCTGGGCCCAGGGGGCCAGCAGGTGTGGGAGTGAGAACAGCCACCAGCACTGCTAACGTTTGTGCAGTAATTCTGTGCTTATAAATGCCTGATTATTTCTGAGTGCCACACTCTGGCTCCCAGATTGCAGTGAGTGTGATCCTACGTTACAGAGAGATGGTCAAAGGCCAGTCCAGCGCAGTCCTGGCTTAGCCATTCTCTGGGAGAGCACCTGATCTCACAGATGTGCTCAGGCATTACTGGTTGAATGAATGAATGAATGAATGAATGAAAGCAGGACCGTAGTCTTCATAGTTGTTTTATTACAAAACTGGAAATATCCTGGGCGC